>NC_085963.1:9196580-9905080 GCF_910591565.1 Cydia splendana
CGACTTAGCACTGCCCGATACGGAGCCTAATGATGCATAACTAAACGCATCTCGCACTATCCACTTTGCTAACGACGCCTCTTGCCGAAAGCATCGAATCATCAGATCAGTGAGCTTCTGCGGGCTAATGGACCATTCACACGGTAATGGAATGGAGTTTTTAAGACAACGTTGTAGTTGTATTAATATCAGACTCAATTACGCTCAAATACAGTCGATATATAACGCTGTAAAATTGAAGTAAATACCTTCTCTAATATGATAATTGAAATACGATCCGTTGATTATTGCACATTTAAAATAAAAGTTATTTGGTAAATTAATGTTCTAACTGTTGGAATAAAATCCAAACAGATAAACTTAAAAAAAATGTGGTACGATAATGAGATAAAATACTATCTCTGTTTGTATTATATTTCTCATACAGAGCTAGATCAAAATAATTTAATATAATAAATTTTCTATAATTTAATATATGCAATTAAGAACCCAAACTTATTGCGTGATAATGCGATTTTCTTTTTTAACGAGATATGCACATAGTTACACATTTATCACAATGTTTTAGGTCCGCAATAATGTTTCGGGAGTGCTACGGATCGCAGATAACATTTTAAATGGATACCCGACGTGGGGGACAAAGAAGGTTCATTATTTTAATCGTGGGTTACTGAAATCTCAGCGCGGATCCATTAGCTGGTAATTGCTACTCCGACTCTCTAATTGAGATCGTTAATAGAAACAGATTAAATTGTTTGTGCTACGCTCTCCGGAGAATTATTATTTAATGAGTGCACTCTGTCGTATATGAGGCGCAACTGTTTACTGAAAGCGTCTGCTAAGATTTTATCGGATAGTCTTAAATGGAGCCTCATTAAATCACTCTAGGATTTTGAAGAAGTTTTTTTATGGGTAGTTTTACAATTATTACAGCCGCTGTAATACGAAGTTACTATTATGTTTTAAGCACGTACTTATTTTGTAGAAACGGATAATTTGTCTAGCCAAAATTACCTAGTTTAAAAAAAACGATATGTATATTAGGAAATTCGGCGAACTCATTATCGAGGACAGAGCTCAGTTTTGAGTAAACTGAGCTCTGTCCTCGATGATCTACGCTAGGATAGCCAAAATAAATTCAAACTGAAAGGTATTTAACTGTGAATCTGATTATTACCGGATTTTCAGGTTTGTTTGTGCGAGAGTCCACACGGTATCGGCAGCGCGATTCCGAGTCCCATTCGATTAATTCCGGCTGAGTAAATGATAAAATCACGTATGGCGCCCAAACGTGCTATTTCCAATTTTATCAAAAATAATAAATGTCAATAAAAGTTTGAAATTGGAGTACATTCCCTTATGAAATCACAGGATATTTACAATGTAATCATACTTGCCCAATAGATGACACCTTGCTGTCACCTCTATTGACAACGACTTAAGTTTCAAGATGACATGTACTGGGACCGCGTCGAGCACCAGTACGTTTACCTTAGTAACAATAAAATGGACCATCCATGATTACTCTGAAAAGTATTTTTGCTCATTAAATCTTTGATAATATACTCGTATATGTAAATCATATCTTCTTCTTCTTCCTCGATTCCTCATGACTGAGGGTCGCGACCACATGAGGTCGTTAATTTGTGCACCAAGGCTCTCCATTCTGCACGATTTTCCGCTTTCCTGATAATAGGCGCCTGTGTAGATCCCTGGCAGGCCTTTTTTACAGTGTCCACCCAGCGGTTTGGTGGATAAATCATATAGATAACTATAAATATAAATACCGGATGAACATGTTTTAAGGGCAACCCTGGCCTATTGACATTATGTTCAGGAATATATTATTTTATTTGATAAAATATTATTTTCATCCGTTTAACAGATCAGCGAAGGCTAAAGGTCGACCTTACTTTGGATTTTAAACCATAGCTGAAAAATAGTAAAATAAATGTTCATGATAAGTAATTATTATTTCATTATGCTTTATTAAACTTCAAAACTTCAAACTATATTGTGCATCATGCGAATGTTTTATTTATTATTTTTTTAAACGAAAAAGTGTCAATAACCTAAATCATTTTTAACTAGCTATCAATGCACAATGTTTCTGCTAATGCAATTTTTAAATAAAATTGTTAAGATTTTATCACTTTGCTATTTAAGACGACAGAGCGAAAGAAATATCTCCAACATCGGTAGGTCAGGGTAGGACGGGTAGGTACATAAAATAGAGGCATGCACAAGGTATGCATATATAATATGCACTCATATTTAAACTATCATGTTCATTACAAAACATTAACATTAAATAAGTTCGAAATAAGTATTGAATGTCATTTCTTTCTACTATAATTTGAGTTAATGTTGTAAATTTAGTTCGCATGAGCGTGATTCGATATTCGAAATTAAATTATGTTTCATATTAATTAAATATTGTTGCGTAATAATCACATAGTAGGTAACAAGTTCAATATCACTACGACGTAATAAACTTACCACAGAACTGAAATGTAATTAACGTATATTGTTACTTTACCAGATAATTCAGTAATTTATAAAGTCTCTGTTAATAAGTATATATATAAATTCTATATGTAGTTTGTTATATTGTCAATTCTCTGAGAAGGTATACCTACATATTATTGATATGTTTAAATAAACATTTCTTAATTATCAAGTTAGGATAGGTGAGACAGAAAAATCTTTTGACATTGATAAAAATGCCCTTGACTGAGAATTTGTGTTTAATATTTTTATCACATATGCTGCACGGGCTGTCGTCATGAATTTAGATGTGGTAGGGAAAATATTTACTGTAAAATTCATAATAACTCAGCCTAGCAGGCGGAGGGCGGCTGGCGGAAATTAGAAACGTCTGCAATATCCTGGGTTATTCACCTATAAAAATGAAATTGTTAACTTCTCTCCGCTTGCAAATTCCTCTAGTCGTGCACAGGCCTGCGATTCTCATAGCACACCTTCAACTCCGCCTGAGACGAACAAGTATGAAATGAAGCAAAATTTTCAACGCCAGAAGCCCATTTAGACAGTAGCAATGAGTTGTTTCGGATGAATGATCTTAAAAAGTTTCTTGAATAGCTGAAAATGTGTTATTAGCACATAATATATCCACACGTAAGAAAAACAGATATCACTCACAGTTTGTGAATTTTTTGCAAAGATATACTTACCTTAAGAAATTTTCCCTCGTTCTTTTGTCTCTGTGAAAACCAGCCCCGGCATGAGCAAACACCATGCTGTCTTACTTAGCATTGCTGAATAACGAGGCGTTACCATCAACAAGTAGGTATGTTAAAACCTATCACTTTACATTTGACACAACTATGCGAGAAGACATTAAAAGACATAGTAGGTATAATCGACAACAAGACATCGAGAAGCTACTTAAACTGTATGTAAAATTTAAGATTACTATTAAACTGGCTCGCCTGAAGCAGAATCTCTATAAGAATTGGGAATGCAGGACCAACGTTTGGCCGTATGTTGCCTTAATTATTCTTTTAGGCTCGCTTTGCAGGCTAACAACATACAATAAAAGTGCCCGCGGTAATTTATCTGTCTATGAGAATATAGCTTTTCTCGTAGCGTTGATAGACCACTTGGTATGGATCGATAAAATATTTTGTCTAGACTGATTGATCGAAATACTGACTCGCTATTCTCATTAGTATAAAACCGAACTATTCAACCAAACCATTTGAAAGTTTCTGAGTGATACTTAAATTAAAATCGAGTTACTCAAATGAATGTTCCCTATTATATTCGCGTGTGCACAAACAAATACTCACATTAAATGGTATACCGTCAAGGAGTCAAAAAGAAATATAAAATAATGATATTGACTTTGATTACTCATGAAGTAAAACTATTTTAAGGAATTATATCACGTAAAATGAATTTTAAAAATACTTGCCGACGTTTCAAACCCTTTACAGTTTACAGCGTTCGCGGTGAACCAAAAAAAATAAGAAAAAAACAAGTGCGAGTCGGACTCGCCCACCGAGGGCTCCGTACTTTTTAGTATTTGTGGTTATAGCAGCAACAGAATTACATCATCAGTGAAAATGTCAACTGTCTAGCTATCACGGTTCATGAGATACAGCCTGGTAACAGACAGACAGACGGACAGTGGAGACCTTTGGGTACGGAACTCTAAAAACTACATGAAGATCTTTAGCTTGAAGTTTAAATGCCTTACTTAGTTTCGGTGACCCTCCCCGCCTCCGTGTTTGCTAAATCCGTCAAAGCAAACTGGTGACCGAAAGTTGTTTCAAACTGCCTTTAGCAATCGCCAGTTAATCAAATGCCCAAATATTGGTCAATCTGCCACCTGATTACTGGCTTCAAATTCAATGTTAAACAACTCAAACTATCTGAAAGTTCCCTTTTGGGTTTGATTGCATAGCCAACATAGTAGAATTTAATACTCACTAACGTCAAAGCTAACGTCAATTTCAATAAGCCTTAATTAATATAAATAAATATTATAATCTTTAGATCCCTTTTATAATTATTATAATTTATTTTATAATAGCTGAAACTAGTCAAATTAAATAAATAAGCGATGTACGTTTTTAATCCCTATAGTATAATATGTATTTATTTGTAATAAAGTTTTTGACATCTTTATTGAATAAGGGATACCTACATAGATACCTACATTATTAGTTTTCTTCGATATGTTTAAGGCGGCTAGTACCTATCATGTCGCGTTACGTGACGTAAAATCTTTTGTCTCTTTAATAATTAGAATAAGGTATGAAATCTATCTAGCTAGCTTAAAAAAACGTAATAATAGATTTTCATCGAGTTGTTCAAATTTCGAAGTAATAAAAAATATCAAACTAATGTCCCAAAAAAAAGGTTACTTTCCGTTTTCATAACTCGAAAATTCTATACGTATCGCGAGTCACAAGAAATATATTTAGGATATACATAGAAATTGCACTTATATGTATTGTACAGAATAGGGAACTGACTATCTATAAACGATTTTTTTTTTTCGAAACTGACGAAAAAAAGTAATAATAAAAAACCCACCAACGGTATTTTTACAATAATTGTTAGCAATTTACAATCCCATTTCAAGAACAGCGAAACATGTGAACTAACCACAGAACTAACGAATGCATGTGACAGAAAAAGTTTTCCTGACCATGCATACCTATGACATCGTGCAAATGTACTTACATACGCTAACTCATTCTAGAACACAACCAAACCCTAATAATATTGAATTTTCATATTGTTCTTCAAGTTACAGAATTGAATAGAAAAAATAATAGCACTATTGCAGAGTTACAGGTCAGTAAGATTTTAGCTTGTAGGAAAATTTCCGAGTCGGTGAAAAATACATATAATTAGGTAATAAGGCCAAGTAGCCTACCCTCGGCGACATCAAAGGGTTGCACAGCTGCACACCGCTTGCAGGGCCCTACACCACTAACGAACTAACTTGATACGATTCTCTCTCTCCTCTATATTACTACTACGCCATTGGAAACAATCCTGTGGTTTGTTTTTATAGTTGGTAACATTTATTTTTAACCGACTTCAATTTCATAGAAGGAGGAGGTTCTGTATTCGGTTGTGGCTATCTTTCTTTTTTCTATGTACGTTCACCGATTACTCCGACATCCGTAGTCCGATTTCAGTAATTCTTTTTTTGTTTGAAAGAAGCTACCTCCGAGTTGGTCTCATTTTAATTTGGTTCTGTTCTGACGATGGGATCCATGAGGAATTGAGGGAACTCCTCAATTTTTAAAGACACATGCATGGTGTTTTGGGCGTTTTCATAAGCAACTCGAGCATTTTCTCCCGAAAACCACCAATTTGATGAAGTAGACCTGATGATGATGATTATTTTGATGATAATGATGATGATTTTTTTTTATGTAAGTATGTTCAGCGATTACTCCGGCACCTGTGATCCGATTTGAGTAATTCTTTTTTTGTTTGGAAGAAGTTACCTCCAAGGTGTTTCCGTATTATTTTTGGTTCTGGTCTGATGATGGAATCCATGAGGAATTGAGGGAACTCCTCAATTTTTAAAGGCACGTGTTAAGGGATTTCGGTGTTTTCTAAAGTAACTCGAGCATTTGCTTCCGAAAACCACCAATTTGATGTACTGCAACTGTAGCCTTACCACGAGTTTGACATTGTCATATTCGCTAACGTCTTATGCATCTAAATGTAACTTTTTATGCATCTCGCTCACACTAACGTTAGTACAAGCGAGATGCATAGGAAGTAAGTTACACACATGCTAGCGAATATATCAATGTCAAACTCGTGGTAAGCTGATAAGGCTACTGATCGGGGGTTAGGGTTAGGAGTTAAGGGGTCAGGGATTAAGGGGTCGGGGAATGGCGGTTGAAGGGTTGCTGGTTCCGGATTAAGGGGTTCCTGGATCAGGGGTTGATGTGCTGTGAGGTTGAGTGATCTGGGGGGCTGAGGGATTGGGTCAGTGGCGGGGCGGGCGGATGGATTTAGTGTAGTGACAGGAATTATAATTTCCCAGACGGACTCGAGAAAATTCCTGATTACATATTTACTAAAGTAATAGGTACACGAATTTAGTGTTAAATATGATCTTGTTTTTCATTCATGCGTCGCGCTCTTAACAATGCGTTAAAACTAAAAATTGTAAAATAAAACATTTTTACAAAAAAAATTAAACCGACTTCAAACATATCAGTTGGTAACGCATAGACATAAAAAAGGATAATATTTTATTTCATCCTTTTTGAAGTCGGTTTAATTTTTTTTGTAAATTTTTTTTATTGAGTTAGTAAAATTACAGGTTTTCAGCAATACGTCACTTAAAAAGTTTTACTAACATCCTGAATAACTAATAACTGAAAATCTAATAATAGCTTGTAAAACACAAATTTTAATTTTTTTATCCTTGAACGTTAATGATCGTACTTATGTATGTACCTACTTATTATTTATGAATCATAAATTATGATAATAATAACTACGTACGGTGTACCCCTTACATTTCATTAAAGTGTCAAAGGGGCCTCTACGTGTTGGTGTCGGTTCCGCGCACGCCTCCCAAAGGTCCGGAACACCATTGTTCCGTGATTGGAAAGACTACGTAATAATGTGCGTGTAGTGTATAAGTGTATGTAGGTAATTAAACGGAGTGTATGCCTGTAGGTAATATTAAATTAACATAACATAGACCATTTCAAAAGAGGACGCTTTTACAGTGCTGTTATTTAAAGTATTTGCTTCGGCATTAATCGAGCTGATTGGCACTGAAATGACACGATTTAATGACACTTGAATAGTACATTACGACACAAGTGCGAAAAGTAGGAAATTCGCTAGGAGTGGCGATAAATTGAAACACGACCGAAGGGAGTGTTTTAAATCTACACGAGTTGCGAACTACCTTTTCGCACGTGTGTTGTACAACGTTTTACAGTACCTGCATATGGCCCTTTAAATTTTGGACATAGGCACGTATTGTGCTAGGGTGTGTAATGTTTTTAATAACTCGAATAATTCGAATTGCATAATTTTGAAATGCAGAAATGATTATTTAAGGTAAGTACCCCTATTAACGAGCCCATTAAAATCGGCACTGATTACCGCGGTATGTACAAAAAGGCGTTTTATAAGAAAGTCTATTAACATTTTTAAAATTGAAGTACACACAAACAAAGCCTTCTCTATTGACTGTCGAATAAGTATAGCACTAGTAAAGAAACACAAAGTAAACAATTCGAAAAGCGTAAACTAACTCATCGGGGGCGCAGGATTTGAATGCTCCATACTAACGCGCAACACCTCAAGTAAGCAAACGCGTATTTTATTTAGTGATTTTCATAGTAATGATGAATATTATAGAAAGACTAATATTTTATATCAATTCTTAATTATGATATTTATGGTTCCCAAATACTCAATTTGTAAATATTTGCTTGCCAATAGTAAAAAACAGGAAATTAAAAACCTCGGTGTTGGGTTCAATTTTTTGGTGTGGTTCCTAATTTCGAGGTATACCTCGGTAATAGCGGAAACGGTATTTTAAGTTCGAAGGGTTATATATTCATATGTAAATACATATTTCCTTAACTCTTGATGTTATTGAAATATTTAACCATCTATAAAGCTAAAGAGCTATTAACGTGGTATGAAATCTATTCAAGAACTCTTAATTTTGACTACAGTTTTAAGCACTTAACTGGAGGTTTCCTTAGAAACCATTATATGAGAATCTTGTTTAAATGTTGATATAAAAACAAAAGCATGGCTGTCAAGTCTGTTTTATAAAATGTTTCGTAATATTTAGTATCTTCCATTTTGATTGTATTCAAAATATACGCGATTTTTATATATTTTCATTACGCGTATATGAGTTTTACAATAATGTGAATTAAACCGTTTAGCGATGGTTACAAAAGACATCACTCGGTAATAAGATGTATGGGCACCCAATACCGAACCACCTACAACTTTGGTAGGAAATAAATAGGTTCCTAATATAATTATTATAAAACCTATTGTATTATTTTAATTAGAACATATAATACACCAACATACAATCGTAATCCAATGCGGCAACGCAGCGAGCGTGATGGGCACCTTTGCGTCGGGGGCAGCCCGGGACGGATTTCAGTAGGTTGTTTATTATATAATATACATATTTAGTTTATATTTATATGTAAGTTTAGTTTTTAATTAATTTAAAATTATGTCTGGATTATGTGTTATTAATAAAAGATGCAGTACATCCAATATAAATTTCTTTTAATATTTGATTTCACATATCTTGTATCATTGGATCAATTTGATGTTGATGGGCATTTATTTGTGTGACGAACACAGATATTTGTTCCTAAGTCATGGGTGTTTTCTACGTAGGTCATACAAGTATGCTCAGCACCAACGTATATAGGCTGAATTATTATTTTTATTTTATAAATTTGTATTTATCTATATAAGTATGTATATCGTCGCCTAATATCCATAGTAGAAGCTTTGCATAGATTGGGGATATGTCGATCTGTGTAAGATGTCCCCTTATATTTATTTATTTTATGTTGTTTTATGTAGATACTTGTATACAGCATGTATGTTTGATACGACCACATAATATATTAATTATCTAAGTGTAGTTAGTAGGTGTAAGTAGACTCAAAGGAATTCACTTTCATAATTATGTTTTACTAAAAATCCTCTTATTTTTCCTTATAGAAAAACCTAAAATAAATATTCATTGAATCTTATGATTGGAAATCTGATTAAATATAATACCTACTATTTATTTAATTACTATTGTCAAATAAATATAAGCAGGTATATAAAGAAGGAACTAAAAATGCGATGGGTTTATCTACCCTCGTAAAAAGGAACCCATATCCGCGGTATTTGGGTAGCAATGATCAATTACCACGGTAATAGGCGATTTCGACGTTTCAGGTTTAATAATTATTTTTTTCTATATAACTGGCCAAAACAAGTCCAAAAACGAATGAAATATAAATTTCGATGTACAAACTATCATAAAAAAATATGTCTTTGTTCATACAGAGCCTGATTATGCTTCATTTTTGGCTGTCTTTGTAAAAGTTGCTTAACCCCCTCGTTAATAGGGGTACTTACCTTAGTATAAAAACAAAATGAATAAGAACAAATTGCATAATTTCAGAAATAATAATAATTCAGTTGCATAGTAATGTATTTGCATAACAGGCAATCAGTATAATGATCACTTTGTATACTATTTAATGCTCATAACGTTCTTTTTCCATAAAAACCACGCACGCCTTCCAAATGTCCGTGACCCCATGGTCCCGAGAATTTGTAAGAGACAGACAAAATAATAATAATAATTCAGCCTATACGCGCCCCACTGCTGGGCACAGGCCTCCTCTCATGATCGAGAGGATAATAAAATGTGTACTATATAAAATATGTCAGTTCTGGCGCTTCGCCGGCCGCTGCCGCGGCACGCTCGCTTCGCTCGTTCGACTCGCGCGCTGTAGGGTCGCAGTTCTACCTAACACTCCTCCTCGCTTCGCTCGTCGTCGTACCTAACGGCGACCTGCCTTAAGGTAGAATATGTAAGCTGTTTTATAATTTACATCATATTATTATATTATGTCACCCGATCATTCGTTAAAATATAGTTCTACATTTTAATCATAATAATAACTGAATGTTATGACAAGTAAAAATTAGTGATCGTTATAAACAACGTTTTTATGATTATAGAACATTCTGTAATTGAATTATTATAACGAAAAATATTATGGATTTTGTTTCTATACATTATGTTTATTATGAGTTTTAAAAGTAGTTAAATGTAATTATGCAAAATGTTTGTATTAAAATTGAACGGCACCCATTGTGCTAATTACCGCACTAGGGCGAATATCACCATATGTACTGTAATAGTTATTTACGATACAAGTGCGGAAAAGAGTAAATTCGAAACGAGTGGCGATAAATTAAAACACGACCAAAGGGAGTGTTTTAAATCGACACGAGTTGCGAATTACCTATTCGCACGTGTATCGTACAACGTTTTACAGTACATATGGCCCTTTTGACATAAACTTTTGACATACGCACGAAAAGTGCTATTTTACGCACTAGTGTGGGAAAATAGGACCATATGTACTGTAAATTATATTGCGGCGTTCTTTACATGGTTGTGTTTACCTTACAGGAACAGTTTCAAAAAGGCACGTATAGTATCAATACAAACCTGGCTTAGCGCCATTAATTGCCAATAGACCACAAATTACATTGGAATAACCTTTAGAAAAATAATTTATTAGCCCTTGACGATATCTAAAAATGTTTAATAATCATTCATGATGAAATATTCCCGAAAAAAATGTCTAAGGTCTTTAGAAAATTAATTATGTATACGTGTCACGAAAAAAATCCTGTGTTCATTTATTTGACCAGGTATCGTTGCTTAAGTGAAGGGTCAAACAGATCACTGTGTTATGTCTTTCCTGTAGACATACACAAGAGTTAAGGGCTATAAAGGTTAATTTTCTTATTTAACCCTTATCCACGTGAAAAGGTCCTCCTTTTATTTAGAGAACTATGATAAAATCATTGCTTACATGCCCACAAGCTGTTAACTATTGCCCACAGGAGAGAAAAATGTACTGTTCGCGATAACACACTAGTTTTCTCTCCTGTGGGCAATAGTTAACAGCTTGTGGGCATGTAAGTAATGATTTCATCATAGTTCTTTAAATAAAAGGAGGACCTTTTCACGTGGATAAGGGTTAAATAAGAAAATTAACCTTTATAGCCCTTAACTCTTGTGTATGTCTACAGGAAAGACATAACACAGTGATCTGTTTGACCAGAATATTCGAAATAGTGAAAAAAAATGGTTTCTTCACGACACTTCACAACACAATTTTATTTAGTAGGCATATATATAATTATAAGACGATGCAGACAAAAACCGGATGCCAAACCTATTTTACCTAATCATATTGTAGTCACAATGTAGCATTAAAGTTTGTAAAACCTTTTGGAACAAGAATGCTTTCAAATACATTTGCAACAGTAAGTAATGGCTGCAAGTGGCAACGCGACATCCAGAGTGTTTATGGGCTAAGTTAGATGATGTTGTCGCGAGTCACGTGCGACATCGTTCAGCTGGGACCCTCGTGAAATAATAAAAACGTACACGTTAAATTACAATTATTATGACAGGACATTGTACTTTACTTAGCGCCATGTGGAATCCAAAAAGTTTTTATTAAAAGAGAACGCATTGAAAAGTTTGTGTACATAGCTGATGAACAGCTACTAATTGTGTACTATATGCACAAACTCTGAGGATTTTTTGGTGAAAAAGATGAAAGATGTGGACTGCGTCATGTACCAAGTACGAAGGGGGATCAGTACTCACCAATAATCGAAATTGTCCTCAAGACTGTGGCAAGGCTAAATCTACCTACATAGTTTAATGTCCTTAACCTATACTGGTACACTATACAATCAACCTAAAATACATAATTTTGATGCGAATGCTAACACTGACAATACAAGATAATACACACACACAATATAAACAAGAGACAATACACACACACACACACTTTAATATACACTTTATACAATACGCGAGGTACATAATGTATATACTTATATTCCACTTCCTCATACCCTGCAACTTACGTACCTAGTGAGGCCGTATAAACTAAAGCTTTGTTCGCTGCCTACAATTTGTAGTGCGGGATATTTACAGAGGCACATGTATACATAATGATTAGAACGGTTTGCCACAAAGCGGTTAAATTTGAGTGAATCCGTACAAAGGCGTAAGAAGTTCAATATCCTGTTGTCCCCGGTTCGCACATAACAACCGCTCCACTGAGACTTCGAAAAATGGATTTTGATTTGACGAGCTTATTGAAATAAGAGGTCTTTTGTACTTTCTTAGTCGTCTAATATAATATTCTCCTAGTAGACGATGAGCTGATATTAAGTGAAGTGGATATGGACGCAGTTAAATGAAATGTGCTCTAGACATTTTACTGTTTTTGCAACCCCAAAACTCAGGAACTTCTGAACGGATTTTCATACAATATTCACCTATCAATAGGGTGATTTTGAGGAAGGATTAACTATACAGACAGTAGGTCTACAGACAGACAGACGACCGTGGGGGACTTTGTTTTATATATGATCCATGTAGGTACGATAAAACAAACATGTAACGTAATTTATTGCAAAACAGGTTATCCGAGAGTGGCTCCGTGCTCGTCTACACAAACTTCTAGTGTTCTCAGACAGCAAATTGAGACTCACTGAAATCGCAAATACTAACTTCAAAGGAATAAATGTCATGATACTCATGATAGTTATACACACCTACTAGCACAAGCTGGAAACTAAATATTATAGGTATTATACGGACTGAATAACAAAAGCTGAAATTTGTAAAAAGTTATATATTAATAAGTATATCCATGTCTGACAGACTGTAGCCAAAAATACAACATTTTCTTTGCTTATTTTTTTCCTGCCTAAGTATTTCCAAGTACCTAGAACAAAGAAAACATTTCAGCTGAAAGTAATCGGTGTCATCTGTTTTTATCTGCCACTACTACAGGCACAATAGGCCCCGTGCATGAACTATAGGGGGCAGCATAGAAGCCGTCGTTTATGCTTCCGATGTAGCCCACAAGATGGCGGAACCTACTATGCACAAGGAAACGTACCGACGAGAATGGTAGATGGTAGCACTTGCTTTGGCAATGTACATGTGCACGTATGTTTCCGATTTAGGCCACAAGATGGCAAACCCTCCAACGCGCACGGTCCCTATACTGCAACCGATAGGCAGGTAGGCAATACTACCTACCTGACGTTCCATGGACTAAATTAAATTAGCTCCCGAGACAGTGAAATGCGCTAGACGTAGGCACATGGGTGACTGCCGTCAGGAGCTGTCAAAGCATGTAATTACTGAGGTAATTGCGGCTCATAATTGATTTAGTTGGGCGGGGCGGCGGCCAGGGATCGGCACAACTAAGATGCTTTGCCAGAGGACATTTTATGCAATTTTGGATACTTACTTGTTGGTTGAGGAAACTGTTTAATTAAATACATTTGAAATGTATAAGCATGTCTGAAGATATTTTAGAATGTCCATAACGTTTTAATCAGCTTCAAAATGCTGTCCAACAACCAATTAATTAATATAATTCGCAACTAATATATCACTTTTACCACAGGTAAAAATGATATTTTAGTTGCGATACAAACGTACCCTTTTCGAACGTGTATTTTTTCGGGTGCGGTTCACTGTCTATAACAACTATGGATATATTATTGGTCGATATAACGATCAACGGATAGAATTTATTAGACATATACATACGAATGACATATTTTTATCAGATATATCTCTTATACAGTATAAAAGGTATTTGCTATAATATATTTCAACCTAATGCTAAGGTAGTATAACGCACATACTTTATAATAAGGTTCGGTATAACATTAATTAGCTATTATGTATTATAGACATATTATTTGATATTGGAGAGTCGAATCAAGTATGGTGTATGGTATAGGTTAAAAAAATAGATACAGGAATCCCCATATCTAAAGAGAAATGCGGCTCGGGGGGCTCGCATAACAAAGAAGAGCATGTACAGCCGCTGTTTTAGGTTGGGTTAGGTTAGGTTCGTTAGTTATCTTTTGTCCCTCGGGGCTTCGTCGATTTGTCACCAAGTCATATGTGCTATGTTAAAACCTATATTAGTATGATGTCTAAATGTAAACTCTCCGCATAAATTTTATTTTATGGATTGAACCTAATATAATTTCACACACGATAAAATAATGAAGTAAATTTTTTCAGTAATTTATAAATGTTGGGTAATTCAATTATATAGACGAAATATTTAATGTATGTAATATCATATATTATACAGCTAGACATTATGTCATTTATAACTTATATTGGGTAATCGATAGATTAAATTTATTTTATATCTACCCTTAACTATACAATATAAAATTATTCCTCTTGTTGGTATACACATTATTGATTATATTACCTTAGTGATATATCTTTCAAAATTATACCATATGTTGTTATATCGAATGAAAATATATCATTTGTTGTTATAGCGATCATTACACACCCGTATTTTTTCATTGTCCGTCTTAAGGATGACTCACGTTAGACCGGGCCGTGGCCGGGCAGGAGCTTCCGGAGCTTCGTTTCCTATGGAAAGCACCACGTGATCACCGATCAGCCGTCATAGAAAATGACATGTCGGACGCCCCGCCCGGGCACGGCCCGGTTTAGCGTGAGTCATCCTTTATTTACCATACCCTAAGTGAAATGATATTCATTTTATGGTAACTACTGAAATATTTCCTTCAGCAATCCGCAGAGCACCCTGAAACTAACGGGAAAATAATACTCCCATTGTCGATTATACTAATTGTTTGTTTAAAAAAAATATTAATATAATAAAAAAATATTTATCAACCATGAATTGGTAAGTATAAAACAAACTTCTAAGGGCCACTGGCACCATCATACTAACCCGGGGTTAACCGGTTAAACCTGGAGTTACCATGGTTACCAGTACAATTTGACACTGGGTTAACGGTTTAACCGTCGTACAAGAAAATTTTGTACAAGAAATTTATTAAAGTGTGAGGTTTTTACCCTATTCGTGGACTTTAAAAAAGCATTTGATAGGGTAAAATGGGCAAGCATATGGAGGGTTCTGAAGCTTAATGGTGTGCCAGATAAACTGATCAAAATTATCAAGGCACTCTATCATGGATCGTATCGTCGTGTAGAGTGCTCCACAAGGGTAAACTCACTGAGAGTATAGACGTCACAGCAGGCGTCAAACAGGGTTGTTTGCTCTCCCCACTGCTATTTTTGATGGTGCTCGACGACGTGATGTGCAGGGTTACCAGCAAAGGTCGAAGAGGCTTGCCTTGGACATCTGAAAAAGACCTCGAGGATATCGACTTTGCAGATGACCTCTGTCTTATAACAACCACGCGTGAGCAACTCCAAGACAAGGCGGAAGATCTAGCAGAGGAGGCTGAAAAGGAAGGATTGCGCATTAACCACAAGAAAACAAAGGAAATGCGCCAAAATACCACCGATTCAACTCCGGTGCTGATCAAGGGAAACCAGATCGAACAAGTGGCGAGCTTTTGCTATCTGGGCAGTATTGTCGACCAGAGTGGAGGAACGGAAGCTGACATTGAAGCTCGAATAAACAAAGCCCGAGCTGCATTCAGCCAGCTTAAACCTGTGTGGAACTCCTCTATCCTAACGAGAAGAACTAAAGTGAGGATCTTCAACTCTAATGTAAAGGCCGTGCTACTAGTTATACGGGTGCGAAACCTGGTTTGTCCGCAAAGACCTAATGACAAAACTCCAATCCTACGTATCTTTTGGCCTAACTGGATCACAAACGCTCACTTATGGAGAATAACCGGACAAGCACCCGTACACAAGGAGATCCAAACGCGGAAATGGCATTGGGTTGGGCATATCCTCAGGAAACCTGACACCCACCTATCCAAAGTGGCCCTGACCTGGAAGATGCACGGAAAGGGAAACATGGTCGCCCTAAATCTACTTGGCGCCGTTCTGTGGAGCAAGAGCTGGGTGTATTGGGGATGGCGTGGGAGGAGGCTACCCAAGCTGTCCAGGACCGGAGTCAGTGGAAGGAAAAGATTCGAGCCCTACTCCCCAGCAGGGGGTAACAGGATGGAAAGAATACAAGAAAATTTTAACGAATTACGATTATGTTGACAGATGGTTTGATGTGGCCGCCCTAACAGTTATGTACCACACTATGGAACTTACATAATTATTTGCAATACGGTGGTACTTTAATTTTATCCAGTAATCCTACAATACCTATGAGTTTTTAACTATCAGTGTCGACGTCGCGTTTACATTGTCTCGCTGAGTGATATATCCGCATCTGAAAAGCGTTCATATGCGGCTTTGTTGACAGCACACGTAATGGAAAATTCATAACGGAACCATTAAAGAGACTAATTTCAGGCTGCATCGTTGCCATTTGCCTCCACTCTGCGCTTGCCGCGATTGCTCCCGATTATTAACTCTTGAAAATGGAAATAGGTTTCCATTGGGAAATGAAAATGTTAGCCAAATTAATAAATTATTATAGACACAATGGAAATATGGCTCTTTTTATAAGTACCGTAAACCATATACCTACCTAATTATAAAATTACTTGTCGGCGCGCCTAATAGAGGCTTCTGGTGACCAGAGGGCTGGCTAGAGATGGGTAGGGGTGAGTAAATACTGAGTATTTACTCGGTATTTACTCAAAGCACCCGATAAATACCCGTATTTACTCATTTAGGTGGGTAAAAACGATTGCTTATAAAATATTCAAAAAAGTGAGATTTAAGAACAAAATTGTCTTTTATTGATGAGTGCTAACGTGTAATAACAATATATATTAAATAAAAAGCATATATGACTCTTAATTTTGGAAAATAAAGGTAATTATCAGTGAGAGGCAAATTGTGATAAAGCAATAGTTAACAATTTTGTTTTAAACAAGAAGCTATTTCTTTAAAAATATGGTACTTAAATTCTATCGATGTTCTGGATAACTGCATGTCGCGCAAAAGTGCGTGTTTACGCGGCACTTACGACCTTTTATTAAGGGTTTTTTAAAGAAAACTCAAAAATGGCTCAACCGATGATGTTCAAAATATTGTTTTTTGTACTGTATTATACGGCTAATCTCCCGATATGTTTTCATATTTTTTCTGAACTTTGGTTCGAAAGTTATAGAGAGATGAACATTATTTTGTCCTTTCGAAACGGTTCTTTTTTCAAAAATATTCAATTTATCCAAAAAAGTTCTTACAAACCTTTTAGTTATTTTTAAAGACCTATTTAATGATGTGCAACACGATGGTTGTTTAGGATTTTTTTTTGTGACAATTAGTTACATGTATGGAGTGCCCCTCTTAAAAATACATTTCTTACAATTTTGAGTACTTAATCGAGTAGCGGCTTACAAAATACACCTATATTTCAAATGTATATGCCCCGTTTAGCACTCTAAATAGTTTATACCCACCAATTTGGGTATAAACGAGTAAATACGGGTATATTGAGTAAATACTGAGTATTTACTCGGTATTTACCCGTGAGTATTTACTCACTACCCATCTCTAGGGCTGGCCACTATTTCGCCCAGCGTATTAGTATCGCCATAAAGCGGGGAAATACGGCCAGCTTTCTGGGCATCTTGCCCGTTGACGGCGATATGGGCCAAATTTTTTATCAAAGTATTTGGATTATAAAATTAAAATGATTAAATTTTGTGTTATACTATCGAACACTAAATGCTTTTTTCAAAAATAAAGCATCAAATGTGGCAAAGCATTATTCATGAATGATCATGTAAATTCATTTGTTCGAAGTAAGACAAACACAACACAATAATTCTAATTAAACTGAAGCAGGTATTCTTATTACACCAAATAATAGGGGTTCCTGTTTTCATTCTAGAAGAACAGACGAGCATCCACATAAAATTGTACGACTCCCTGTTTTGTTTGCTTTATCAATAGCGCAACAACGCGGCGCTATTCACTCGCCATTATAAAGGGAGACCTTCCTTATTATTGCTTCTTGATTTTTACTATATTTGAATTCTAACCCCCTTATTCATAAACGTCTACTAAAGTTAACAAGCCGATAATAATCGTTTGTCCCTTTCCGACGTATTGGTATGATGAAAAGGGACAAACGATTATTATCGGCTTGTTAACTTTAGTAGACGTTTATGAATAAGGGGGTTAGATGATATTAAGATATGAACCGTTTTTATTGGGCATTGGCATATCTCTCTTGTTTTTCAAGTACCATTAAATATTTTTCCCAGAAATAATTTCACGAATAAATCAAAGCCCTAGGAGGCCTATTTGACTCAACAGATTCTTAACGTGACGTGGTTACCGTACAAAAATAATTCAAATCATAAGAGCTGGCACGAGATTTCATCTGAACTATACATGTTGGTTTTTTTTAATGGGGCATGAAGGGCAGCGACCAGATCCCGCACTGCTATACGAAAATGATCTTAGGAGACCTTCCCTAACTTTATAATTAAGGGCAATTGACATTTACAGAGAAAAAAATATGCAGCCAGCGATAATATCGTAAATGTCAAACGTTTTTAATTAAAAAGTTAGCGAAGGTAGCGCGTTAAAAAAATCCAACCTGTATGATTTCCACATAAATACTGCGTTAGTTTTCGTGAATCTATGTGAATCTAGTATTTCTTTCAGAATAAATATGACCCCCATGGTAACCACGTCATAGCTTTCATTCTGACGAGTTATAAATAAGCATCTGAATAATTAGAATTAGGGCTGATTTAGACGGCGCGCGAACTCGCATGCGATTTTAGTTACATTGCGGACTCTTGGTTACGTCTAATTCAACCGACCGATCAGAACCCGCAATGTAATGAAACTCGCATGCGAATTCTCGCATCGTCTAAATGAGCTCAAACTTCTATGACATTATGACATTTCAATAACACTTGCACAGTCTGGGATGTCAAAATCGTTGCCAACTTAGCTTGGTCTAACTCTATTTTGGCTTCACTAGGAGGACGAAGAAGAGACGTGGATTTTAATAAAACATTATACCACAAATAGGAACTCCGGTTAATAATAATTTCTTTCTAATATTTAAGTAGCTACCAGAGATATATATAACTCCGTATAAGATAAATAAAGTCTAAGAAAAAAACGTGCCTCGGAAATCAAGAAAAAGTCATTCTCGAATAGATGGCGCCATACCTTTGGCCTATTCTCGGCTAGATGGCGTTGACGACACCGTTTGATATTTAACAATTTTAACACATATCAGTGAAAGAACATGGGTCAGTATGGAACAATAAAAAAAAATCATTTATCCGTATACATATTTTGATTATTGTATACATTTTCAATTTTATTTTAAGTTTTAATCGTGTGTCGATAGATGGCAGTAAATGTACCGTGACTACAAAATTTACTTTGGCAATAGCCCTCTATACTATCTATTCTCTTTGGTAGCTACCTAATACTTAAATACAAATATGTACGTAAGTAAAGCGTACAAAGGAGGTATCTTTGTCATTTGTTTAGTTTAGACTATTTTCACATATAGGTATCTATCGCCCAATCTTAGCGTCCATGGGACGCACAACACAATGGTATTTTATTGCTGGCCACAAATCTTCATTTAGCGGCATTGCCCAAGGCCTTTTAGTGTTTCCGTACACACCAAAACGAAAATGGAACCATTTATATTTGATTTACGACTGCCAATAATTACCGGTCTCGGATTGGATTTGTCCTTTTTATCTCGGACTTTATTCGAGTTCATTTAAAATACATTATTGTAAAAGTCGGCTGCAGAAGCTAATTTTATCTGTTGATTAAACGTGGTTTATCTAACCTAAAATACCTGTTCTAAATCATTAATTAGCCAAAATAACCCTTAGAGATAATTTTGTGACATTTAGGTAATCAGTGTGGGGTGTTAACGTTAACTCTAAATGCTTTCGTTAACAGGGGAACGATTTTCAACTTCGCTGACAGGTTGTTACCAATTTACTACAAGCAATTAACGCTCTGACGCGTTGGGAATTATGAGCAGACCAATTTTATGAGAGATTGTACTCAGCTTTTTACTGGATACTAAGGCCAATTTTTTTGTTTGATCCACGGTGTGTAAGTACAATACGGGCGATTCTTTGAACGGTGGATAGCATAGGACCTAAGAAGTATATTGAGATCCATTTTGCTTAGAAATACAGAAAAAATTTAACCATACAACATAATTCGGCCCGCAATGTAAAGCCACGGTACACGCAAGTTACAAGATACGAGCTTTTTTTACGTAAATGTCAACGCTTGTTGACAGTTACTATAAAAAGCTCCTATCTCGTAATGTCGTGTTATGTTATTCTCGTAATGTTTGCAGTACATTGCTGCTCGGTAAATTTATAAAAATTAATTATGGGGTCATGATTAAGCGTAACTTAAAAAACTTCTTGATTAATGATTACATGGATAAATTGTATCCGCCTTATTCATAAAACTTTACGAGCCTGAATCAGTTAGGGTACTTATGTATGTAAGCATAAAGATATTTTTAGTAATAAGACAATGCTCCGTGGCTTATAAGTTATAACTAAGGTATAATGACTGGTCTGATGTGACACGCTTGAGTAGATACAATAATTGATTGTTAGAAAGTGTCTTTGGGCTCTCGATACATGAACTTGAAAGCCGACCAATATCAACCAGCGGGCAATTATGTGTCGCGCCACGCAAATGATCTCTTTGCCTTATACTTAGTGGTTAATACCACCCGTATTCCATCTGTCCAATGTTATTGCATCTCATTCTCTCATTCAGCAAAATGTGAGACGCAATACACATTGGACCAATATATTCGACAGATGGAATACCATGCACCCTATTATGAACGGTAGCAAGGGATTCAATCGAACCTTCAGGTCCTTTGGTGCGCTCGAATAATTTCCAGGAAAACCATGTCGTGGGAGCGATTGTACCTATGATAGCTCACATAAATTGTTCTGTCTGAAGTACTATATATCGAAAACTTTTATTTTTATTTTAATCACTTAAATTAATGGGGCAGTCTTGGCAGGACGCTGCCAATTGTATGTATTCTCAGATTACATATTCTAATAAACGATTTACCTGAGTAGATACTCCAACACTCAACAGTCCCTAAGGATTCGCTTAATCTCCAGTGCGCGCAATCCTATCTCAGATGTAACAAGGAGTTTAAGTAAATTTTACAGCAATTTGCAGTATGTTAACTGTACTTACCGCCGTCGCTTATTGCCACTCCGGCCTCGTTACACTCAGACCGGATGATATTGCTAATTGGATCTTCTAGCTGTCGGAAATCGTGTAAACTTTAACTAATACGACACAAGTTGCTGACGCTAATAGAACTTTACATTAATTGCTAGCGGACAGCACTCTGCCCGTAAACATGGAAGTGTGGAATATTGTTTAACTTGCTCATTCCTAGTGGATAATTTGATAAAGTAAGAGCTGGAGCTATTTTAGACAGTGCTATGATGCTCGCATTTGCAGTGGAAGTTAATGAAGTACGGGGAGGGCTGAGGGCGTGTTAGTGCATACGGCGCACTGTGAGCGGCACAATACCTACACAAGGATGGGTGATTAATTACAAGTAGGTACCTGTACTTTTCACATGGATGCCTGGATTCAGAGGGTTATTATTATTTTTTAATATTGACGCATTTATTTCTAAACGAGATATTACACAACATATATCAGTAAATTATATAAATAAATTTAGAAACTAATAATATAAACTACAAAAAACTTAAAGGGTTATTCATTTGCATTAAATATTTAGACCCATAAATTGAGTATTTTTATTGCAAGTCGAATACTCTTTTCATCTACTTCGTCGTTACCTCATGACTGAAGATCGTAACCCTACAATATCAATGTACACTGAAGCAACAAGCTCTCTAACCTAACCCAAATAAATATGTTAGCAAAAATTTTATATTCAATTATTAATGTACCTACCTACACTTCCATTTTAAAAAGATACCTAATATAAGTAAAGTACCACTTATTTTTGCATAGATATTTGGACACTCTGATCATAAATTTTATTAAATGTAAGTTTTAACAAAGACCTTTTTAGAATGTATTTTTTTCTTTTTTTTTTTTAAGACCGGACGGAAGCTGGTCAGTCCTTAGGAACCGTGAGATCGAAGACCTAGTGGCTGAACCTAACATCATGGGAGAGACTAAAGCTCACAGACTCGGTTGGTTGGGCCACCTTGAGAGAATGGAGGAAGATCGGAACGTGAGAAGAGCATACCTGGGCCGTCCAGCAGGAAGACGTCCTATCGGATGCCCCAGATATCACTGGTGCGACATGGTGGAGGCGGACCTGCGCGAGCACAGGACCGAGAAAAGTGGCGTTGTCTTGTGTCGGAGGCCAAGTCTCATTTTGGGTCGCTGAGCCAACGGAGTAAGAGTAAGTAAATAATTTTTAAGCCAAGGCATCGGCGTTATAATACATACTCTTCATGAATGTCATCAGTTTGACGTCGAGACATGCCTACACAATGAACGAGTTAATTTTAGCTCGGCACCCCGCATCCTTGACGTATGGTTCCGAGATACGACCTTTAGCACATTCCATTACTTGTGTACATCACCCTTCAACCTACATGTACTTAAACGAGCAGCTATATTGTGTATTGACATCATCTATATTGTTCGACTTTGAAATCTCTGACGAAAATCGTATTAAATATGTCGAAGTTAATGTTTATTTTAAGTAGGTAGTCTTCTAGTCTATTTCTTTAATAGAACGGTCCCTCAGAAGTGGGCTAAAAATGTATTAAAGTGGGTACACTCTGCCGTGTCAGGCGCAACTCCGTTAACTTAAGTTACATGATACGGATAACCAGTCTAAATCGTCTTTAAAACCATTAAATATGTATCTACTAAAATAAAAAAATTAAAATGTTAACCATTTACTGAGAAAAACATATTACTAAGTCATGTAACATTATTTTTTTACCGATATGGCATCAAACACAACTCTTTTAACCTGAGTTGCATGATATACCTATGCGTGACTGGCACAACCAAAACCTTACCAAAATAGCACCATTGTTTTTTAAGTTACCGGAGTTACCCGGGTCAAACAGATCACTGTGTTATGTCTTTCCTGTAGACATACACAGGAGTTAAGGGCTATAAAGGTTAATTTTCTTATTTAACCCTTATCCACGTGAAAAGGTCCTCCTTTTATTTAAAGAACTATGATAAAATCATTACTTACATGCCCACAAGCTGTTAACTATTGCCCACAGGAGAGAAAACTAGCGTGTTATCGCGAACAGCACATTTTTCTCTCCTGTGGGCAATAGTTAACAGCTTGTGGGCATATAAGCAATGATTTTATCTTAGTTCTCTAAATAAAAGGAGGACCTTTTCACGTGGATAAGGGTTAAATAAGAAAATTAACCTTTATAGCCCTTAACTCTTGTGTATGTCTACAGGAAAGACATAACACAGTGATCTGTTTGACCCACCCATGACTGGCCGATGAATCATGTACAATATTTTTTCAAATGCATAGAAAATAAGTCACCGAAGTCCCGAAAAAAATGTCTAAGGTCTTAGAAATTAATTATGTATACGTGTCACGAAAAAAAACCAGTGTTCATTTATTTGACAAGGTATCGTTGCGTAGGTGAAAATTCGGAATAGTAAAAAAATATGTACAATTGTATAAAGGTCCTGTTAATCAATAAATTAAAAAAAAGGGTTTCTTCAAGACACTTCACAACACAATTTTATTTAGTAGGCAAATGATAGACGATGCAGACAAAAACCGAATGCCAAACTTATTTTACCTAATCATATTGTAGTCACAATGTAGCATTAAAGTTTGTAAAACCTTTTGGAACAAGAATGCTTTCAAATACATTTGCAACAGTAAGTAATGGCTGCAAGTGGCAACGCGACATCCAGAGTGTTTATGGGCTAAGTTAGATGATGTTGTCGCGAGTCACGTGCGACATCGTTCAGCTGGGACCCTCGTGAAATAATAAAAACGTACACGTTAAATTACAATTATTATGACAGGACATTGTACTTTACTTAGCGCCATGTGTAATCCAAAAAGTTTTTATTTAAAGAGAACGCATTGAAAAGTTTGTGTACATAGCTGATGAACAGCTACTAATTGTGTACTATATGCACAAACTCAGAGGATTTTTTGGTGAAAAAGGTGAAAGATGTGGACTGCGTCATGTACCAAGTACGAAGGGGGATCAGTACTCACCAATAATCGAAATTGTCCTCAAGACTGTGGCAAGGCTAAATCTACCTACATAGTTTAATGTCCTTAACCTATACTAGTACACTATACAATCAACCTAAAATACATAATTTTGATGCGAATGCTAACACTGACAATACAAGATAATACACACACACAATATACTTAAACAAGAGACAATACACACACACACACACACACACGCACACTTAAAATACACTTTATACAATACGCGAGGTACATATGTAACTATATACACTTATATTCCACTTCCTCATACCCTGCAACTTACGTACCTAGTGAGGCCGTATAAACTAAAGCTTTGTTCGCTGCCTACAATTTGTAGTGCGGGATATTTACAGAGGCACATGTATACATAATGATTAGAACGGTTTGCCACAAAGCGGTTAAATTTGAGTGAATCCGTACAAAGGCGTAAGAAGTTCAATATCCTGTTGTCCCCGGTTCGCACATAACAAGCGCTCCACTGAGACTTCGAAAAATGGATTTTGATTTGACGAGCTTATTGAAATAGGAGGTCTTTTGTACTTTCTAAGTCGTCTAATATAATATTCTCCTAGTAGACGATGAGCTGATATTAAGTGAAGTGGATATGGACGCAGTTAAATGAAATGTGCTCTAGACATTTTACTGTTTTTGCAACTCCAAAACTCAAAAACTACTGAACGGATTTTCATACAATTTTCACCTATCAATAGGGTGATTTTTGAGGAAGGTTTAACTATACAGATAGTAGGTCTACAGACAGATAGACGACCGTGGGGGACTTTGTTTTATATATGATCCATGTAGGTACGTTAAAACAAATATGTAACGTAATTTATTGCAAAACAGGTTATCCGAGAGTGGCTCCGTGTTAGATAACCAAGCTCGTCTACACAAACTTCTAGTGTTCTCAGACAGCAAATTGAGACTCACTGAAATCGCAAATACTAACTTCAAAGGAATAAATGTCATGATAGTTATACCTACCTACTAGCACAAGCTGGAAACTAAATATTATATTATACGGACTGAATAACAAAAGCTAAAATTTGTAAGAAGGTATACATTTATTAAGTATATCCAAGTCTGACAGACTGTAGCCAAAAATACATTTTCTTAGCTTATTTTTTTTCCTGCCTAAGTATTTCCAAGTACCTAGAACAAAGAAAACATTTCAGCCGAAAGTAATCGGTGTCATCTGTTTTTATCTGCCACTACTACAGGCACAATAGGCCCCGTGCATGAACTATAGGGGGCAGCATAGAAGCCGTCATTTATGCTTCCGATGTAGCCCACAAGATGGCGGAACCTACTATGCACAAGGAAACGTACCGACGAGAATGGTAGATGGTAGCACTTGCTTTGGCAATGTACATGTGCACGTATGTTTCCGATTCAGACCACAAGCGCAAACCCTCCAACGCGCTCGGTCCCTATACTGCAACCGATAGGCAGGTAGGCAAATACTACCTACCTGACGTTCCATGGGCTAAATTAAATTAGCTCCCGAGACAGTGAAATGCGCTAGACGTAGGCACATGGGTGACTGCCGTCAGGAGCTGTCAAAGCATGTAATTACTGAGGTAATTGCGGCTCATAATTGATTTAGTTGGGCGGGGCGGCGGCCAGGGATCGGCACAACTAAGATGCTTTGCCAGAGGACATTTTATGCAATTTTGGATACTTACTTGTTGGTTGAGAAAACTGTTTAATTAAATACATTTGAAATGTATTAGCATGTCTGAAGATATTTTAGAATGTCCATAATGTTTTGATCAGCTTCAAAATGCTGTCCAACAACCAATTAATTAATATAATTCGCAACTAAAATATCACTTTTACCACAGGTAAAAATGATATTTTAGTTCCGATACAAATGTACCCTTTTCGAACGTGTATTTTTTCATTGTCCGTCTTAAGGATGACTCACGCTAGACCGGGCCGTGGCCGGGCAGGCGCTTTCGGAGCTTCGCTTCCTATGGAAAGCACCACGTGATCACCGATCAGCCGTTATAGAAAATGACTTGTCGGACGCCCCGCCCGGGCACGGCCCGGTTTAGCGTGAGTCATCCTTTATTTACCATACCCTAAGTGAAATGATATTCATTTTATGGTAACTACTGAAATATTTCCTTCAGCAATCCGCAGAGCACCCTGAAACTAACGGTAAAATAATACTCCCATTGTCGATTATACTAATTGTTTGTTTAAAAAAAATATTAATATAATAAAAAAATATTTTCTCAATAATGGACGGCAAAGTCGACTTTGCCGTATAAAAAATAGGTCGCGAAGTGCGGAGTTTATGGTCAGTCAAAAATTAAAAAGTTAAAAACATTGCAGTCTCGATTTTGGGACTGCAATGTTGCATACAAATTCCATTATTTGTCGAGTTCCAAACTTTTTAAAAGTTTAAATGGCCATATCAAATGACGGCACAGGCCCATTAAACAGCCAAACAGATGAATAGTAATAATTATTATAATGTTGGTACCGCGACTATTTAGCTGCCTCAAATATAGATGGTCAAGCAGATCTTGTCAGCAGAAAAAGGCGGCAAATTTGAAAAATGTAGGCGCGAAAGGAAATGGTCCCATAGAAAATTTGAATTTCGCGCCTTTTTCTACTGACAAGATTTGCTTGACGCAGTATAGCTTGGTGTATTTTCGGCGGAAAAATACACTTCTATTTTAAAATTTTAATAATAAAAAGGCGGCAAAGCTAACTTTTTCAATTGTTTCTACTTTTTTCTGTGTAAATATATACGTAAGAACGTTGCTTCTATAAAATATTCCTATTATATTTATATGTCTTGCACCATTTTTAAGAAAAGCACTATATATGACTCGGCTGGAAGACTACTTGCTGGCTTCGGATAGTTAAACGGACTCCCAAGGTCGTCCGTTTAAAACGAATCCTCAGCCTGCAAGTAGCTACTTCCAAGCCTCGACAATAATGTACTATTATCAACCATGAATTGTTAAGTATAAAACAAACTTCTAAGGGCCACTGGCACCATCATACTAACCCGGGGTTAACCGGTTAAACCTGAAGTTACCATGGTTACCAGTACAATTTGACACTGGGTCAACGGTTTAACCTTCGTACAAGAAAATTGTAAGGAACTACTATACGATTACGTTGACAGATGGTTTGATGTGGCCGCCCTAACAGTTATGTACCACTATGGATTTATGGAACTTACATAATTATTTGCAATACGGTGGTACTTTAATTTTATCCAGTAATCCTACAATACCTATGAGTTTTAAACTATCAGTGTCGACGTCGCGTTTACATTGTCTCGCTGACTGATATATCCGCATCTGAAAAGCGTTCATATGCGGCTTTGTTGACAGCACACGTAATGGAAAATTCATAACGGAACCATTAAAGAGACTAATTTCAGGCTGCATCGTTGCCATTTGCCTCCACTCTGCGCTGGCCGCGATTGCTCCCGATTATTAACTCTTGAAAATGGAAATAGGTTTCCATTGGGAAATGAAAATGTTAGCCAAATTAATAAATTATTATAGACACAATGGAAATATAGGTACATAAGTACCGTAAACCATATAATTGTAAAATTGAAATAAAATAAATAATTTAGCCTATATACGTCCCACTGCTGGGCACAGGCCTCCTCTCAAGCATGAGAGAGTTTCGGTTATAGTCCCCACGCCGGCCCAATGCTGATTGGGGACTTCACATACACCTTTGAATTTCTTCGCGGATGTATGCAGTTATCCTCACGATGTTTTCCTTCACCGAAAAGCTATTGGTAAATATGGAATGATATTCCGTACATAAGTTCCGAAACACTCATTGGTACGAGCCAGGATTTAATCCCGCGACCTCCGGATTGAAAGACAGACGTCAGACCCACACGGCCACCACCGCTTTTTAAATTTAAATTATTAAATTTTGTGTTATACTTTCGAACACTAAATGTTTTTTTCAAAAAGAAGGCATCAAAAGTAGCAAAACATGAATGATCATGTAAATTCATTTGTTCACAGTAAGACAAACAACACAATAATTCTAATTAAAGTTAAGTAGGTATTCTTATTACACCAAATAATAGGGGTTCCTGGGGTTCTAGAAGAACAGACGAGCATCCACATAAAATTGTACGACTTCCTGTTTTGTTTGCTTTATCAATAGCGCAACAGCGCTATTCACTCGCGATTATAAAAGGAGACCTTCCTTATTATTTCTTCTTGATTTTTATTATATTTGAATTCTTTGATGATATTAAGTTATGAACCGTTTTATTGGACATTGGCATATCTCTCTTGTTTTTCAAGTACCATTAAATATTTTTTCCAGAAATAATTTCACGAATAAATCAAAGCCCTAGAGGCCTATTTGACTCAACAGATTCTTAACGTGACGTGGTTACCGTACAAAAATAATTCAAATCATAAGAGCTGGCACGAGATTTCATCTGAACCATACAGGCTGGATTTTTTTTTATGGGGCATGAAGAGCAGCGACCAAATCACGCGCCCTAAGTTTATAAGTAATTAAGGACAATTGACATTTACAGATTTTGAAAAAAATATGCAACCAGCGATAAAATCTAAATGTCAAACGTTTTTTAATTAAAAAGTTAGCGAAGGTAGCGCATTTAAATCCAACTTGTATGATTTCCACATAAATACTGCGTTAGTTTTCGTGAATCTATGTGAATCTAGTATTTCTTTCAGAATAAATAAGACCGCCATGGTAACCACGTCATAGCTTTCATTCTGACGAGTTATAAATAAGCATCTGAATAATTAGAGTTAGGGCTGATTTAGTCGGCGCGCGAACTCGCATGCGATTTTAGTTACATTGCGGACTCTTGGTTACGTCTAATTCAACCGACCGATCAAAACCCGCAATGTAATGAAACTCGCATGCGAGTTCTCGCATCGTCTAAATGAGCTCAAACTGCTATGACATTATGACATTTCAATAACACTTGCACAGTCTGGGATGTCAAAATCGTTGCCAACTTAGCTTGGTCTAACTCTATTTTGGCTTCACTAGGAGGACGAAGAAGAGACGTGGATTTTAATAAAACATTATACCACAAATAGGAACTCCGGTTAATAATAATTTCTTTCTAATATTTAAGTAGCTACCAGAGATATATATATAACTCCGTATAAGATAAATAAAGTCTAAGAAAAAAACGTGCCTCGGAAATCAAGAAAAAGTCATTCTCGAATAGATGGCGCCATACCTTTGGCCTATTCTCGGCTAGATGGCGTTGACGACACCGTTTGATATTTAACAATTTTAACACATATCAGTGAAAGAACATGGGTCAGTATGGAACAATAAAAATAAAAAATCATTTATCCGTATACATATTTTGATTAATTTATACATTTTCAATTTTATTTTAAGTTTTAATCGTGTGTCGATAGATGGCAGTAAATGTACCGTGACTACAAAATTTACTTTGGCAATAGCCCTCTATACTATCTATTCTCTTTGGTAGCTACCTAATACTTAAATACAAATATGTACGTAAGTAATGCGTACAAAAACCTCCGTTGTCATTTGTTTAGTTTAGACTATTTTCACATACTTATAGGTCTATATATGGTATCGCCCAATCTTAGCGTCCATGGGACGCACAACACAATGGTATTTTATTGCTGGCCACAAATCTTCATTTAGCGGCATTGCCCAAGGCCTTTTAGTGTTTCCGTACACACCAAAACGAAAATGGAACCATTTATATTTGATTTACGACTGCCAATAATTACCGGTCTCGGATTGGATTTGTCCTTTTTATCTCGGACTTTATTCGAGTTCATTTAAAATACATTATTGTAAAAGTCGGCTGCAGAAGCTAATTTTATCTGTTGATTAAACGTGGTTTATCTAACCTAAAATACCTCTTCTAAATCATTAATTAGCCAAAATAACCCTTAGAGATAATTTTGTGACTTTTAGGTAATCAGTGTGGGGTGTTAACGTTAACTCTAAATGCTTTCGTTAACAGGGGAACGATTTTCAACTTCGGTGACAGGTTGTTACCAATTTACTACAAGCAATTAACGCTCTGACGCGTTGGGAATTATGAGCAGACCAATTTTATGAGAGATTGTACTCAGCTTTTTACTGGATAGTTAGGCCAATTTTCTTCTTTGATCTACAGTGTGTAAATACTATACGGGCGAATCTTTGAACGCTGGATAGCATAGGACCTAAGAAGTAGGTATATTGAGATACATTTTGCTCAGAAATATAGAGAAAATATTAACCATACCTACAACATAATACGGCCCGTAATGTAAAGCAACGTACACGCAAGTTACGAGATACGAGCTTTTTTAAGTAAATGTCAAAGCTTGTTGACAGTTACTATAAAAAACTCATATCTCGTAATGTCGTGTTATGTTATGTCTCGTAATATTTGCAGTACATTGCTGCTCGGTACATTTTTAAAAACTAATTATTGGGTCATGATTAAGTGTAACTTAAAAAACTTCTTGATTAATGATTACATGGATAAATTGTATCCGCCTTATTCATAAAACTTTACGAGCCTGAATCAGTTAGGGTACTTATGTATGTAAGCATAAAGATATTTTTAGTAATAAGACAATGCTCCGTGGCTTATAAGTTATAACTACGGTTAAATGACTGGTCTGATGTGACACGCTTGAGTAGATACAATAATTGACTTTATATCAGTCTTTGAGCTCTCGATACATGAACTTGAAAGCCGACCTATAACAACCGGCGGCGGGCAATTATGTGTCACGCTAGGCAAATGATCTTTTTGCCTTAGGGTGGTATTCCACCTATCCAATTTCTTTGTCCAATGTCATTGCGTCTCACTCTCTCATTATCTCATTAAGCAAAATGTGAGACGCAATACACATTGGACCAATATATTCGACAGATGGAATACCATGCACCCTATTATGAACTGTAGCAAGGGATTCAATCGAACCTTCAGGTCCTTTGGTGCGCTCGAATAATTTCCAGGAAAACCATGTCGTGGGAGCGATTGTACCTATGATAGCTCACATAAATTGTTCTGTCTGAAGTACTATATATCGAAAACTTTTATTTTTATTTTAATCACTTAAATTAATGGGGCAGTTTTGGCAGGAAGCTGCCAATTGTATGTATTCTCAGATTACATATTCTAATAAACGATTTACCTGAGTAGATACTCCAACACTCAACAGTCCCTAAGGATTCGCTTAATCTCCAGTGCGCGCAATCCTATCTCAGATGTAACAAGGAGTTTAAGTAAATTTTACAGCAATTTGCAGTATGTTAACTGTACCGCCGTCGCTTATTGCCACTCCGGCCTCGTTACACTCAGACCGGATGATATTGCTAATTGGATCTTCTAGCTGTCGGAAATCGTGTAAACTTTAACTAATACGACACAAGTTGCTGACGCTAATAGAACTTTACATTAATTGCTAGCGGACAGCACACTGCCCGTAAACATGGAAGTGTGGAATATTGTTTAACTTGCTCATTCCTAGTGGATAACTTGATAAAGTAAGAGCTGGAGCTATTTTAGACAGTGCTATGATGCTCGCATTTGCAGTGGAAGTTAATGAATGTACGGGGAGGGCTGAGGGCGTGTTAGTGCATACGGCGCACTGTGAGCGGCACAATACCTACACAAGGATGGGTGATTAATTACAAGTAGGTACCTGTACTTTTCACATGGATGCCTGGATTCAGAGGGTTATTATTATTTTTTAATATTGACGCATTTATTTCTAAACGAGATATTACACAACATATATCAGTAAATTATATAAATAAATTTAGAAACTAATAATATAAACTACAAAAAACTTAAAGGGTTATTCATTTGCATTAAATATTTAGACCCATAAATTGAGTATTTTTATTGCAAGCCGAATACTCTTTTCATCTACTTCGTCGTTACCTCATGACTGAAGATCGTAACCCTACAATATCAATGTACACTGAAGCAACAAGCTCTCTAACCTAACCCAAATAAATATGTTAACAAAAATTTTATATTCAATTATTAATGTACCTACCTACACTTCCATTTTAAAAAGATACCTAATATAAGTAAAGTACCACTTATTTTTGCATAGATATTTGGACACTCTGATCATAAATTTTATTAAATGTAAGTTTTAACAAAGACCTTTTTAGAATGTATTTTTTACTTTTTTTTTAAAAGACCGGACGGAAGCTGGTCAGTCCTTAGGAACCGTGAGATCGAAGACCTAGTGGCTGAACCTAACATCATGGGAGAGACTAAAGCTCACAGACTCGGTTGGTTGGGCCACCTTGAGAGAATGGAGGAAGATCGGAACGTGAGAAGAGCATACCTGGGCCGTCCAGCAGGAAGACGTCCTATCGGATGCCCCAGATATCACTGGTGCGACATGGTGGAGGCGGACCTGCGCGAGCACAGGACCGAGAAAAGTGGCGTTGTCTTGTGTCGGAGGCCAGGCGGCTTAGCACGGTCGCGTTTTTATCCCTTGTCACCATGCCTGTCACGTTCTAACAAGTATGTAAGTGCGAAAGGGACGCGCATAGTGATAGTCGATAAAAATGGAACCGTGCTGAGCCCGCAAGTCTCATTTTGGGTCGCTGAGCCAACGGAGTAAGAGTAAGTAAATAATTTTTAAGCCAAGGCAACGGCGTTATAATACATACTCTTCATGAATGTCATCAGTTTGACGTCGAGACATGCCTACACAATGAATGAGTTAATTTTAGCTCGGCACCCTGCATCCTTGACGTATGGTTCCGAGATACGACCTTTAGCACATTCCATTACTTGTGTACATCACCCTTCAACCTACATGTACTTAAACGAGCAGCTATATTGTGTATTGACATCATCTATATTGCTCGACTTTAAAATCTCTGACGAAAATCGTATTAAATATGTCGAAGTTAATGTTTATTTTAAGTAGGTAGTCTTCTAGTCTATTTCTTTAATAGAACGGTCCCTCAGAAGTGGGCTGAAAATGTATTAAAGTGGGTACACTCTGCCGTGTCAGGCGCAACTCCGTTAACTTAAGTTACATGATACGGATAACCAGTCTAAATCGTCTTTAAAACCGTTAAATATGTATCTACTAAAAGAAAAAATTTAAAATGTTAACCATTTACTGAGAAAAACATATTACTAAGTCATGTAACATTATTTTTTTACCGATATGGCATCAAACACAACTCTTTTAACCTGAGTTGCATGATATACCTATGCATGACTGGCACAACCAAAACCTTACCAAAATATCACCATTGTTTTTTAAGTTACCGGAGTTACGCATGACTGGCCGATGAATCATGTACAATAGTTTTTCAAATGCATAGAAAATAAGTCACGCGTATGTCTTGTAACTTAACTTACCTACATGCCGTCGCGTATAGTCCGTGGCGATCACGACTAAAAAATGCGATATACGGCAATTGATGATGATGGAATTTCCTTTTGCAGAGTTGCTCCTTTTGATTCACAGATTGATTTAGGAAGGGGAGCCGACCGAATTTTTGATGCAAAATTTTGACTAAAGGGGGCCTCCCGAAATTTGTAAAAAAATAAGTTTTGCTATGTGCTCAAGTTTGGTATCATTTTCGGGTAAATCAAGGACGCTAAATTCATTTCTGTTATTTAATTTATACGGTTTCATATAATTAATAAAAAAAAAGAAAAACAAAATTGCCTGTTTATTTTTTTCCGAATAAATGCCTACATTTTTCTCATTTTTATATATACACAAAAAATAAAAATTTCTTGAAAAAGCTCTAATATTTCTCGTTATAAAAAGTATACACATGGCATATTTATTTCTGAAAATGTAGAGAGAAAAAAATGAAATGCAGACCTACTTTCGACCACCAGCTCACTGAATAGTATACAAAGATATGAGTTACAGCTATGAGAATTACGGCGTTTGATGATGATGAGATACCCTTTAGCATAGTCAGTTCTTAGAACCCTTAGATCATTTTAGGAACGGGAGCCACCTTGATTTTTGGTGCGGTGTGGATGAAAGGGTGGGGATGATTTGTCCCATACAATCATAAATTGATGAAAGCATCTGTTTAGGTTTCTGCATTAAGTTTGGTGTCATTATCATGAAATTTTTATTTTTTGTGTGCATATTAAAATAAGAAAAATATAGGCTTTTATTCGAAAAAAATTAAAAAGCAAATTTTTCTTTTTAATTTTTTTTAATTATTTATATGAAATCGTATAAATTAAATATCAGAAACGAATTTTGCATCCTTGAGTTACACGAAAATGATACCAGGCTTGACCACATAGCAACACTTTATTTTTTACAAATTTTGCGGGGCACCCCCTCTTAAGTCAAAATTTTGCATCAAAAATTCGATTGGCTCCCCTTCCCAAATCAATCTGTGAGTCAAAAGGAGCAACCCTGAAAAAGGAAATTCCATCATCATCATTTGCCGTATGATTAAGTGAACACCAGGGACTAGTAACCAATATACTTAGTATAGAACAGTTGGTCATGCGGAACTCCATAACTCGAATGAAATGAAAATTGAAGAGTATTCAATTATACGAAAAAAAATTAAGGTCTCTATTCTACGACCACATTTCCTACATCTACATTACAAAATAAAAATTAATTACGATGAATCGACAACGATAACAGAATTTGAATCATTAAAACTTTAAACGTAATTATCTCGAAACTCATGTTTTAAAGTTACATGAGTTGCGCGTGACACGGCAGCGTTGTTAACTGTTTCTACCAAATACCTGTCATAACCTGTAAATGACTAGTCGTATGAGTAAAATGCATTAACAGGTGAATTCTCGTATGTTGTTAATCGACGCAAACGTCTAATCATCGAGTCCTGACTCGAGAAACAACAACTCAACAACCTCACTTCATTCGTGCCTTCACAAGTTGAGGAATAACTTAGAAATTCAATTTGAACACGCTGAGCGCTGCAGCGCAGTACCTGGGACGGCCGTAACACCAACTTATTCATTGTTAACGTCACTTACGCCTATATAATATATTTCGTGTATTTCGCGTACGCCTTCCCATTAAAAGTTTCAAGGTTTAATAAATGCTGGAATAATGGAATCAGTAATTAAAACGAATTCAAAGTTAAATTCACTTTTTGAAACCTTCTGTCTAGCATAAAAACAATTGAAATTACATTAAGCCCTCGAGTCCCACGGATGCGTTATCGCGGCGACAGGAAAGATACCTATACAAAATGTACGAAAAGTCAACAATTCCTGGAACTCCCTGGAACTTAGAGGTTTTTGTCGTTGTCTATGACTGGCACTATAAGGGTAAATAGAGTTATTTGCGTTTTTTATACCATCACAACTCAACACAACGACTATAAATAGTAGATTTAAAAATATAAAATATAGAAACAAAAATTAATAGGAAACATTTTTCTGAAGACCGACGGAACGAAACGAAAGAGGAATATAATGCAAATGGAAATTGAAATAGGCAATAAAAAACTTAATAGAAAACAGTAGCTGGTACTTTTTAAAACAGCAATTTGTTTATCTGCTAACTGAGGTGCGTAATTAGATGAGGCAGTCGTTCACTCGAATGTCAAGGGAAGCAAATAACGATCGCAATATAAATCAATCAAAGAACAATATGGGGTCGATTGACATAAAGCAGGCATTAACTGATTGAATAAGTTAAGAATCCACAAGTGTAACATGACAATCCGACGATATATATAATTCGTTTATTTAATTTCTCACACAACTCTTGAATAGACTTGTAGATAGGTATTCATTGACAACATGTATTAAAGAGGGCCGGAGAGGAGAATTATCAAATTTTCGATCCGTGTTTCTTTCTTACTCTCGCTCACTATGTACTTAAATATGTTATAATGAATATAAAAACACTACAAAGACAATTAAAGTATTGGCGAGAAATAGTCGTAAAAGATCTTTATATATCAATTTAATAACTAAGTACCGAACTAATTGAGTTAGACACATTCATTCTTTCTTAGTACATATTCAAAATTAGCTTTATTACAAAAAGTACTTAAAACGAAAATGTCTTAGCAGAAACATAACAATGCGCTTAGTGAGAAATCCGCATGAGATTCCTGGTAGATATTAAAATGATTGCCTTTACATTTTCTTAAGAGAGCGTTATATCAGCCGATTGTGAGCTCTATTCCCTCTGCATAACATGCATAAACACTAATATACCTAGTAGCGAAGCGAAGTGTAGATATAAATTATTCAAGATGAACTCAGCAGGTAAATTGAAGGGAGAGTGAAAAACGTCGTCCGGAGGAGGCACGTCGCATTTATCTCCGGGGTCATTCCGCGTGATTGTTTGACTCTGACATATATTATTGAATTGAAAAGATTTAACTAAGTACCTAACGAACAAACATAGAAAAAAAATATCTTGCATTTCGATTTTAAGCTATTTTTAGGGAGAGGCAGTTATATTGTAGCGCCGGTTATATCTTAGTGTTGTGTTCCTGCCGCTGAGTAAGGTTGCCAGAGCTCAACGAAGGTGCGGAGTTTTAATGTAACACCTCTGGAGATGCAAGTGTCCATAGGCTACGGGGACTACTTACTATCAGGCGAGCCGTATGCTTGTTTGCCACCGACGTATTATAATAAAAATGACAACACATTCGAAATGTTATTGTTATTGCCTTTTACAAACCATCCTTATTGTTTTATTATTAATTACGAACGACGGGATAGAGCTGGTACTGAAAATCATTTGAAAAAATTCAGAAAACAAACGACCCGATATGAACTTTAAGATACATCAAGTAATAGATCTAGAAACGATATGGAATAGACATGTCAGTGTCACATGTGACGTTTCTTCAAACAAAAACGTCACTTTTGACACTCACATCTAATCCATATCGTTTCTAGTACTTGGCGTATCTTAAAGTTCGAATCGGACAGATAACCAGTAACCAGCCAATTTGTTTGAGAATAACTTTTTATTGGAAACGCAGAAAGAATAATTTCATATTATTTGTATTTGTCTGTTGATACCTTATTATTGCGAACCGTATCATAAATAAGCTGTGCCCTGACAATCCGACTAAGTAACATTGAGTTCATATTGTAACTGTATTTTATGAATTGGATGCTTCTTTGTTGGCATTTTTTTGTGTAGCAGTACAGTTCTATTTTTAGTACGTAATATGGCGGATACGTGGATGTTATTTATAGCGAAAACTATATTGATATCTAATAATAATTACTTTGCTTTATTCATTTCATGTCTTAGATTAGGTTATTTATAATATGAATATAAAAGTATAATATAAAAACACTTACAAAACAATAAAAAATACAAATAAACACATTATAAAAAACCTAACTTAAAAATAATATACAAATGATTTTTCAACTCAGCAGCTCGAACAAGGGTACTTTGCTTCTTAAAAACAGTGAGCAAAATGCGATTTTGCTCACTGAGTGAGACAAAATTACATTCAAGTGACCTTTATAGTCAAATGTCATTTCAACATGCGGGGTCTAATACAAGTTCGAAATACTTGGGTTCTATTATATCTGTCCCTTTCACACTGTTAGCAAAAAGAAACAAACAAAAAAGTTAAATTAAATAATCATTTATTTCAGGCAAGACCCATACAAGTGTTAGTAACAGGACCTAAATACTAATGTTAGAGTACAATTTTCATTAAAACCTACCATGCAAGACAATATATTATCTACTTAAAGCTAAGATAATTACAATACCGGGTGAGCCATACATACACAAAACTTTTTGTTTACTTACATTTAATTTTAAAAATTTGACTAGCATCACGTATGTAAATAATTAAAACATTAATAAAAATAATTCATTTATGTCAGCAAAAATATACTTAATATCAATAAAAATACAATTATTATATTATTCAATCAGATTCAGTCAATACATTGGAATATAAATTAAATTAAAAATTAAATAACTGTTACAATAACGAAACAATTAAACAACATTACTACTACAAATACTAACTATCATAATTTATAAAGCTGGAGTGCAGACCGATCCATCTACGCATCATCGGTGAGTCCCACCTCCCGGAAAACACCCTCAGGATGCTGTTCGGACTCCCCAGCAGCCTATCTAGCACGGAGGCACAGCGTTTCCTTATAATCGCATGGAAGCCATCAACGCTTGCCTCCGCAAACATGCCTGATGCACTGCACCTCCGCCGAAAACCGAGCAACATCCTGAAGGCGTCATTATATTGCACTCGAAGAGCGCTGTACGTCCTCTGCGTATAATTGACCCATAGGTTACAGGTATAGAAGCACTGGCAGTATGCCCTGAATAGAGTTATTTTAACTTCCCTAGTGCACCCTGAAAACCTACGTGCCAACATATTGCAGCGGACGGACAGCGCCCGTCTCTCCCTCTCGATGTCCATGTTGTCACAGAGATCCTCAGTCACCCAGTGACACAGATATTTGAAGTGCCTGACTCTGTTCAGGTTTGTGCCACATAGAGTAATCGGTGGCAGGGCCTCATACGTTTTAGCACCCGCTTTGAAAATTAGGAATTCGCTTTTCTTGGCGTTATATCTGAGTCCATGTGCTCCTGCGTATCTCTCACAGATACCGATTAGGGTTTGCAAAGCACCCAGAGATGGCGCCAGCAACACCATGTCGTCTGCATAGCTGAAGTTGTTCATAAAAACACCGTCAACCGAGCATCCGACATTGGCATAACGACATTCAACGGTATATTGAGGGTTTATAATAGACCCCCGAAAACTTCAGACCACATCGTTCCAAACCACGTACGAGTCTGAATTCTTAATAATTGATTAATAAAAATAAAGTTTAAGATTTGATAAAAACTGATAAAATACTATATTTTAGGTATTTTATTGTACAATTAAAATAATGAACTCAAAAAATACACAGATTATCACGCAAAATTAATTATTTTACTTTTAAGAATTTCTCCCACAGTTGACAAATAGTACGTATCCGCAATTCGGACCGTACCTTACAAAGCTTTTTTTTTACAAAAAAAAAAGTGATCGATTGAAGTGTCAGTTGATGTTCGTTATTTTTACTGAAATTTATTATTACGTTTTGTTTTTGCGGTAATTAAACTTAATTGTTTGTATATCTTAAGAAAACATGAGTGCAGGTATTAAGTGATGAAGAAGGATTACATTTTTCAAGTTGTCTAATAGGTATGTTCTCACTGCTGAGGTGAAAGATTTTGTGTACTACACGAGATCAAAGTTATTTACATCTCGTGCGCTTTTGAGTCCCTTACTACGCTTGTACCTTAACCCTCTACTAACTATTCTACTTTAATAGAACTCAACCAGAATTGATTATAAATTAAGAAAAATAGATTAATTTGGCCATGTGATCGTCTAGTGAAATTAATACATTGTGAACCTTAGTACCCATCGTCTTTTATGTGCAGACTGATTAGATTTGGATTCAAAATATAACCCCTAAAATACCCTATGTAATTGTAAATATTGCTACTGTAATTTATATATTATAACACTATCGTATGAAAAACAAAATCATATGAAGAATAAATAATAAATTATATTTTTTAGATTTTATCTCCTACCGAGCCCTACCGTGACCAGTTACCATGAACAGTAGTATAAGCCCTTGTTGTTTGTAATTATATTTTCCTTTTATATCCATTCGCTAACCTAGCTAGCTAAAGGAAAATATTTATATGTAAATGATGCAAATATTAATACGTACAAACATACTTTATCTACTGTCACGCCTCGGATGAAGTCGGGTCTCTAAACTAAATAATACCTATTTTATTTTGTTTTGTTTTTTAATAGGTATTTCTAAGCACTATGTAACATTTACTTTTATCTGCGTTTCGGAACCTATTTTCAGACAAGAAGAAACGCCAAGAAACTCATCTGAATATTCTTACTATAAATGTATGGAATACTGAAGCAATCGTCTATTAAACATGATTTAATACCCTTAGTTACCCCGATATAGAAAAGCTCAAATTGTCACTAGTGAACTGCTTCGCCTGTCACTAGCTCCCTATAACAAAATTATTTAGTATGTCCTCAAATAACTTTGTTCCCCTATCTCACCCAATATAATAATGTATTACCTTTAAATCATATCTAATGTACGAGCCTCAGTAACCCATCCATATGCTACTGAAACTAGACTTTAATTTTATTCTGTATTTTAAAACAGTTAACACTCTAATGATTTTAACACTGTGTGTAACCAAAATATATGTGAGAGAATAAATAATAATAAAGAAAGAAATAATAAATAACCCTAACTCCCAAATAATGACTCTACCCTAACTCTACCCCAATGTCCCTATTCTAATGTGTAAATCTAGAGGCGAACCTCTATCTTTACAGGGAGGAGTGTGTGTAAGAGGGACCCTAATTTAAGCTGTAAACGTTCGGCCGACAAAACCGAGGTATTGCAAACCCTAGTGTCTGTGTGATTGCCTCCCTCCGCAGTGTAGGCCGTAGCCAAGGGTACTGACGAATAAGGCGCCCTATTCCAAATATAAAATGTGAATATATAAATATATATAACAAGACCACGCTTCTTCAATTACCAACAGATTTCAGTGAGTAAAGATTACTCCTAATGATCCACACGTGAGATCCTCACATCCCTCTGTCAGACCTTGAAGAGAACGTAAGAGGTATAATCGTCACCTGTGTAGGTAAAAAGGTTGACGCCAGGCCCCTCTCGCGACCTGGACCTAACACTCTACTGGATTCCCGGAAAAGCCTGTTTATCACCGCTAGGTTAGGCGTTTCCGGTTGATTGACCGTGCAATCAGACACTAATCTGGCTCTAAAACACAAAAAACACCAAAACACACGTAAGTATTTACACTGAACTAACAATTGAACAGTCTGACAAAAAGCAGCATAGTAGCTACGTAAAGTCAAACATCCAATCGTCAAAATAACACCTTTGTTTTAACGTCTACGGGCGAGCCAGAGATCGTGACAATCCGACGGACAAAAATAGAATAACCAGTTCCCAGCTTGGCGTGGGGGTATTTATAACCATAAAAGACATTAACGAAACGCGTTTGACGCATTTGACGCGTTAGGCGCACTTCAATATAAGATCTTTGTTATTTATTTCCTTTAAACTCGAGTACCAATCTTGAGTAGTTTTGGCAAAGAGATGTGATTCCCATAAGACAAGTAAAGTCAAAAGAAAACCCTCGCCTCGGAAATCAAGACAAAGTTACTCTCTAACAGATGGCGCCACTCCCTTGATATTTAACAATTCTAACGCACATCAATGTAAAAAACACGGATCAAAGCACATGACGATCCAAAATTAATAAAAATCTTTTATGTCTATATGTAAATATATAAGTTTTATGGATATTTTTATACATTTTCATCTTTAGTTTCAATACTGCGTCAACAGATGGCAGCATAACCTTCGCGACTACAAAATTCACCGACAGTAATTCTCTATACACATTCCATTCTCTTTGGTTTCAGCGAATCACTTTTTCTGATTAATGGCCCACTACGAAACTTGACTCTGTTAAGTTTTTTGTTTGTTGTTTCGGATTTCTCGTGAGAATGTTTGGTTTTTATTTAAAATTAACTTACTGAATGCATACATTATAGTTCCTTACATGTATTTATTTTAATTAACATTTGTACATAATAATTGAGGTTTTAAAGTTTATGAAAATATTTTCGATTGATCAGCTGTGTCAATCATTATTTATGTTAACTAGATCAGCTAGTGCGTCTAGTTACACGCTCAAGATTCTAAATTAGATTCTCTGATAGAATCTATTATAGAATCTTTCGCTTGCACGGGACTCAAAATAAGCACTCGAAGAAATATCAAACTTTGATCTCTTGTTGTACAAATAACTATTAAATCATTGTTTACTTGGTATTAATTAGTTTGCTCGTTTTAAGTTAATGATTCAATCAGGATCAACGTAAGAAAGAATGTTGATAATTTCATTCATTAGTATCCTATAGCAACGGGTTACCCATTAATTATCTTATCTCATTAAATCTCAAATTAATCGTCGCCATTGGTCAGGAAATTGAGTAATCAGCTCTCTATCGCTCTTGCAATTTGGAGTGATAGAGAGGATGAAGTATTGTACAGATGGCGCCACCATGTTTTTTACCTGTCAGTCTTACGAACAGTGTCAAATCCTTGTTGATAGAAAAAAAACACGAACATGTCTAAAACGCACCTTAAGATATTTGTAACATTTTTTACACAAAGACGAAAAATATTAATTTTGCTTCTAAAAATGCGCAATTATATTTTTGATCAAATTAACTTTTTTGGTTGTTTGTTAAAACTTACGAAAAATTCAAATTCAACATGATATCCGTGATCCCGGGCACGCACAGCCATCTCGCTCAGATGAACCTGAACCAACGGGGCCTTAATAAATCTGGCAGTATAGGTGGTTGGTGGTCTGGCAATTGTTTAACAGGTCGTATTAGAGATATCGATTTATGCCTATGCAGTCGCCAGGTCCCAAGTCGTCAGAGTGTAAGTATGTAGTTGGATCGTAGAAATCATTCATATATCGTTAAAACCAAAAAGACCTATTGAGAAGGTGAGGGTGTGTGCATTGTTTTTCGGCAAGCGCGATGAGATCCATATTAATCACCACCGACCACGTAAATCGCTCACTGTCGCCGCTGGGTGCTGGGTGCACGTATTGAGTGATTGAGTGCAGATTGTAAGGCGACACTGTCGCGACTTCTCTGGCCTTCCTCATTTTGCGTGCAATTTATCGCTCTCAAAATGGTGACTGACGTTGAAACTTTCCGTTTCGTCGTACCTAAGTATTGGAAACGAAGAGTATAAAATAAGTTAATTAGCCGTCCATACAAAAAGCGAAAACGTTTTTCCACTTCTAAATATTTTCCATTCTCCATGATTTTTTAGTATGATATTGACACAATAAAAAACTAGGTTTATAGGTTTCTCTTTTTTTTTAAAGTTTGCTAATTGTATTATGATATAGTTAAAAAAGCGCTGCTGTGTCCGTTTTCTGAACCTACTGCACCAAGTAACATAAACACAGGATTAATGTAGTAAGTTAGCTGGAAAGTGCCATAAATGTATTTTTCTTGGCGCAATCGATATTGTCAGCGATTTGCCGCGTAACCGCCGTGATGGATGTGGTGCCAACGCGGTAAAAGTTCGCTCCTCTCGTTAATGCCACCTCTTATTTGCTAATTAAAATACATATTTTAAATCTCTTCTGTTATCTTTCCTCTCTACCTATTGTTATTCTTGCACGTGTATATACAAACTTTATTAAGCTAGTTTTAAATTACCCTTACCTACTGAATTAATAATGAATCGACTTTAGGTAAATTTTATTATACTTAATTTTTTAACTTTCGGACCGCAAATGAATGAAAAATAGGTAGGTAATTATGATTATAATAATTAGTTACACATATATTAAAATAAGTATAGAGAAGTAATGAACGTAACTAGATAAACTCCGTTTGTTGTATGCTGAATAGATGAGAGATACGTACAAACTATTGTAAATGAATATTATGTATTAACCCTTTATAAGGCAGAGACGATTTGGAAACCACTTAGTTAATAAACATTTACGGAGAAGAACATCCTCTTTTTTATTTAACTATAAGGGTATTATATAGCGAGTACATCCGGCTTTCTTTCCTCATTCATACTTTTTCGGTCAGTATTTAATTTTAGTGTAATTAATTAATTTATAGTATGTGGTCAATTTATGCACTATGCCTGTCAAGGGAAGCAAGCTATCGTCATTGTTTCCATTATACTATTAATAAAAATATACACGTCGCTGTATCTAATAATTTGAATTAGAGCTCTTGCAATTCACGATGGCGAGTGGCGAGACTCTTCTTGGTATGATGACAAGGTCTAATTTTGATAAATCCACTCTCCATCGTGAATTGCAATAACTGTACTACGTTGTTTGTAGTGTCAGGAAAGTGTATCATTTGCCACTTTAAGATTAATAAAATTATAAAAGGTTACATGCTATATCGATAAGTATTGTAATTAGAACTTTATGCGGAAGTCTCTTTCTAACTCCTTGATAGAAAGAGACTTCCGCTTGTAAATTGTATCGTGAAACGGGCCACAGATTATAATTTTTTCAGTGATATTCGTATATTAATCCTACCCACTACAAGATACACAATAATGTTCGATTTACCGTATGTAGTCAATTAAACGCCAGTCTGTACAGAGCACGTTATGTTTGTTATGTCAATGTCAATGAATAGGTGTATTGGAAACAGATCATCTGAAAACTCAAGTGCACTAACAGGCTGAGTGCATATATTGACCACATGTTTTTCTTAATGATTTCGTTTTTTTTGCCGTAGATGTGTTCCCCAGTACATTACAAACATGGTAGTGTATTTAACTTTCACGTAGCATATCTGTATAACTGGGGCCTTATAAAGGGTTAACATAAGTACATATATTTTCAAAACTTCGAGCTTTACTGTCAGCCAAATGAATTGCTCATTCACCCTCATCAGGAGTGTACAAGACTATTTTCATAGTCTTCGTATTTTTCTTGTTCATGTTTTATTTGGATATGTACCATTATACATAGATATACCTACATATAGATAACTATATTAGAGACGACAAGTTAGAAGCCTATTACATATTAGGAACTCCTCTTGTTATCTTAATTAATACAATATTTCAAAATTGACATTAATATTTCCTCAAACGAAAGCGGAATCCTTAGAGATGAAGGGACTAATTAAAAGTGCGGGCCTACCCCTACAATAATTACTTCATTAGTCTTCATACACTGATTATAAGCGTATTTCCTTCGTTGATGTATGTCTGGGTGTCTCTAAATAAACGGTTTTAATTTCCCCTGAGCCGGGTAGAGGGTGGGCTGAGCCAGCAATTTGCCGGGCCGCGTCTCATTATGAAGCTCGTTGTCTTGAGACAATATTCCCGACTCGATGCTCGGTGCCAGCCGACCTATTCAAACCATTCGACGGAAGTCAAATCATGCCATTAGCTAGCGCTATCTTACTTCACCTTAGTGCGCAACAGGGGATAAGACGATTGTAGTAAAGCCTTTAGCGACTCCGAATTAGATGCACAACGCTGCAGCCGCGAGACGAATTTGCGATTGTTCATGTTATTGCGAGAACATATGCACTGAAGCTAACTTCGTATGTTTATCTACGTTCGTGGGAAATTTGATATGATTCCACAATTGTTGCACTAGCATCCCAATCACGATAACTTTACCCCAACAACTGGTGCAACGTTGATATTTTGGATTTCCTCATATCCAATTAGCGTTTATCTTATTATTCGGCATTTCACGTAGTAGGTAGATTTTTTTTGTATACAAGATTTGATTTTGCCTGTGCACTGGTATAAAGGGAAAGAGTTTAGAATACAACCTGCATTTTCAAGAATCCGTTATTCCGCATATTTCAACGTCGTCGGTTCCCGAGCAGAAAAATTCCCAAAGTGTAACGTTGTGTCTTAATGCACAGGAAATATTCAACTGAACCGTTCCCACGAGTGCTCTCTAAAGACTTGCTACAAAATCTCCAACCGCTTCGCCACTTGGACGATTTATGAGGATAGTTAGACCAACGCAGCTCTACTCGCAAACAGGTATCGCCAAGGAGTGCCGATAAGAGCGAAGGTGTGTGGATATCCATGGCCATTTTTAAGGGATCACTCGTGTGTCTGTCTGTCCGTCTGTCACAGTCAATTTGCTCCAAAACTACTGGACCGACTAGGTCGATATTTGTATACTTACTACGTAAGTTGGTGACCCAAGACGGACGAGTACCTACTTGATGTAAATAGAGATTTTTTTTAAGGTAATCTGTACTAGGTATTCGTTTGGCGATTCTCGATGTACGGTTGTCATCTGGACTAGGCCCACTGGGCAACACTCATAGTATAGTTTATAACGAGAACAAAGGAGATGCCAGACTGAAATGGCCCAGGTCTGTCTCGCAGACTACACCGTTGCCACACCGATATACCGGGGAGCTGAAGACGCGACGCGACTGCCTGATGAACTTTAATTACAACGCTGCGGTACCAACGTGGAAGCAATTGCCTGGTATATTAGCATAATCACCGCGGTTAATTGAACTGAAATTGAAGGCGTCCAAACGTACCTTTGGTAGATGGGAACCGTCTGTATCTGAGTAAAAACTTTTCCATAACTCTGCAAGTTATTTATAAGTTGTACTGTTTCTGCAAATATTTAAATTTATTATAAACTGACCCATTTTGGATGAAATGTGGTTCCAATTCACATATATTATGATTAATTTATCTTAGTGGTTGTTTCTTCGATCCTTTTAAACTAGACACTTCCTTCATCCGTCATCCGTTCAATATATCTTAAAATCTTGTTCTGTTTAAGTACCTACATACGGTACATCTATTAATAATTCTTGAATAGACCGGTAACAATAATAAACCCGTAAAGCGGTGCCGGTCATAACCTGCGTTATTATGTCGCAATAACCGCCGGGTATGTTGGGGAAATTATGACCACCGCGGGAAAAGGCTTGATATAAAAATATTAATAGCGGCGTAGTTTTTCGCAACCTCTGCCTTTGTGAGATTCCCTCGGATTATACAGCATCAAGCTCCTCAAACTACCTTAAGCCTTTGAAGTTGGCCGTTTTAAGGAAAATTAGAGGTTCTCGTCTGCGTCGTTATTATAATTTGCTTGGCGTGCACGAACTTCTTTTAAATACCTATCATTTTAATCATCTTCTTATTTGAATAGGTAACGCGATTAATGATTAGGGACTTTTTTTAATTATTTTACCTCTCAAAACAAGTTACAGTCAATGAATAAACATTAATATTGGAGGTACAGAGTTCTGACTGGATTTTAACCCTAAATAAGACCAAAATTTACATAAAATAAATTCGTAACAGAGTTTTGTTGTTGATGGATAATTTCTAGTCAAGATGACATTCACATCACGAGATCTAATACTAGGTATATTCTGGCACTACTTATAAGCAGTCTCTACTATCATAATTACTAAATAAGTAAGCACCTAAGTACCTAACTACAGTAAAAAATACACAGAAAATTAAATATAAACTTAAAAACTAGTAAATCACTTTTAACGCATGTCTATGTAGCTCATAAGGAATGAAATGAAATTTAGAACATATTAAGTAGTTATATTATATTATAAGTACATATGTATATTCCATATTTCAAAGCTGTAGCTTAAATAGTTCAGAAATATTTAACGTGTCAGACAGACTGACAAAGTCATACCATAAGGGCACCTTTTATACCTTTTTTAATACGGAACTTTAAAAAACGCAAACAAAGTCATATACGAGTATGTAATATGTCCCAAAACCCCTCCGCGGGTACGAAGTCGCTAAATCAATAACCAGCCCAGTCATAAATAACGGGGCATTTGACTAAGCCGGCAACAACAAGCCAACCCGCGCCGTCCTTCGCAAAATAGACGCTACAAACACCCGCGAAAAAAGCAGACCAAGGAGGTTTTACTTTACAGCTTATAAAATAACGGCCCATTTAGGTACTGGATTTGTTTCAAAAATACACTGTCTACTGAGCCTACTGTCTGTATACTGGCTTTGAAATAAACCATAAATATAAGACACTAAATTTCGTTCACTGTAATTCGAACTCCTTCATTATTTAGAAATACCAGAAAATATATTTCTCGACATATTTATAAGTAATATTTAAAAGGATTTACTAAGGTTTAGACTTATTAAAGTATTTTCACAAAGCTGTTACTCAAATTTCCCTACGTGTTAAATGTAACAACGAACTACCCATCAAGCGTCAAATAAATAACAATGGTATTCAGAGTGTATAAAGTGACGAACCTCATCATAATATGGCACGAGAGTGTTAGATTGCGAGTAAAGGCGGGCGCAGTGCGGCGGGTTTTGATAGCTCCATGATGGATAGAAGTACTGAGCCGCTAGGGAAAATGATGAACATCTCATTGTTCTCTGAGAAGCGAAAGTATTTTAAATTCAAATCAGACGGGGAAGAGTTTTAGACGCGCCACCTTGAGAATATTATACAACCGAAGGTGAAATATATGAATTGTAAAAAATATATCACAGAATGTGGACCTAAAATTCACTTGTTTGCAAGTACAAACAGCAACACTCCTAGCTGTACATCGGTGGACCTTATTACAAAAGGCATAAGGTCCACCATGTACAGTTAACAGGTGATGAAGGTACCTACCTAAGTTGAGGAAAGTTAATTTGATAAAAAAAGACATAGAAAATTTTCTCGTAATGACGATGTCGGCGACAAGGAAAATAAACAGAACTAAACAAAAAACTGTCGTAAACTTGGAGGAATTCGGTAGTTCGGGTGATAGAATTTGTTCAGGGACATTAGTTAGGTGGACTACTTTATTTTTTGTTGTTCTTGATTTTGATACAACTTTAATAAGCCAGTCGTAAATTGAGAAGATAATAATCGCGTAATTTAAAAATAATTGATAACTTAATTAGGTATTTATTTAACTAGATATTTGTATTAAAATTAGCCTACTAGCATAATGCTCAGACGAAACTTTATCTTATCTATTTTCGTTCATTTGCCTAGCCTCCATTTGTGAGACACATTAGTCGGCTAGAACAGTCGTGTCACCTGCGACCCGCTCTCGGACGGATGCATTAATTTTGCCTTCACTGCGCTCCGAGTAATTTTTTAGCATTAAAGCAATGCTACCCCAGCTTGGAGAAATTTACGTCAGTTAGAAATCGAATAAATTTAAACCAGTGACGTCCGGGCGTATCAAGGAAGTAGGTACTTGAAATATTACAATGCCTTAATACAATTTTTATGAAACATCTTCGTAGGAAAGGAAGTCTTATATTGTTTATGTCACGGGCATGGCTGCACTGCACGTTTACTTTAATCTTGCGACTGTCTCTCGAAGCACTTAGATGAGAATCACATAGGACGTACGAGCTGCTTCAGCTGCGTGTTTTACTTGCTAAATTCTTGGCAACCGTCTGGTTTCTGCTATCTATAAAATAGACACATATCTATACAATAATATAGGTAACATATCGTCTCATATTACGTTTGTATTTTAGAGAGTTTAACAATATATTTTACCATGTTTATAAAATCACATAGGATATGGTGTAACAATTGAACCAATACATGCAAGAGGTGAATTAATATTAGGAATAAATACACAATTCCGCAGTTTCAGCGCCGCCATAACATTGGCCGTAAACTGTGACACGACCGACCTAAAAATTATGGATCCGTCGGTTTTAATAGCCCTGCAGACCCAAAATTATTCTGCTCCAATTTAAGGGGTGTTGAGTCGGTAGGTACCACAATTTTACGATTGATAAACATTTATTTATTTATGACATAACATTAATGAATTAAAATAGCACAGATCATAATCCGCTTACTAATTAACGTAATTTAGCAGAGAACAATGATAATGATAATTGCGCGACTGCACAGACCCTGTATATGTTCACGTGATTAAAGCAATCATAATTTTGATATTAAGACGGTCTAGTGCAACCTGGGGGCCTAATCAAGATCACCAAGATGACAATCGTTTGCAGAACACCAAACGAAACGCTATCATTTCTCATCTTAGCGTTTCTTTTCGTTTTCTGCAAACTGTTGTCATCTTGGCTAGCCCCCCCCCCCTGCTCTATCTCTTAAAAAAAAAGAAACTGTTTATTAAGCTTAATCGAACGAGCGAGCGAAGCGAAGCGAAGTTCTTACATTCGACTTGGATCACGCGGCTGGCTAGCGGCACGTCCCGGCATTTCGATGTTTTTAAGCTGACCTGTCAGAAGATGAGAAATGAAATTGGGTAAACGTGTAGTTTAGGGCATTATATTTTAGTCATTAAATTTTGAGCAGGCTCGAACAAGAGATTATTGAGCTAGAAGAGCTTAAAATGCTAAAAAGCCATTGTGAGGGATCTAGCTATTCTGGTCATTTTTATTGAAAGAAAGTATGGTCGAGTTTGGTATCAAATGAAAGTGCTTGGTTTGTTACCCATTTATAATATTGTCTTTTTAATTATAGATTTTTTTCAAAAATGATGACTATTTTGGAATCCAAGATGGCGGCTATGCACTATGTCATAAAAGTCGTCATGGATGTCGTTTTATAGGCTTTAGGGGGCGCAGATTTCGAAAATGATGACCATTTTGGATTCCAAAATGGCGACCATGCGCTATGTCATAAAAGTCTTCATGGATGTCGTTTTATAGGTTTTGGGGGGCGCAGATATCGAAAATGATGACCATTTTGGATTCCAAAATGGCGACCATGCACTATGTCATAAAAGTCGTCATGGATGTCGTATTTATAGGTTTTGGGGGCGCAGATTTCGAAAACGATGACCATTTTGGAATCCAAGATGGCGGCCATGCACTATGTCATAAAAATCGTCATGGATGTCGTTTTATAGGTTTTAGGGGGTCCTGATTTCGAAAATGATGACCATTTTGGAATCCAAAATGGCGGCCATGCACTATGTCATAAAAGTCGTCATGGGTGTCGTTTTTACGTAATTACGAAATGCCCATCTCGGACTAAGTAGCACTGCATTCAATTGATCTTTTTTGACGAACCGCGAGTTCACAGTTCGGGGCGAACTACTAGTTTATCTAATTTCAAAAACTCGATAGTATATGAACTTTCATTTTTAACTCCACAAAGTCGGAATAGAGCCACTGTTAAGCGCTTCCTTTCGAGTGGATTGCAGAAAACTCCCCTTCGGCAGCGACACCTGCCCGCTCGGATATTAGCGCTGAATTTATGTGATCTTTCCTAGCCACTCACACAATACATGAACATAGTGCAGTCAAAAATAACATTGGGGTAATAATGCGGTTCTGCGGTTTAACGTGAAGAGGTACGAGTATAGTTGATTTTTTTTAAGCTGACCGTTTAGAACTATGAGCTCTCATAGTCCTAAATGGTCCGCTTAAAAAATTTCAACTATAAGATACATTATAAATGCGAAACTAACAGACATACAAAGTCACTAATGTAAACATTTATAATATTATTTGTGTGGTGAACTACATTTAGATACCTATTGTAACTATTATAAAGTTAGAGAACTAAAATAGATAAGTCATTCTTCCAATAAACTTTATTTCCGATAACACTATACCACTGACACCACTGTACATAACACTAATTTATGAATAATCACTAGCGATAATAAAATTAACCGAGGGGTTATCGGACATGAACCTTTTTCAGGCCGTCTAGGCCGAAGCTACGAATAGCCCGGATCAATACGAGAAACCAAATCTATTTAGTTCTGCCCCACACAGACAGAGTCGGGCAATAAATGCGACTCGACATTTGACCGTTTGTCCACTGCATTTATGCATTTAGACCTACACGAAGTAGACAAATTTCAGCGGTATGTAGGTACCTAATACGGGTTCATTGGCCGGGTATTTTCACTTTGAGATTTATTGTTTTTCCGTAGGAAAGGCTTTTTGGGTTTATTATAACATGCATACACCAACTCCCTAGAATGGGGTTCGCTAACTAGTAACCGAATATGTGACATAATACATATCGATCTAACGATGTGAGACTATATAGTTACCTAATCAACTGGAGGTTTTTACCATTACCAACTCTATATAAACAAGGAGAAAATCTGAATAATTCTATTGCCTCCTCAGCTCAATTAATGTATAGGTAATATGTTTCCATTTCCATATATGAACCGATCAATATGGTAGCGAGTTCTGGACTTTCACGTTTGAGAGGTGTAGGTGAGAGTTACATGTGTAATTTTAGACATTTTAGACACTAATACTATTCAGAACTTTGAAATATAGGAATACTTTGTTGAGTATGTATAGATTTATACTGGCAGGTTAGTTATCAATGTTATGAATCTTGACTAGAGTTCTATGTCAAAATGTCACAGCGCTAAAGAAAGGAATATCTGTTATTGTGTTATAATGTTATGATGGTTTAATTTAAATATATATTATATTTCCAACGTCAGTGTATCACTAAATATGGTAGCTGGATCGTGTGAATGAAGAATAAGCGGCAAGATATCGACAAGTAAGTGGCAAAATGAGTAATAGCGATAAAATAATTATACCCGTGTTTGACGGAACTGAATACGCGAACTGGAAAATTCGGCTGATGAAATATTTACAATTTAAAAAATGTAAGGAAGTAGCAACTAGAGATAAATCAGAAAAGGACGATGCTAGTAAATGGGAAGAGATGGATATTCAGGCCACGAATTATATTTACAGCGCTATTACCAACCGGCAGTTAGAATATATAAGCGAGGTAGAGTCGGCATATAAAATAATATTAAAATTCGACGAAATGTATTTGAAAGAATCTACCGCTTTACAAATTGTGTGCAGAAATAATCTAGAAAATATAAAGTTAGCTAAATATACGGATATAAATGTTTTCTTCGACGATTTTGAAAGATGTGTCAATGATTTGAAAAATGCCGGCGCCACTATTTCTGAAAATGAAAAATTAAATTATATGCTAAAAGCGCTACCGGAAAGTTACAGTTATATAGGCGATTTAATAGACGTGTTACCGGAAACTGAAAGAACTGTTGAATACCTGAAAAGTAAAATACGAATGAAAAATTTACAAAAAGTAGATGAAGAGCTACCTAACCGATCGAACGCATTTAAAGTAAATACTGAAAATAAACCGACTTGTTTTACGTGTGGAAAACCCGGTCACGTGCGCAGAGATTGCTGGCACGGAAGTCGTGGTCGCGGCAGCGGATATTCAGGTCCACATCATGGTCGTGGACGTGGTGACCATAATTTTAGACCAAATAGAGGTAGAGGATCTTACCAGAGCAATACATATTATAACAGAAATAGCTTCCACACATCAATTGTGCATAATTCGACGAAAAGTGAAGAGAATACCGTAAAGTCGGGTCAGATAAATTGGCTTTTAGACAGCGGCTGCACAGACCACATCGTAAATACTGATGAATATTTTGACAAATATATAACTTTAAAGATGCCCGTAAAAGTAAAAGTTGGAGATGGAAGATTTTTGAACGCAACGAAAGTTGGCAGCATTACAACATATTTTCCTGTTTATGAGAATAAAAATAAAGTGGTCATAGGTAATGTATTTTACATAAAAGAGATGAGCGCAAACTTGTTGAGCTATGCGAAGATTACAGACAATCATACAATAATTTCGTCAGGACATTTGTCAAAGATATATAACCGGAATAGAGAACTAATAGCAATTGCGAAGAAAGAGGACAGATTATATAAAATGACAAGCTTTATTACAAAAACAATTGGTGTAAATGTAGCAAGCAGTAATATGACATTGAAAGAAAAACTTCATAGAACACTTGGTCATGTAAATTTCAATCATCTTGACGTTATGTGCAGAAAACAACTATTGGAAGGAATACCTGAGCAATTAGAGTCAGACTATATGAAATGTGCGATCTGCGTTGAAAACAAAATGCATAATTTACCATTTAATAATAATCGGACTAAAGCAGAAAACATACTACAGATTGTGCATACGGATGTTAATGGACCACATAGAACGACAGGACATCAAGGAGAAAAATATTTTCTAACATTTATAGATGATTTTAGCAAGTTAGCAAAAGTATTTTGTATCGGATCAAAGGAAGAAGTATATGACTGTTTTGTGGAATATGTAAATGAGCTACAAAATTTAACAGGAAAAGTAATAAAGGAATTGAGATGCGACAATGGTAGAGAATATATTAATAAAAGAATTTTTAATTTTGCGAGAGAAAAGGGTATTATGATTAAACCCTGCCCAGCATATGTGCATGAGTTGAACGGTACAGCAGAAAGATATAATAGATCGATTATGGATATGGCACGATGCCTTTTAGCAGAAGCAAAAGTTGACAGACGATTTTGGCCAGAAGCCGTAAAAACAGCAGCTTATTTAAAGAACCGAATATTGACAAATACTCTAGAAAGAAAGACTCCCTATGAACTATTTTTCCAGAAGAAACCATCTGCAAAATATTTAAAAATGTACGGCAGTAAAGTTTATGTTAGAACGCCAGAAGAAAGGCGAAGGTCAAAATGGGACCATAAATCAGAAATGGGAATTCTTCTTGGATATACAGATGTTGGTTATAGAGTACTGATTAATGACAGAATTATCATAGCAAGACATGTAGATATAATTGAAAAAGATGTGAAATTAATTGCTTTTGACCGCGAGGAAGAAGTTAAAGAGGAAAATAAAAAAGAAGAAGAAAAGTGGGAAGATACCCTAAATGAAATTGAACCTGAAGATACAATACAAGAGAATGATAATGATAATGACGACAACGTAATCGATGAGACGAGAAAGTCTAAGAGACAAATTAAAGCACCAGTCCGTTTCGACGAAGAATACGGCTACTATTGTATAACTGTTAATTATTGTGATGCGATGATTCCAGATACTTTACAGGAGGCAACCAAATGTAACGAGGCAGAGCAATGGAAAGAGACAATGGATAGTAGAGAGATGAACAGTCTTGTGAAGAATAATACTTGGACGCTGGTGAATGCTTCAGTGAACAAAAGGTACTTGATGTTAAATGGGTGTATACGAAGAAAACCAACGATCTCTATAAGGTCAGGTTAGTGGAACTGTTATAGATATTATAAAAGTGAATTCTGAAGATAATGTAGCGGATATCCTGATTAAATCGTTAGGTCATGTTAAATTCTTTAAATTTAGACAAATGTTAAATGTAACATAATATACACCGTGTTATACATCGTGTTCAATATAAAGTTTGAAAATAGTAATTGTTCAAAGAATGTGAATTCTATTTAATTTATTTTTGAGGATTAGTGTTGCTAGTGTTAATGTGTTGCTATGTATAAATCTAAGGAGGCGTGTTGAGTATGTATAGATTTATACTGGCAGGTTAGTTATCAATGTTATTATGAATCTTGACTAGAGTTCTATGTCAAAATGTCACAGCGCTAAAGAAAGGAATATCTGTTATTGTGTTATAATGTTATGATGGTTTAATTTAAATATATATTATATTTCCAACGTCAGTGTATCACTCAATATACTTAACTAAAACATTCCGCTGCTCAACATCAACAGTAAATGGAGAACATACGACTTGGTTCAATTGCCGAGCGGGATTCAATTTCAATTAAGTTGTACAAGCGACAGGTTCAATGTGTATGTATAGCTCTTCCTCTGTCTGTAACATTTCCAAGAATATCTCATTACTTAGCAGCTGCATACATAGTTTATAGAAAATTATATTGGTCTTATAGGAAATTGGAATCGTTAATCCATCATGCAGTAAACGAGCAACTTACTTATTTTATGAACAATTGATACGTGATTTTAAAATTCGTCAATAATGTCCCTAAGCAGTTTCAATATGAAGCTTTTTAGTTAAGTCATGATCATGTAGATAGGTAAAGCAAGCTAATCAGGGCTCGGAACCGGTTTTTTTGTAAATCCCAAAATAGCCCAATATTTTTAATTATTTTATGCTCTTTCCGTAGGACTGAATCATGTATTTAGGTAACAACTTCGTATTATTAGATTGACCCATCAAACATGAAATTATGAACCAAAGAACGAAAAAGAACGTAATAATACCGGTATTTTTTGTATGAAGAAAAAACCGGTTCCGAGCCTTGAAGCTAATTACTTATAGGAACAAATATTTATGATAAGCACATATATATTTTTCATATCAGTATTGAAACTCAACCTGAATTCCAACTTCAAAACCAGGGTCACAACACAACCGACATGCATAGGTATGTTGGTGCAAGTCATAAAATAAAGACTAGCTATCGTAAATTTATTTATACGTCACATTTATAATTTAGCTATAAGGCTTGTCAATATGCAGTACGTATATGATGTGTACACTCACTTGTATAAGCAACGGGATATCACATTTGTTTACATGAGATACCTACAATATGTATACATACTCTTAAGTAATACAGTAATTTATATTAGCAAACAGGATAACATGGCCTTGGCAATACCTTCTTTACGTTGATAACGTCGCTGTTTTCGACGTGAACCAAATAACGCCTGGGAAATGAATTATGAATGAACATTATGATAATTATAAGGGGGCTATAAAGTGGATCAACCTATCTCATTTGTGGTTCTGGGTGAAGATAGTTATACAAAGAAGGTAATAAACCTGGTTATGTCTCCGTACAGATCACTTACCTATTAGACGGTTCATGTCAGATGACTCGCCACTCCTTGGTGCTCTCGTACATAAGTAATAATTTAGTATGCTGTCGTTTTGTATAGTTCGGCAGTGTCACTGCCGCAGTGATATCAGCATTAACAGCGAAACTAGTCATAATGTTAGCCACGTCAGCTTCTCACACTTTCACGAGTCTAATAGGCCCAATACTCATGTGAAATATACACATATTATCAACTAACGGTAAGTTATAGGCTGCTGCAGTATAAAACGGTGTAGAACTAAATGGTGTGTTAACATTATAACTATTTTACAGGTACATAGTTTTTAATGGAAAAAATACTACCTATTATTGGTACCTAGTTAGACTATTGTCTAACTTTTAAACTCAGACATCCTACGGGATAAGGCACAAGTGAAGATAAACTTTTTAATTATGTCGCCTTTTCGGATTGAAATCAGCGTCTACGTGACTGCCAGTCTATGTAAACGCTCCATAAAGGATGACACGTTACACCGGGCCATGTCCGGGCCGGAGCTTCATGTCATAGAAAAGTAAGCGCCGGAAGCTCCGACCCTGACACGGCCCGGTGTAATGTGAGTCATCCATAAAGCGAAGTCTTTGTGGGGTAGTCTATGTATCTCGGCCAGCACGGCTCCTCGTAATCAAATAAGCGGACTCGCCCAATGGATTTACGACCGACAAAGCAAATCCTTCCCCGGCTTGCTTACATACACACACGTACGAAGAATAACCTGAGGACAAGTGAAATGGTACAATTAATGAATCATCCTTTATATTATTGGAAGCAAGTCATTAACCCTTTGAACGCCAGGCTTATCGTACACGGCGTGTCATCGTGAACCTTGCCGAAATGCACGAAAATTATTACTGGGCATTAGTTGCGTGCGTGAGTTGACCATCTATTCTTTGGTATACCTAAACTCTAAAATTGATCTTCTAATCAAAGCACTTTGAAGGCTACATTTCTGATGATACATTATAACTAAGCTTTGTTCGTCGAAAAGTTCCTTTAGCTTTCTGATTATTATGAAAATATATACCTAATTGAGAGCTGCCGCATATACTTAGGTACCTATATCTGATATTCTGAAACAAAATGTCTCCGCAATTCCACAAGATTAGCTACCTAATCTAAATTATTTTAGCTAAATTGCTTGACGTTATTTGTACTGTAAGATTTAATTTTTTTTTAATGATATAGGAGGCAAACGAGCAGACGGATCACCTGATGGTAAGCGATTACCGCCGTCCATGGACACCCGCAACACCAGAGGGGTTGCAAGCGCGTTGCCGGATTTTAAGATGGGAGTACGCTCTTTTCTTGAAGGTTTGAAGGTCGTATCGGTCCGGAAATACCGCTGGCGACAGTTTATTCCACAGTTTGGCTGTGCGAGGCAGGAAGTCTCTGGAGAAACGCACAGTTGAGGACTGCCAACCATCCAAGTGATGAAGATGGTAATAAAGAGTCCATTAAACTTCTACGACCAAATTACTACTTTCGAGGATACTTTTGAGATGTTTGTATTCCCATATTTTTACACTTGACAATAGGGAGCGTGCATGAACAATAGGCGGCAGTACAGAACAGAAGCCCAGAAGAAGATTGGTATTATGTCAAGTTTCCATTTATAGATTTAAGCCACTAGATGGCAGACCCTACTATGCGAAATAGAGCCAGCGTGAAGTGTAGGGGCCAGCACCTGCTTAGAAGCGTGAATTGTTTTTGCTTTTGATTTAAGTAGGTCACGAGATGACAGTCCCTCCAACAGACACGGTCTCTACACTATTGAATGTTGTCGGAAATAGTACGAGTATTCATCCGTCTGTAACGTATATGTGCACATAAAAAGGGACGAAGGCTGAATGCTAGGATATAAAATTTTCTATTCTATTGACGGGCATGGCAGCCGTATGTAAATGATAAAAATATATTTTCACCTGACCCACGTCGAGTGCCGGATTAAGGCTACGTCCTCCATTTCCTAAAACCTACATATTTACATAAAAATAATTATTATCTAGTGGAAATGTATTGGCATTAAATTGCAATCATATTGGTTCATTAGCAGTTGTTTTAGTTAATGAATAAACAATACCTATTTTGTTTTACAAGGGGGCAAAGTTGTTGTTTAACACATTGAGTGCCGGGAACCTGCTCGGCGGGTTCTCTGTTTGTAGTCACTTTTGACAGCGGAAAACCGCAAAAGCGCAAAGCGGGAAAACCTTGAGATCGGCTACGAGAGCGTATCGCTACGAAAACTTTGGCAGTGAATGTGTTAACTCCTCGTACTTATACCTTGATTGATACCCAAGCAAGCGAAAGATTCCAAAATTGAATCACAAGCGTAGCGAGTAGTTAAGAAAATGGACTCTTGAGCGTAGCGAGGGCAAAGCACAAGGCTAAACGAAGTTTGCTACCGAGTACAAAACAAAATTGTTCACTACATCAACGCGAGGAAAAGACTAACTGGAAAACATTACAAATTAAAATTAAATTAAAGCTATTTAAATCTACCAAACTAGGGTGGATTTCTTTAAATATACCTAAACACGTGTAACGATTGTAACTTTTTTAAACTTCAGATAAACAGATTACAATTTATTTAATTAAATCGCCTTAAACACGAATGGCCTATCTCGCCTATGCTTCGTCCATGTAATTCCAGAAAGAAGAAAGCTCAAATAAAAAGGTTTCTGTAACCGTAATTTAAAGCAAAACTTGAATAAGTGTTTTAGTGATTGCTCTTTATAGAATGGAATAACGAAAAAAAATTAGCACGAGGGGTTAAACAAGAACTTTGCAACTATCAATCTAATAAGCGTTTCCCGAAATTGGATACCAAATAAAAAAACAACGGGTTGCACTCCGGGAGTGCCGACAGAAGTGAAAACTCAATGACTAGTCCAAAACGTCTGCAGCACTATGTATAATAGCGGTGGTGGCCGAGTGGATATGACGTCCGACTTTCAATCCGGAGGTCGCGGGTTCAAATCCTGGCTCGTACCAATGAGTTTTTCGGAACTTATGTACGAAATATCATTTAATATTTACCACTAGCTTTTCGGTGAAGGAAAACATCGTGAGGAAACCTGCATACATCTGCGAAGAAATTCAAAGGTGTATGTGAAGTCCCCAATTCGCATTGGGCTAGCGTGGGGACTTATAGCCCAAGCCCTCTCGCGCATGAGAGGAGGCCTGTGCCCAGCAGTGGGACGTATATAGGCTGAAATGATGACTATGTATAATTGACCCATCCTCCTTTCTATTGAAAAACTTTAGTTCCGAAATTGCTGGCCAGTGAGCTTAAATTTGTACCTAGCGTTAATTGTTTAAAATTCGAATAGAAATTGTAAAGTTACCTTGCAGACCTCGCATCTAAATATATTTGGTCGTGATATTTGGAGTTTAATTCACCAGTACTAGAGTTCACTTTTATTAGCGATTTCATCAAGATGTAGCTTTATTGAATTATGGAGTGATATAAAGTTAGAATGTAACTGTGAGATCCTCGTATTTCAGCCCGTACAGGATTAGAACATTGAGCTTTATTGCCTAATATAAAAGTCCAGTTTTAAATAATTGACCTGATTATGATACGTTATGACTAAAGTTCTTTGGTGAATAACATTGTCCGTCACACATGACGTCAGCGCGTTACGCGTTACGCTGTCTCGAGTTTATCATTTTTTCCCCACCTTAAAACGTGCTCATGCAGCGCCGCTAAAGAAGTTTTCACTTCAAAAAGGTTTGCTCTTTATAGAATGGAATAACGAAAAATTATATTTTAAATAATGGACTGATGGTGCATTTACAGGTATAAAAGATACGCATTAATATTTTCAGTGTCAAGATCCCCGTTTCTAATACAAAATTAACACGCCTAGCGTGTTCTTGGCAGTGAATGTGTTAACAAAACTGTGTCATGTCGTATCTGTAAATGTAGGCACCTGGCCATATAACAGTTTTGAATGATTCACGTTTAGTTTCACTAGACGTATATCGACCGGAAACATCACAAAACAATACAACAGGTAATTACGGTTCATATCCTGGCGGCTTAGCACGGTCGCGTTTTTATCCCTTGTCACCATGCCTGTCACGTTCTAACAAGTATGTAAGTGCGAAAGGGACGCGCATAGCGATAGTCGATAAAAATGGAACCGTGCTGAGCCCGCAGGTCATTATATGACCTGGCCATATATTTAGAGATTGCGGCATTAAACAAAGCATATGTCATTCCTTTCTAACACATCTATTAATTCCTTAAGGGCAGAACAAAATCGAATATTCAACGTCATTGCTCCCCCTGGCAGTGAAGTGTATTCCATCCATTTTGAAAGCGTATCTCGATCATACAAACAAACGGATTTCACACGTGAATAGTCTCTCGATTACACGTATTGTTTTGCCATTTTGAATATTTAAAGCAGGGCCGAAATATCGCGGCGCGGAATTAACGATGCATTCAACAATAATTCACTTATTTAATGGATCCTACTAATAAACATAAAACTAATAAATGTTTATACCTATATTTGCACATTTAAACAAAAGCTCTTTACCGTAAAATCGGCTAAACCTAGACAAAGGGCATACAATACTTTTCGCCATCTTTTCGAGCGATGGCGCCCATACCTTTGGCGTACTCTCGAGTAGATGGCGATACTTTTTGACATTTAACAAATTTAACACATATCAGTGAAAAAATAAGGATCAAAGTCAAATGGCGTTCTAAAAGTGTTGATCATTTGTGTCGAAAGATGCACTGCCTTCATATTTTACTTTGACAATATTCCTCTATTTCAAATTCTCTTTGATATAGGTATGTATCCATATATAGGTATGAACCATCAACAAACCTCGATATTTTACATTAATATATTTAGTAGATACTTACGTGTATCGATTATTCATACAGCTTCACATAAATAAGACACATGTTACCTATTTCAATTATATTTACATTATTAAAATACCAAGCTGCTCCGTAACTCGGCAATATATGCAAGGAGCGGTTCGGTGAAACCATGATGCTTCAGTGACAATGAATATTAATAGAGGGATTACCTACCGTAAGACCTGCACGGTAACTATACACATAGTTGTACAGTAAGGTTTTGTGTTGGATGCCGATCATTTAAAGTGATATATTATAATATAAAGTAATCCGCACACGCGTTTATTAGGTTAGTCAGAGAACTGTTATATATGCAACTTAAGAAAAACACACCTACCTTATGAAACATTATTTACAGAAATAAACTTTTTTTGTTACACGCGGTTTTGGTAAGATGTTGATTCTAGTCTTGTCGTTATTTATTATTGTTTGAGTATTTTAGGTTGTATTTTAAGTTCAGTAGGTATAAATACCTGTACGATTATGTACCTCCTTCTTTATTCCTAAATAGAGTCTTAAGCAGCAGATAGTAAGATCCCATTAGGATTTTAGTTATTCCGCAGTGTTATATTTAACGCCGACTGTACGACAAGACACCGTGCCGTGCCAGCACCTTCATTAACCTGCGGCTTATCGCCAGGTATAATTATCAATTACTTTGTAACAGTTGGCATAACTATCTCTATCTACTAATTGCAACTTGAGCGTATTTATTGTATTTGTCTCTTGTCCTTGAAATCTTAGAACATGGTCTGATGACCAGGCATATGCTGAGTGGCATCCATATTGGTGTATCTTATTACTATTAGAATTAAGATGTAATATAGGTTAATTTTCATATTTCACACCAAATAAATAAACAGTTTCCATTTCTATAGATAACTCAATCAAACAAATCCGTCAATGTGGTTTAAATGGAGTTCTTCAATAAAATAGTGTACCTACCATACCCATACGAACGTCCAGGGTACCAACTTTATTCATAAAACTTTGCCGAAACTATTATCAACGGCACATTGGATTTGACAAACGTTAATTAATTAAGAGGAAAGGGGACGACAGCGTCTTCGTACAAACGCAGTCCTCATTTTCCTCTCTGGTTACCAACATTATAGAAAATATTTTTATACAATGTATATTAACAGAGAGGAAAATAAGGACTACGTTTGTATGGAGAGGCGGTCGTCCACTATCCTCTTAAATCTCTTAATAACGCCATATTTTTATGGGAGTTGCAAGCGTCCATGAGCTTAGGAAAATAATAACTTAAAACTCCCCGTGGCTAACTACAATAAGTAATGATGTAAAATACTGACAAGTGTGTGACAAGTCATTATTCATGATAGTGTCGGGCCCGTAATAGGAAAAACCGTATGGTTGTTTCCACCAAGGTAATATTTAAAATGCTTAAATCCGCCTCATTCTCACTTTGACGTAAAATCAATTCGAAGTAACTGTCGGCGACGAACGAAAAAAAATCGTTCGAAATAAAGACGAAGCATTCACCAAGGACAGCATTAAGAGAAAAGTGAAGTTTCCTGGGTCTGTGATGATATGGGGTTGCATGTCGGCACAAGGGGTAGGCCGCCTGCATTTTGTAGAAGGGACTGTTAATGCAGTGAAATACCAGGACATTTTGAAAACCAGTTTAATTCCATCTATTCCAAGCTTGAAATATGAAAATGTCTACACTTTTCAACAAGACGGGGGGCATCTTGCCATACTGCGAAGACCACGAAGACTTGGCTCGAGTCTAAAGGAATCCCCACTATGGAGTGGCCGTCGAATAGTCCAGATTTGTCACCCATTGAAACATTGTGGTGGAAAATGAAAAAAAAAATTACGCAAGTTTCCATCGAGGTCAAAAAGTGATTTAAAAGATAAAATCGTCGCTGTCTGGGAGTCTATAACCCCAGAAGAGTGCGAAGAGTTGGTAGCGACGTTGCTATTGAGGATCAAGGCTGTTCTAAAGAGTAAAGACGAGACAACTAAGTGGTAGGCGAACTATTTTGCGTACTCAAGATCGATAGCCGAACTATTATGCGTTGTAGTTGATAGAAGAATTGTATTTTTTTATTGCAATACATAAATATTTATTTGTTGTATTATATAGGAAATAAAGTTGATTAATTTTATAACACTTTTTTTTATTTCTTGCTCCTATGCTACTAAAATTACTTACTAGATTTGACTTTGAAAAAAAGTTACTTTCAATTTTAAATAGTAGCCGAACTCTTCTGCATTCGGGCTCGTAATTGTCGCTAATTTTCTAATAAAACAAATAATTAAAGTCCCGAAGTGTGGTTACCCCACATTAAATACCTAACTGTCATACCTGTCACTCGATGTTATTAATGTAAGTTAGTAATTATCGATATCACTTTGAGTGACACTCGTGTAACTAAAGGCCAGTCCAGACGGGCGGGAGAATTATGGTGACAACCGCTCTAAATTAAAAATAATGCCCTTAAACGCGCATTATATTGTCACAAATTAGTATTCTTGCGTCCGCACCTCCATTTTATCGGTCATAATCTTACAATCGAATAAAAGGGGAATCGGCAAGCTAAATTGGCATTTGCATCCACACCACCTGATTTGATCAGACAATTTAATCAGATTGGCGCAAAACTGTTCCCGTCTGGACTGGCCTTAAGCTGTTTAGTCTTAAGTACTTACCCTGATACATTTAATGGTAATAATAAGCGAATTAATTTAAATTTACTAGTGCATACAAACTTAATACACATAACTAGAAAAAAAACATAATTAAATAACTAACCTACAAAACTTAAAAACTAAATCTAAAAATAAATAAAACTAAACTTAAAATAAATAATTATAAAAGATCCCCCTGCGGAATGGTGCCGTAGATGCTGGCAGCATTTAAATTAAATCATTTATTAATGTACGTAATCTACCGAATGTAACACAATCTTAAAATACCTACGTTTCAATAAGTAGACAAGTGTGCACCTACTTTAACTAAACGTATTTTAAGATGTGTTCAAATGACCACCGCTTTCCTGGACACATAAGTCTGATTGATATGATTGATCTTGAGATTTTTGAGTCTGCCAAGAATAAATTCATTGGCTTTCACAGAATTCATCGCCTCAATTATCTTTTGGCGAAGTTCATCGACGGTATTTGATTTCCGTGCGTACACTCTCCTTCTAATTTCGCCCCACAAAGGAGGTCGAGTCGGCCATGCGAAGATCGGGACTTCGAGGCGGCTATGCGACTGGGCCGTTGCGTCCAATCCATCTGCCAGGGAACTCTTGGTCCAATCCAAATGATATCGCACGCTTAGAGCTAACTGTGCTTGTGCACCATCTTGCTGGAAATGGAGATTCTCTAAATTTTGCTCTGGCACCTGTTGTAGCAAAATCGGCATCACGTTTCTCAGGAATTGTTTTATTTAAAATTTTATTGTAAAATCAAAATCTTGCGGAAAATCTAAATATCGATTGACAAGTGACAATTACTAATCAAAACACGTTTACTTCATAAATACTGTGACAGGTGATTGTTAACCAAAGAGGAAAGTGTTCATTTGAAATTATTTAACCTTCTCTGTTAATCATTATGTTAGGATAACCATGTGAAGCCTAAAAAAATAATAAAAAAATACTTTTGATTATTTTAAAAGCATGAGTCTTAATTGAGGGGCTTTATTAAGGGAAGATGTATGTAAAATATTGACTTTGTATTACCAATTTGAAGTCATCCTGTATTAAGAACGGACACGGATGGGTTTACGGAGTGAAACATATCGAGCGTTTTCGACTTAAAATACGTGAGTGACCCGTTCTATGTATATTTAATAATAAGAAATATCTCATTTTGTTTAAGTACATTAAGTAATTAGAATTAATAAAAAGTGCATCCAAAAACGTTCTTATGAAGTGCTCGATTGCTCATCTACCCGGTGAAATCCCTTGTGAATTCATAGAGCTTGGTTAATTTATTAGTGAGCTTAAAGGTTTCTCACATTGTTTAGTTTGCTATTAGTGCAAAGAGACATCAGTGAATATATTAAACATAAATTTAAATGTATTATGTTCATTCAATTAAGACATATTTTTAGACTGAAAACAGTCCTAGTCATTCAATTGTTTAATGTAGTCGTTTTTCTTATATCACACGGTATTTAATTCAGATAAAAAATGCGTCTCATGACATATTTTAAACACAGAGCTACAAAATTAAAGAAACACACTATTATGATTGGATAATATTGATACCTAACTATGGAAGAAAATAAGCGGAGGTCTGATTATGCACACATGGACTATCCTACGAGCCTGAAGAAATAATACTGTTGATAAATAAATAGAGATACTTACTTAGATACGATTTTAACAATTCAAGAGGTTCGGAATTTATACAGTGTAACAGTAAAGTTTGCAAGTGACTTTTGTGCGAAGGTGTATACGTGGAGGAGACTCCATGTCGACTTAACAATGACGTTTGAAATGGGTCACCCGCGATACGGCCAACTGAGGCATACCAAAACTTCAGCCCGAACAGGGAAAGTCAATTCAAGCTGGGAACTTTTTTCAAAGAGCTTATGCCGGAGTGAGAGGACCCTTTCCATTGATTTTCAACTCGAATACTCTGCATTATTGTTTCGTCTCAACATTAAATTTTTTTCGAGATCGGGCCTTTCTTTAAAACTTATTTGTAGCCTTTTCTAAAGATTCCCGAGGGATTCATAAATTCTTTAGGATTGAACGTTTCGTTCTTTAAAGTGTTTTTATTGATAAACAAGATTAAAATATATTTTTTACGTTAGATATTTCCCAAAATCAAGAATATACTCTTGCGCCTATTACTTTAACAAAAGATGTAATAAAGTTTAGTGAACCAAATCCTTCCCGAAGGCAACGAAGCATTTTATTATACCCCATCTATTCTACTCATAGGTATAAAATGTAAGAACCTTTTTATTAGTATTATAATTTTGTATTTAACAGTAACTTTTCTAGATTTAAAAATAAATTATCAAAGTTACGAGTAGAACGTAGTGGCTTGTGTTGCTTTATGACCAAAACTAGGATGCATTTTTCTTTGTGTAAATTATTACTATTAAGAAAGTATGGACCGAATACTGTATTTTATGTTTTACTTACTAATTTTGTATTTTATGATATTAACGTAAAATAAGGATCTTATGTTTGTTTAGTATTTCCGAACTATTAAAACCTAGTTTTAACTGAAATACATGTTGGAAGAGTCGTTTATTCTAGTTTTCATCGAGGCACTTTACGTAAACTAATCGTAGCAAGGAAAAACGCATATTATCAATTTAAAACATATTTCATTGTGACATGTAATAGGTAAAGTGTGTGTTCGTGTATAAAAGATGTGTAGCAACCAACGATTGTTAATTAACGTATATCCGCAAACGCTTCTAGTCGTAAACGAGTGTCGGCCAATGATAGCAAAGGCTTAGCGCCCGCTCTGAAAGAGATCAAGAGATATCAACAGTGGATCTCGACATCACGAAATTAATTACGTGTACAGCATTTCACCACTTTCGTATTCCACGCGTGTACCGAATACACCTACAAATAACTCGAATAACGCTGCGTCGTCGTCTGTTGTTTCTAAATAGGCTATGTGATTCATAGCCTATTTAGAAACAACAGGAAAAAAATACATTAAGTGCTCAATAATGTATCCCTGTTTATTATGGTATGGTAAATTTTAAATCGATTTATTTCTTAAAGGAAATTTGTGAGTTTTAGTGCCGGAAATTACTTCAGAGTTGAAATTGATAATCGCTTATTTATACATTATTCTCATCTCCTTTGTTGATTTATGAGTACTGCTCAACAACCAAGTCAAACAGTAACTTGTTATTGAGTACCATTCGAGAACAAAGATGCAAATTAAATTCATTCAGCATCTCATGCCTTAATTAAAATTAAGGGGTTGTCGTAAGTAAATGTATATAAATACATTGAATCGCCAAATGTTGCTAAGCACAAAACACGAGAACGACTCGACCAACTATTACTATTTTTTTTCATGTTTTCGTTAAAGCTTCTTTTTTATATTGTAATATAAATTAATTTCATTAATGTATTAAAAATAGAAACATTGTAGTGTAATACAACACGAATTCCGGGATTCCCGCATCATATCCGTATTAGCACAATAATTTAGGTCATTAACCCCGTGTGGCACCGACTTTGCCGATCACTGGATATCAGTTTATAAGTATTTGCTAATGATAATTTAGGTTTCTTCGAACATTTTTCATTTTGAAAGACCATTTAGAGTCTAAAACGATTACAAGCTTATTAGCAAATAATTTAATACGCTGCCAGGTTTTCTTTAGTTTTTAAATTTGCTTGTAAATTTGTTCTCAATTATTCTCAAACGCACTGATTTCTCTATTTCAATCCGTATAAGATATACATTATGTATCAGAACGAAAGGCCACGAAAGAGACCCGTTAATGTTTAGGTCATACTGAGCAACTTTTACTATGGGACCAACCCCGAAAACGCGGAAAGAAAATTGGATGTTTCATACATTTTGCTGGTCTGATGTTGAAAATTCCTATTAATAGGTATCTTTCTTTGCCTTTCGATCTGATACATACTGTATTACAAACACAAATTACGCCTTAACACCTTATGTTCCCGCTTTTATTAAGGGACGAACACATTGATGTGCGCGCTGAAGATTTCATGGTGCAATCTATTAAACCCGCGGCGCATGTCCCGCGCCAGCTGAATAATGGATGCCCGCCCTCGCCGCCGGCCACCATATTTATACTGCCCTACATTTAATATTTCAGTAGGATCCGTCCCAAACTGTATTAGTACTTAATTAAAATTAATACCTAACTAGAGCGTTACAATAGGGCATAATGTGAAACTGTAAAAAGCTTACCTATTTACTTACGTTGAACAAAGTAAAAGGTAAAATGCAACAATAAAATAAATCCGACAGCGATGGCTGAACATTCGTTATACTTAGATCTTAAATGATCTTTCTTACTTAAAAAAGATCAATGAAAACTAAAAATATTTTTAACTCCTCGCAAAATTATACCCCACTCAACATACTTAGTAGGTAATGTCGATTTCTATTTTGTTTACATTACCTACGTTTGTCATCATGTATTACTTCAGTAACACTTAGCGTCACTTGCACCATCCCACTACCCCGGGGTTAACCTGTTAAACCGTTAACCTAGTGTCAAATTGTACTGGTAACCATGGGGTAACTCCAGGTTTAAACGGATATCCCCGGATTAGTGGAATGGTGCAAGTGGCTTAGACAATAAAATTAAGACAAATCGATTGACAAATTAATTGAATACGAATCATTGTAAGGTCTTTAGAGTGCCACAAAGGAACAAGCATAAGTGCATATACTAGTGATGCGTTTTATGGGTAATCGTACCTATTTGCGACAAATAGGTAATGACAGCTATTCTTCAACGTCAATTCTTGGGATTAGTTGTCAAGCGGACCCTGGGAAGCGCTCCCATGAGCCGTGGCAAAATGCCGGGATAACGCGAGGAAGAAGAGAAGAGGTAACGATAGCTACTGATAGGACAATGAAATTATGAAACAGACGATATACTTTGATCGTGTTTGGGTTTGGGCGTAATCTTTTCAAGCAAGCGTCTCTTTTTATAAATAAAATAAATCAATACTCTAATTATCACTTGCAAAGAGATTATCCTTTAAACAAATTGGTCGAGATTAGGGGTCTCCAAACGTTTTGACTTGAGAGCAAAGAATATAATACGGCCAAAAGTATTCTAACATCTTATAAGTAGAAAACATCTATGGTGGCCCTATGACACAAGACTTGGGCGAGTTTGTGTGTTTTTGTAACTTTATGTGGCAAAGATGGCAACTTTCATATAATAAAACATATACAGAACAGTTTTATTCATATATAATAACTAACTGACTTTAAGGATGACTCACGCTACACCGGGCCGGACCCAGGGCTATAACCGAAAAAACGAAGTTCGCAAATTGCGGGCATTTTTCTCTGTCACTCTAATTACGCCTTCATTGGAGTAAAAGAGAAAGATCCCCGCAATTTGCGAATTTCGGTTTTCGCGGTAGCCCCTCTGGCCAAGGCGTCCGACATGTCATTTTCTATGACGGCTGATCAGTGATCACGTGGTTCTTTCCATAGCAAACGAAGCGCCGGAAGTACCGGCCCGGCCTAGCGTGAGTCATCCTTTACTGCTCTTATTTCAATTTGTTCAATTAATAATAATATTGAACGGCGTCATTTTAACAACACGTAATTCCAATTAATCAGACCGGACAGGAAACTACGTAACGATATACGATTTAAAACAAACAACTTAATATAAAATTGAAATGTGAGAGAATGGAGGAATAATGAACGCCCACCTCGACCGGAAGCCATTGCTCCGTCGCACGTCGTTCCGGTGCGACGATATCCGGTGCAGCTCAATTTCCTCCACCGTTGAAATACTCCACCAGTTTTTATTTGCTCTATTCCTTTTCGTTACGTACCTACATGTTTTCTTGGTTGTTTGGTATCAACACAGAACACCTAGTTTCAAAAGAAGTAGTATAGAGCATTTTTTTCATGAAACCGATGCTGCCAAAATACAGGGGAGCGGGGGACGAGGTGAGCGAGTCCCGTGCCGTGATTGGTCCATTCAAAGACAAATGGAGTAAAACTACCATATTTGTGGCAGAGGGGGTAGCGCGACTAGGCATTAGGCAATGCTATGTCTGGAGGATGTCTTGTCTGTGGGTATCAAGAAGAGGTATCTAAGGCTGGTATTCCGTCCGTCCAATATCTTGGTCGAATGTATACAGTGAAACCTGGTTAATTGGCACCTGGATAAATGGAAAACCTCAATAATTGCAACCAAAAGTCCGGTCCCGGTCCCTTGAGACCAAAAGGCCTCTATAATTGAAATTTTGGAACCTCTATAATTGCAATTTAGATTTTAGGGCTTTTCGTAATTTTGCCTCTGTAATTGACCACGTCGCAACTAAGACCTCTATAATTGACACTGTGCTAAAAAAATCCGTTATTTTTGCTCTCCTTTTTACCTCTATTATTGAAACGAGTCTTACTTATTACCTCTGTAATTGAAATAATGTGGTTGTAGACAGCAGAAACAATATTTTAATAGCAATGATCATTTTATTTATATCTTCATCCAGAATTCAATTTATTTATTGGGTATCTATCACAGCCTGTAGTAGGTGAAATATTTTTTATTAAATCAAAAACAAAGTATGCTTTTTACATTCCAATAAAACTTTCTTCTACAATTCAAGGGAATTTTTTAAACCCAAATGATTAATAAGAAAATAAAGTAGTAATTAATGTAGTGTAAAAGTGCAAGTATAGAAGCTATATATAGACCAGAAACCCAGAACGTAAGCGTGTAAATCTACTTTCAATGGTTATTTGCACCTCCATAAAAGAAATTTGTCAGAACGCAACCTCTATTAATGAAAACCTCTATAATTGACACAACGATTTTTTGAACCTCGTTAATTGACACGACCTGCTTAAATGAAAAACCTGGTTAATTGACAAAAAATGGCCGGTCCCTTGAGATTGCAATTATCCAGGTTCCACTGTATTTGCGTCTCACATTTTGCTTAATGAGAGAGTGAGACTCAATGCACATTGGACAAACAAATTGGACAGGTGAAAAACCAACCTAAGACGCGTTTGTAACACCCACCCACCCGTCAAACTTAGTCGTGAAAACCAATAGTACATTACGATACAAGTGCGAAAAATAGGAAATTTGCAACGAGTGGCGATAAATTAAAACACGTCGGGGAATGGAGTGATCGTGCACTGAGCGCGAAGTGCAGCCGCCGCGAGCACTCGAGCCTGAGGAAGGACCCCCGACGGGCCCGAAACATGTCGCCAATAGCGACTAAAAATTCAAGTGAGTGGAACCGTTGTCGTTTAAACAGTTTAGTGTCTGGTGTTAAGTAAAAGAGCCATTGCGCGCTCGGTACCTAGTACAAAGTCAATAAAATTGCATTCATGAAATACTGTTATAGGTATTTATTTTATTTATTTAACCTTTATAACACGATACAAGAAAGTACAAATGGCGGACTTAATGCCATGATACATTCCCTATCAGCTCGATTCGGGAAATAAATTAGAGATTAACTAGATACGATATAGTAAAGATATGTGACGTTTCACGGAAAAAAGTACCTTATGGCGGTTGGCGCTAACGCTATTATTAACGCCGCTCCAATATTATTGCGGCGCTATGCGACGTAAGCGCCAGCCGCCATAAGGTACCTTTTGCCATTGAACGTCACATATCTTTACTATTTCATATCTAGTGAATCTCTAATTCATTTCCCGAATCGAGCCGTATCAGTCAAGCGTTGGGCCAAACAGAAGCTTACAATTGGTGCGGAAAAGAAAATCAGTACAGAGAGAGAAAAGTCACTATATACTTAAATTAAATACGGCTTCCTCGCACAACGTATCAGCATTGCGATACAACGAGGAAATGCCGCCAGCATCCTTGGTACAATGTCTCAAGGGCCTATTTTAGATTGAAGCTAAATAGTTATTAATTCATTTTAGTATTAGTACATTTAGTACTGTCGTATACAGAGGGTATATTTAATTATGCAAATAAATTACATTCTAAATACTACTATTATCAATATGCATACATACGCCGTGTTTTTTTTGTGATTTCCGTTAAATTCAAGGTTGCATTCCTGAGTTTAAAGTAACTTTCTCAAATACACAGGCATTCCAATTAACTCTATTTCGGAGGTAATCAATAATTATTTTTTTACTGATAAGGTCCCTGCGAGCGTGCACACTTGCCTTAGGGCCTGTTTACATATAGAATAGAACAGAATACATTTATTGATAATAATTAAGAACACAATACATGCATATTGATTACTGTTAGAGCGAGTTCATATATCTGCTATTAAACTTAAGTACTTCTAGAGTCGGACCAAAAAAAGTCTGCAGCGGATATAATAGTCCACACAGTGCAAGTGTCATTTATACGTCATAATTTCATAGAAGTTTGATGTTTAAAATAACAATTGCACTGCGTGGGCTATCAAATCCGCTGCAGACTATTCTTGGTCTGACTCTATCTCGGACGATCGATGTTGTCGACCAAATATCAAAACAAAACTAATCTAAATATTAGTGGTTCATCCTCTTTGTAAGTACCTGTTTATAAGTATCAACTAAAATATTTGTCAAGTTTATGTCAATTTTGTTTGTCAGTCTGTAATATTATTATTTCGTAAATAATTTTGTTCTTATTGTTTTCTCATCGTATTGTTATCGTAAGTTTTATCAAATAATTTGTAATGCCGTGGGGCTGGGAGTGTAGGGCGAAGTTAGTAAAGCAATTGCCAGCTAAGCCCACCAAGCGGCGAGGGGACTCTGGAGACGCAACGGCGCCCGGCCCGCAACAATATGAGGTGCCCGAGCTATATTGTAAGATCATTACCTACTGGTTTTTATTACTGTTTATTTTTCCTTTTGAAATTAACGTTTGTTAGTAAACTGATTGAGGTTCGGAGATGGTATACCCCCTCTAAATGTTTTCGTTGAAAAAAAAAGTATTTAAATAATGCATGTCAAGCATTTCCACACGATACCTCACTTGACCTAGTAACTATACCTACTTAAACTTTTGAATTTTGCCCCTTCCTAATTTTTAGACGTTTTTCATAGAAAATCGACAAGCGTTTTTCACATTAGCCAGCCTTTTCTATTTGTTTATAATGCTGTAAGTTTTCGTCAAAATGCCATTTATGTACTACAGTTTACTGTAGTTATGTTCTACATTAACATTAAACTTAGGCGAAACATTAAAATAAAGACACTCGCAAGTAAGCGTGCCAAGCGTCATCAGCGCGACACCTGCTCGCTACGGGCACATTACACCTGCCAGGCCTGTGGTCGTATTGGCTTACACAGCCACGAAAAACTTTGTCTCCATCCTGATACTGCTTGTATAGTCTGTAATAGACTCGAAGGCCAATGATGATGAGTGATTGGTAACTACAGGTGGAAAAGGACACGGGCACATCAAGCGCGCGCCAGCATATTCGTTCGGACTGGCAATACCGGCCAACTTACTCAAGCCCGCCGCCTGTCCTAACGCACCAGTTTTCAACGTACGAGGGTATACAAAAAAAGGTAACCTTCAATATCGAATTGTCCAGTATTTCGAGTCCAATTCTCAAATTATAAAAAAAAAAAGTAATTTTTGTTGAAAATTATAGGTAGGTATATTAGAATTCTACTGATTAAATTACGTCCACTTTTGTCAAAGGGAAACTAAATGTGTGCGAGTACTCGGCAAGTATTATCAGATCACAGATAAATTAAAATTAGATGATTACTCACAGAATGCGCGCCTTCTTTATTATCAAAATGACGCAAAAGTTTAAGTATTTCTACAGGTTATTCGGCTCCAAACTCTCGGCGCGTAATCATGCTTGAAAAGGTTTTCCTTTTAAATAAAAGTAAAAAAGGGCAATATATTACGCCCTTAAACAACTGTCATCGCTTTACTTAATTATCCATTTACGAAATTTTTACAAAGTTGTCTGTTAGATACGCGTTTTCGTGGAAATCTAAATTTGTTCGCTTTGTTATCCAACGAACTATTTATTTCATGAAAAGAATAAAGGAAAAACGTCAAGATAAATCGTAAAATTTGCTTGCTTATTTTTCTATACGCAACTTTTATCCTTGTTTTAAAAATTAGTGGGTTCGCTTTAGGCTTGGGTTTCCTAAAATGTATATTATTGGAAAACACTATCCCCCTTATTCATAAACGTTTACTAAAGTTGACAAGCCGATAATAATCGTTTATCCCTTTCCGACGTATTGGTATGATGGAAAGGGACAAACGATTATTATCGGCTTGTCAACTTTAGTAAACGTTTATGAATAACGGGGTATGTGTTTTCAATAACAGGTACGTCAAGAATCCCCGGTGGAGTTGTGGGTCCAAAACTCGAGCCTATAGAGGACCGCACAAGCAAGCCGGGCCCGGGTGCGCACACACCCGGCAACGTGCGCCACAAGCGCGCGCCGGCGTACACGTGCCAGCCGCCCGCGCGGCCCGCGTACGTGGCGTGGGATATGTGGACGTGCCCGCCTAATATGTACTGGCCTTATATACCGCTCAAGTAAGTTTACATTTAGAACTTTCGAGATAATTTACATCGGGTTATCCGCAGATGGTCTAGAACGTGAAATGACTAGTGTATTGTTTTGCCTAAATCGCAATTAGTCTACATCGCAAACGGTCTAGAACGCAAAATGCCCGAATTATTTTTTCCGTTTTATCTTAACTTTATAGCGATGTCGGCGGGCTCCTATTCTTTGCTGTTTGGCCTTCAGCCATTTGAAGATACCTAACGAACCTAACCTACCTATGTAAAATGTGGTGATATAAAAAGTGGGCTTTTTGCGTTCTAGACCGTTTGCGATGTAGACTAATTGCGATTTAGGCAAAACAACACACTAGTCATTTTGCGTTCTAGACCATCTGCGGATAACCCTTTACATCTACATAGCATTCCTACTTTTTAAGTCGACTGGTGATAAACGCGACATTTAATATACCTATACAAAGAAATTATAATAATTTCCTCTCCAAAAAACTTCCCAATAATTGCAATTGTAACTTATTCTATATTATTACAGAAAACCCCCAGCGTATTCCCTTGGCTATGCAGCGAGAAATCTTACTCCTGCTTCCATACCCGGGCCTGGGGCACACGATCCCAACTTCACTTACCCTCAAAAGAATCAACCAGCCTATTCTTTCGGCCACCCGTTCCGGCCTGTGCCACCGCCCGACTGCCCTCCACCCAACAACTACTGCGAGAGAAAGGTAATTTCCATTGCTTACCTATGTTTATAAGATGAACCCTCGGAAACGATAAAACCGCGAATAGGTGATGCATTGTTTAGGGTCACCCTTATGTAAATATTTTGTAGGGTTTCATGACGGAAGGGATCGAATCATTTTACGTTTTCGTTTTAAAAGAAAATGTAAACGAGAATAAAAACAGCGTATTGGTTCTATCGGATTTCATCAATGTGCACATATTGAATATATGTCACAACTCGGGTCTAGTTCATTTGCCGTTTGACTCTTAATGTTAGAAGCGTTAAAACGGACCCACATATTACTTAAATTATAATCCGATCGGTTAAAATACATTAAAGTTTACTAGACTAATAATTACTCTTTCATTGGCACACTTAATAAGCTCCGGTACAAATACATCACGAGTAATAAATATTTGCCCCGAGACGAGCCACACTCCCTCCGTGATCGATCGCTCGTGTGTTAACGTTTTCGCCTTTTGCTAAAAATGCCCTGTTATGATTTTGTCTTTTTTATCATAATAATGTACTCTAGGTTCGTATCGTAGTTCATTGGCTGGCCTGTTGCACTGAACTGATAAATGATTATTTAATAGGGAATATTAGGCAAAGCTCTGCGTAGGTGGCACCTTTGTGGCACATACAGTAAACAAACCACATTGACACATCACGTCAATCACAGGGCCTACCGCGAAACAAGAAAATAGAAATTTCGTTATCTAATCTCTCTATCACTCTTGCATATTCGAGCGATAAAGAGGCAGATAACTAAAGGATGATGTTCCACTCCCATACAAGTTTGGCCTAACACTCGCTAAACATGGGTGGTATATTGTTAGGCTCCAAACATGAAATGAAAGTCCCGATAGTTATTAGAAATTCACGGACACTTCACAGAACATTACAAAAGCGGAATTTCTCTACGATTTTGAGGTTAGGAATTCTGCCTTGTATCGGGCTATTTAAATATTATTATGCCTTATTACAAGGAAATAAGGTGCCGTAAATAGTGTAAACATATCGATGACATTGGGCGTTTAAAGGCTGTCAAGGAACAAAAATCGAATGAGTTGGTATTAGATTGATACATTTATTTTAAATAAAATAATATATTTAATACGACTTCCTTAAATGAATAAGACATAGCATGCGAACCGGAATATACTATAACAACTAGAGCTGTTTTATAGTAAAAATTGTTATAGCATCAAATGTAAAACCAATCACTTAAGTAAACATATTTACTTCAAATCCAGAGAGAGAAGAAATACAGTAACAATCACAGGATTGTTATAATGAATTCGATAAGTAACTCATTCCAAAAAAGAAGGTATCAAAAACAAATGTTTGCCTAATAAGGCACTACTTACAGAACTTAATTTATTTCAAAGAAGTTAGAATTCCTATTTTGTAGGTATCATATAGGTAATTTATAAAAAAAAGTTAGATATATATTATTCCCTTTATTTTAATGTATTTTTAAGTTTTATCATACCCTGATATTATAAATTAAGGTTTTATAAAAAAAGTTAATCAATTTTAAAGAAGTAAAAAACTACTTCATTGGGGAAAGCCGGTGAAAGCTAATTGTAAATTGATGCTATTCTAGATTTCATACAATACTATCAAATAAATATGTAATAATCGGATGAGCGAGCGAAGCGAAGCGAAGCGAAGCGAAGTTCTTACATTCGACTTGGATCACGCGGCTGGCTAGCGTCACGTCCCGGCATTTCGATGTTTTTAAGCTGAACTGTCAGAAGATAGTTTGATACTCAAGAACTTAAGTAAATTTGTTTTAATTTGAATGAAATTGGGTAAACGTGTAGTTGAGGGCATTATATTTTAGTCATTAAATTATGAGCAGGCTCGATTAAGGGATTATTGAAGTAGAAGAGCTTAGAAGGCCAAAAAGCTGTTTGTGAGGGGCCTAGCTATTCTGGTCATGTTATTTGCAAAAAACATGGTCGAATTTAGTATCAAATGAAAGTGCTCGGTTTGCACTTTTATAATATCGTTTTTATATTTACCTTTTTGAAATAATTAGCAAGATAAAAATAAAATAATATAAACATAATATAGGTATTTGACATTTGACAGGAAATATTTCGGCTTAGCACAGGTACAGTTTATTTTAATCTCTATGATTTCTATGATCACTTAAATCTAGGGGAGGGACAGCCGTATATAAAGCACTTTATTCGAAAAAATAGCGACATCTATATTACTTAACGCTAAACTTTTTTTTTAATATGGCTTCACTTTATTTCGTCAGAACGTCTTAAACGTCTTGTATCTAAGGCATGGATCAAACAAAAAAACATCTGTTAGAACAGATTATTTATGGCCATCGTTGCCATGGAGGCGATTGTCACAAAAAAACAACTTTGTCAAATAAAACTCAAAATATTATAGCACCCCATTTATTGTCTGTACTACGACATAATTCAGATAAATAAAAATACTTTCAGTTTTATAATGTTGAAAGAAACAAAGTTTTCATACGCCATCACAGTTGCTGAGAACTTTATTACCAAAAAATTAGAAAGATTATGGCGGGTAGATTCACAACCTGCTGCGTGTAATTGTGTTTCGTGGTCAATTGTGTGTTATTCCAACCGTGTATGATAGGTAATTTATTTACATCAACAGTCAATTTAAAAGTATCTAATCTGTTTTCGTGTATTAATAAATATCCTGAAGCCTTTCTTCAAAGTTTTTTACGTTCGCAGTAGTATATCATGCGATACCTCGAAGGAGGTATGCGTGGCCGCGCCCGCCTTCCGGCTGTGACGGCTGTTTCGGGTCGCTCCCCACCTCGTGGGGAGGTCAAACGTCATCATTTTATGGATGACAGTGCTTCTGTTGTAAGGTGGGTTTCTGTGCGTCCATGTTGCTAGCAGACGCGCTGGTGCTGCAGGAGATGGAGCTGTGGTGGTCGTTCAAGGTCGTGCGGACGGTTAGGTCCGCTACGGCGATGATGTCTGTAGTTGTGGCCGTGCGGGTGGTGTGGCCTGCTACGGCGGTGGTGCTAGAGGTGTGTGGTCATCGCGGGCTGGCGGGCGACTCTGTCCGCCGCGGCGATGGTATCTGCAGTTGGAGAGTAGTAGAGTCCATAGTCGTGCGGGTGGTGTGGCCCGCTACGGCGATGGTGTCTGTAGTTGTAGGCGCCATCGGGATGGGAGGTGAGTCCGCTGCGTCGATGGTGCTTTGTAGTTGCAGGAGCCTGTGTCTTGCCAAGATGGTATGCGTGACACACACGACTTCGTGGCATGGCACGAAGTATACGTGCGGTCACGACGGCGGCGCGGTGCGAACTCCTCCTAAGTAATCTCTCTAATCCCTAAGTAATCTCTCTACATACTTAGACGCTATTTATCCCTCTCCCCCCCTGATATTGACGTTGATATTTCTGGTTAAGAATTACAGATGGCACTTCAAAATGGATGCAAAAAAGTTCCACGAGAGGGCTCTCTTTGTCCTATATATTATACATACTACTCTTTGCTTAAATCTATCAGTCAAGGGCTCCACAGACCTTGCAATAAATCCAGGCTATTTTTGATCCATTGCCGCCTTCGAGCAACACGGAAGGGAGGCGGCATTCGCACTATTTCCCCTCTGCCTAGGTACAAGATCGACTGATCTAGCGCGGGTAATAAAACTAGTTGCGCTCGGATTTTACACTAGACCGAATCCAGACGCGCGCGTGAACACAGCAGCAGAAAAAATGCCTAATTGCTCGGTTTTTGTTGTAAAAAGAGGTCGGGGACATCAAATTTACAAAAAGAAGGTGTTACATTTCACATGTAATATTTTTTTCACATATCCATACGTTTAATTACATTTAAACACAATTATTATATTTTAGTCTTATGTAATTGTTGGATTTATCGATTTTGCTCGCCCAGTACAAATTGCGGATCGGTCGAGCAACAAATCCGACTTCTCATCTCTCAGAATACAATAAAATTCTTCGACGAAAATGTGTTAGTGTGCGTGTTGTGACACTTGTGACTCGTCCGTACACAAAAAGAAATCGAGGTTTGCAAGATTTGTCTTTGACTTGTGTCATTTTCTATGTATTTGTGTCGTCATTACAGATTGGATTTTGTATGTAAGTGTGTGAGAAGTGCGACTGTGTGCATCTTTCCCTCCGCAAAAAATGGCAGAAAGATTTGTACGGTAAGATATCGCTTGGGCCCCTCCCTTCCGACGTGTCGGAAGCCGGTGTTTCTCGAAGATTGCCGCCTTATTGCCGCCTATAGTGCGACATGAAATAGTAGAAATTGAATAAAATGGAACTCAAAAATGTGCATACTAAACTGTTGCCATGTGTAAGCATTTTACGTCAAAAATGTGACAGTTACGTAGAAAGTGGTGCTCTCATTTATTTTCTACTATTTTATGTCGCACTATACGATACCTAAGTAGGTGCAACAAAGTCAATCGCTCTATAATAATTTTTGGTTAACTGCGAGTTCTCAGTTCGGGGCGAACTACTAGTTAATATGACAACCCAATCCATAGCGACTCTATTCGTTCGCTATTCACTTTTGACGTAAGTCATTTGGGTATGTTACAATTAAAGTCATTGGTATAAAAAGTTTTTACTGTATCGCAGTTCTTTTTGCAATTTTGATATTTAGTGCTTAAAACAGTATGTCGTTAGTGGTATGAATGTTTTTCTTTGAAGTGAGCGTTATTAGCACCAACATCGTAGAAAAGTATTTTGCTGCCATATACTTTTTTGTTTGGCTCTGGACGTCCATTTATGAAATGTCATTGATTCTATGTAATGGCGTGGGATGTGTTGATTTGGTTTAATTACTCTTTAACTTATTTTCTTTACAAAGAAGTTTTCGTTGGAATCTAATATATGTATGAGATTGTAAGAAATATGATTAAATTTATCGTATATATAGCATGCTTATCGAATCGTAGGCCAAATTCGGCATGATCCTTTCGATTTTCGCGTTTACCGGTAGGCCCTTGTTAACAAACCGCTTTGATGCATCAATGTCATATTTTATTGTATGTGAAAACTTGTCAAAAAACAGTTTAAGGCACAGTATGTATAAGTTAGTCTATGAATTTACTGAGTCGGTAGTGCTGCACTCTGGCGGCAGAACATTGCAGTCATATCCCCTATAGCTCCACGCCTTTACTTCATTATAAATTATAATTTAATATTTTTGTTTGCACAAAGTTCATGGTGCAGAAGAGGACGGTTCCGGCACCTTCCTTTGGCATTCGCCATACTCCGTATTTGGGAGAGTTCCCGGCACACCTCAAACCCTCCAAGCTAGATCTCGTTGTCAACACAGGAACGTAGGTAATTATACTTATATTCCAACACATTTTATTACGAAGTACGCAATATCAAGTAGGTAAGTAAAGGCGTAAACAAGTCGCCGTAAAGGTTTCTTAGGTCATATATTGACGTAAGTGGTGTACTGCCATCTCGCCGAAATATTTTTCGCCTAATTTCACTTCCCAACCAACTTATTGCAGTACTTTTAGTTGGCAAACCAATACTTAGCATATTATTATTTAGCATAATTTTTATTTGAACACAATTTTATTTAGCAGATGTTCATTTTACCACGATTCATTTAGAAAAATAGTTACTAAGCAAATGTTTTATTATACCTAACTATTTATTGTTAAATAACGTTTGCCCAAATTGAAATTTCGCATACTTTTTATTGGATCACAACTATATTTAGCATTTTTTTTATGACCCGTAAAACGAAACTGCTCCCAGAGATAGGTAGGTTATGGTTATTTTTTTTAAGACCCTAAAAACGAAATTGCTCCCAGAGATAGGTAGGTTATGGTTATTTTTTTTATGACCCGTAAAACGAAACTGCTCCCAGAGATAGGTAGGTTAGGGTTTTTTTTTTGATGACCCTAAATACGAAACTGCTCCCAGAGATAGGTCGGTTAGGGTTTTTTTTTTGTTGACCCTAAAAACGAATCCGCTCCCAGAGATAGGTAGGTTCGGGTTATTTTTTTTTGATGACCCTAAAAACGAATCTGCTCCCAGAGATAGGTAGGTTAGGGTTATTTTTTTTTTTGGTGACCCTAAAAACGAATCTGCTCCCAGAGATAGGTAGGTTAGGGTTATTTTTTTTTATGACCCGTAAAACGAGACTGCTCCCAGAGATAGGTAGGTTAGGGTTATTTTTTTTTATGACCCTAAAAACGAAACTGCTCCCAGGGATAGGTACGTTATTCACAATATTAGGCGAAAAATAATTTATGCCTATCAATACATTCGACATAACAATAAAAGACGTTTTGAAACATGACCAACTAAATATTTTGCCATACGATAATATTGTAAATAATCATTTGCGACATGTTATATATGCGAAACATTGGTCTGCCATCTGATAGTTTTGCCAAATTATACTATGGGAAAAATAGTTTGGGTAGTGATAATTTGCCATACAATTTTCGGCCACATATTAGTAAACCCCTCTCGACACCCCTGAGCCGCTCACACCGGTGTTGCCCTTGAGCAATCCCAGATGTCGCTTTTTGTGGGGGCCCATCTTGTGAGGGCGAGTCACCGTCTGCCGGAAATAAAATTGCATACCGTTTTATTAGGCAGGCGTCCGGTTTTTTACCCCATAGCTCAGTTCTTAGTCCATCGCTTTCACCCAATAACCTAGTACATTTTAGATTCCATCAACTCTCAATAGTCCTTACACCCTGGCGGGTGCTGCCTCTGCGTGCGTCCCATGACACTGGCAAGGGCAGCCTCCGCTCGGTGTACCCCTTACATTTCATTAAAGTGTCAAAAGGGCCTCTACGTGTTGGCTTCGGCTCCGCGCACGCCTCCCAAAGGTCCGGAACACCATTGTTCCGTGATGGGAAAGACATACAAATAATATTTATATGAATAAATGACACTTGCAATGCGTAAGTTATCAAAATCGTTGGAGACTTTTCTTGGTCTAACTCTATGAAACATTCGTTTCTATACACTGGCAAAATTTTACCATTAACAAGAGTAATAGATCTGCTCAAGTTTGACGTTTCGTTAATTTCGGTCTGTTTTAAAAGAAAATGCGCCGTATTGTCCATGAGTGAAAAAAAAAACATTGTTTTAATTTGTTAACTATGTTGAAACGAATTGCAGTATCTTTCATTAAACAAGTTGAAAACATAAATTTTACAGTTGTCAATGAAATATCAAAAAATACTCCAAATTTATATTAAATGTTTCATAATTGGCGCCATTAGTAGGTATATCAGGTGGGAAGACAGACAGATAATATGACTCGATGCTGTGTGGTCATTGGTCAGCGGTTTATGACGCGTTTATCAAATGGTATAACATTGTTTTATGTGAAACCATTTTCACATAAAACAACTTGTAACTTTTTCCGATGAAATCGGTTATTAAAAGCATAAAAATACTCATGTTTTCACAGGATCGTCCTTCCTACCCACAACCTAAAGCATACGGGTACTCCAGTGAACGTATGGTGCTGAGACATATCGCGTTGGTGGCGGCGTAAGTAGCTAAATATCTGCATGAGGCTTGCACTCGTATGGAATGCAGATCCGCGTACGAGGAAACTATTTGAAAAAAATGATCGCGGCACACACGAGATTAATCCGTCCCGATTAACCGCCGCCCGCACGTTGACCTGAGATTGTGCGCTTTAAGCGAGTCGTGCATGTGTTGCACTAATTAGTGCGCAAACGTGTACGCAGAGAGCGCGAACGTGCCACATTCGCTAAATCTGGACGAAGCATAATACCGGCCGGGCCCTTCGTACAAATATAGTAAGTACATTGTGCAACGAGGGGGGTAAGCGAAATTTTGTAAACGAGGTATACAATTCCCGACAGCCGCAGGCTGGAGAGAATTAAAGACTCGAGTAATATTCATACTCCCGGAGTTACACACAATGTTTTTCATCACACTTGCGAAGAAAAAAACTAAATTTTAAGCCAAATAATTAAAGTTAGACCAAGAAAAGTCTGCAATGATTTTCATAGCACCTACACAGTGCAAGTGATATAAATTTATACGTCATAATTACATAGAAGTTAGGCGTTTAAAATAACAGTTGCACTACGTGTGCTATCAAAATCGTTGCAGAGTTGTCTTGGTCTAACAGTACGGTGACATTTCAAACATTAGTCCACCATATGGTCATTTCTTGACAGGTTAGGCATCGAAGGCACAGACCTTCGGCATTCGATCAGCCACGATTGAAAATTAAGCAGAAATATTTTAAACGATTCAATTAATCAAATTATTTTTTTTAAACATAAACAAAAATATTAAATTGTAAATGCAAGTATTTTAAAAGTAATGATCGCTTATACCTTGACTTTAAACAAATTATTTTACTTACGACCTACTTGGTTCGTATGAATTAGTGACATAACATACTTAATTAAAAAAGAAAGCTGCCTTTACCCTTCAGTACACCTGCATGAAATAAGATATTTTCCGAGCAAGTGTGATTTTTATGCTAATGCATAATAATTTCTATGCTAATATCATAATTATAATCTCTAACTCCTGTAGCCACCTTCATGTGTGTATAATATGAATTATTTTACATTATTATTAGTTTCCAATTATTATTTGTTTTTATATATTTTAACTTCTGTTTTTCCCGTACTTACACAAAACAATTGTGCTTCGAGCATTGAAGCGAAACCAACGCGTAGAATCCCTTTCTACAATTTAATGAATGAAAGGGATACACTCATTATGATATAGGTATTATTTTTGTATTATATATATAGATTAATCTTTTTAATATAGATATTATTTTTGTATTAGTTATACTATTTATAGGTATATAGATTTAAATAAATGTAATAAATCATCAAAATCTAACCTGTCATTTTTAATATTCAGTGTCATTAGCACAGAATATCGACTTAATAATACATATTTCGTATAATTAATTAGAATACGAATAACTAAAATCACCAACTACTGATGAAATATTTTCCATGAATTCTCGTAATTTGCGGTAAAATTGAAAAAGCTTAAAAAAATTATTAGGTTTTTCTTACTTACATCGGTTTCTATGTTTCTTTCATGAGCATGAATAATCGAGGGCATAAAGGGCACCTATACGAAAACATAATAGAATGTTTACCTTCTCTTTTTCTACACAAGAAGTCATTTTATAAAATACTTTTAAGTATAAGAAATAATAAATAAAGTTGTAAGAAAAGAGACATTAAGGGTCCACTGAATTTAACTTTAAATTGATTTCTATACTAGGTAAACGGACATTACCGGCTCGATTCGGAAAATTAATTAGATTTCTACTAGACTTCAACAAGTTACGATACGGATAATTTAAAGATATTTGTAAGATAGATATGTAAAATTTCCGCGATTCTGGAGGTCCTCTTGAACGATTTCGACAAGTTATGACTTAGATATCCAGGTCACATCTAGTCGATATCTAATGTAGATCTAGTTGATCTCTAAATCGTCTCAAGATCTTGTGATTATCTCGAAACCCGAATAGGCCTGTAAGATTACTTGGCATCCAGGCACGCCTCTACCTGGATGTCAAGTAATATTAATGTCCGAGGCACCTAGACGACACGCAGTGCCGCCGCGAATCGCAGTAAAATGTGATCAAAGTTAATTTCTAAAAGTTTTATTCAAAGTCAGCCACTGGTCTGATTTGTATGCAAGGGGGTCGTGGTACTGTGACACAGCCAGCCACTCGCCTACCGCGGATACCGAGGCACTTCTAAACTTTCATATTTTTTCATGCATTTCATATTGTTGTCGCCACTTTGTCCATTTTGTTATAAGAAATGTAGAACTTTGTAAGGACGTTCTTTTTGTTACTTTCTTATTATACATATTTGCCTTCCCCGTGAACTGTCTTAGAGGCCAGTTATTGTGAAAATAATAAACAGCTACAGAAACGATTTGCTTTATGAGATAAACGAAACAGTCAAATTCAAATTCCTTAGACGTTACAAATTATTAAAATACCTGCATCATTTCTAATAGATATTGCTTTCCGCTTTTAACTAAAGTAGGTTTATTAAATTTCAGTTGTCATTAAATGCTTACTTATAAATTACATTCGCGGGTGAAGGTGTATGAATCATTGTTTCGCAAATTTGTATAATATTAGAGACTATATACACCATGAAACCCGGCCATGCATGATCTCTCTGGTATATATTTTTACCGAGTGCACATATTCAAGCAGTTCTTTTATTTTAATAAATAAATATTAGGCGACATCTTACACAGATCAACCTAGCCCCAAACTAAGCAAAGCTTGTTTCAAACTTTTATGAAATGATGACGTATAAATAACACTTGCATTGCGTATGCTATCAAAATCGTTGCAGACTTTTCCTGGTCTTTAACTCTAGGTAGGTAGGTATAGTAGCTAATCTAGTACTACTTTTGAGCTACGAACCCGTAAAAATTATTGTTCGCTTAAGAGTGAACTATAATTGTGTTTCAATTAAATCTGCAAACTGGGACAAAACAGTGACCGACCAGTAGTAGGAATCACAACAGGAGAGCAAAACGTTAAGTTAAACACATCGTCGTGACTACGCCTGGATATGGCCGCCGCACCGACACGACTGACTGTTGGTTTTTGATGATTAGGTTTACGTTGCTCAAGTGATAGCTCCCGTTTCGTATTTGAGAAGGCAACTCAAACATTGATTGAAAACCACGTTTGTTTGCATCCATTTTCACAGATGCGACCTTGTACAGTCAGCATTAAATATATTACAGCTGCAAAAGTGTTAAAATAGTACGGTGTGACGGACTATTTGGCCACTATTAGACGCTAACTGTACAATGAAAAGTTTCGATTCATGTTCCGTACCTACGTGTCCGTGAGCTTCGGCGTTACCTATGATTTTAGTTCTAAAACTAACCTTTACCAGCATGGAAGTCTAAATCAATATTTAAATCAATATTCGCAAACCACGCTTTACGCATCTAGAGAACAGTTTTCGGAATAAAGATAATCGTATGTATGTAACCATTTTATTTAAATTATTTTTTTACCAAAATGAAATCTAATCCGTTCAGCCGATTATGCGTGATTAAATAAAAACCATTAATATAGAAACAAACAACATTTATAATATTACTACTGGAATTATAATGTATTATAGCATTTACGTATGTTGCCGTAAACCTATATACCAGTGTTGGCCGAACGTTAATTGCAATTAACCATTATATATTGCACCGTAAACCGTAACGGACGGTTACAGTTTTCAGTTCAATTTATAATGGTTATGGCCAAAAATGGTTAATTGCATTAATGTTTCGGCCAACACTGCTATATACTCATGCTAATTTCGCTTATGTTCTTGGCAGCGAACTTTTCAGTTTCCTACTTAGTTAAGATTTAGCTATAAGTTTATGACTGTAAACTGAAAACCGGCTCCCTCGATAAAACTCGATAGATTTAATTACGCCAATTTTTGAAAATTATAACTACTCGTATTAGATGATGGCGTTTTGACTGACTGCGCTCGATTTATCAAAATAACATCTGTAGGCTTAGCGCCGCGATAGTACCTCCCAGGCGAGATAGACTACCAGTTTTCTTCGTACTGGTGGTATTAATTAGAGAGGGACGAGTCTATCACGCTAGCGAGATATTATCGCGACACTCCCGTGTTAAGCCTACTGATGCTTACTTAAGTATTATAAGTATTACTTAGTTAGAGTTACGTGTACATATCTTATGTGTCGTTAGAAAGTAAGTAGATCTTCATGATTTGGACGCTCACTCAACAGATTTCATACCGTTGATTCGATCAATTATCGCACTCCGTCTTCATTATCTAGCCAATAAAAACCGTTTTTCCTCGTATTCGAACCTCCTTATCGTTTATATTTTACCGAGGGTATTCTTCGAGTACCTTAATGTAATAAAGAGAACTCGTCTTCGCTTCAGGGAGATAAGTAACAGGGGAATTTGCTTCAAGCATGTGTAAGTGCTCTGTTTCGCTAGCGAATCCTTCCCGTCATAATTGGCCGTCAAACGGCGAGCATCTCCTCCGTGGGCGCGAGTAAATGGCGTTAAATTAAACCCGTGCCAGCGGTGTGTATAATCACCTCCCACCGCCAGTGCCCTCCCAAGACACCGCAGCTGTCTCGCGTACTTAAAATGGATCATATCCGCTAAATAGCCATTGGTGAAACAAGGATGACCAATCACTACTTACTCTTCATACATTACACAGCACTGCCATCGTGTAAAAAATTACAGTGGACCGACGCCTTTGATGTTTGCGTAAATGCCGACCCCGCGCAAGAACACAGTAGGGTTGTCTAAGACATAACGGTACCTGTTAAGTCAAATACTGCACAGTCAAATAAGACACGCTAGCCCTGTAAGTAGTACCGAGCTACTAACAATGGCGATGTATGCAGCTAGGGTGCGTGCGACCCACCCCTCGCCCCTCGCACCCCGCACGATTGCTGTCCAGACTGTATTGTTTTATAGACTGTGGCACTGCTGTAGGCCAAGCACATGATTGGCGCGACAGTATCTCGCCGCGAGATAGACTACCCGTCCCTATTTAATTAATACAATTAGAAAAAGAAAAATGTGCTAGACCGGCTGAATACAAGTCATTACGGATACTATCAATAGTTCATGGTGCAAATTAGATCAGGTAATGCGTAAACATCTTCACTGAGAATGCGGCTCATTTATAAACGTCTGATTCACAAGTATTTACCTACTAAAACTACCTACCTAGGTACACGGCCTACCACGTGAGTGAGACGGATTAACATTTTGATAAGCTGATTTTATTTTTAACTTTTCAAGGCCTAATATGACTGTCACCCAGATATATCGCTATAGTTTAGTTATTGTTTTAAGGTTTAATTTGATAATCTTACCTAAACCTACGTGTAAGTCTAGTTTGAGCAACAAAAATGTTATTACTCTATAAGTGGAAACTGTTATGGCTTATGTGTTTTCTGTATTTGTTTAAACATATGTTTTTTTTTCCACTGTTTGTTTCCCAATAATAAATAAATAAAAAATATCGTCATGGAAGTGTATTTTTATGTGTAGGTTATGAATTTCATGTGTCTCATGGGTCTCCCAATAGTGTTCACTACATACTGGCAAAACACCACTACAGACTAATCCGTAGCAAACTTAAAAATATTACCTGCTGAATAATTTACCTAGATCTCCCAATGAACATACTTAATTAAAAATAAAATTTGCGGTAAGCATATATGTAAATGTAATACATGATCTCAATTTTAAACTTAATCAAAATATAAATAACAATACATTTCGAGCTATGCCTTTAATCATTACTAAATCGTTTTCTGAAATAAACAGTTTGAATTTTAAATTATACCTACATATAAACCGAAATAAATGTCATATACCAAGAATAAAGTGGCCAATGCCTCCAGTGGCCATAAAAATAATTTATTTGGTTTAAGTATTTGAATTTTATATTTATTTTTTCTAAACACATTGAATGCCGGGAACCCGCTCAGCGGATTCTCTGTTCGTAGTCGCATTCCTCTACAAAGCGGGAAAACTCTGAGTTCGGCTACGAGCGTAGCGCTACGATATTGGCAGTGAATGCGTTATGTTTTGTTTAGCCTATCTTCAGATCCTACATAGCTAGCTGTTCGGTATTCGTCATAAGTTTGCTACCCAAACATAATAGTTTCCCGCGCCGCCGTATAAATGCCGCAATGTTTAGTTATTACACGAGAAACTTTAAACTATCTACGTTTGAGATGAAAGGAAACCTCCTAATACTAAAACCAACTTTGCACTTCGATGGTTTGCCATTCGGTTAACGCAATTTAACTTTAAGACTTCGTTTATATAAGTTAAATACCTACAAGCATTTAATTTTCTACGTCAATATACTGATTTAGTTAAGTTCAACTTAATACACACGTTACTCTCTTCCACAATTCGTATATATAACCTATACTAGATGTAATTTGTGTGATGCGCGTGGAAATCTGATCCGGGTGTCAATTTATATAAATCTCATGGGTGTGTTATTCCTATAAAGCCGGTAACCCAATGGCTACAGCCAAGCTGTGTACCTACCAATTTCATCAAAATTTTCGGTAGGCAAGCCGAAGCACATTTTTTGACCTCGATTTGATTAATTTGACATTACACAATTTTTTAAATAGGGTGTTTTCCTACTAGTCAAATCAGTTACTTTTTTAGAACTGTCAAAACGATTTGCTAATATGGAATTTATATGAAACATTACATCGTGACGTCACGGTCAACTCACCTACTTTTTATATTTCTATCCGATTTATTAAATAGAACTTGTGTTTAAAAATAACTCCTATCTGTGTTTTTCTAATAATTATCTGGTGCTTTATTTCATACATGGTGTAAAATAATTTTTTTAAATACAGTATAATACCCTATTTAATTTAATATTATTTACAAAATATGTGATACAATAAATTAATCACTTGTTATTTTTTAATTGGGTTAACTGAAAATCATTTCATTAAATAGGCTACTTGTAAGTAGATATAATGACAGTTTTCACATTCCTACCTAGGGCATGCAGTACCGGTCCCGGTACCAAGAATTTCATTTCCCGGTTCTGGGCATGGCCGGAACCGGGATTCCCGGTTCTTCCCGGTTCTCAAGGCATCTATTGATTACTTTTAAGAAATTGTTTGTGTTAGCGTACAATCTTTATGAATGACTTATTTTCATATAAATAATTGCATAAGAATTAATAAATGACTTATTTTATTAAAAAAAAACACTTAATTGGCGTTCCAACCTATTTTACGAAATTAACCGGCACACTTTGCCTCCGCCTGGACCGAGCCACAACACGGCCGTAGCGTAGTCGATGCACTCAGCACTATGACGGCACGGCCTGCCTGCACGAATGCCTACTTTACTAGGTTAGTTTGTCGGGTTATTTGGGTCCCCAGTTTCATAGCACCATTATTAAATGTTATTTAATGTCCCGAGCTAAAGTACTAAAACATTAATACTATTGATTTGGGAATAAATAGTTATATGATGAGAACCGGGAAGTACCGGTACCGGGTCTTCAGTACCGGTTCTTTTGACACTATAAAATTCCCGGGAATTCCCGGGAATATGAGAACCGGGAATTCCCGGGAGCATGCCCTATTCCTACCTCCCGCGTTATCGTGCGTCTCGCTCGCGCCAATACATGTACAGACAAGTACGAGCAAAACGCATCATTTAGATATCAGTTTGACGTCAGTGTACGTTCGAATTGGCCTGTCAGTAAGATGTTCAGTAGCTGATCTACTTTTTAAAGGGTTGTTAAGCCTAGAAGAGCATTCAATACTAAACGGCCTCCTAGCTTAGTCGGTAGAGGACCCAGGTTCCAAATGCTACATATGTATATTAAACATAAAGATCAATGCGAAACCATTTATTAGGTATTGAGATTAAATTGGGTCACCGAATTCTTATTTTAACTTGAGTATAAGAGAAGAGAGGATCAGAAAATGGTAAAGTAATCTTACGTAATATATGAAAAGCCTCCAAAAGTCAGTACATTTACACTGTCTTATCCTTTGTGATTTGTGTTGACGTTTGCGTCAACCATTGTACTGTACCTACTCGCAAGTCTATTGAACGATCGTTTCATGAAATGGTACCACAGCTGACTACTGTAGAACGCCTGACAGTACGCCTTGAACAAAGTTATTTTGGCTTGGGTCGGAACAGGGAGCGAACAGACGCGCCAACATGATACATTAAAAACCATCGCTCACATTTAATAAATAAATAATAAATAATATTCTCCATGCGGGTAAAATTCATTAAAAATCTTCAACCCCATTTTCACCCCCTTCAGGGACTCAATAAAAAAAAATATTTTTTAAACATATTTCAAATTTTAAGGTCCTTCCTTCAAGGACCTTCGACTGTTTAGGATGAATGTTGTCTGTCAAAATCTAAGTATATAACAGAAACGTTTGAATTATATCGTACACAAATACAAATAGAGGACGTGGCTTAATTTCTCACTTTCGTAATATTCAATACAATTTCAGTCGAAGCCTGATTGTCAGACATAGAAGTTTTTGTGGCAAAATGAAGTGATTGACAAAATAAAATATCGACATGTCTGTTATCGATGTTACCTTAACGTCATATATTTATTACATTGTGTAAGAAGATATCTACCGCGAAATACACAACACGTTAGATATCTTCTTCTCTTTTGATGTACCTATTGGTAGTTTTCTATTCTTTTGGCACTGTATACTACAGTTTACGTTTTAATTATTAAGTACTAAATATATGTAATAAATAAATTATGTACCGCTTATTATTGACTTGCATTATTGAAATTTCTCGGTAACTTACCTACAGCAATTAGAAGTTACATATTTTGAACTAGCTGAGCCCACGGCTCCGCCCGCGTGGTATTCGGTCTGTGTCAGTAAGCGGCTAATTTCTAATCCTAATTTCTCTCCCTCTCCCCTGGAGGCGGAACTTGAAGTAAAGTTGACAGATGGATATGCTAGAGGACTGTAGTCCAGATAAAATATTTTACAATTAGGTACCACTAAATAAAATTACACAGTTTTTTTCGCCCTTATTCAAATTTTACACGTGATTTAAACGACAGAGTAGTAGGTGTATATCGGACGATACAGTAAGGTATACGCGCGCGAGCGAAAGCGAAGCGGCCTGCCTGGCTAGAGCACCACTCACCGTGGTCTTCTTCAGACTCCTGAGGAAGACCACGTGCCCCTTGTAACCTCAATGCGTTGCGAGACTTTCGCGAATGATTCGATTTTTTCGGGAAGGCATGGTAATGCGTATAAAATGCGAGTCCCAAATCGTTTGACTCCGCAAACGACCAGTGCCGGATTAAGATATTTTGATGCCCTAAGCATTTCTAGACCATGGTGCCCCCTCTCCCTAGGGTCATCAAGATTACATTGAATTTTTTTGGTAAATTGAGTGACGTTCATTGCCGCATTACAGCTGAGAATGGAAATCAGTCACATCGTTTTATCACGAAAATTGACAGTGCCGTAGCAGTAACGTTGCAACAGAGTACCTAATGCTGCTGCAGTCGCCACCCGAATGTCACCTTTATCACATCTTAGAATGTTGTAGAAAACGCGAGCGAAGCGAGCGCGAAAATTTTTCGATATAAAAACGCAATTTGATAGACAGTGTAAATTTTTACTTTTAGTATGGAAATCAGTCACATCATTTTATCACGAAAATTGACAGTGCTGCAGCAGTAACGTTGCAACAGAGTAATGCTGCTGCAGTCGCCACCCGAATGTCACCTTTATCATATCTTAGAAAGTTATTGAAAACGCGAGCGAAGCCAGCGCGAAAATTTTTCGATATAAAAACGCAATTTGATAGACAGTGTAAATTTTTACTTTTAGTATGGAAATCAGTCACATCATTTTATCACGAAAATTGACAGTGCTGCAGCAGTAACGTTGCAACAGAGTAATGCTGCTGCAGTCGCCACCCGAATGTCACCTTTATCATATCTTAGAAAGTTATTGAAAACGCGAGCGAAGCCAGCGCGAAAATTTTTCGATGTAAAAAACGCAATTTGATAGACAGTTGTACATTTTTACTTTTAGTCCCAACCAGGCGCGAATCAAGGATTTTATACAGAGAAGGGATGGGAGAGTTTTCTATCAGCCTAGCTTCGCATAGGGCTCGATATTTAAGGGTCTCAGCGACGTTATTTTCATACAGAAAAGATGCAAGATGCAAGAAAGCAGAGCTTGGCATTGACCAAGTGGTTGGCGAATTGTGAGCAAGGCAGAAAGCCCAGCTGCGAAAGAGGAAAGCTTGGATTTGGATCCACGCCCAAGTGTAATTAAGGCAGAAGTTCAACTTTGCCGTAAGGCAGAAGGCCTCGCATAAGACCTAACGCCGAATGGTCTTACGTACCCTCACTCTCTTACTTGATCCCTACGACCCTTCGTTATTAGATGGGTACTTGTACACGTATAAAAGTTTCATGTAGGTACCTACTCCATGACGACTGCAATGCTGATGCAGCCTGCGCGTTTTTTTGCCTACGGTTTTGGTGTCCCCTAGACGTGGTGCCCTAACTAAGCAAGTGCTTATTTTGCTTAAAAGGGTTAATCCGGCACTGCAAATGACAGAGGTCAATGTTTTTTTTTTCATAGTACCCACCTTCGTGGCCATTATTAAGTGCTTAAAGGAGGCGATACGTATGAATATGGATTTGATATGGATGCGGTATAATTACGATTAGGTATAATTCATGACGGAGAAAATTAATAATTTTAAATAATTATGCAATTATACGCGTGTTGATATGTGTGTTTATTTTACCACTACCAAAGACATATGTGACTCCGTATAAGATGAATAAAGTCTAAGAAAAAAACGTGCCTCGGAAATCAAGAAAAAGTCATTCTCGGATAGATGGCGCACACACCTTTGGCCTGTGGTCGGCTAGATGGCGTTGACATCACCGTTTCATATTTAACAATCTTAACACTTAGGTATCAGTGAATGAACATGGGTCAAAATGACATAAAAATAATAAAACCATTTATCCATATATATAAATTGTTTCGATAGTTTTATACGTTTTCATTTTGAGTTGTAGTCGTGTGTCGATAGATGGCAGTAAATTTACTGTGACTACATAATTTACTATGACAGGACCCCTGTATACTATCTATTCTCTTTGACCACTACGTAACTATGTAAACTCATTTTTAGTTTTCTTGATTACTTCATGTTTACTCAGTTCCCCAAAAGATGGCACTGTGCAATGAGAAGCAATTAATTTACTGTCGTTTAATTTTGTTGTATTATTAAATCAACATAATTATTCAATTAAATTTGTTGATATCCGTACCCCCTCTTCTAAACTTAAGAGTTAATTTGGCAAAATCTTTCCTCAGTGGCTTATTCATGTCACAACGTATTAAATTCAGCGCCATCTGTTAGTTTACCAGGGTACTCTATAGTGTTAGCACATATTTGAAAAAAGTTTGCCCCTCCTTCCTAAGTAGTGCCATAAGATTCAGGGGCAAACTTAACTCAATCGACTGTTGTGGCTACCCCCCCTTTTAGGGGTTGAATTTTTATAGCCTATAATCTGGCCGGGGATTCTCTCGACAGATTAGTAAAGTTTGCATCAAAATTCATTCAGCCGTTTTCACGTGATGTGCGTTCAAATAAACAGACAAACAGACAAAATGTTTAAAAACGGTTGGAACGTGTTCTGTTATCGATTCTAAGTATCCCCAGCCAACTTTTTTTCGAATATCTTCCATGTACAGGCGTTCGACCCTCTTCAGCTTTATTATATGTATAGATAGATATGATAACAGATTTATCTGTTTCATTTTCTTATACACTCGTTTTTGCCACAAAAACTTCTATGTCTGTTGATTGTAAACTCTTAAATTACAAGGCTGTTATACCCAACCTCCTTAATAAATATTAATAAACATGACATTTTTAAGAGCCAAATTAGTTCTATCCATTTGCATGGCAGTAATTAATCTTTTTCGACATTCGGGGAGGAGGGCTCTGATGACAAAGGAGTGGCCGTCGGTGAAGGGGTCATTTGAGCTTTGTTCTGCTGAAAGAACAAAAGAGGCTACGATATCTTTGTTTAGTTTTGAAATATCATCCCGGCCGCCTATCGGGTCGCTTTACCTGTCCGTAGGCAAAGTATTATCTTTTTATCTAATGAAGCGATGAATCTCAAGTGAAATATCTTTTACTAATTTTATTTTATCATTTCATTTCTCCAGACATTGATGTAACATATCAAGTTATCCCTTTGACTAAACTTTTATTTACCATCCATCGTGCCTATAATACGTTAGCATGTATATGTACCTAAACGCCACGTTAGGTGTCGAATTCAGAAGTCAGCGTCAGGGTCGTAGAGGATAAGGGTGTGACGTAGAACCCATTAATACGTACTAATAAGCTGTCAGCTGGATTACCATATGAATCGTATGGTCGCAAACTCGTAACCAAAACTTATGTAGTTTTGATTGACCTACATTTACTAGGATTTTCTATTACATAATATAGGTATTTTAGATGAAAACACGTTATCTCTGGTTAAAACTATAAATGCAAACGTAAGCCAAATCTCTTGGCACAAAAATTCGGATGTGTGACTAGGCAAATACTGTGGATATTACTGGTTTATTAATCTTATGTTTCTCTCAAAGACGGCGCAATCGTAGCATAATACTATTTGTCAAGCGTTCATAGGCTTATTCGGTGGCGGGAGCTCAACAACCTATTTGCATTTCTCATTTTCGCTCCTCTCCTGCCACTCTCTAGAGAACAAAAACGAAACCAGAGAATGTTTTTGTATTTTACATAATGGTTTGCGGGATGAATGTGGGAATCATCTCCATATTGATTGTGAAAACAAACTATTAATAATTGTAAAACCAATTATTTTAAGACTTGCAGTACAAAGCGTGCTATAAGAATATGCTTAAATATCATCTCATTAGTTCCCATTACCTATAAGGCAGCTGGTTCCTGAAAATCAGCATATCTGATACAGAGCATTTGTCCTACTATTTTAGGATGTTAATGGGATGAGGTAAAAGGTAAGTTCGAAATACTTAGTAATAAAATAATGAATGAATATAACCAGGCGTTACTTTGCGGAAATGTGCATATTAATTAAAACAAAAATATTACATTCCTAAATCGCGAAATAATAACCAGTGCTAATGCTAATTCGTTAAACTTACTTGCGTATTTTCTCATGCAATTAATGTTACCGCCCCATCCTGTTGCGAAAATAAATATAACACACCACCGTCAAAAGTACAAGACTCGACACGTGTTTCTGTACTTTCTGTCCAATATTGTAAAGCACTTAATAAACAGCGGCCATGTTTTGTCTGAGAATGATTCTTTTAATATTTTATATCTTTGTGAGTTGATCGTGTTAAACATCAAACATACATATTGCAAGTAGGTATGTAACTAAATTTTACACACATTACATCCATAAAATTTACAATGCATTTCAAAATAATATGTGTGTATTCACTTTATCATGTAGCAAGAAGCTAAGAGGAAGTATATGTGCAATTCCTGACGAATCCGGTGATGTGTAAAAATTCCCGGTCCCAGGACGAGCACCGGCGCGGAAACCTTTCGACACGTAATAGCCCCCTGGCTGCCCCGAGCGCTACCCGCGGGTTGCAAAACGGACCACTATTTTCAAATTTGCTGCTACGATTTTTGTACCTCTATTGCGTTTTTTTTAGGAATTTGTAACAACGCGATATATGTATAAAATCAAGGGTGTATATTTATGTAGATATGTAATTACTCGTATGTACTTGTTCAAACTCTTTTGTGTAAGATCAATTAAAGAGATATTTTTGTGGATTTCCCCTTAAATAAATACTTCCCCCATATATCCCAGCTAGTTACAAACCTGTCAAAGGCATGTCGGACCACGCATAATGGACGGTGCCTTACCTTAATACAATTCAAAAAGCCATACAAGCAAAATGGTGTAGGTACTACTAGGTAGTTATCTACCTTTTGCTTTGCCTTTTGCGCGAACATAAGTTCGCGGCACTTGCGTCATTTTAATAAGCAGATATTTGTTTTTTGGAAAAAACTTATTAATGCGTCAACCGATCGTATTGAACATAATTTTCGTGGAAAGTAACTGAGGATGTGCCAATAAAGAGAATTCTATCTATCTTTCTAATCGACATTGTTTTTTTTTTTTCATTTGAAGTTTTTGGATAAGTAGGATCAATTCAGACGCCTTTCACGAGCAGAATTGTTACACAGTAGAGTTTAGTTTACTCTTCTTGTTCTGACGATCAGTCCTTCCTTTCTGATACACCTCGCAGAAATAAGCATAAGCAAGCCCGAGCGAGGTAGGAAAGAGCAAAGGGCAATATAAAATGAATAACAGATTTTGAAAATCTGAATGCTGCTTGAGCTTTAGCTACGTACTCACCACCCGACGTCAGGGACAGGGACTGATCATCTAAATCGTCAATACAGTCACCGATTGATATTCCTGCAGTACATACCAATGTTTATATACCGTCGACATATGGCGCTAGTAGGCATCAATTGTTAGAAGCAAAGCCCAGATTTGCATAACACGGGCCGGATCATCGGCTGTGATTGTTTCGATGCCAGTTACAGCCCACGTAATTTGTAGGGATTGCGATGAATAAACGGCGTAGATTTATTTACAAAACGGTTTGCTGTTTACAATTTTTATCGGATTTCAGTCTAACCGATGTTTTTGCATGCGCCGCGCCGCCCGCTTCACGCCTACTGATTCACCTACACATCATATTAAATTAATCTATTTTCTCTCGGCCTTGTATATTATGTATTAACAAATAATAATTAACAAAATAGCCCTTTCAATCTAATCCCTAAAAACCGTAGGATGCTGAAAAAATATAATATTGTCTGACGTAATGTACCTACTTACCTAAAGCGGCAGGAAGAGTTTAACAGAGCCGCTAGCGATATTAAAAAGCTGCGTCATTGATTCAATACTAAAATGTTGCCTCGGTCGGTACATAGCGCCGATAATACATCACCTCTTTGTTGGAAAAAATGCGTTAATATTTCGCGAGGAATTTCATTACTGCGAGCCTTGTTGGCTTTCAAATAAATAGGCGTTTTATTGCCTTTCTTCCCGCCCCGCTGTTCGATACTCTACATCGGGTTAGGATTAAATAACATCGATGCTGTGAATGTTCATCAAGAAATTGAGACGATCACTTTGTTTTACGGAAACATAAATAGGTAACTTTCCCTTGTTCACTCAATGACCTCATTCCTAACGCCATTATTCTCGAAAACTCTCTGTGTCGGAAACGTAGATATTGGTTATATACACTCGCTCACTTTTTGCATAACTAAATGTGCATACGAGTTGTCTCGACGTACAGAAATTAGACAAACGGTATTCTAAACTTCATTTCGGTAACTACACTTAGCCAGGTAAATCAGTAAATCCTTCGTTTAAGCTTAGACAATCGACCATTCAGGCTGGTCGCGTGTCCTTCTCAGTTTACCTAATGGTGTCCACCAAGGCTAAGATATTATTCACCACTAGCCTGTTGTTCCCATTGCTTATAGGTATTGGAAAATTGAGGTGAAATATTTAACATACATTTAATTAATATATAGAGTACGTGGGTCAAACTCATTTCAGAAAAAAGTCGTTTCTACGCAAGTTGTTTCTAGGTTTCTACATCTTACGTGCATGTCAAGTTTCATGCTTTCTTCCGGTTATGACTGTATCATGAGATTCATGAGCTTACAAGCCGGATTAAAACATGGGTAGGCCAAAGTCAAACCTTTGCGGGCATGATCTGAAGCGATTGCTGTCTTAAGAAAAAGTAGTCTTGGTCCCATCTTTTGTTCCTTGGTTACTTCAAAAGGCACACGGCAAATGATTGTATTGCCGTTGAGCTTTGTGGCCCTATACGACACTACCAATTACATATGAAATAGGCTGACTTCGCGAAAGCGCGCTCCACAAACGTTGGAGAGCAGCCAGCACCGTATCGGCACTACTCTTGCGAGCCTCGAGGTGTGTTCATTATCACACTGCCAAATATACTGCCTTTAGGGAAGTCATAGACTTATCGACTTGAAATCTACTTAAGACTAACAGATAACATGGTGTGTAATCATTGATATAGAATAAGAACTGGATACCCAATCAGCCGCAAAAAATGGCCCCGCAAAAGTAACGTTAAAACAGATCACGCGTTACTTTTTCGTTTAGTCTTGTATGGACCGCTCAAATGTGAAGTTGTCAACAATGTCGTAAAAATATGCAAAAATAACAATGATAAAACAAGGAAAAAGCATGGAATGTATTTCTTTCGGTTAGTGCTTTGGATAGCATTACATAATTTATGTAATCTGGTGGTAATTTCATGGTTTTGAATAAATTATTTTGTTAGTACCAAAGAAGGGATGTGAAGGAACAAAAATCTAATGAGTCGATGTGAGATTAATACTTTTTTATTTTTATATGGAATTCGTAACATATAATTCTATAGCATTCTATTCCACCCTTGACAAAGCTCTACAACTAAGTCACAAAAATATTATCATAATAGGCGATTTCAATGCCAAAATAGGGAATCCTGAAAAAAGTGAACAAATAATACTCGGTAAATATGGCTATGGAGACAGAAACCAAAGAGGCGAACGCCTAATTCAATTTGCCCTCGAAAATAAAATGTCATTAATGAATACTTTTTTTAAGAAAAAATCTAACCAAAAATGGACGTGGAGATCACCAGATGGCGTTACTAAAAACGAAATAGATTTTATACTTTCGAACTTTCCCAGACAATTTACAGACGTACATGTTATAAACAGAATATCTTTCCCATCAGATCACCGTCTAGTTAGAGCCGAAATACGTGTTATAAAAATGAAAAAAAGCAGAAGATCGTACTGTAACTCTACACACTATTTCAACAACGAAGAATACAAAAAATCATTCTTGAAGAAATTACAAGCAGGAAATAATTGTTTACCACTAAACAAAGAAACCCCTGTCCAAGTGTTTTATGACAATCTTGAGAACTATATTAAAAACGCTCTACATAACAACAACTATGAAAAATCAGAAAAATCAATTATAACCAACCATACGAAAGAACTTATTAAGAAACGACATGAACTACAAAACATTAAACCTAAATCACCGGAAATAAGACGAGAGCTTTCCAAGCTTTACAAAGCTACAAGCAAAAGCATTAGATCAGACTATCAGCGACATAGAAAAACGGTAATAGAGAAACACATAAGAAGTAAAGGAAGTATAAAACGCGCGTATAAAGAGCTGTCTACTCATAAAACTTGGATACCAAATCTCAAAAGCAACTCAAAAACAGTTATATCCAGAACAGGTATTATCAATACTGCCACGGATTTCTATAAAAAACTTTATGACGATAAATCTAATAGAAGCGCTACCCAAGACAATTCTCCGATTACCATAGAAAGCGACATCGAAGACTGGTCGGAGACCGAACTCATTAAGTTAATAAAAAATATAAAAACTGAAAAGAGCGCGGGCCCGGACGGCATCCCAAACGACGCCATTAAAATAGGCGTCGATTACCTCGCTCGTCCAATCGCTCACCTATTTAACCTCGTCAAGACCTCAGGCACCGTACCAAGACAATGGACTGAATCGAGCATAACCCTGCTCTACAAAAAAGGCAATCCTGACGACATTAGCAACTACAGACCGATCAGTTTACTGCCGTCACTGTATAAACTTTTTTCTTCGAGCATATGCTATAGAATCAATGCACAGATAGATAGGAACCAGCCGATAGAGCAAGCGGGCTTTCGGAAAGGCTTTTCAACTAACGATCATATACAGGTGGTAGAGCAAGTCATCGAGAAATATAGGGAATTTAAAAGGCCTCTATATCTTGCATTCATTGATTACAAAAAAGCCTTTGATACAATCACACATAATAACATCTGGAAAGCTTTGCAGCTGAACAACGTCCACCCTATCTACATTAAAATCTTACAAAATGTATATTCGAGAAGCACAAGTCGAGTGAAACTAGACAGGGCTGGCCCAGCAATAAATATTAGAAGAGGAGTGAAACAAGGAGACCCAATTTCGCCCAAGCTTTTTATTGCTGTGCTCGAACTAGCCTTCAATCAGCTGAATTGGGACCGACATGGCATATTTGTCAACCACCGGCGCTTGACACACCTCCGCTTTGCAGACGATATTATTTTATTTGCAGAATCAAGTCGCAAATTGGAGTACATGATCAACGACCTAAACAAAGCAAGCCAAAATATAGGACTAGAGATGAACTTTGACAAGACCAAAGTTATGACAAACAGTTTAAAAACGCCCATCAAAGTCTGTCAAATTAACATAGAACATGTAGACTCATATATTTACCTTGGCAAAATGATATCTTTTGACCCAAACAGTGGCCCTGATGAAATCAAGCGTAGAATAAACTTATCGTGGAAAAAGTTCTGGGCACTGAAAGAAATCTTTAAAAGCGATATGCCTTTATCAATTAAGAAAAAAGTTATGGACAGCTGTATTTTACCCTGCCTCACTTATAGCTCGCAAACATGGCCACTGACTAATAATAGCAAGCAGGGCATACGTTCATGTCAATCAGCCATGGAAAGGTCAGTACTAAAAATCAGAAGAATAGACAAAGTACGCAACGTGATAATTAAGGAAAAAACCAAATTCATAGACTTTTTAGTACAGGCACTAAAGCTAAAATGGAGATGGGCAGGCCATCTGGCAAGACTGCAGGATGGTCGTTGGACGAAAGCAGCTACGGTGTGGCTCGGACCCACAGGAAAGCGCGGCAGAGGCAAGCCGCGCACGCGCTGGTCAGACGACCTTACGGCGGTCGCTGGCCCAAACTGGATAGCGACAGCTTCAGACAGAGAGCTCTGGAAAACCTTGGAGGAGGCCTATACCCTATAAAAAAGGGGTTCTCATTCATTCTTTTTATCTTTATTTATTTTGTAAATTATCATATTATTTGTGTAACGATGTTGAGAAATTAAAGGCTTTTTTATTTTATTTATTTTTATTTTAACATATAATATTATGTTTAAATTCAAGATTTCCAAGAAAACCTATGCGACGTGCAGAGTGGACTGCTATTATAGCAAGAGATAGGGGTGATGCAGTTTTAAACAAAGGCAAAACGGCACTTGTGTGTTCAGCCCATTTCCTTGTTTCCGACATATACACGACCAATAAGGTCATCGACTAACTGTAAATGCTAAACCTGTCTGAACACAGTGACAACCACAGGATATTTTGATAAAGACCATAACCAATCAGTACCAGTAGCGACCTAAATGTCCCCGTGCACTATATTGCAAAGAACTAAAGCGCGAAGAGTATTATGTAGATCTAAAATACACAGTTATTTAATAAGTTGAATTTATTTCAAGGAAAATAGTATTTAAAGACGAATGCTTACTTATTAAAAATAAATTTGTTTTATGATAACTTACAAGGGTTGTTACCATGAATTAATTTTATTTGAACTCCCGATCAAATTAAATTTGTTTCATTTATTACTTTGATTTTTCTGTACAGTAATACCTATTAAAATGTACCAAAGGGACTCTATTCGTTCATTATTCTCGTTTGACGTTGTTTGACGTAAATACAATGGTGACGTTACGTTTAGTGCCATCGGACTTAAAAGTTTTAACAGTGTTGGTACTAATGTTTACAAATTTGACACTTAATGCTTACGACAGTAAGTTCTTTTCCGTACAAAATATTTATCTTGACTCAAAATTTACGTAAGCGTTTTTATCATCAATGCAAATTTTCCGCTAATGTCATTCTGACCCACATTTTGTTGACGTTTTTGTTCCGCTCTGTGTGTCTATTTCTAATATTAAGTCAGTGTGTGTAATGTTAAATAAAACAACCATACACTTGCCATAATGCCATTGTATATAAATGTCATTACATGTTTTAATGTATTTTTTTTTATACTTTGTTTTTGTTAAATTATATTTTAATATAACGTAATACTTTAAGCAATCAAAATAATGAATACGGGGTCGCAGTTTTAACCTAACCTAACTCACGTTTTGCTGGACATTCGTTTGTGTGGGGTGGCAGTTTTAACCTTACTATATGTATAATATGTATTGAGGCCTAGAAATAATTATGTCATTACACTAAGTTAGAACAAATATTGTAGTTATAATTAAGGCAATGTTTATTATATAGATGAAAGCTCAGCCGACCAATAACAAGCGCACTCTATGCTCTACATTTGGCATAGTTGTTACAGTTCTGAGATCACGTTATCCTGCTTCGCCCAAGAACTCGAACACCCACGCTCGCATAACCAATGAAAATACGGGACCAACAATTTGAATCTGAACACAATCGATCGGTATTCGGTATCGCGCTGTGTAACGACACGTGTCGAATGTCATGTTTTTTGTTATTATGCGTTGTCGTGTGTGCTTTTTCTTCCGGCTTTCAAACAATTTCGCATAGTCGATTAGTTTAATACCTCCCTAAGTCATCGCTAATACTCTAGATAGATGTCATGTATGTACCAAGTGGGTCATTTTCTGAACGCGATTTTTTTTTGTGTCCGAGATGAAAATCGGAAGGTAGCATAAGATAATACGTAAGTACCATTTATTTTTTCCATAAAGAACTCGCACTTCCACACCGCGGTCAACATGAATTCACTGATTAATTTGTTTTTAGGGTACACTTAAAAATATTTAAAGCCTCATATTACTACTTCCGTGCCCTGTCCGGAATCTGTTTTTGAGTATAATGAAAATTCCTACTAAAAACTGTACATTAGTATCACTTGTTGAATATTATATACTTAAATTTAACTTAAGATGATATTTACTATCACTAAGCATATAAAACATTAACTTCTTTGTGGTAAATAACTCGTGATCGATGATTAATTAAATTATGTCCGAGCTCGAGAGTATTTTTTTGTTGAAAATTTTCAAAGCCAATCAACATCCCACTTCCCTTTTCTTGTTCTGTCATGTGTCTTCTAACAGATAATATCTTAGGTACGATTTTGACAAGCCACTGAAGATTCTAGAAATTTACGACAGAACAATGAAAACGGGTAGGGCGACAATTTTTATCTAAGTTCCATGGCCACAATAATAATTTCTGTGGCCACAATAATGTATATAATTTTAACATCTTTTCGTTAACGAGCACTAGTGTGACATAGCCCATTTTTATCTTAATATTGAGGATAGCATAGAATTTCTGTAATATGCGAATTAGATTTTTGACGATTTTATTTCTTATGAAATCTAATTCCCATGCCTCGTTTTCTAGGCACGGTAATTAGAAATTATCATTTATTTTAATTATTAAACGCTATTACTATGGACGGTATATGTCTTTTAGCGTTATTTAGGTCATATATCGTGGAACAATTACAAGTGGGCCATATATTATGCGAATTTTAATGAATACATAGTAAATATCGCTTTTTTATTAGTTCGCTGCGAATCCACGAATTCTATCGTTAAAGCTTACCATTCTAATACTCAGACTCATTAAAAACCAAAACAATCTATGTTATTCATAAATATTAGTAATATACTACTTTTAAACAAACCTACATAAAGGCTGTCCAAGTGTTCATACGATATTCCATTATATAAAATTGAAATCAACTACGACGATGTTTCTTAAAGTCAGATGAAGGCTATTAATCATTAATAATAATCAAACTAAAAAAAATACATTTATTCTTATTTATGTAATTCAGAAAGATCCTTAACTTCATTAGTTAAGTTTTTGAATCTTATCGTTTTATTTGTATGATGTTTTAAAACCATGCAATAGATCTCAAATATGAAATAGGTCATTAATAATCCTAAAAGTTTATTATTTTACTTTTGATTAATAAAAAACATAGTTTAAATACGAATAATTCTTAGAAAACTAATTCCCGTGCCAGCAAAATCCAATTCCCATGGACAGAAAAATTCCCGTGCCCGGATCAAATTTTCAAACTGAAATATCTTTCAAAATTACGTGAATATGTGTACCCTGAAAGTAATATTGGCTTTATTTTATTTTTCTACGAATTATCACATCACATTTTGTTATATCATATCAATATTTCAAAATTCCATGGAAATTTGATAAAAATGCTCGTTTGGTGAAATTGACCCATGTACGAATTACATGCCAAACACAAACCAGCGCCAAATAGCCAGACTTTGTAACGATTGGGCAATACTTAATTTGACAATTTTAATTACATAATAACTATTAAACACTAAGCAAGCGGTACCTAAACTTAACGTTTTAAAGTATGCCTATTTTAAGCTAAGTGGCTATTCTCTTATCTCTATTCGCAGGCGGCTCTTCATGCTGAATTTCACTTCGCTCTTTAAAACTTTTATACTCAAAACGCAGTAGGCTTTATGCCACCCCGCAAACAAAGTACAAATTAAATTTATCGCTGCATAAAATTACTGGATTACCTTTAAAGAACATGAAGCGGCATAGTCGTGCGAAATCTGCTGTGTTGCTATTCGCAAACACTGTGCCAGTAAGTCGAATACTCATGCCAATCATTAGAGTTGCGCTCTCTGATTACCCACAGTGGTTACAGATCCCAAGCTCACGGTTACACTAGTTACACTGATCGTTCAACTCCCTCATCCTCGACGCAGGCAATGGAAACCAATCTGCTCCCGCTCGGCCCGCTCATTACATATTCCGTTTCGGCGAGCGAATATTTCGACAACAAACATTATGGTAATTTCGCCGCATAACCATCCATTTTACACCTGTTTAGGTAAATACGCTGCCTAAGCTTCCGAGACGATTTTGGTTACAAACTACCTATACCTAGCTAAATTCATTTTGAAGAGCACATTTACTTAAAGTGGATCTTGAAAATAAATTACATTGGAACGCGCCTGCGAAGATCCAAAAGGACTGTGTAATTAGAATCTCATAATAATTACGATGTCAAGCATCGACATCTTCATAATATAGAAATTATATTTGATACCGGAGAAATTAACATGAAACGAAAGCCCTCCATTTTCCTTATGTACCTATATAATAAAATATAGTAATATGGGGAGTATTGCACCATGTGTCGTATAACGTTGCTTTTATAACTAAGATCAAAGACATCTATCCAAATTGCTATGCATAATTTAAATGGCAAGATGATTCATATGTAACTAAGTGATTAGTACCTATACGGCTGTTTATCTTTGATTGATTACCTGTGACAACTTTGAAGTGACAAGACAAAGCAGACGTGATTTAAACACAGTTTGAAAACGCCCTTGCCCTTATCCTTACGTTAGAATTGAACCAAGAAAAGTCTGCAACGATTTTGATAGCACACGCAATGCAATTGTTATTTTAAACATCAAACTTCTACGACATTATGACGTATAAATAACACTTGCACTGCAAAATCGTTGCAGACTTATCTTGGTCTAACTCTAGCTAAGTCACGTTAAATGTAGCGATCGAGTGTTTTTAAAACAGTATGATGGTTAATACGGAGTAATTCAGGAGACGTGAGGTATCTTTTTGTATCACATGAAGTTACGGAACCATATTTATGCATGATCCGACACTCTGTGGCCGGTTTTCAACACTATGAAAACAAAAAGTGTTAAATGTTACGACACTCTACCTACAATGAGAAAACTTTTAGCAAATACCGATACTAGGTATATACATATTTGCTTTATAGTAAGTATCAAATTGAATGTCACCAGAGTCTGGCTACTTTTATAATTAATTATAATATCCTAGTCATATAGTCGCTTAATTATGACAACAATTAAAGAGGTTTCATTTTTTTTTTTATTTAATTAGTTGTTGTAGGCTGACCGTAATTGTAGAGAATAACTCTTACTTAACAAAAAGTTAAAAAACGGAAAAATGTGTGGTTGTTTCACTTAAATACGATGGTATACGATACATACATTTATTCAGGGTGTGTAAGGTTGACCTAACCTTACACAACCTTACATCTCATGAACCATCCTGTAGGTATGTGTGAAAACAAGTACCTATCACAACTTTAAATAAACAGTGATCCATGTATTTCTAAAGCAGACTCGTACCGTACATCCCTTAAGACAATACTGGAATCCGGCGACATACGTAATATAACTAACGAGATGCTACAATCTGACGCGGGCCAATTAGAGGCTACACGACTATCTCAAACACGACGAATTAATGTTCCCGGCATAAAACAGCCGACGGCGACAACTGCCCTCTTGCGGGAACTTTCTTAACGAGTTCGCTGCGAATTTCAAATGGTAAGAATAAAAATTCGGCAGGCTTTTGCACTGAGAAATGGAGTTGAAAATTATACATACACATAACTGGATTTGTGTAATGGGTGTATTATCTCGGATAGTTGATGATTAAAGGGAATATTTCAACAAGACAAACGAAAAAAATATATAAAGGGCGACGGCGGCAAAGCTTCGCACAGTGTATTAAAAACCCTCATTTTGTCTCATACAGTTTTTATTTGAAAATACCTAGTTTTAGTCGTTCTGGGATTACACGCATTTAGGGTCCTAATGTAAATATCAAAACGATTTCCAGATTGCTGGAAATTAATTCCTCAAAACGCTATTTTTGGATCTTTTGACGACCGGTCTGGCCTAGTGGGTAGTGTCCCAGCCTGTGAAGCCGGTGGTACTGGGTTCGAATCCCAGTAAAGGCATTTATTTGTGTGATGGACTCCTATACTCCTATATTTAAAGAGAGAATTATTAATTTCAAATGTGCTGACAGTTGTCCACGGTGAATTACCTATATATATACCTACAGGTAGGATAAGGGCCAAGGGGCCAACGGGTAAACCCGTGACAAGGAAATTGCATCATACGACACAATCTCGGGAACTGCAAACCTCATCAACGTTCTCAGAAATCCTGCAAACTGTGTAATCTCATTGACAAAATGGATATATTTGTACCGGGAACTACAATGGAGACACAAAATTAATTTTTAATTAAATTTACTTAACCTTTTGGACGTCAATGACCGATATTTCCGCACCGCAGGTTCAACGCCAAAGACTGATTAATCGGTCACAGCAACATAGACCTACGTGCATATGCATAAAGTTCAATTTCAGTTTTGACACTTCGGTGACGTGGCGTCCGCGTGACAGCTTTTGTGTTTGACACGGCGTCGAAAAGGTTAATGATATCCATATTGAGATACCAACTGGTTTTGTAATGGGAAAAGATTAGGTATCTAATTTATTTTAATAATTTGTAATTGTTAGTGCATATTAACGTAGACAAATACAAACGATACAAAGAACTAATGACAGATAACTGAGATAACATATCAAGCGCAACAAAACAATTACATGCATATTATGCATAAACTTTACATTTCGAGGGTACTATACAGTATTAGGTATTTCATAATATTAATTTTTATTCCCAGACTATTTTTCAATACAGGTAAATTAAATTACTTAAGTCAATTTCAATACTAGAATTAGGTAAAGGTTACCGACCCCAAATCATCAATGGCCACTGCATCCCTGACGGATGATTGTTGCAACGCTGTGTCCAGCGGTTGAGACGGCCAATGCATTTCCGCCTATGGCTATACAAGCCTATCGCTGCACGGCACTTCTTGCCGCATAACTCGCAAGGTCGAAGGTAAAGGTTACCGACCCCAAATAAAGAATAAAATATTAATTGATTATTTTTTTTACTTAGTTTAGGTCGTAACATATCAAGCCGCCCAGAGGCCTATAAAAAGGACTCTCATTTCATTTTATTTTGACAAAGTATCATTGCAGTAATGCAGTTGTCTTCGCAAGTTTTGATGTGTGGGGCTGTGGGTGGCTCGAGGTTATTTACTACTCGACTTCCACTAGAGACGTAGGGCAAAGACATGTGTACGGACACAGCCGTGACGTATACTGTACACCATGTAGGTACCACAGATCGAATATACTAGACAGCTTGTAAACTATTCCTGGCGAGACAAAAGTCGTATCTATTGTTAATAGACGCTATTGTTAAATAGCGTCGTTGAAAGAGAAGGAATAATGTTTGACTGCTTGGATAATCTTCTTTTTGCCTTATAAATTGATATTATCTAATTATATTTTAAATTTAATTGTAGAACTTTACAACGACTTTTGATCAAGGTGCATGGTGTGGTGAATTTACCATGTCTGTACACGTGTCGTATTAGCTTGCAATAGTTGCAATACAGTAATGTTCGTTCACATTTTCCAACCCGAAGGTACTTACAACAACATCGCTCTCTTACGGAAGTGAAGTAAAAAGACCATCATTAATCTGTCACTTAAAATAATCTGTTGTGCGTTAACCCTTTACCGCATGGATTTTTTATTCTCCCCGAATTAAATATATGTTATAAAACACTATAAATGCAACATAAAAAAAATTGTGAAAAAAATCTATATTGGACCCAATTAAAAATAATAGTAAATAACAATTTGTTCCAAATTTGTTCTAATATTCACAAAAGTGTTTATTTAATGATATCTCGCTTTCCGCACTTATTCCTCTTTAGATAAATCCTACCTCTATGGTGAGTACACAGTAGGTAGTGTAGGTACACACTCATGATCTGCGGAGTGACAAGCACTCATTGCGGAGCCCTGGGGCGCGCCCTCGGCGCCCTATTGTTGACTTACACGTGATATACGAACTAGCTGAGAATGCTACAAACGTGTGCACTGTGCATTAATGGTACCGTGGGCTTTAAAGTAGGCCTACCTATCTATATACTACCTACTCGTGTAAGGCTTTTATTACGACTTCCTCGTTTGATTGTTTCTGTTGTAAATGTTTGTTGGTACCTAATCTTGCATCAGCTAAACGTACGAAATGCAAAGACACCAGAAAATTAGTGTCAATTTTCTTAAAAATATACACTAAAGTCTACTAGCATTGCTGTCGGAAAGATAAATAACTACTTAGCTTTCGCAAAATTCGCTTTACATGTACAGTTAGGAAAATAAGCAACATTGCAAGAGGTTGTTTATACTTACTGTGATCCGAATAATATGTATGACAAGTGACAAATCGCTGGCCCAATAAGAGTTTATTATATACGGTTGTATATTAAATTTTCAAGATAGTTGAAATTCGACTTAAGGTCACTATAACAATATTCAAATTTTACTTCGATTAAATGGAAACATAGAACCCTGTAATATTTGCTCAGCCAAATATTCTAAAATATAAGAATAAAAGCTTTTTTTATTTGGAATCTGAGTACCTAGCTTATTATATTTAGTCCTATTCCTGCGTAATCTTTTGATCTATATGGATGCCTCCTAGTACTCTCATTTATTACATACATATACATATATATTTCATACATGTTAACAAGTGGGAGATGAATTTTATCACATCAATGACTTACACTCTCATAAATCTCCAGCCAGGTATTATATGAAATACCTTGATCTCTAGATTTATTAAGAGGGCAGCAAACCCTCTCATCGGGTTGTAACTTCGACCCGGAAAACTTCCACGGATCAAGTAATCCTTTTTATATTGTATTTACTTTGTCTATTTAGCACATTTAGCCTTTAGAAGGCTCAGCGTAGGTACCCTTATAGCGTTATTGTTAGTGTAGTGGGTATTAAGGTACCTGCATGTATTTGTAGAACATATTCGTCCACAAATTTAAACATAAGTAATGTCGTCAGTAAATAAGCGTACTTACATAACACCAGACCATTAAAGGTATTCGTAACCAATTAATGTAAATTACACGTGCGGTGCCAGCCCTTTTAAATCCGTAATCATTTTAAGAAGGCAGTCGAGATTATGCCAGCTGGAATGTTGATGTTCAAATTAAAACCGTAAAATATTAGCTGCCTCGTATTATTAATTCACAAAGAAATAACACATGTATATAGGTACCTAATAATAAGACACGTTTATTTAGAACAAAGCTCTACTCTCTTACTTATAAGAACAAAATACGTTCGCAGCCCTAGTATTCTCATGTTAACAGTAAATCTCATCGCGATTAAACGCCAAGGCCGCAAAAACAAACATCGAGAAGAAATGTGTGGAAGTATCGGTCAGTTTTCCGTCGCTTGGCGCGCGCAAAAATACCTGCGTCACGTTAACTGCTGCCATAAATCTAGTCCACTTCCGAGGAGATTTCTTTTCGGGACGCCTGCGCCGGGGACCCGGGGACTTCGCCAAATTATTAATAGTACCTATTGTCCTTGTTTACAAACTTTCTTTAGCAGCTTCTCTTCGTCAGCACTTAGACGATTGGGTAACCATTTCGTGAGCAAACGAGAAATTAAGTCGCTCGAGACTATGACTGTTACAACAAACTTTATTCGTCAATTACTGGCCACTGTTTAGTAACAGGCCAGGCCACTAGAAATTAATTATATTCACCTATAACAGGATTAATTTTAGTATAAGGTGGCTAGTTATTGAAGGGTGGCCAGTTATTGATACCTTATAGTAAATTGAATTATGTTTATAGGTTAGTTTAGGGTGGCCAGTTATTAGCCGTTGACCAGTAATTGACAATTTACCCTACTTCTATAAAAGTCAAGGTAAACAAACTGGTAATTTTGATCGTTTTGCTCGCATATGTTTTTGCAACCATGTTAGGTATAAAACGTATCTCACGCAAGCGTACAGGATTCGGAAAATGAATTAGATTTCTACTAGACTTCAACAAGTTAATACGATACGGATAATTTAAAGATATTTGTAAGATAGATATGTCAAATTTGACGTTTCCGCGATTCTGGAGGTCCTCTTGAACGATTTCGACAAGTTATGACTTAGATATCCAAGTCACATCTAGTCGATATCTAATGTAGATCTAGTTGATCTCTAAATCGTGTCAACATCATGTGATTATCTCGAAATCCGAATAGGCCTGTTAGCCGATTGCAGTTTGTAACTGAAACCGATTCACTTAAAATTTCGTAAAAAGGCAGTTCTTTATCTAAGCGTGTTGAGGGGTAGTGGTAGTGGTAGAAGGTAGGGGTAGTGAAGCGTGATATTTTTTTTAATGGGATCTATGTTTTTGCTGCACAATGTTCATATAGAACTAAAACAACCAATATAACGAACGAAGTCGTGGGCAACAGCTAGCTCAGTTATATAAAAACAACCTCATACTCCAAGATACAAATCGGATTACTTGCATCAACGGGGCGCGCCGCCACCTGGCCAAACGGGCTGACCTTGTTTACTTTTATATTTTTGCTTTCCAGCCAATCCCTGTAATAGCCCAATATTATGCAAAATACCTGCGAGGGTTTAATATTTAATTGTGCCCCGAGCGCGCGCTAAGGAAAATTCCTGAAAAATAAAAAAATCTTGAACGTAAGATTTCTATTCCCGTTTTAATTTGGACGGCATTTATTTGGATCGTCGCTTATTTTATAACGCAAAAACGGAAATTATATTTTCTCCTCACTCTTATTTGCAGAAAGAGGTTCGGTAGTCTAGTTGAATCCTCATTAACATTATAGATAATTAATCCCATAAAAAGGGAACGGGTCTGGCAATCAGTTATATTTTCGAAATGTTAAAAGGATTCTTAGAATTGCAGTTAAATACCTATTTATAATAATATCAATATTTATGTACCTATATCTCGTATTTAAATTATCTATTTAGCCGATGTAGTCTGATCCGTTTTTATAATTGGCAATTCCTTGTGCCTTAGTTGCATTGTACCTTAATTTCGTTATACCCATTTACCAATATTTCTAGAAATCAAAACGAAATGATCGAATCTCAGAATGCTTATTTTTTCACGTAACACCATGTTTTCAAATTACCTAAAATTCAAATCTATGTTATGTCACAATATCTGAAACTCAGTTAAATTATAATTATTATTACGACAAAAGTTATAAAATGCACATAACGGGATTAGGTACATATATAAGTTTACAAACTCTTTACGCTACTAATTAGAATCCAAAATACGTTTAATTTCTACAGAAACGGGAGTGTGGAATGGAAACAAAGTTAAAAAAACCAAAGAGCGCAGCTTAACTGCAAACAACAAACTTAAATGAATAGCCGCCCAACAGCTTACCACTTTAACACCTCCCTGTGTGCAGAAACGAGATTTTGCAGCTTCGAGCAGTAGTAAGTGTATACCTTCCAAGTTAATAACTAGATACTTATCCAGATAAAATTATTCCTCACTTCAAAAAAAATACTTCAGGAAAAGCTTGCTTAAATATTATTTAACTAGGCGCTTCAAAGACGGTTTCGAACTGTGCTTTACTCGTAAGTCACCTTCAGCAAGTTTCTGATTTCCAAGTCTTTTAGTTCTTACAAAGTTACTGAATACATGCATACATAATGCCAATATTTTCCTTCTTAACAAAGTAAATAGTATTTTAAAACTGAGCGACGTCTTCAGAATTGTTCAAATAGTAGCCTGTTCACTGTTCAAATGTTTGTTTTCAAAGGCCGTCCTCTGTCCCAGGAACCATGTGCAATCTAATTAGAAAATTACGTCGTTGGACGAGGACTAATGAAATTACTCTTATATATGGAGGGTACGAGGACCCGTTAAGGCACCTTCTAAAGGAGATTACGTGGCTAACCTCGCATAGATCTTACTGCAAAATAGTATTCGTGCAAGTTTCTCGCTATTTTCAACATTCCCCGGCCCACGCTTTCACGTAAAAAAAATAAATCCGCAACGTAGAAAAACTGTTTTCATCACACTTTAGCTAAGCCATAAAAATGCAGCATCTAATAAAAGCAAGCAGAATATGATTATGTACTGACATACTTTAGTGAATGACTATATTTAGTTAATGTAATTTGTAATTTGGTCAGAAGAGGCCAAAATATTTGAAGCATTTTTGAAATGTATCGACCTCGTATATCAAGATTCTATACCATTAATTATAGTCGTATCATCGAAAGCGTGGAATTGCATATGTAGTAGTATTGTTTGTTTACAGGCATTCTATATTTGAATTTTCTATTTTCTTGTACTATCAGCATACAACCACTACAAATGCAATTCCATCTTCTCGATAATTCAACTATACGTGTAAACATTTAACATTGATCATCATCATTCACTTAAGAGATATTCTCGTGTCGGTGGAGTATCTTCCAGCTTTCCCTATCTTGTACCAGCTCTTTGACTTTTTGATACAAATTTAAAAATCATCATCATGACATTCAGCATAGGTACCATTACCCATAGGTAGACGTTTCAAAAAAGGTTTTCGACGCTGATGAAAATAAGTCGTTTTTTAGAGTAGAGTACCTAAGTTCTTTTTTGGAATTAACCCAGTGCAGTAATTAATTGAAGCTCCAGATTATTTAATGGGAAAGTTCAAAATTTTCATATTTCACTTGATCGTCCTACGAAGATTTTTATCATCCTCCTAACATTGTACCGGCATTTTGCCACGGTTCACTTGGAGTGCCTGGGCTCCGCTCCGTTACCTAATGCCAAGAATTGACATAGACACTGGTTTTTACGGAAGCGACTGCCAAAGTGCCAACTGACCTTTCAACTCAAAGGGGAAACAAGGCCTTATTGGGACTCGTCAGGTTTTACCACGATGGGTAAGTATAAGTCAAATATGCCGAGCCGAGGTTCGACCCCCCAACCTTCGATATATTTAATAGTCGCACACTTTACAGCTAGGCTGCTTTGTCAATAAAAATGTCGAAATATCTCATTTGCATCTACAGTACGAGTAGATACTCGAAGAACTCTGGCCAGCGATAGGTACTCGATTATATAGATATATATAGATTATATAGATATATAATCGAGTACCTATCGCTGGCCAGAGTTTATTAATGTAATTATTGTTGCAATACCTACTCGAGGTATTATCATATAATTCTCGCTCCTACATTAGCACTAGTAATGAACGCATTCCCTAGACACATTACATTAGCACTAGACTAGGAGCCTGAGAAAGTCCCACGTGCCCTGTGAATGTGAAGGCTATTCGCTAACACTATTGTAAGGTATATTCCACTCTGAATTTCCAATTAAGAACGATATAGCTAAAATTGTTAACCAAGGACCAATAGAAATGAGAAGATTTTACGACTATATGTTTCGTTAATACACTATGGTTTTCATCACATTTGCAATGAAATAAACGTAGGTATTTTATGTACCTAAACGTAAGAATAATATATATATATTGTATATGAGAACTAAAAGCCGATTCGGCATACAACCATGATTGAAAATAGTATACATATAAAGATTTCAAATGTATACTCGTAGCTAAATATTTGATTAGTGTAATTTGTAGGTATTACTATTATAAATATTATACCGATTTTGTGCCATACTTTATAACGGTGACATGGTATCGTACGAAATTGAAACTCACATCAAAAAAAATGTACTAGAAATATACGGTAATTGTACGCTAATTAAAAAGAAATGTAAACATGATGAAAAATGAGATTAAGAATTTTTCATTTAAGAGATGAAGATGAACATGTGACAGATAAGGACAAATATTAACAGCATTTTAATTAAAAAAATTGTAGAAAGATATACGAATAATGTCATAACATATTACGAATATTTATGCAAACAAAGGCATACAGGTGGAACCCGAGTAGCAATTAGAAGGAGACTCGTTAGCTGAGCCAGTTTCACCCCCGCAGACGTGAACATATTTCCTACAAAACCATTTCGCTTCAATTTGTTTTGCAATCTGCTTAAGTCCCCCATGTCAAAATTAAAAATATTTCACGCACGCTCAAAATCTACAATCTTATATTTATGTTTATTAGGTATTGTTAAGTTAGTAAATACCAGTGTTGGGCATAATGCAATTAATTTGTAATTGCATTACGCATTAAATTACATTTAATGCAATTACTTGTAATGCATTACGCTCGTAATTGAATTAAATTTAATTTTAATTAAGTACCTGGTAATTTTTAATTGAACTTACATTAATTCGTAATTGCATTACGCAAAATTAAAACACAAACCCACAAACACGTATAGCATGCTATAAAAACAATGAAAATGTTTTACTAAGTGAGTGTAATTTGTAATGCATGAAGTAATGCATTACGAATTAAAATTACAAAATGTAATTTCTAATTGCATTGCGATTTACATTTTGTAATGCAGTGAAATTTTAATGCAATTAGAAATTACATTTCCGTAATTTCAATTCATAATTCAAATTACATTTTGTAATTGCAATTCATAATTCGTAATGCAATTACTTTTTGCCCAACACTGGTAAATACTCATTAACGACGTCGAGCAGCATTCTCTTTCAACGTTTCAAGTCGATTACTCGTTAGGACCTACAGTGCCGAAAATTAAAAGTATTTGTGTGCAATTTGACCTGAAATATGTAACCTTATTTTCTTCAAGTGCAATAAAAAAAACTTAGAGTTAAGAGGAATTCTGAACTTGCAAAGGCTTGTCGCAGTTAGGTTTTTGTTTTATTCGACTTTTATAAAATACATGTATAAAATATCAAAAGGTACATACTATGACATGATGATAAGGGATACCGTCTAAGTACCCGTTCGGCACATCGAGTAGACGGAACTCAATTAGCAACAATTATTCCAACAGCGGCGCGACGCTAACCCAAAAGTTTCCTCGACTATTTCGTAATTAATTTTGTTTCCAGCGACCTCCGCCGCGCTGGAGCTCACCGCAGTTTGACTTTACACGAGGTTTGGTCTTCCTTGTCCCCCATGTTGATCACTATCGGAACTACCACCTACACTATCGGAATATCATCCAGAGATTAAATATTTTCATTTTACAATGTTTTACTATTTATATCATTCGGTATATTCACAAACTTCAAACTAGACCTACTGAATTTCCAACATTTAAAAACAACTATTATGAAAAGTGTGATATCAAATGAAGCAATAGAAGAAACTTTCCAATGGTTTTCACGCTCGCGACTACATAGTGGTCCATAACGACCATATAAGGCCGATTGCTTTCTTAAACTTATCCCATTTGTACTCCCAGCCTCAAAGACTTGAAACTTCTTTATTGTGCCAAAGTTACGAATGAGAGCGGTTATTTCCATTTCTATCGGATTAGTAGGCCCAAACCAATAAATTATTATAGTACCATAGCATAGAGGGGATCCGTTATGAAACTCGGGTGATAAATGGCACCGCAACTATTACTTTCTGACGCTCCGGGGGCGTGATGCGTGCGGATAACAAACGGTTTTATAATAACAACCAATTTACATTTGCGTATCATTTAATCTCGCGCTATCAGGACATTTCGCTCACCGGGGATCCTGTTTATTGTCCAATTGCACGAAAAGCTTATATTACATAAAGGAGGATTCACATTAGATATATGGACGCGGCCATTTAAATTATGAACTTAGCACTTGCATATTGCAAACAACCCGAGAATTGGTGGGTGCGGTGTAAAGTCCCATATTAACATCGTGAGGAACCCATTTCCATTATCATCCCCAATTTCGTGTTCCAAAGGCACTTAAGCACTTAATGGATCTCGGCTCCCCATAATTTAGCGGGCCGCTGGATTGAATAAAACCGTAAATCTTAACATCAACCTAACGAAGGTATTTTAACGATGACTGATTTGCGTCAGATAATTTGGTATCTACTGTGTCTAGCCTAAGATTGCTATATACATACTCGTACCTTCAGTTATCGTTGTTCCTAACGAAACGAACATATACCTACAAGTAAATTTAAAATATATTCGTATAAAATGAATCAAAGAGAAAGATGAAGTAAATTTAGTATTGTAGACTTCATATACAGATTGGAAAAGAGAGGGCTATTGGAAAATTGTAGTTTTTTTTTATTGAATTGTAGGTACATACACGTTTTTCTGAAGGCAAAGGCCAAGAAAAAACTCACATGGAAACAAGATTGTATTATACGACTCCAACCAAAACCGCACTAGGTTAAAGTAGACTCGAAATCACGAAAACATTTCTAACTTTCATTTAATTTCAATTGTATATAATTGTATGACCCTGCACACCATCGCATTAAGTATAATTTTGGTATAAAATAGCCAGTGATATAGTCGAGGGATTTGAGAAGCAAAATTTTAAACAGAAGTATACTTTCAGAGTTATTAGATAAAACTTTAAAACCTGCGCGATCGCTAAATCTTCGCAAATTTCACGCAGCTTGCCATATATTTTATTCCTTTCTAATTTCCTGGCTTTCTCTTAACCACTTTTACATCTATAGACACTACCAATTTTCAGGGAAGCAGATGGTGTAAATTTTGGAAAATAATTACCATCTTCAAGCTTAAACGAACGAAACCCCTTAACACTTATCAGAATATTATCGGCCGGCAACTTAGTGACGTTTACTATCAAGTTAGTTAATGTCTCGTTATAGGTGAAGTTCTACTAGTATGTATCTAATGCGGTACGAACATTTAAGGCTAACCCTGTCAAAGGGGTTATATTGGGTTGCATACAAGTTTAAGTCATATCCTTGATGCGCATAACAACTTGTGTCATAATCATCATTGCGCATACAAATGAAAAGTCATATTATATTGTGTCATACATTTTTAGCCATAATATTTGATGACATACTCAGCAGTTGTCATATATTTTTTGTGCATATAGGTTTTGATTATAATGAATCAAATGTCATACCAACTAAAAGGATATTTATCGATACTTATAGTGTTTTTACGTATAACGTTTTGTAGCATAATAATTTTCAACCATAATGGTTTACATAAATAATTTAAGAAACTAATTTTAGCCTCTCTTAACAACTCCTCGAAAAAATCTTTTCCCTAATCTCCGTCTAAACACATAATTCGACGGAGCCCCGCTCACGCGGGGCTCCTATTTCTGCGTAGTTTGCCCTTCGGGCATCTAAAGAAACCTAACGAACCTAACCTACCTACTATGATTAGTTTCTTTTATAAAAGCGTTTCTCCTACTAGAGGGGGCTCCTCTCCTTCGATCTCCTCTTTTATACGGTCTTTGTGTGGTTATGATTATGACTAAAGTAATATTTGCTTCATAGGTTGCACACAACCATACATATTTATTATTCATGCTTTGTAACATTTATGAAAAAAACATATTATGACATGACCACTAAATATATGACTTAATTTTTTAAGTCTATATTAATGCACTGCAATACTTCGAACGAAAAGCAATTATTGATATCAAGCAGATGACTTAAAGTTTTATGCGAATTAAATTTATGACTATAAAAATTATGACATAACTCATTTATGACAAAAACCCAGTTATGCTCAGGAATAATTCTGACTAAAGATTTTTATAACTTACAATTTTATGCATAAAGTGTTATGACAATTAAAAATATGACAAAAGTTGTTATGCGACCAGAGGGAGTCCCCTGTCAAAGGTAGCGCGTAGGCACATTGAGTTATGTATCGCGGTTAACAAATGGTTTCAGTAGCCAAAAATGTAGTCTGCTAATGTGAGAAAGCAGACGACCCGCTCGGTGGCAGAATGCAGCAGTCCACAAATAAACCGGATCAATACCGTGCCGCGTCGACCTGAGCTGAGCCTCCCTGGTGGCTTGTTCTGTGTCCCTCAAATTATGTATCACGTACTCATACATTATACAATAATTAATCAATTTCTTCTCTTCTTGATTAGATAGATTTTGTCTCACAACTTTTATACAGGTTATTAGGTAGTTACTTAACTAATTTTATATAATTACTTACCTAAGTATTGTAATAACTTCTACCTACTTATAAGTATCATTTCATTAGATTTTTTTATTTTACTAAATTATTTACCTATATAGGTAAATATATATATTTCACTAACTTCTAACTAACTTCATCCATCCGTTTGTGTACAACAAAGTCAACACTAAAATCCTCATCAAAAAATTGACGGTTAGGGAAGTTCAGAAAAAAATATCTTCATGGCTCAGCTCCTTTTCCTACGAGGACATAGAAGAACTTCTAAAAGTTGATAAATAACCATTTTTTCTTTTCTTTTCACATACACACACACATACATTTATATATACACACACACACACACAAACACACCTTCACTAGCAACAATTAACTTGATTGAGTCGCACGCTGATGGATAAGTTTAAATTTTATCTAGGTTAATTTTAGTTTTATTATAATTTAAGATAGTTTTACAATTATTTGTTTCTTAATTGATTTATTGTAAAAATGTAAAAGTAATTTCTGTTAGTAATTATTTCCTCTTCCTTGGCTTTAAGTTTCAATTGTATAAACTCACTTAAGTCTGGGTTACCTACGAGACAGGTAGGAACCAGAGCAACCTGATATAATATATTTCTTAGCTGAGGTACCTACACTTTGTCAAATTGTACATAATTAGGATAATCTTAACACCCCTGAATTTTTTTTGTGTATTACCTACATATATTTTTTTTTTTTTTCAATTATCTATACCGGCACTTAAAACGTTAGATATAATCTCATAATTTTAAATACAAGTTTTGGAAATAAGTAATACGTCGGAGCTATAGGCAATTTAAATGCCAATGAGGCGATGACACACCGACCGAGGCAGGTAGATTTCACGTCAAACATGCAAATCCAAATACATTCTAGATACCCTTTGGGAAATACAAACTCTAATACTCCTGAGCAACAACATTGTTCAACGTGTTGCCATGTAAATCCTGTAACTACGGTTGATCCCGGATCCCGGGTGACTTGTTGCTCGAACCATTTGGCCTCACGCACTAGTGTAATATTATGGCTGACCAAAACCGTACTAATAAAAGTGAAAGTAGATCATGTAATCCCAAAAGATTTTCCCCTAATAAATATAATTTACGAAAGAACCTCTCGCACCGAATAAATAATAAATTTACTGTCCTGTAAAAGGCCTACATCACAGAACCTCTTCGATGGAGATATCGAATCACATTATTTGCCTGTCAGCGGACCTACCTACTTATAAAAGTAAATTTTCTTATACGTTTTGACTAACTAGTTAATTTACGAGACCAGTTAAGTTTTTTTACTGTGCATGGAAACTTGTGATACTGATACAAAAGTAGTGAAATTCCCAAATTACCTTTAACTATGAGAAATGCCACTATAACATAACTGCAACTGTCGGTAGGTATATACGACTAGCAACAACTGTTAATCTGTACGAAAAGAAATATTTATGTACCTATCGCAGTTGGCAGCTGACAGATCATATCCGTATAAATTCCAGATCGAATTCATAATCAGTTATTACAATCAGGCTTCCACATACCCTTATAGTATGGGTACTTTATATCACTCACTAGGAAACTCTTCGACGGGATCGGACCTCAATAAAATTATAATGCAGTTTAACGCAGCTCACAGCCTGATTTTATCCATTTCACGATTTTATGTCAAACTTTTTCTTATGAAAGTGAGATAGATTTGTTTTCTTTAGTTACACTACACTATTTATTCAGGAGAAAACAGGCAATCGTTACCATTCGTAATGGTACTATTCCACTATTCATTACTTAGGTACTCATTAATACACTTGGGTAAGTAACGTATGTACATTTACTTCTCTATCAGTCTCTCTAGCAATTATATTTTAACGTGTACGTATCATGTCTTGTAAATAACTAATAAATACATTAGGTCCGATATAAATGTGTTTGGAATTTGCAGCTTAGATACGAGTACCTACATTTCCAAAGGGATAGGCAAGACAAACAACATAACGAACTTAAAGTCCACATCAAGCGGGGCTTAACTATTGATTGAATTTTAGATAGACGCCTAACGAAGCTAATGACAGTTTTGAATTTCAGCTTAAATGGATAAACGTGTTGGAAGGTTTTATCAGCAAAATCGATCATAGAAAATTTTAGTCAATTTATTAAACGCAATACTCGTAAGAACTTTGAAATACACCAACATGTATTATGACAGTTTTCAGCACATTTCGTCTATGTTTTATTTTATTTGAATAAGGTATTATTTTAAATGAGATTTTGCAACGGATATGTAATAAAAAAAATATTCTTATTTTTTTGCCAACGTATACGTACAAGTACATATTTGGGTCAACCTGTATGAACACACCTATTTAAATTGTCTCCAACTCCAGCCGGCCGTCGGTAGTTCCATACAAAATGTATTACATAGTTCCCTGTACCCTGCAAGGCGGCCCACACCGTCGCCGCCGTCGCCGATCACTGCTCAGGGTACCTAGCCAACGTGCCAATCGTTAACGCTCCGTGGCGTAGCGTAGTCATCTCTTTCTATAATTCTTCCATATTAGTACGACGGACACAGTTGCGTTTCGTTCTCTACGGATTGTAAACGATTGGCACGTTGGCTACGCACCCTGATGCTCAAACAGGCGCTGGCTAATTGAATTTCTCTTACATACCTCCTTATAACGTGCGAACGTGATTCGTGGCCTGGATGTCGACTTATAGTATTTAAGTTCTTTTAGTTATAATATATAATATTGCCTACAATGTTACCTACGCCATACGCTTAAATAAATTCAAGAGAATGCCTATATCTATTCGAAAACACAATTGGTGGTTAATAATACTTACCGAACTAACGGGAGTTATTTCTCTTTCCATAATATCTGTAGACGGGTGGATGGTCCTTATTAGAACGTTGGTATTTTAGTTATGATTATGATTCAACTTTAACATTGTTTCACAAATATCGATTGCCATTATCACGTATCCATTGTTCTGTAGTTATCACGTAGATTTAGCAATAACATTAGCAGAAAAATTGCTTTTACTAAGCCGTAAATAAGTTTATTTTTAAAGCCTTAGCGAGCGTTCGTTTATTCGCGTGGTTATGACCACATGTCCAAAACTAATCAAAACTTGTTTAATTATGAATAATTCTATAAATGTGACATTTTCAAACAAAAGGTACCTCATTGGCGCTTGCTATAAGGACGCTCTGACAGGTTATTTGTATAAATAATACGAGCAAATTTCGTCCTTATGGTAAGCGAAAATGTGGTACGTTTTGCTTGAGAACGTCACAATTATTGGTGTTAGAACTATTAACGTACCTTTATATCTCTTGCTTTACAATACGAAAAGAGTTACGAGCATTATCGTTATAATACGAAGTGCAGAATGAGCACTCGCTGCCTTTAAATAAATGAAGTAAAACAAAACGATTTCATTTCCATTCTTCTTATACTAATTGCACTTTTTCCTCGCAATGACGCCAGGCGCGGTTTGAGCCTGAAACAGTTTATGAAAAACTTCACTAGCATACAAACTAGTTTCATTTAGGAGAGCTGAAACAAAGTGCCTAGCCGCTGCGCCGCTCCGCGCGCTCTAGGGGCATTTTCTCTATAACGTGGATTTGACGCGGCGGAATTATATCGAAAACAAATTCTTGTACTCACACTAGATCGCTGAAACATTTGGGCTCACATGCATGTATTAAACGTCCAAATTAAATTGGTATTGAATATTTACAAATCCGAATAAGGCCTCTACAATTAGCCCACACGACGCCACCAAAACGAAATTTACCCAGGTGGTTTTCCGTTCAGCTGTTTGTAACTACGTTAATTCGTTTCCGCATTAAAGAACAAATACTGAATGTAAAGGGGCCCACTGATTACCAGTCCGCCTGCAGTCTCTGGCCTTATCGGGCGGCCTGCCGTCCTAGACCAATAACGTCCACAAACATAAGCGATTATTGCCGGCCGGCAATGGTCTGCTGTCACCTCTGCGACTACAGACGAGTCGTCAGTTTCCCACCGTACGGCCGCCCGCCGGCAATAGTCTGATATAATTTTGACAGGTCCCTACAAATTGACAGTTCGCCGGACGATATCAGCCTGTCAGTTGACCGCAAAAGGCCACACATTAACAGTTCTACTTCAGATTTTGGACTGACGGCTATTCGAACTACGGCTCGTCGATTCCGGTCAGCGTCGACAGATATCTGCCGGACAGTCCGTGGCCTGCAGGCCAATTTACACACACATTATCAGATAGCCGTCCGGTGGCCTGTTGGCCGTCATCTGCTGTCAGTCGAGAGCCTTCAGTTTCATGTTTTTCAACTAGTTTAATTTTTTCATCAAAATGGACAGTCGACGTCAAAGATAATGTTTACACTTTTGGACCTTATTCCTTTGTAATAAGGCAAAAAATGTAAACATATTTTTGACTACTATAGTGAAACCTGGTTAAAAGGGGATATTACTGCAATGTTCTGCCGCCAGAGTGCAGCACTACCGACTCAGTAAATTCATAGACTAACTTATACATACTGTGCCTTAAACTGTTTTTTTGACAAGTTTTCACAGACAATAAAATATGACATTGATGCATCAAGGCGGTTTGTTAACAAGGGCCTACCGGTAAACGCGAAAATCGAAATTTAGTTATCTGCCTCTTTATCGCTCGAATATGCAAGAGTGATAGAGAGATTAGATAACGAAATTTCGATTTTCTTGTTTCGCGGTAGGCCATGTGATTGACGTGACGTGTAATGTGTCAATGTGGTTTGTTTACTGTATGTGCCACAAAGGTGCCACCTACGCACTAGGTTGTTGTCGAATACAATGACTCGCTTTTCGTATATACTTGCGAATTATTACATAGAGGATGAATGTGCCACTGAGTTTCATAGGATACTTTCCCAAAACACAAATTACCGTCCCCGCGACGTACTTTTGATGCAGGCTATGCATCTAATCGAGTCCGTTCCCGCCGAAGAAGAATTAATGATATATTAAATATGTAGTAAAAACTACAAGGGTTGCGAAACTATAAGGGTTCCTATAGGGTAGTTGAATACGGAATCCTAAAAACAGGCAAACAACCTCTGTAAAATATAATAATGCGAGCGGAACACTAAATGCCTCGAGCTATCTCGGGCTTGGCCAAATTATTTATTACAAGGTATCAAACAAAAAATCACTCGGGTAACGGCCAAGTAGACCTAATATTATGTAGAAAAGGTTTAAAAGAGTAGAATGAATATAACAAAAACATAACAGTAAAGTGTTTTCATTTCTTTCAATTTGGTATACATAGATAGTACCTAAATAAGAGCCGGTGTAAGTAAAAGTATGTTGAATCCACCGCTTGCAGCTTGTGACTCCATATCCTTTTTTTGTAATAATTGTCACATATTACCAGAATTTCGGGTAGGTAATATCGCCACGCCACGCTCTGTAACTCCGAACACAGTTTGCTCCAGATATTCTCTTAACTTAAAACGGAATGAATTAATGATGTCATAATTCGGATCCCACTTGTAGCTGAAGAATTTCAGGCGTAGGTCTTATCTCTTGTCTAAGCAGGTACTTCCATACTTGCGCTAGTGTTTCTACCACGTGTCTTTAAAGCGGAATCAAATCGCACAATAGCTAGTCTTTTCATTGCTAGCTGCCGTGAACGCCATCGAAGGTATACCTCCCGGCGTTGTCTTGAGAACTATTAAAATTTTAACCAGTGTTGTTATATTGGGACGCTAATTTCCCTATTTGAATCTTTCAATGTTTGCTCCTTTTTTACTCGGTTACTTACTCTTCCAGCAATCAATAATCAAGTCTGTATTTTCAAATATATAAGCCATGCAAATACAATAATAACATGTCACATTTAAAATTAATAGTGAAAAAAATAAGGTTTATGTTATAATTCTCTCTATGACATTTATTTTTGACTGACAGTAAACAACAGTTGCGAGGTAATAACATGATAAATAAAGAAAAGTCTTGACAAACTAGATACTATGCAACCTTCGCATTGTTGTATTCATGCCTTAAAATTAAAATGATGCCTATGAACCAACTATGAACTCTAACTACTAGAATTAAAGTTGAATTTTACTAACGTACATATCTGTTTTTTTTACTGATTCTATTTCAATTTGACAGAAGCCCTACCGTATTTAAGGTTAATAAGGTCTACTGGCCTTAAAATTGTGTATGAAATTACAAGCAAATATCAGCGTCATAAATTAAGTATTGGATCCGTGATGTTCGAAGACAAAAAGTCGTATGCTTATTTTAGGGACTATGAACTCTTAAGTACTAGGAATAAAGTAGAATTTACTAATGCTGTAACGTGTGGCTATCGCCGGCCGGCTACCTCATGATGTGTGTTTGACTGGACTCGAGGCCACGGACTAGAGATGGGTAACTCAGGAGTGATAGATAAAAAAGATATATATCTTTCTCTTTTCATGAATCACTCTTCTTGTCTTTACGAATCCGAATGTATCAGTATATCCGTACAGCTCTCACCTCCCTCAGCAACAATTTACTAAAGCGATAAGCGATGTCTCGGTCGCGCGTCGGCCGAAGTAACACGAAAGAGCGACAGCGGTCGTTCGGGCGGGTTCAGACGCATCATTCGCTAAATATTCCGCGAGAAGTAGATATAGTAAGTATAGTATTTCTCGCTCGCTACTACTACTACTTACTCTCTCTCTCACACACACACTCATAAGATGACGCATAGTCAGCAAGTGCCGATACAGTTGCGAGCGGGACAACTGATATATACGGATATAAAGATATAAAAGAGTGATACATATCCCAGTGATAGAAAGATATATATCACTCTTTTCTTTCTACTGACACATTTCGCCCATCTCTACCACGGACTGTCCGGCGGATATCTGTCGGCGCTGACTGGAATCGTCAGGCGGCCACACACTATCGGTTCGTGTAAGTCGTCAGGCCGAAAACTGACAGAGAACTGTTTAGTGTGTGGCCTTTTGCGGTCAACTGACAGGCTGATATCGTCCGGCGGACTGGTAATCAGTGGGCCCCTTAATATATTGAAAGACATAAATTATCAGGATGCTTAAATTGGGGTACTTAAAATGTGTCTCTGTAAATGATTTATATCTGTGAGATCCTGTAATTGGCTCTGCATTGATATTTAAAAGTTCAGTGCGTCCATTCCTAAAACCGCAAATAATATCCCCAAATAGATATTGGTACCCCCAAACAACTAATGGACCGCTTTTAATAAATATACCCCCAAAGACCAATGTACCGCTTTTTTTTTAAACCGCACCAGAGTTGGCATTCAGTTCAACAGTGTGTTGACGCTTTTAAGATTTGACTTGGCACCGACTTCGAGCATATCAGTTGCTAGCGCATATAAAGGATAATTTATTTTATCCTTTTTGAAGTCGATCATCTTTTAAAAAATCCCAAAGAATGGTATAAAAATAACACATGGTAACAAATATGCAAACTATTGTACCATTCCTAATGTTTTATACAGGCTGTCCCATAAGTGACACGTCACAGTGACACTGTAGGTAGACCAGGCCAATCGGACCCAAACCAACTTAACATGACCCCAGTAAAAGTGGCACGGTTTTCGAGTTATTTCCAAATTAAGGTTTTCCATGAATTTTGACCGTTTTTAACATTGTTAGTGTCAGTGTGCACTCGGAATGGTCTCGAAGTTAGTTTTTTTTATGTGTACGGCATCATGAATAGTTAATGAAGATAACAGAATAAGTATTTTATCGATAAACAATGTAAAATGCAAAAAAGTACTGGTTTAATCTTGAATTAAATTCACTGCGAGACATTAATTTCGACTTTGACCACCTGTCGTGAAAAAAAATTACTAGAAAAGTAATGAGCAAATAACGTTAAAACATTGAACATGTTATGCAGATTCATTAATGGTATAACACATGTACCTTCCTGCAATAAAATAGGAATTATTATCATCTTTCGAAAGCCTCATAAAAAATAAGTTAAAACTAGGAAATCTGCAATCCGTTGCTACTTAGTTAAAATAACGATTTATGTTAAGATATCTAATTCTGGATACAGAAATAAAAAAACGCCTATTCAGTATTTGCCGAATGCCTAAAAGAAAGAGATGGAAAATGATTATCTCCCTTTTTAAGGATATCATTGAGTTGATAAAGGTTAAAAGAAAATAAAATACTGCAGGTTGAAGTTTAATCAATTTATTAAAGTAATTTAATTTTACAATAGGTGCTCGAATTGTTTTTCCTCGGCTCGTATGCACGCTTGGCACCGTCTTGTAAAACTTCAAGTTAATTTCCTTGAATTAATTTCGTATATGTTTCGTGCTGCCTCGAACATACGCCGCCGTAGTTCCTCTTGGGCACTTATTGGCTTGGAGTAAACTTTATCTTTTAAGCATTTTAAGTATCCTCAATGAAAAAAATCTAATGGGTTTAGGTCCGGGGAACGTGGCGGCCATGCCACTGGTCCCAATCGGCTGATCCATCTGGATCTGAATTTCTGTGTGAGGTGGTCGCGGACATCGCGTGCGTAGTGTTCTGGGCAGCCATCTTGCTGAGGTTCCAGCTCCAAGAAGATGGATCGGCCGACACTGGAACCAGTGGCATGGCCTAACGTTCCCCGGACCTAAACCCATTAGATTTTTTTATTGGGGATACTTAAAAGATAAATTTTAGTCCAAGCCAATAAGGTCCCAAGAGGAACTACGGCGGCTTGTTCGAGGCAGCACGAAACATATCCGAAATTAATTTAAGAACATTAACTTGAGTTTTATAAGACGGTGCCAAGCGTGCATACGAGCCGAGGAAAAACAATTCGAGCACCTATTGTAAAATAAAATTACTTTAATAAATTGATTAAACTTCAACCTGCAGTATTTTATTTTCTTTTAACCTTTATCAACTCAATGATATCCTTAAAAAGGGAGATAATCATTTTCCATCTCTTTCTTTTAGGCATTCGGCAAATACTGAATAGGCGTTTTTTTATTTCTGTATCCAGAATTAGATATCTTAACATAAATCGTTATTTTAACTAAGTAGCAACGGATTGCAGATTTCCTAGTTTTAACTTATTTTTTATGAGGCTTTCGAAAGATGATAATAATTCCTATTTTATTGCAGGAAGGTACATGTGTTTATACCATTTTTGAATCTGCATAATATGTTCAATGTTTTGACGTTATTTGCTCATTACTTTTCTAGTAATTTTTTTTCACGACCACCTGGTCAAAGTCGAAATTTATGTTTCGCTGTGAATTTAATTCAAGATTAAACCAGTACTTTTTTGCATTTTACATTATTTATCGATAAAATACCTATTCTCTTATCTTAATTAACTATTCATGACGCCGTACACATAAAAAAAACTAACTTCGAGACCTGGCACTAACAATGTTAAAAACGGTCAAAATTCATGAAAAACCTTAATTTGGCAATAACTCGAAAACCGTGCCACTTTTACTGGGGTCATGTTAAGTTGGTTTGGGTCCTCTTGGCCTGGTCTACCTCCAGTGTCACTGTGACGTGTCATTTATGGGACACCCTGTATATTAGGTTTTTGCAGATTTACTGAATAATTTTAAGAACTTGTCAAAAAATAATACGGAATAGCTTCACCTGTTTACTTACAGTACATACACCTGCACGGCTAGCACAACTTGCCGTGACACGCGTGACTTCATATATACATATTACTTTGTAAATAAAAATGATCCTTCGCAAAACAGCAAAAGCTGGGTTGTACTCGTATACCTAAATCATGTTAGGTTAGGTTATACATCATAATCCCCAAAATCAATTAACTACATAATACAACTCACGTCGATCAAATATGCTGCGAATTCCGACTCAATATTATTAATACTGGAATGTAGGCAATTAATATTATTAAACGTCAAATTAATACTCAATAATGTGTCGCCTAAGTTAACTGGCAGATGTGTAAGTAAACACTGATCAAACACAATATGCAGAATGGTTCGAATAACTTTGCATTGCAATTTTGGTGAACAAAAAGCGTAATAAAAGTTGCACATGATTTTGAGAAAGTAATAAAAAAGAACTAACAATGTAATACGTATTTATATACGTATTCCAAATAAAGAGTTCTAAGATTTTCATTTCCATTCCATTACCATTTTTCATAGACTTTAGTACGACGATTAACTGAATGAAAGAAACGAATAATGTGTTGAAATTTTGGACATTTTTTTTTCTCCTATTAGGATCGACAGAGCTCTCGTGACAGTCGTGACTTTGAGTAGAAATAACATAAGAATTCCCAAATCTAAAAAATAAGTGTAGCTACCTACTGTAGGTACTATACAACTTTCAATAAAATGGCCCATCCCCGCTCCGCTCCAGCTTTGGTTTGATGAGAACTTAATAAACAAGTAATTTATTTTATTATAAAATAAATAAGCACATAACTGCACTACACAGAAAATGTTCGATGTTGTGCAGTGTTGCCAGATGGTCACAAAAGTCACATTTTTCGTGACTTTTCGCCTTCTCGTGTGACATGTGCGTGACTTACGATCTTGAGGTAATTTTTGTGACTTTTAAGCTAGTCGAATTTTGGACAAGTTTAGTTCTGCAATTCGTATTATTTAGGAACGCGGTGAACGCACCCAAGTTGACATTTGCACTGACACCTTGACGTTACATCCACCATCATGTTTATTATAATAGTCGTGGCAAGATGAGACTTGTTACCTTGACATGACGGTGTCATTTAGTTTGATAGTAGTAGTTATTTTTTTTAGTGTAATGATTCATTTCTTTTAGCCTCATATCTCGAATATCTGTACGAATAGCATTATAATATAATTACTTCGGACAAGTTTTATTACAAAATTTTCTACAAATTTGGTTATGTTCATTTTTACTCTGCGATCAATACTTTGTTAAAGTTAAATACAAAATAGACGGTTTAAGAAAACGTAGTTTTTTCGTAATTGTTCATCATAAATAAAATAAAATGTTTAGAATAAGCAAGCTAAGCGACCTGCTGATATAATATTATAAAAAACCGGCCAAGAGCATATCGGGCCATGCTCAGTGTAGGGTTTCGTAGTTACCCGTCCGTCAAAATAGACTATTTGCAAAAACTCAAAAACTGCTAAACCGATTAGGTTCGCTATATTTTTCCTTGAAAGTCTTTAGTAAGTTTTACTGTCACGATTTTTTTTAAATATTATTTGGACCCATGGTTAAAATGTTAGGGGAACTAAAGTGGAAATCACAACTTTTTTTCTTTCAGATTGATTATTTCCGAAAATATTAAGTTGATCAAAAAATGATCCTTAAAGACCCTTATTCATTTTAAAAGACCTATCTAACGACACCCCACACTATAGGGTTGAAGTGAAAAATTCATCCCCACTTAATGTAGGGGAGCCACCCTAAAAAAATATTTTTTCTAGTTTATATTTTACGACTTTGTCAGTGTAACTAATTTATTTATTCGTGCCAAATTTAATAATAGAAACTAGAAAAAATATTTTTTATGGTGGCTGCCCTACATTAAAGTGGGGATGAATTTTTTTCGCTTCCACCCTATAGTGTGGGGTGTCGTTAGATAGGTCTTTTAAAACGAATACGGGTCTTCAGGAACCATTTTTTGATCAACTTAATATTTTCGGAAATAATCGGTCTGAAAGAAAAAAAGTTGTGTTTTCCCCTTTAGTTCCCCTAACTTTTGAACCATGGGTCTAAAAAATATGAAAAAAATCATAAAAACAGACTTTCAAGGAAAAATATAGCGAACCTAATCGGTATAGCTGTTTTTGAGTTTTTGCGAATAGTCTATTTTGACAGACGGGTAGCTACGGAACCCTACACTGAGCATGGCCCGACATGCTCTTGGCCGGTTTTTTTTTTTATATTTTATCAGCAGGTCACTTAGCTTGCTTACTCCAAACTAAAATTTTTATTTATGATGAAGAATTACGAAAAAACGACGTTTTCTTAAATCGTCTATTTTTAGGGTTCCGTACCCAAAGGGTAAAACGGGACCCTATTACTAAGACTTCGCTGTCCGTCCGTCCGTCCGTCCGTCCGTCCGTCCGTCTGTCACCAGGCTGTATCTCACGAACCGTGATAGCTAGACAGTTGAAATTTTCACAGATGATGTATTTTTGTTGCCGCTATAACAACAAATACTAAAAACAGAATAAAATAAAGATTTAAATGGGGCTCCCATACAACAAACGTGATTTTTGACCAAAGTTAAGCAACGTCGGGAGTGGTCAGTATTTGGATGGGTGACCGTTTTTTTTTGCTTTTTTTTTGTTTTTTTTTTGCATTATGGTACGGAACCCTTCGTGCGCGAGTCCGACTCGCACTTGCCCGGTTTTTTTTTATCTCTAATTTAAATTATCAGCCTGAAGCTCCTAAAGTATTGATCGTAGAGTAAAAATAAAAATAAGCAAATTTATAGGAAATTTTATAATAAAACTTTTGTCCGAAGTAATTATAATTAATGCTATTTGTACAGATACTCGAGATATGAGCAAAAATATGAAAAAAGGTACCTTCAACCCCCCCCCCCCCTGCACCCTCAGCACACCCCCTACCCTCGAGGACTTTTAGTATGTTTATCTGGACACCACAAGTAGGGCATGCAGTACCGGTTCCGGTACCAAGAATTTCATTTCCCGGTTCTGGGCATGGCCGGAACCGGAATTCCCGGTTCTTCCCGGTTCTCAAGGCATATTTTGATTACTTTTAAGAAATTGTTTGTGTTAGCGTACAATCTTTATGAATGACTTATTTTCATATAAAAATAAATGCATGAGAATTAATAAATGACTTATTTTATTAAAAACAAACACTTATTGGCGTTCCAACCTATTTTACGAAATTAACCGACACCCTTTGCCTGCCTGGGCCGAGCCACACGGCCGTAGCGTAGTCGATGCACTCAGCACTATGACGGCACGGCCTGCCTGCACGAATGCCTACTTTACTAGGTTAGTTTGTCGGGTTATTTGGGTCCCCCGTTTCATAGCACCACTATTAAATGTTATATAATGTCCCGAGCTAAAGTACTAAAACATTACTACTATTGAAATGGGAATAAATAGTCATATGATGAGAACCGGGAAGTACCGGTACCGGATCTTCAGTACCGGTTCTTTTGACACTATAAAATTCCCGGGAATTCCCGGGAATATGAGAACCGGGAATTCCCGGGAGCATGCCCTAACCACAAGGTCTACCTGTACCAATTTTCAAAACTACACGAATAATTTCCGCAGATTTTTCTAATTTGCTTGGGTTATTGAAAAACTTAATTTTTAGGGTTCCGTACCCAAAGGGTAAAACGGGACCCTATTACTAAGACTTCGCTGTCCGTCCGTCCGTCCGTCCGTCCGTCCGTCCGTCCGTCTGTCACCAGGCTGTATCTCACGAACCGTGATAGCTAGACAGTTGAAATTTTCACAGATGATGTATTTCTGTTGCCGCTATAACAACAAATACTAAAAACAGAATAAAATAAAGATTTAAATGGGGCTCCCATACAACAAACGTGATTTTTGACCAAAGTTAAGCAACGTCGGGAGTGGTCAGTATTTGGATGGGTGACCGTTTTTTTTTGGTTTTTTTTTGGTTTTTTTTTTTGCATTATGGTACGGAACCCTTCGTGCGCGAGTCCGACTCGCACTTGCCCGGTTTTATAACTTTCTCATTGACCCCCCAAAAGTAGCCCCCATGCTTAAAATTAATTTGTTTACGTTACATGGCTTACATGTCCGTCTTTGGGTCACTAATTTACATATGTGTACCAAATTTCAACTTAATTGGTCCAGTAGTTTCCGTGAAAATAGGCTGTGACAGACGGACAGACAGACAGACAGACGCACGAGTGATCCTATAAGGGTTCCGTTTTTTCCTTTTGAGGAACGGAACCCTAAAAATCATATAAGGTAAGTAGATTTTTTGTGAAACATATTATTTTCTGAATTTCTTCTAACAAAATCGATTTACCTACCCATACAATACAATCATATAAAAACGTGACTTGAGCAGCAAAAACGTGACTTTTAGGGAAACGAAACGTAACTTATGACTGCAGAGCCCTGGCATCACTGATGTTGTGCCACCACATCTGTCCGCACCCATTTTATTCATACAACCCAGAATGCATCCGTATTGAGGACACTTCAATAAAGTTGTCATAACTTTTGTATCGCAGACGTGTAGGACCTAAAGCGGCCAAAACATTCAATTGGCGTATCCTAGATTGGCCACAAGCCAGGCGCCCCTGCATATTGATGTGCCAACTTTTAGCTCCGACTCAGCTCATCGAGGCAAACTTCAGCTACCAACCTGCCAAAGTGTAGCCTATGCATTGCCTCCATAACTTAATGATGGTGCTTTGCATCTAGATCAGGAGGGGTATTCGACAACCGACGTTTGACGTATCGTGTTGATCTCCCGTTGATGTGGGAAAAATTGTGAGTTTTCCAATACGTACAATGTCAAAATTTGAGTTCCACAATCCACAGTCAGGTGACAACCAAACCAAACCGAACCACCCCGAGCTCAGAGCCATTATAAACCTTATAGTAGTCATAAAACAAAGTTGATTTTGGTTTAATTATTTTTTCATATAATGAGTTTGATATGATATCATCCACAGTTGATCGAATCAACACTTGATAGAATCAAAATCAAGTGTTGATTTGATGTGGACGCGAAATCTGACAGTTGTACATGTCGAATTTGGCAATGTTGTCTAAAGTGGCGCTTCCACCGCTATACCTAATATTACTTGATTACACTCTTCATAAATAAAACATGTAGGTACAAACGGCTTATAATGTCTAAAGCATGTTTATGGTCTAAAGGTATTTTCTACCAGTCGTCCATTAGCCAAAGCCAAAAGTGACACATCAATAGAAGCTTTCTACTTACCTACATATTATATTGTAATACAACTGTTATTTTAGTTTTTCAATATGACATTATGATAGCGAATGCCACAAAAAACAAACTATCGTATTTCATAAATTGAACAGAGATCAACTTTGATTTGATGGATCGTTCGCGGCCGAGCCCGGAGTCCCTGACACGGGGGACCTCGAACAACTAAATAATGATTATCACATGTCAAGATGTACGCAAACTGGTGTTTCCTTAAATTTTGCCTTTGTATAGGTACATACATAAAGTTTGTAGGTAAGTACGTAAAATTATGATTTTCGTATATTTCGTAAATAACGGTAATTTTACTGTAAGTAATTTGATTTCTTCATAAAAGAGGTTAATTTACCTACGAATGAATAAACGTTAAAAGAAGCCCCGTTATTCCGTCTCAATGCTACCAAGATGAAACTCCACGAAGAACAAAGAAACATTTCAGCTTTTCACAAAGCTTCGTTGATGCTTGCCAGCAATTAAATATGTAGTATATAATACCTATCGAAAGTATATTCTTCCTTGAAAATACGTAGGTACTGAATTATTTTAGTATATTGTAAAACAAAATTGTATAATATATTTTGCTTTGCATTATCAGTTGAATTTGCATATTGTTACCAAATTTAAAGTTAATCTGATTAAATACTAATTGTTCATAAAGAAGGTACGTGAAAACGGCTTACAAGAGTTGATGAATTATACAGGGTTTATAAGGTAAACGTACTGGTGCTCGACGCGGTCCCAGTACATGTCATCTTGAAACTTAAGTCATTGTCAATAGGGCATTAGCATGTTGAGCACTAGTACGTTTACCTTATAGGTAAGTAAGCACTATTCAAATTCAGATATTACGCTAAGACTCTGAACTGATATAGAACAAAAGTTGTAATGCGGGTATAGGTGTGTGGGGGGATATCGGAAGGCTCGGGAAATTACGGTTTACCGGACCGCTGCGCTGAAGTTTGCTATATTTCTGGGCGGGCGGGAACTTTCTCCTCTCAACTCGTTAAGGCTGCTTACGCTATTGCGCCCCAGAGGCCTACCTCTGCGCTTTTCCTGTAGCCTACAAGTAAATGTCTTTTCCATACTTACTACGCAAGAAAAGGGTTTCGTTATATATGTGTCGATGTATTTTAAAATTCTAAAATTATAGCTACTTATCGGAAACCGCGATGACTTTAAGAAAATGTGATTTAAAAAAATCGGTATTTCTTTTAAATATTTTGTATTAAATAATTCTTCACTAATACCTGTAAAAGTTGATTGTCCTTTTCGTCGTGTTTAATTAAAGACACTGCAATGGTTTCAATATAATTAACAAATTAAGACTAGAGTTAGACCAAGATAAGTCTGCAACGATTTTGATAGCACACGCAGTGCAAGTGTTATTTATACGTCATAATTTCATGGAAGTTTGACGTTTAAAATAACACTTGCAAGGCGTGTCCTATCAAAATCGTTGCAGATTTAACTTGGTCTAACTCTATGTACCTATGTTTATTTTTTAATCAAGGGCGCCATTTTTTTTAAACAGACCGAAATTAATGAAACGTCAAACTTAAGCATTTATATGACTCTTCTTGTTTATGGCAAAATGTTGCCTTAATAAACTGATTTTAAATACTTACCCCCTTATTCATAAACATTTACTAAAGTTGACAAGCCGATAATAATCGTTTGTCCCTTTCCGACGTTTTGATCATATTAACGGACAAACGATTATTATCGGCTTGTCAACTTTAGTAAACGTTTATGAATAAGGGGGTTAGTTTACAAGATTAGGGGTTTACGTTTCATTATTGGTGCCACGTCCATAATAGGGGCTTTTACCATACGCAGGAGCAGTACCTATCACTGAAAAAAATGTTTTTTTTTTCATTTATTATTAATCCTAATTTTTGTTTCCCTCCATAATACATTGTAAAACGTGTGATATATTTGTTTAAAGGCCATTCCCAAATCGTGTTCAATATCGACACTCGAGAATATTTAATTTGTATATACAATTATATACTTACACTTAACACAAATAGTACATTGTGCAACGAGAGGGTAAGTGAAATATTGGAAACGAGGGTGTGAATTCGCGACAGCCACATGCTCAAAGCCTCATGTCCATATCAATCCATAACCCGCGGGAACAATATATCTAAGGCTTAGATATATTGTTCCCGCGGGTTATGGATTGATATACAGGTGTACTAATCCTTCAGGCTTAGATTCTAAGCCTGAAGGATTAGTACACCTGTATGAAATAAGATCTTTCTCGAGCAAGTGTGATGAAAATAAATATTTCCGTTAACTCTAGAAATCAATAATCGATTGTTGTTTTGCCAATTTTATCGCCATCTTTTTATAGCTTTCCGCTGCTTGCTCTTTCAGCTAGGTACGTAAAGTGTCGATCGTCACCCGCCCCCAATGCATTTACTATGAGAAATCGCAGATTCCCTTTGCAAGTCATACTTTTGATTTTCATAAGTAGCTTATGTTGTCTTGTCGTGTCGATACATAGATAGCATCGTAGACTAAATACAGAACGTAACATAACTACGAGTTCACAGTCTTTGTAGTTGTTTGCCTCCATTTTTTAAAGTATTTAAATATAAGGGTTTCTAGGTGCTTACCCTAAAAAGTCCTAGAGAGCATCAATCGCCACAAGGAGTACTTATTTAGTAGTCAGGAGACATATTTGACGGCCTGGCCGAATGTAAATATTTGCCACTAAAGTTTATTGGAATCGTATTCAAATCGAAGTCCTAAAGTTTCCTGCGATTTTCTCTTGCATTTTACGAGCAAAGGGGCAGACAATAAAATTTTGTGTCTCTATATGTATAATTTTGTACAATCCTAACGCACTTATAGACAATAAAATTTTGTGTCTCTATATGTATAATTTTGTACAATCCTAACGCACTTATAGACAGGTGAAATTGAAGTATATAGGTACGTACTTATATAATAGTTGATATCAATCATCATCCCCATAAAATAAGACTACAATTATATAGTTTTGTTTATATGTATGATGAGTTTATTATTGAGAATTCAGCATGTTTTTGCCGTCTATATTAAATAAGCTTTAATTCCCACTAGTTTGCAACTTTACATTACAAGTAGTTATTTGTGCAGTTTAAAGATATTTTATTGGAAAATTTATGAATGAAAACCTCTTAAACAGCAGTTCAAAATATGCGACGTGGAGCTCTTAAATACCCATAAAGAACACCTTACCGTAGTTCGTGCGGCGCCTGCCGTGAGAGGGGCGCGCATTACAGGCACATTACATATGCCAGTCTACTACCGCGTTATAGGAGTCCATAAAATACACGAATGCTCAACCACATAATGTTACGGCATAAATGATGGCTTGGCAATAAGTTGTAGGTACTTGTTACGTGCTTGCTTCGAATAGTAAACGAATAAGCAACATGAATGTTAAATGAGTTAAGCACTAAATTAATTATCGATTTCAATTGAAATTATACACAGTAAAGGAGTTTAATTCCTTCAACTTAATTAATCACTTTGAGTGACGAAATATACGTACCTACACAATAAATCAATACATACCTGTAACGTAATCGAAATTTAGGTTTCAATATTTAGGTTGATTACGAATTCAGCAAATTTCCAAAGCTTAATCCATGCCACACCAAGTAAGTAGGTACAAGAAAGTCATCGAGAGGGCAGTTTTGACTTTTAATTCAAGCGTGCTAGAGTTAGACCAAGAAAAGTTTGCAGCGATTTTGATAGCCCATGCAGTGCAAGTGTTATTTATACGTCATAATTTCATAGAAGTTTGATGTTTAAAATAACACTTGCACTGCGTGGGCTATCAAATTCGCTGCAGACTTTGCTTGGTCTAACTCTACTACTTATTAGATAACAGACAATACCTACTATTACTTCTACTCTCTACCTCTACTACTACTTGTACAATAGACGGTTAACTGAAAATTGTTCACAGGTTGTAATTGGAAATCGTTCAAGATTCCTAAATACGCTAAAAGCCCAAGGTAAAATAAAATTATATCGGCCTTAAAATACCACCGCGACGTCCAATTACGTGCTTTTAAATGGAATTCGTATTTTCATTGGCGGCAGCGCACCACCAACTGGTATAGACAGGTCGTAAATATCGCAATAATGTCGCTCGCTCTGCACTATGGAACACGGCTCTCGGGCGGCATCGGCACTGTGAGGGTGTGAGGACATGCCCTACATTCACAGTGCTTAACGAAGGTAAGTGAGTCAACGGATAAAAATAAGGCATTCAATCCGTCATTTTAATAATTGTAACAATTAAGTCATATCACATTAGCCATTTGTAAGGTTTCAAAATTATATTCATGACGTATTTAATATTTATTATAAAGGTAATTGAGGAGCTTATATTCAAAACCTGATTTGTCCCATAAAAATATTGAGTTAATGTTATCAGTCTATATAGAACATTAAAAATAGCACCTATATAAAATGTTTCATTACTGCATAAAACTTATTTTTCTATAGTATTATAATTTTGTATAGCGGGATCATATGCAAAAAGACTTTTGTCCACAAGAATTTGCCATGCTGTAACACGGCTGTTTTGAAAGGGGGTAAAATAATAAATAAAAAGCCCCGGCTTGACGAAAATGGAAACAGCCATGTTAACAAAATAAAAATAAATCAAAATTAAATTAAAATAAACTAAATGGAAACCTTGCTGTAGGAAAGCTAAGAGGAGAGACAATTAAACAAATTCATATCTAACAAACTTTATTAACTTAATGTTATTTCAAAAGCTCAGTGGCAAGGCAGGGTCGCTTCACAGGTTCTAGTTATAAGGGTTTACACCCATTAATTAAAAACTAAAAACTAAATTTCGAAATACCTAAGTTTTATGCACCAGAACTTTCAAAACTTCAAACTGAATAAAATTAAATTATAATTAACCATTTTAAATTTGTAGTTGGGCACGGATGCCACTCAAAAGTTATGCAACAGACCGACCTCAAAAACTGCTGCTGGAACTGCAGCAGCGGGGGGCGTACTCGCCTTTCCCCGGGAAGCTGGCCGCTAACCTGGTTGGAGCCGGCCGCTGCAGATGGCGTGGTACAGATCCCACAGCCTCATTTTACAATTTCTAAACATCTTCAAATGAATTTCAAAAGAATACGAAAGCTCTTCCAAAGAATTCGAAAGCTCTTCCAAAGAATTCACAAGCTCCCGGCTCCGCACTGGAAGCTGTTAGGACTTCTGGCGGAGCACTCCCAACCCTCGAGCAGGAGTCAACTTCAGTGGAGCACACCGAAGGACTCGAGCTGCTTCCAGCATTTCGACCAACATGGCGAATGTGTGGTCTCACCACAAATAGTACTCATGCGAGCGTGCGTCCCCGGAGGGGTCCACACATCAAATGTCCATGTCATCTCAAAATGACCTCCTCATATGTTGAGTACAAAAGGCCAAAACAAAAGTAGGGTGCCAATCCCTTGAAGACACAAATCCTACGAAAATTCTGACTGATTTATTTAACAATTCACTCCTGAGCCTAAGAAATATATTTTACCAATAAATCTAATAAAGTTTCATTTCAGAGCCCCCTTTTTGGAGTCTGTAATTCCTATGTTTTATTTAACATCTAAATTCTCTCTTACCTAAAAAACATATCTAAATCATACAAAGTTTTCCTGGAGTGACAACCTAAATATCTCAAGTTTTAATTATTTTTACTCGTATGACAACCCCGACAACAGATAAGCATAAAGAGGTGCATCTGAATGCAACAGATTATGCAAATAAGTGCAACCAATCGAGTTAGTTTGGGATATTGTTAAAATCGTCGAAATAAGAAAAGGAATTCAACCCAAAAATATTAATTTAAAATTTAAGAAAATGTCTACGTTACAATGCAAAAAGTGATTTGTCACTTTAGCCAATCGCTAGTCTATTTTGCCGCCATTTTCCCTAAGGAGAAAACACTTTTTGTTTGGTTTGATATAAACTTTCTTAAGTCGAACCTCTGGGGTTACGAACAAAATATGATTTGTCCTTATAATGTTCGTGTGTATGATTTTAAGTCTCAAAAATCTAAGTTAATTTGTATGGGTACTTATTCCGAATAAATTTAAAATAGTATTAGTCTACAATATAATTTTTAATTAACAGCGCTAAGTTTCAATTGTATCAATGTAATACGAAATAATAGTTTTTTCCATTTATCTCAGTTTGACATTACGGTAACAAATCAGGTTTTGAATATAAGCCCCTCAATTATAATTTCAATCTATGTACATATTAATGTGTCAACAACTCCACAGTCGATATCGGCGAGAACGAATGACATCATTAGTTGATTGACTCGAAAGTTGGCGGGTTGTTATTGTTACCTATTGGCGGGAAAGTAAAAACTAAAAAAAACCTTGGTTATCCGATTGGCAGTGTAAGAGAAAAGACTTGAATATTTAATTTGAAAATTGTAATCATTAAGATAAATACCTTTGTCCTAGTTATTAACTGGAGTTTTGCTGGTATGTTTTACAAAAATCTGTACACACCATTTTTTATATGGAAAATTTCTGTTATTACTCCGAATTTATTTATTTTTTACTTATTTAAAAATATGAACATTCCATCTTTTATTATGCAAATTGACATGTAAATTTTTAGTTAATTCTATATTATCCTTAGTTCATTAAGTGAATTGTATATATAAATGACAATGTATGACCATTACTGAATAAATGATATGATATGATATGAATGACATCTTAGTTTTTTTTTGTACTCATACTCATACTCATACTCATACTCATTCTTTATTGGTAATAGGTAATTAGGTACATATTTTCGTTAATATTTGTACCATCATAAAAAGTCTAAGATAAATAGTAACGGAATAGAAAAAAACTTTGTGATTTTGAGTAGAAATAACAGAAACTTTTTCAATTTAAAAAAGTGTTTTTTTTTTAATAAAGTGAATAATACTGGGTTCGTGTCAGATGATTACTTGCCTGCAAGCGCCACTACACGATAGTAACAACAGATTTTATAGCTTGATAATCGATTTTTTAATACAAATTTTACTAAACGCTGACACTCGTTCATCTCGTTTTAGGTACAACTTTGCATAAGTGTATTTATTATATTGTAAAAGATTTCAGATTTTCAAGGGTGATTCGTTGTAAACACACTCTTTGAGATAATAATGACATTTATTATAATTTTTTTTATCAATACCGCTATTGCGTCATTAGTCGCTGATTTTGCTCGACGCAGTCTTAAAGGAAAAAAGGCAAACCGCTTAGCGGGATCTTGACACAAGACCGTGCAGCAAAAATATTAAATCTCAATTCTTACCTAATTCCCGTACATACTAGGAAGGTGTAACTCTCTCCACCCTTAAACCTTATAAATTAAATATATAAATACATAATTCCCTAATTATTCTAATAATTGGCCACGTGATCGTCTAGTCTAGTAGTTAGGACCCCTCTGAAGTGAACCGAGATACCCTAGATTCTTTAATGAGTAACAACTATATTTTGGACTCCAATTTTACTTTATTTTACCTAGATTATAAGCAAATGATTATGGTACTGAAGATATGTTTTATTATGTTATTAAAGAATAATTTAATGATTATTTTAATTGAGTCACAGACACAGAATATTCAACGAATCTCTAGGAGAGGTATAAATGTTATTGATGAAATATTCAAATATAATATGAATTTAAAAATGTTTTTGGTAAAATCCTGCTACGCCTATTAAGCTCCCGGGGTACTATAGAGGCAGCACTCCTGAGGTAAGCTCATTTACTCCCTAGCATTTTAAGGATAATTATATTTAACTATCATCTTCTAAACGACTACCACCTCTATATTTCGATGCAGGTCTGGGAGCTCTTAGTCCGATAACCACATCAATCGGAGCACCTACCCTACCTCTTTAGCCAGACGGGCTATGACCAACGCTCCGGAACCTATGCGTACCTAGATGACGACGAAGAGAAGCGCCAAGTATTCATCAGTCATCGAATTTACTTATCTTTTTTATATTCAAAAGCTAGGGATGCTAATCCCTTAATCCCTTTCCCCAGAGCTGATAATCTAGACAGAATTCCTAGTTCTATAAATGTATAAACGAAGTACCGAGTTTATCTGTTAACTATTAATGTTTTATGAGACTGAAATATCAAAATGAGCATTATTTCACTCAAAATTCCCAATGGACTACTCTTGTCTGCCAAAGGGGTCCCTAAAACAGAACCAATCTTCGATCCTTCCATCTCAGACTAGCCTGCACTCCTAAACCCAGCTTGATATTTAAGTATTGTTTATGAAATACCATGAAAAATAGGTTGAACTACTCAGTACCTCGTCCCTACACCAGAAAACCAGAAATAGAAATAAAGTTTCATAAAACCGTTAATGATCCTCATATAAATTAGAAAATAAGAAGATAGTAAGAACCTTTACCTTTTAACCACTCGTATTTTAGGATAAAGAAACCATATTTTTAAACCCTTAAAGAGAAATATATATCAACCATATCAATTTCACTGACCAGAACTAAAAAGAACCCTAATAAACAACAAAATGAGTGTGTGATTCTACCCTAACCCTACCCATTGTCCCTGATCTAGTACATTCAAAGCATAGTTCGTTCTTACCATCGACCTAATGCTTTGTAATATACGCAAGTGCGGTCCCTACGAGAAGCTGTAACGTTCGGCAGGCGAAACCGAGGAGGCAACCTACAGGCCAGTGTACTTATTTGACTCCCTCCTTATCGCCCGCGGGCATGGTGGATAAGAATAAGTCGCCCTATTCCGTGTATATAAGTAGATCAGTACCCTAGCACACACACGCACTAATCACGAGGAAAACTGCCGCAACAAAGACTAAGTGTAATATCAGTCACGACAGAAGTCTGTCCCCGCAACCAGCACTAGTATGAACCGGAGCACCGAAATATATAAATATATTTAATAGGAGACCTAGTCTCAATTACTGTCGACTTCAGTGGGCAGGATTTACACCCAATGACGCGCACGTGACGTCCCCACATCCATCTAAACAGGGGGCCTTGAGACTAGTGAGATAATTCGTCTCTTATGTTGATATAAAAGAGACTCCGAGTCCTCTCAAACTCGGAACAAAAGACTCCCAACCATCCAATCCTTTGGCACCGTTAGGTGGATTGAATGCTTAGCAGGACAAACTGTCAGTCCAAACAATGATCTGGTTTTAAAATAGCAAAATTACCCCATATAAAAACACTAAGATCTCACAATATAAATTAACTATAAACAAAGTGAAATTCCCTTAAACACTGTTATCTATATTTAACGTTACGAGAATTTCTTCCCGCAAAATCAAACAGAGACACAATCCCAAGCCCCGGCTATGCAATGCAACGACATTGTCCCTGCATAACATGACGGCACTTAGAACACACAATGTAGAAAACTTCACAAAACTAACTCTGGGGAACATGGCAGTAAAGAATCTCTACCAAAATCCAAGTCTAGCGTTACGATGACATAGTCCCCGTAAAACCAAACAAAGACACAAATTCTAAGTTTAAATTTACCAGGATAATTCCAAGTAAAAACAAACACATAGAAAAAGTAGCAGAGAAACTTCACTTACCAGTATTACGTTACGCCCGAAAACCAGTGTCACTGTTAGTCCATTGGTTGAAGAATGAATACGCGACCCCTCCTTTCAGCCCTTTTATATGATTTTTTGCTAACTCAGACACGCTAGTTCAGACAGAACACCTGTGTCGCACCTGCCTACTTCAGCCATTTCTTCCAAGAATTATGTCTGAAGTACAAGCGCACCTGCACTCTACCCCTAGTTCAGACACATTCACCTTGGAAATCATTCCTACTTTCAATGAATTATCTACAAAAATTAACCTTACATCTTTTATTTAAGACTTATTTTGGCCCGACGAAGTAGTTCAGACACGCTCTGTAACCCAGACATTTGATATTTCAGAACCAAAAGTCGTAACGACACATTCTCTATCTAGTCCTTGCGCCTCATACTTAAGATTTACTTTTGATTGATGCCACATCTTACTCAGCCATCTATGAATTTCTTACGCAACTACTTGAACGTTAGGTGATTTGTTGATAACGCTTCAACGTCAATACGTAACTTGTTATGTGAAAAAAGCGCGGGAAACGTGAAACGTGGCGGTTGTGTGTTTTGGTTTCTCGTACATTTAATTCAATTTAAGATCAAGGAATTGGTAATTTGTATATATTTTAGATAGTATTACATGTAAATATTTTTGTTTTCTGTATATATTGTGACATTCACTCATATTAGGTAAGTCTTTTGTAATTCTTTACAATGGGGGAGGATGATCCTCCCGACCCTGGAGGAGAAAACCTCCAGGTTGGTATAAATATTGAAATAGAGTCTAGCATGGATACTGATACATCTGTAAATAATAAAAATGATTTAAAAAGAAAAGTATATAAAAATAAGAGGTGTAAAGATTGTAACAAAAAGAGAAAGCGAAATGCTGGTGGGGAATATGTTTGCGAGTGTGAAATTGTACAAAAGACCCAAGCTCATTCTATAACAAATACTGACACAAATAAAGTAGTTTCTGATATTCAAACAACAAAAGTTGGCAGAAATTTATTTTCAACAGCTGATGTTGCACCGTTTACGGTGCATGTTCAATTAAAACAAACTGATCCAAACTCGTCTCTGCACCCGGTGTCTTTTGGTAGGTTCTTAGTAAAAAACGGCTTCAAAAATATTATAAATGGCAGCGTGAAACGTATTGGTAGGACAAGAATTTCCATGGCTTTTGCAAATCATATCGATGCTAATTTGTTTGTAACCAATCCTCAACTTGACAACGAAAATTTAACAGCATACATACCATCATTTACAGTAACGCGCATGGGCCTAGTCCGTGGTATTCCATCACAGTGGTCCGAGGAGGAAATAGTGTCCAACATTTCCGTGCCCACTGGGTGTGGAAAAGTGCTTAAAGTTCGGCGTTTGAATCATAGAGTTACAGTTAATGGTGCCGTTTCGTGGCAACCCTCTGAGACAGTTGTCCTAACTTTTGATGGTCAAGTTTTACCAAAACGGGTATTCTCATGCTACAACTCACTGCCTGTCGAACTGTATATCTTTCCCACAATCCAGTGCTTCAACTGTACTAAATTTGGTCATACGAAAACTAATTGCAGATCTAAACCCAAGTGCTTTAAGTGTGGTCAATTGCATTCCGGTCATACCTGTTCAGTGGAGGAGGACGATGCCGTTTGCTGCCTTTGCAATGGTTTCCATTTCGCCACGAACAGGGCTTGCCCGGAACACAAGAGACAGAAGGATATTAAAGTAACTATGGCTAACAATTGTATTTCTTATGGTGAGGCTGTTAAATTACATCCAGCTGCTTCAAAATCATTTGCCGATGTCCTTCTGACACAATCACCCCAACAGCCACAGTCTCAGCCAAATTTACATCGCAGTGTCAATAATCCAGCCCCGGGTACAACCATGCAGTCACACAGTTATAAAAAGACAACTTTTTTGAAACCACGTACAGTTAAAAAACTTATAACAACAGGGTATGATGCAGCAGCTCACAATGCTTTAGTTAAAGAATATATCATTCCATCTCCTCAAAATGGCTGTGCACTACAGCAAGAGTCTCCTAAAGATAATGTTTCAGTAGCTGAGGAAATACAAGCGTTAATTGATCATTTATCTCAGCCTAATGTAAGAATACCGTCCCACGTTGCCCCCATGCTTGAAGAACTTGTCTCAACTATTAAAAATAATGGCCAAAATTATACAGTGGAACTGCAGAAGTGTAATAAATAAAAAACAAGATTTAATTCATTTATTAAACAAATTTCAACCATTTGTTTTTGCCCTCTCTGAGACATGGCTCAAGCCTGGGGCTCTTCTTAGAGTCACGGGATATTCATGTCTCAGAGAGGACCGTCCTTCGCGACCTGGCACTCCTGGCGGATGGGGCGGAGTAGCTCTACTTGTCAGGAATTCCATATCATTTTCACCTTTTCATCTTCCATCCCATAGCGATGATTTTTCAATTGTTGCTGCCATTGTAAATAACATCTGTATTATTTCTGTATATATTCCTCATCCCTCATCATCTATTTTTGTTGAGCTTGAACAAATAATTTCTTCTCTTCCTAGGCCCGTTTTAATTTTAGGAGATTTTAACTCACATCACCAGGTTTGGGGTAGTTCATCGTCTAATTATAATGGAGATCGCCTCATTCATATCATAGACCAACACAATCTTTGTGTTTTAAACAACGGTTCTCCAACCCGCCGAACAGCTCCAACAGAGTCAATTAGCGCTATTGATTTATCAATTTGTTCAGTTGATCTTGCGGCTTCTCTCACTTGGCATACTCTGGAATCAACATATGGGAGTGATCACTACCCTATCATTATTACATTTCCATCTTCTATTCCGCCATCTCCGAAACCTAGCCCTAGGCTTAAGTATAATTTAAGTAATGTTGATTGGAAACTTTTCAAAACCCGTGTAGAGGAGAAATTGTTGTGTTTACCGTCCATAGATGATAGTAATGTAGTTAGTTGTTCAGTTGCATTAGCTCAGATAATGACTGAAGCAGCTGATGAAATTTTTCCGGTTAAAAACAGTGCATCAGGTAAAATACCTTCTCCGCCTTGGTGGGATGATGATTGCACACAAGCTATCAGAAACCGTAAGGAGGCTGAAAGAAAATATTGTCATTTTATGACAAATGAAAATTTTGAGACATTCATGCAAGTTGCTCGTGAGACAAAAAAATTGTTGCGAAAGAAAAAGTTCGAAGGCTGGAAGCGATTTTGTTTGTCTCTTAGTCCTAGCGTAAAACCATCCATAGTATGGAATAATATTAAAAGATTTAGACATGCTTTCAATGAGTCCTCTAGACAGATCCTTCCTCCTAACCTTGCTACACAGTTTATGGATAGATTAGCACCTGCTTCCGTCCCCGAAGAATATGTATTTCACCCTGCTGCCTTTTCATTTGACTCATGCTATTATAATACTTTAAATGAGCCTTTTAAAATGGAGGAGTTAAAAGCTGTATTAAGTGGTTTAAAAGATACTTCACCTGGGGAAGATGGAGTTCCTTATTCCTTTTTAGCAAATGCTAGTGATGGTATTCTTTCTTATTATCTAAATATAATAAATTCTGTTATCCAGTCTGGTAAAATTCCTGATTCTTGGAGATCTCAAATAGTTATTCCTATTTTAAAGCCGTTCAAACCAGTGTCAGATGTTTCTTCTTATCGTCCAATTGCCCTTTCCTCAGTATTTGTTAAAGTAGCAGAACATTCAGTTAAAAACAGACTAGAATATTTTGTAGAAAAAAACCAATTACTTTCTCATAGTCAATTTGGCTTCCGAAAAGGTAGGTCTACTTATGATAGCTTGGGTATTTTAATTTCAGATATTCGATTGTCATTTTCTAGAAATGAGTCTATAGTAGCTGCTTTTCTTGACATAAGCGCCGCTTATGATAATGTCTTAGTCTCAGTGTTACAAGCAAAACTTCACAAATTAGCTATACCAGTAATGTTAACCAATTTCATAATAAACCTTTTATCAGAAAGGTCCATTAGCCTTCTCATAGATGACAACAATAGGATTTCCCGTTTAGTGTGGAGAGGTCTTCCCCAAGGATCCGTATTAAGTCCTTTGCTATATAATATCTACACATTTGATTTAGAATCATCCTTAAATGACACGGTTAGAGTCTTGCAATATGCTGATGATTTATTATTATATTCGCCAAACCTTTCTATTGAACAAGCCAGTAGATCAGTCACTTCTTCTTTGGGCTTATTGAAGTTATGGTTAGATTCAAATGGTCTGGAACTTTCAGTGCATAAAAGTGTTGTAGTTTTGTTTACTAGAAAAATGTTTCCTCCTCCGATCAATGTGCAATTTAATAACTGCTCCATTTCCATTAAAGATAAAACCAAATTCCTAGGTGTTATTTTAGATAATAAATTAACGGGTCTTCCACATTGTGATTACATAGTTTCTAAATGTGAAAAAAATATTAATATCCTCAGGTGCGTTTCAGGAGTTTGGTGGGGTTCACATCCTTTTTGCATGAAACTCATGTATAATGCCTTGATAAGAAGTATTTTAGATTATGGGACATTTTTGTTAGAGCCAGGATATGTAGCTGGCTTCCAAAAACTAGATCGTATTCAATCCAAAGCACTCAGATTGATTTGTGGGGCCATGAATTCAAGCCCTATCAATGCCATGCAAGTTGAGTGTGTTGAGCCTCCACTTCATTTACGACGCCAATATCTTAGTGATAGATTTATTTTCCGTTGTTCCCAATTCTCTAATCACCAACTCTGGATTATCCTGTCTAACCTTGTGCTTCAAATAACTACTTCCAACTATTGGAAACACAAAAGTCCTCCTTGTTTAGTAAAAAGCTTTCAAAAACTTAAATCTATATCAGCTCCCACTGTTAGCTCTTCAACACTTCCCATTTTCCAATATGAATATGATTCTCTGACACTTATTCCTCCAGTTCTCCTCAATATTGGAGTCTCCAAGAATGATGTTGAACAAAATCAACAATTCCTGGAATTCATTGGAACAGATGGCCTGGGTGCTCATCATATGTACACAGATGCTTCTAAGACGTCAGAGAATGGTTGTGTTGGCGTTGGTGTTCTCCACACCCAATCTAATATTTACCAAAAAATAAAGTTGCCACCAGAATCCTCTGTGTACAGTGGTGAGTGCTTTGGAATCCTGAAAGCAATAGAGTTCATCATTATAATGCATCTCAAAAAAACAATTATTTTCTCAGATTCCCTAAGTTCACTACAGGCAATATGTAAATTTCCTTTCAAATCTAAATCTAATAACCCAATTATTTATCAAATCCGTAGCCTATTGTTAAAATGTCACATTAAAGGGTATTCGGTTTCCATTGCCTGGATCCCTGGACACAGAGGGATTAAAGGTAATGAAAGGGTGGATGATTTAGCTCGAGATGCCATTAGTTGTGGGGACATGTTTCCGTTTAAGAATGTGTCTGAAGACCTGTTGGCACTGCCTAAATTATACCTACGAAAGGAATGGAGGAATTTATGGACATCTGGTGCAGGTGCTGCTGCGTTACATTATCGAAGCATTCAAAAATCAATTCCTGCCAAACCTTGGTTTGCTAAAATCTCTCTGCCAAAACCTGCAACTAGTATGTTAATTCGAATGAGATTGGGTCACGTATGTACACCGGAACACCTCAAACTACTAAATCGCGTGGCCAGTTCTGCATGTACTTGTGGAGCTGATCCCGCTGATCTTAACCATATATTCTTTGCATGTAACCTTTATGATCGTTCTATACTATTAAGACAGCTGTCAGATTTTAAAGTTCCGTTTCCCACATCTATTACAACACTCCTGTATATTAATGATTCTTCTCCATATATATTTAAATCATTGTATTCATTTATTTCACGTCATAACATTAAACTCTAACTGCCTATAATTTACCTTTTCCTGATCCTTTTCCAAAATTCCGTCTTACCCGTTATAATGTAATCCTTTAATTCCGTTTCCCTGCTTTACTCGTCTGGCTGAATGCGCCAGGAGCGCGATGCCATAAAAAAAAAAAAAAAAAAAAAACTTGTTATGTACTTAATTCCCTTCGCGGTGTACAGATGGCGTTGTTTTCAAACGTTTTAACTTTGATATTTATATTGGAATATGCATAAACACTAATTCATTTTCATAATAAAGGTGTTTTACTACTTAAATGTTTTATATTTATAGATAGGGCTTACGGCTAGTTACAAAGGGAACTAGCTTGGTGATAGGTAAAAATAATACGATTAAACTACTATGATGAGAATAACATGGTAGACAATTATCCCATCAAAAACATTACATGTAAAAAGGTGCAAGTCTCGCAACACTTCTACTACAAAAAAGTTTTGAGATGTAATGTGAAACCAAGTCGGTTATTTTAATCAGTGCCAGTAATACATATAATGACCTGGCAATCGCACGGCTGCATAATGACATAAGGATCATCGTCACCTATTTAAAATTCTTCTAATTGAACATAACGCTAGCGCTAATAAAATTGCAGTTTGAGCATTACACATATTTACGAGTACGGTACGAGTAAAGCATTAATTGCGATTGCCAAGTCATTATATGTATTACTGGCACTGATTAAAATAACCGACTTGGTTTCACATTACATCTCAAAACTTTTTTGTAGTAGAAGTGTTGCGAGACTTGCACCTTTTTACATGTAATGTTTTTGATGGGATCTCATCTCTTTTTGTAAGCAGTCCTTGTTTTCGAGTAATCACACCTATACTATGTATACACATATCATACCTAAACACATCTTCATTCATACTCACATCGTACATCGTAGTGTACCTTTACTTTACCTACTATTTGTATTAACTGCAACAGTAACTTTGTAATAGCATATTATTATTATTATTATTTGTATCTCCTTGGATATCACGGGCCTATAATCCCGGCTTTTTGATAGGCTTGCGTGGGGACACAGATCCAACACGTAGAGGCCCCTTGGAGAGCTTTTATGTCATGTAGAACGCATATTATTATTATTATTATTCTCTTTATTCAATTAGGGTCTTAGGTTAGAGTTTTACAATGTGAGTATAAAAGTAAAATATAAAAACACTTACAAAACATAACAAAAATATATAAACACATTATAAAAAACCTAACCTAGGGTGCCGCCGGCAGCGGGGCAGGGTCCAAGCTGCCGGTGGTCAGGGCCGCAGAGTGAGGAATCGACGTACTATACGCGCCGTGTCCAAAATTACCGCCTTCTGCATCTGACCCTTGATCCAACCACCCAGCGAGAGTCTCTCTAGGTGTTGGTCGAGACTCTTCGCTATGAGACCGTTCGCTGACACGACTATAGGAACAATGATCGTCGAGTCAACATCCCACATAGCGGTTATCTCGTGGGCTAAGTCTAGGTACTTGCTGGACTTGTCCTTCTCGGCCTTCACGAGATTCTCATCATGGGGGATGGTGACGTCGACGAGCACGGTCCGGCGCTGCGATCGATCTATCAGCACGATGTCAGGCTTATTGGCTACAATAGTCCTGTCAGTGATGATAGATCGATCCCAATAGAGCGTGGCACGACCATTTTCGAGAACTGGCGCAGGTGAGTACTTGTAGTACGGCACTTCGCGGTCCACAAGGCCGTATAGGAGGGCAAGCTGCTGGTGAATAATTCTGGCTACGAGGTTATGTCTGTGCAAGTACTCGCCGTTAGCAAGATGAGAACAACCGGAGATAATATGCCTGAGTGACTCTCCGGGACGGCGGCATGCCCGACAAATGTCGACCGTACCGTCCTTCAGGATATATTTCCGATAGTTGTTCGTCATCATCACTTCGTCCGCAATTGCACAGGCAAAACCCTCGGTTTCTCCGAAGAGGTCCCCGAATCGTAACCAGTTCACCGACGCGAGCAGGTCCACATTATTCTCTTTATTTATTTTTCGTCTTAAGTTAGGTTTGTTATAATATGAATATAAAAGTAAAATATAAAAAAACACTTACAAAACAATAAAAAATACATATAAACACATTATAAAAAACCTAACCTAGGGTGCCGCCGGCAGCGGAGCTTGGCCCAAGCTGCCGGTGGTCAGGGCCGCAGAGTGAGGAACCGACGTACTATACGCGCCGTGTCCAATATTACCGCCTTCTGCATCTGACCCTTGATCCAACCACCCAGCGAGAGTCTCTCTAGGTGTTGGTCGAGACTCTTCGCTATGAGACCGTTCGCTGACACAACTATCGGAACAATGATCGTCGAGTCAACATCCCACATGGCGGTAATCTCGTGAGCTAAGTCTAGGTACTTGCTGGACTTGTCCTTCTCGGCCTTCACGAGATTCTCATCATGGGGGATGGTGACGTCGGCGAGCACGGCCCGGCGCTGCGATCGGTCTATCAGCACGATGTCAGGCTTATTGGCGACAATAGTCCTGTCAGTGATGATAGATCGATCCCAATAGAGCGTGGCACGACCATTCTCGAGAACAGGCGCAGGTAAGTACTTGTAGTACGGTACTTCGCGGTCCACAAGGCCGTATAGAAGAGCAAGTTGCTGGTGAATAATCCTGGCTACGAGATTATGTCTGTGCAAGTACTCACCGTTAGCAAGATGAGAACAACCGGAAATGATATGCCTGAGTGACTCTCCGGGACGGCGGCATGCCCGACAAATGTCGACCGTACCGTCCTTCAGGATATATTTCCGATAGTTGTTCGTCATCATCACTTCGTCCGCAATTGCACAGGCAAAACCCTCGGTTTCTCCGAAGAGGTCCCCGAATCGTAACCAGTTCACCGACGCGAGCAGGTCCACATCGGGTCCCGTGAGGGCCTTGTAGAACCGCCCGTGTAGCGCCTTACTCTCCCATGCCGCCTTGCGATCCGCAGTACTTAGTACCACAGGTTTGCGCCAGTTCTCGTTTGCCAAGGAGAGCGGCGTGAGGTTCCTGTCTACTGCCACCACATCACGATGCATCCCACACTCGTTGTTAAGGAAATAATTCCTGAGATTGTACACCTCGCGGTTGTGGAGATCCTTGGCGTTTAGGAAGCCTCGGCCTCCACACTTCCGTGGGATGTACAATCTCATAACTGACGAGCGTGGGTGTAGCATGCGATGTGTGGTGAGCAGTGACCGGACCCTCCGATCCAGGGCGTCCAGCTCGGTCTGAGTCCACCTTAGTATGCCAAAGGAGTATGTGAGAAGAGGCATTACCCAGGCGTTGAAGGCGCGCACTTTGTTGCCTCCTGACAAAAGACTGTTAAGGACTTTTGTGAGCCGACTGAAAAAGCGCTCCTTCATCGACCGTCTAATACCCTCGTCCTCAATACCCAACGACTGTGACATACCAAGGTATTTATAGGTCTCTGATTCAGAGATAGACCTGAAAGACATTGTCTCAGAAAGTTGTAAATTTGTTGAATTTACAACCTTCCCCCGCTGTACATGCATAACCGCACATTTATCGACACCAAACTCCATGTTGATGGCACTACTGAAGACTTCGGTGGTTTTCAGTAGCTCCAACAAGCCTTGGGTATTTGGTGCAAATAATTTGAGGTCATCCATGTACAGAAGGTGAGAAATAACTTCACCCTCTCTCCGAAGCCGGCAACCTAGTCCCAAATCCTTCAGCAAGGTGCTGAGGGGATTCAGAGCTAGGCAGAACCATTTCACCGACGCGAGCAGGTCCACATTATTATTATTATTATTTATTTTCATAAGACACAGTACAAATGTTTTACATTGAAATAGGACTGCCAAACTGCAAAACAGTTTGATGGCAGTTAGTAAAGCTCTTGATATACATGTTTGTGTCAGTTAAATATTTATAAACATGCTGTATTATTTTAACTTAATAACTAAGCATGCAAATTTAAATCTAGTTATTCTATTATAGGCCTTCAGGGCCAGCAAAGACGGGTCCACTTTTATAAGTTTCCATAATAAGTTGACCCCTCTCTACTGTTCCTGTGGGCAAATATCTATTAAATATTTCTTAACACTTGTTCTAAAGGTATGTGGGCTTATCTCTTTAGCAAATAGTTTTTCTGGAAGTGCATTAAATATTTTAGGTACCAAATATTGAAACGTCCGCTCTCCATAGTAATTAATGGGAGTAAAATTTTCTAAGAATAGTTTAGGTTTTCTTCTTGTCACTTTATCTTTATTCTGTGTTTTACATGGAAATGACTTTGTACTATAATTATGAGATGCTACAAATAACTTAAATTTTTCATTTACGGGTAGAATATTACACAATCTAAACAGCTGATCATAATCTTTGTTACAAGTTTTTTTCTGTTTAGGATTAACTAATAATTTTAAATACCGAATCTGTAGCTTTCTAATCATATCTAGTTGTGTTTTAAATGTACGACCATATGCTATTAATCCATAATCTATGTGTGATTCCACTAGGGCAAAGTAAAGTGTTCGCATGGTTTTACGATTTACATATTTTTTAAGTTGTTGGAAAGTTACGTAAATATATCTCAATTTGTTACATAATGCTTGTACTTGTAATTTCCAGTTAAATGTCCTGTCTATTATTAACCCTAAATATTTATATGATTCAACAAACTCAATTATGTTACAGTTACAGTTGTCTTTTAGTTTATGTAAGCAGTCGTATGTGTGCCCTATAATATTATAATGTTTACATTTTTTCTGGTAATGTGTAGACGATATGTGCATAGCTTTTGTTTTAGACATATTTATAATGATACCGTTGTCATGTGACCATTTTATTATGTTTTCTAAATCCGATTGTATACACTGTTCTATTTTTATTGTTATATATTCATATGGAATTACAAACTTACTTATGCAGTTCTTAGATCTTTAAAACGTGACTGATATTGCAATATTTTTAGGTTTTCTATGGCTTGATACACTGAAAACTACCTATCCTATGTTTAAATTTTAAAGCTTGTGGGTATGCTAGATGTACCTTAGAATTATGATGGTCGGTGAGTGTGTCAGTGTCGAAATTAAGGAACTTTGACGTAAAATAATTTTTAAACTACAAGTTCAAATTGAATGTTTTTGAGATTATATGTAAAGCATGTTAACCCCTATATGTCACTGAAAATTCAGGGTTCTAGCTTTAGCCAGCACAAAATTACAGGACGTCGAAAATGGCCTGAATTGCTTCGAGAAAAGGATGGTACGGCCGTGCCTCTTTGTATTGCTCGACTTGGCGGGGGCACTGCCGTGCCCCCAGATAATATAATTGGGTAATTTGATTCTAAACATGTTTCTTAATTGTCTAATTATACCTTAATTGTTCGTTTGGGCAACAAGACCTACAATACTGCCCTGCTTATCGCATGTGCAGTCTTCTTCTTCTTGGTCGCATCCATCATGACTGATGATCGTGGTCCATCGATTCCGGTCCATCGCTTTCCTCACCACGTCATAGAATTTCTGAGATGGTTCCTCGCCTTTGAGTTGGTCAGTCCATCGTGCTGGTGCATGTGCAGTACTTGCACGAAAAACATCGTTTAAATAAAGAACTTATTTAAAGAGAACAAGATAAACAATTGCATGTCTTTCCAACTGCGATTACTGCAAATGTTGTTAGCACGGCAGAATATGCCTACAATACATAACAGGGAGAGCGTATGTGTAGGTGCCTCGTTGTCATATATCAGTGCATCGTGTATATACTTACCCATACGTACTTATATATATTGCATCGATGAAGTGAATGCTTATATTGCTTATTGAATACACGTAATGAAATTTCCCCAACTTTCCGAGTGAGGCGCTGCAACCCCGATCAGGGGGCCGATTTTTGAATTTCGAGTGCTCGATTTCGTCACTCGAAAATCGGTGGAAAACAGCGTAATGCTGATTTTTGAAATACGAGCGATAGAAATTGGGAATCGAGTGGTATTGACCACTCGTTTTCAATTCTATTAGTAGAATTTAAATGACGGGTACTGCAGATATTATTGAACGAAATACTCGAAACTCGAACGAAATCGAGCGGTCGAAATTCAAAAATCGGCCCCCTGTGTCGATGTATGATTGAAAAGAGTGAATATATTTTGAATAAACATGATCAGTTCACTGCGTATAATGAATGATAGCTGCTATCGTATGCATGTAGTATAGTTACGCTAAGGTATGCATTTGAAATATATAAGAACTATTTATATTAACACCTGAAAGCGACGGCCTCAGCATTGGAATATAGAATTGGTGATAATTATGGAAAGATATAAAATCACGTGCATAGAAAATAGACTTGATAAAATTTGATTGTTTTTTCATGTTTGTTGTTTATTGTAAACATGTTGCTACAATTGTTAACTAAACTGAACTAAATGTCATTTGGGTATAGGTAGAGAAATATCTGCCTACATTTCACAAAAATCGTTTAAGCGAACATATGTACCATAAAATTGGTTTCCATACACAAAATAATTAAATGAGGACATATTGAAACCTGACAAAGTCGACGGTCGACCTCCCTCAGAGATACACAAAATAATCCAATAATCAGAGACCATCTAAATTGGAATGAAATTTGCAAGAGCCTATGAATTCGTACAAAAACAGCAGTATTACCTAATACGGGTATATCGTGTTTTCATGCATAAAATACAAATCAATCTATGGAACACGAAAAGGTCATTTGGGAGTATCGACGACTAGTGTTTAAAATTTCAGAGAACCAATAATCAATATGATAAAATGGATTTTATCTTCGACTTGTTCAATTTTTCGATAACTTTAAGCAAGAATAATGGAACTGCGTATACAAAAGGCTATAAACGTTGCAGACAAAAGGTGAGTGAAACTTGACTCCGAAACTTCATTAACGTCAACGACAGTGCTGCAATAGTTAAAGCCTTTAGCGGGTCTTCTGTGAATCAGTTCAGTACCTAGCAAAACTTGTTTAATCATGCACACATACGAGCAACTGGCGACACTTAGCAAATTAAAAAGACATTCACATGGTAATTGTTTGTCCTCAGTGCAAAAAAGGGAGGCTTATTTATTTGTGTAGCTTATAAAACATTAACAAAAGATCATGCCAGGTTTCCATATTTTTTTTTTGATTTATACACAATACCAATTCGGTAGATAATTTTATTGAAATGCTCAGTGCTTTGAACAAAGTAAGGTAGAACAAAAACAGAAAGTAGAAATTATGATATGTACCATGATTTTAATAGTTATTGCTATTCCGTTCTGTTAGCGATATTAAACCTCGTACCTATACTAAATAAATAATTTAAAGGATATTGCCGTATGATGTACCTACGGATACCTCCGTATATGAGCAGAAAAGAAAATATTCTGAATAACATTAAATTCTACGCTTTAACCATCGAATCTTTTTAAAGTAAAGGATGACTCACGCTAGACCGGGCCGGGGCCGGACCGGAGCTTCCAGAGCTTCGTTTTCTATGGAAAGCACCACGTGATCACCGATCAGCCGTCATAGAAAATGACATGTCGAATGCCCCGGCCTGGGCACGGCCCGGTCTAGCGTGAGTCATCCTTAAAACAGGAAATACATAAAAAAATTAAAAAACACATAGGTAATCTAAAAATGGAGATTGTATACCTAATAAGGATTTTTCAGCCCCTGTGAGAAATTTTTAGCAACGGCGGCGAAGGAGATTATAATTATGTGCTAACTCACTATATTACAAAAAAATATAAAAAGGGGCTAAACGAAATAAAAGTTTTATTTTTATTTTAAGTATTTTTTTTTAATAAATAATAATAATAGAATTTAAAATGGGGCTAAACGAAATAAAAGTTTTTTTTTTTTTAGCATGTTTTTATATGTATAAATAATAATAGTTATGATAATAATAAAATTCATGTAACCAAGTATATGCATAATTTAAACACTTTTTGTTTTATTGTATTAAGTAGGTAGTTTAGGCTCAGTTTAGGAGTTGAGTTATTAGAAAGTTGCGTTTTGAAATTTTTTACAGTACAGTTGCTACTTTACCGCCCTAGGGCGGGACTAAGGACAATACGCGCCTATGTCAAAAATTTAAAGGGCCATATGTACTGTAACAACAATTTAAATTTAAATTAATTTTATAAATCACTAATAAGTTATTAGTGATGACAACAATTTAAATTTAAATTAATTTTATAAATCACTAATAAGTTATTAGTGACTTATAAAATTAATTTAAATTTAAATTGTTGTTACAGTACATCTAATAACTCTATAATAATAAACAGTTTAACTCTATTACTAACAAAATGAATTACTAACTTATTAGATTTAACTTTTTTGTTTTTAAATTGTTGTAACCTGCAACGAAATAAAAGGCTTTTTATTTTATTTATTATTATTATGTACTGTAAAACGTTGTACAATAGGTACACGTGCGAAAAGGTAATTCGCAATTCGTGTCCATTTAAAACACTCCCTTCGGTCGTGTTTCAATATATCGCAACTCGTTCCTACTTTTCGCACTTGTATTGCAATGTACTATTTAAGTACAGGTGAGCCAAAAGAAGGGCGTGTTTAACCTAGTCAGTAATGACCCTATCTACGAATGTCCTAGGTTCGGAAATTTGTGGCATGAGCACGGTTATTTATTTGTTACTGTTTATGGATGAGTTCTATGTTATCATTATTTACATAATATATCCAGATATAGTATATCGTCGGCAATTCCCCAAAACAGAAGGCTAATGAGCTTACTATTCATTTATTTATGACTTATACTGTACCTACTATCTAGCGAATATTATATTAAATATAAATAAAATAAATAAATAAATAAATAAATATTATAGGACATTTTTACGCAAATTGACTAAGCCCCACGGTAAGCTCAAGAAAGCTTGTGTTGTGGGTACTCAGACAACGATATATATAATATATAAATACTTAAATACATAGAAAATAACCATGACTCAGGAACAAATATCTGCATCATCATACAAATAAATGCCCTTACCAGGATTCGAACCCGGGACCATCGGCTTCATAGGCAGGGTCACTACCCACTAGGCCAGACCGGTCGTCAAAATATTATGTGTTGTATTATGCGTTCGGCAAACTTTTACATATAGGTACTACCGGCTACATATATTTTATTCCTACACTCGATATATTTTAAATCTAAACTATACATACTAACTATACATAACATTGACACTAATGGTGGGCCTTAGGAACTAATGTCGGTCTAATAATTATTGGCCTTTAATCTTAATTTAAAATAGCAGTTAAGTAGGTATATTTACATATGTATTACGAAAAATAATTGAATAAAAGCGAGATAGTGCCAACCAATCAGCAGCTTGCTTAGGCGTGTTGTCGATTTTTTCCTGTCGTTCCTCCTCCTCCGATTACCTCCAATTCCATTATCTTCGACTTTAAATATAATTCTTACGATTTGCGCTTTAGTCGTAAATTGGTTTAAATATATAGTTTGTCTGACTGTCTCATTTCAATCATAGACAGAGAGAATCATACTATCTTTGTCTTACACTAGTACTAGCACCCAAAGGAAAAGGATGAGTATAGTCTTCCTGGTTCTTACTGACTGACAAATTGGTTTGACCAACTATAATATGCAAAAAAAGAATTTGAAGTTTCATCTCTATAAGAAATGCGAACAAAACACATTTAATTATTAGTTAGGGTGCTTTGGGGTAAGTTGAATTTTTTTTTGTTGAAAATAAGACATAAAGTCCTGTGTGATTCCGAAGCACGATTCACGTGTAATATTTTTAGTGCTGGCAACGTCGTTCCAACTGTCATTCATAAAATAAAAATGTTTTTACAAGCTTTTATTTACTTTCACCTGTCCCGTTGTCGGTCTGTAATCAAATCTTGCAAGTTAAATTTGATCCAATTCCCGGTTTCCGATTGAGCTGAAATTTTGCATGCATGTATAAATCGGATGACAATGCAATATTATTATGACATAGAGCTGATCTGATGATGGAGCTGGAAGGTGGCCATAGGAACTCTGTGATAAAACAACGCAACCTAGCTGTGTTTGGGGTTTTTAGAATTGTCTGTCTAGTTGCCTGTGGAAATAAAAGTACAGTCAGCGACAAAAGCTTGTACCAAAAATTAAATTTTTGCCAAAAACTTATTTTAGGATGAAAAAGTACCTGTCGAATGCATAAGGCACTGCATAAGTATCAAATACATGGCTTAAACTAAACCGTTTTCCCTCCTTTATCGGAAGATTCTGTAAAGGTTTGCCACTTTTACAGCCTTCTAGTAGAGTTATTTAAATTTACAACAGCGGTCGCTAGTCATGGGCGATGAAAGCCAGTATATTCCCGTATATATACAATACTAGTATATTCCCGTAACTTTAGTAGAAGGGCGAATTAACTAAGACCGACTATACAATTCATTCATAAAGTGGATATGCACTTTTGCTTTATGTACCATTTTTCAACACACACCTTTGTATTTTATTTTACGGTGATTCCAATGCAACACTACTTATCTCACCATTCTCATCAAAAAACCATTTCATCTCACCCCAACGCGCCTTAGGCCCCCCATATAACCATTCCAGTCGCAGAATCACAAAGTGGTAACTAAATGTCAGATGTGTCGTAACAGAGTCCACACAATCTGTCTAGAATTGTTTCGAAACAAAGTGTCGTCGCCGTGTCTACACTTTTCCGTAACAAGGTGTCGACACATTTGTGTGCACTTTGCGTGCGGTTTGCGACTAAATCTGACAGCAAATTTGTGACAGCAAATGTCAATATAAAATACCTCTTGAAAACCAAGGTTTGTCAAACTACTATTAGTGTCTCGTGTGCTCGTAATTCTAGGAAGTCATCATGGGCAATGCAAATGATAATAATCGACCGAAACCATATAAACACCCAACACCCGTCAACCTTTTACAGATTTTTTTTTAAAGAAATGCAATAAGCTACTTAGGTCAGGCAACGAATGCTCCAAAAGTTGTAGAGGGAAATGCTCGGAACACAATTTTTGACTCCGTAACTCGGTTTGACAAGTTAGGAGGTGAACATATCAAAAGTCCCCCGGCCGTAGCCCTTGAGCGGGGGGGGGGGGGAGGGGGCTTTGAAGGTCCCATTTTCCGGTTTTTCGATTATATCTCGGAAACTATGCATCTCAGCGACATGGCCACTTATACAAAATGAAAGTTAATTTAATTTGTTAGAAGTTTATTCAGTCAATTTTTTCGATATGTTGAATAGTTTTTGAGATATCCGCTCTTGAAAGGTTATTTAGGGCTCTATATCAGTGAAGGTGCTAGGCCGTGTTTGGTATCGTTTTCGTATAAATCTGGGGTGCTGAATCCATTTAAGGTATCACATTGACACCATTCCACAAAATAAAAAAAAATCTTTTTAGGGTTCCGTACCTCAAAAGGATAAAACGGAACCCTTATAGGATCACTCGTGCGTCTGTATGTATGTCCGTCTGAATACACAAAATAGTTCTTTACCTATAGATGACAGGAAAACCTATTAGAAATGTGCAGTCAAGCGCGAGTCGGACTTAATGTACGGAACCCTTAATACGCGAGTCCGACTCGCACTTGGCCGGTTTTTTTGAAACTCCTCTTGACGCTTAACCGCTGAACCGATTTCGTTGAAATTTGGTATAGAAATAGTTTGCGTCCCGGAACAGGACATAGGATAGATCTTATAACCAAAGTCAGCTTTTGAAGGTGTGAAAAGTGGCGTGGAAATTTGTACAGGAAATCAATAACCGCTGAACCGATTTATATGAAATTTGGGATGGTCTACATCTTTGATTTAGTTAAAAATGATAAAAAAACATGACTTCAAACCTAAACTTAAACAGTATTAACTTCAAGAAGTCAATTCTGAATTCCCCCCTACACCTCATTTCACACCTTTAAAGGATGATTTTTGAGATAACTTATTATGTCCTATCTCGGGACTCAAAATATATGTGTTCAGCAGTTTAAGCGTGAAGAGGAGTTTAAAAGAAAGTATTTTAATAAGTTTATATGTTTTTACTTCGGAATGGTGTCAATGTGATACCTTAACTAAATTTGGTACTGCGAATTTATACGAAAACGATACCAAACATGGCCTCGTAGCTTTACTGTTGTAGAAGTCAAAATAAAATTGAGAGCCCTAAATTCTTATTACTTGGCCATACTTGTGTAGAAGGAAAAGGTAAAATAAAAGTCTTCGGCAGGAATATAAGACACAAATATATTTTTTTCTTTGCGTTACTATTTCAATCATCAAATATAAACATACCTTGATTATATTATTCTAGTGAGATCCTCATAGATAAACAAAAACATTTACTTAAAAAATTACAAGGTCGAAATGTCACGGAACTTGTGAGAGTAATATGTGAAAAATAAAAACTTTTATGACAAAAAAATCTGGACACAATTTAAGAATCACCCAATTGCGTCGAGGAATCATCTGTATTTTTGCTTGTTTCATTACCTCCTCGCTTCTTTTTTGTCCTTTGTATTCTGTAGCAATTTGTTAGATCTGAAAATAAAGATAACTTGCGTCGTCACGGATGTCGATTTATAGGTTTTAGGAATGCAGAATTCGAAAACGATTATCATTTTATAATCCAAGATGGCGGCTACGTATTTTGTCATAAAAGTCGTCATGAATATCGTTTTATAGGTTTTAGGAAGTGCCGATTTCGAAAATGATGACCAGTTTGGAATCCAAGATAACTGCCGTGCACTTTGTCATAAAAGTCGTCATGGATATCGTTTTATAGGTTTAAGGGAGTGCAGAATTCGAAAATGATGACCATTTTGGATTCCAAGATGTCTGCCGTGCACTTTGTCATATGACCCGTCATGGATGTTGATTTATAGGTGTTAGGAAGAGTAGAATTCGAAAATGATGACCATGACCAACGTGCACGGCAGACATCTTAGATTCTAAAACGGTCATAATTTTCGAATTCTCCACTCCGTAATACCTATAAATCGAGATCCATGACGACTTTTATGACAAAGTGTACGGTAGACATCTTGGTTTCCAAAATGGTCATCATTTTCGAATTCTGCACACCCTAAAACCTATACATATAGTAGTTCGCCCCGAACTGTGAACTCGCGGTTCGCCAAACAGATCAATTGAATGCAGTGCTACTTAGTCTGAGATGGGCATTTCGTAATTGATTCCTGATTCCACGATTACTTGAAATTACTTTGTAATCTGATTACCGATTCCTAGATTACTTTGTAATCTAACAATACCGAATTATTAAGTACAATTCCATTTGAGGAATCAGGAATCAATTTTTAGAATACTACAATTACTAGTAATAGAAATCAATGTCGATTCTTCATTAGGTACAGGAATATATATTACTTGATTCCTTTCAGATTACATTTCGTACTACTTCATAAGTACTATCAAAAGTACATTTCGATAGTAGATATAGATGTTGTTGACTTACTAGGATGCATCTACCGATACCTTATTTGAAACAGGTGTGCAGATTTCGAAATTGATGACCATGACCAATAAAACGACATCCATGACGACTTTTAACATAGTGCATGGCGGCCATCTTGGATCCCAAAATAGTCATCATTTTCGAAATCTGCGCCCCCCAAAACCTATAAAACGACACCCATGACGACTTTTATGACATAGTGCATGGCCGCCATTTTGGATTCCAAAATGGTCATCATTTTCGAAAGCCGGGCCCCCTAAAACCTATAAAACGACATCCATGACGACTTTTATGACATAGTGCATGGCCGCCATCTTGGAATCCTAAATGGTCATCATTTTCGAAATCTGCGCCCCCTAAAACCTATAAAATGACACCCATGAAGACTTTTATGACATAGTGCATGGCCACCATCTTGGAATCCAAAATGGTCATCATTTTCGAAATCTGCGCCCCCTAAAACCTATAAAACGACATCCATGACGACTTTTATGACATAGTGCATGGCCGCCATCTTGGAATCCAAAATAGTCATCATTTTCGAAATCTGCGCCCCCTAAAACCTATAAAACGATATCCATGACGACTTTTATGACATAGTGCATTGCCGCCATTTTGAAATTGAAAATGTTATCATTTTCGAAATCTGCGCCCCCCAAAACCTATAAAACGACACCCATGACGACTTTTATGACATAGTGCATGGCCGCCATTTTGGATTCCAAAATGGTTATCATTTTCGAAAGCGGGGCCCCCTAAAACCTATAAAACGACATCCATGACGACTTTTATGACATAGTGCATGGCCGCCATCTTGGAATCCAAAATGGTCATCATTTTCGAAATCTGCGCCCCCTAAAACCTATAAAATGACACCCATGAAGGCTTTTATGACATAGTGCATGGCCGCCATTTTGGATTTCAAAATGGTCATCATTTTCTAAATCGGGGCCCCCTAAAACCTATAAAACGACATCCATGACGACTTTTATGACATAGTGCATGGCCGCCATCTTGGAATCCAAAATGGTCATCATTTTAGAAATCTGCGCCCCCTAAAATCTATAAAATGACACCCATGAAGACTTTTATGACATAGTGCATGGCCGCCATTTTGGATTTCAAAATGGTCATCATTTTCTAAATCTGCGCCCCCCAAAACCTATAAAACGACACCCATGACGACGTTTATGACATAGTGCATGGCCGCCATTTCGGATTCCAAAATGGTCATTATTTTCGAAATCGGCACTCCCTAAAACCTATATATCGACACCCATCTCGACTTTTATGACAAAGTGTTTTGCTACCATCTGGATGCAAGACATTTCTATTATTTTTACGTACAAAAATGGCCCCCTGTCAACTTTCAATCGAGATTTAATCGATAATTTATTCGATTAATATTCAGATTAATTCAATTTCAATCTATGTTAGGTCGACTAAACTAATCGCGATTAAAATTTGAGAATTAACTTTTTTTATTCCATTAATTAGTCGAATAAACAGTTAATCGATTAATGCCCATCTCTGACCACGGCATTTTTACACTTTGAGAATATCTGAAAACAAATCAACACAAGGAGCCATTTTGCAAATCCAGTAACATACCAGTAACTTTGTTATTACTTTTGACAGCGCGTGTCATGTGTCAACACAGAGTCGACACAAAGTCGAAACATTGTGACTACTTTGCGACTGCAATATTTCTCAGCCTTAAACCATATTTATACATCATAATTAACAAGTTTCGTAGTATGTAAAGCGTTATTTCTGTTATTTAAGTATAGTATACGCATCGAAGTACTAAAAATGCTTCAAATAATATAGTTATGAACACAGGCACTGAGAAGTAAACAATTTCATTTCCGGCTAAACTAAAACAATGTGGTGGCGCGTTGATTATATTACACTTAGTTTATCAAATCACTCGAGCAGTTTAATTCCCCATAATAATTTAAGTCCTATTGTAATATAAATGCAAACAATATATAATTACGTCTTGTAATCCGTTTTAGAGATGGCGTATTAACGTCACTTATTTTTATTTAACTATTTTTCCATCTGACAGTTTCCATTTGACAGGAACAAAATGAACGAATGAACGAATGATTTTGGCATAAAGTAGTCGCAAACTCGAAACAATGTGTGCACACGGCGACCACACTTTATGTCACTTTGTGTCATGTGTCGACCCTTCCCCATTTCTGGTAACTGTGTCGACACGGCGACGACTCTGCGACTGGAATTGTGACCGAAACAGACGGTGTCGACACAAGATGTGTCAACACCGCGTCGTAACGGCGACTGGAAATGGTTGTATGGGCCACTTGCACCATCCTACTAACCCGGGGTTAAGCGGTTTAACCGTCAACCCAGTGTCAAAATATACTGGTAACCATGGTAACTCCAGGTTTATCCGGTTAACCCCGGGTTAGTGGAATGGTGCAAGTGGGCCTTAGTGGAGTTTTGTTAAAATATGAAAATTCCTTTCATCATAAACCTTTATGCGAAGCCTATTTAAAGTAATCGTTGACATTGATACTTAATTAAAACGCGTGCTCGGTATCAGTAACACATACCTACTTTTGCATAATTTTACAGTACCACGTTTCCCGCGAGACAAACCACTGTATTACAATGAATATTAAATTCGTGCACATAAAGGGAATTCAATTACTTACGCTTCTTGCCTATTTTCAACACGACAGTAGGTAGGTACAGCAATATTTTATGAATTTGTAACCGGTACCATGGCCTTTTGTTATAAGGTCCACCGATGTACAGTTAGGAGTATTGCTGTTGTACAAAATTGATATTGATACTATAGGAGTACAGGCAAACATCTTCTTAGCCTCATCACGTAGTTTTTTAATCGCAACTGCTCCCTGTACCTAGGGTTGCCAGATGGTCGGGATTTGGCGGGATTCTCCCGATTTTTAGCATGTGTTTTCGATTCCCGACAAAGTAAAAATTTTCCCGAAAACAGCTCCACGTTACAAAAGAATGATTTCAAGTTCTGAACGGCCCGGCCGTCGAGCGAGCGAGGGATCCGCGTCGAGCGTAGTGTCAATAGGTAATGTAAAATATCGTTGTTTTTAATACAATTACTTTAATTTGAATGTTTTTATTTCGACTTAAATCCCAAAACCTGAAAAATTAATATTTTTTCCCGATAATAGCGCCTTTCGATCTGGCAACCCTACATGTACCCGTACCATGATTGACTGACAGTGTCAAGACTGACATACATATACGCTAACGTCTACGTACTTTACTTTCTATACATCTCGCTCACTCTAATATGCTGGTGGCTATACTGGTGGTAGCCACACAGGCCGAGAGTTACAGTTTACATTACACTGAACTTACTGTGACAGGGAGGGTAGGAACTTAGAATAGGACCAAGCTAACACTGCATCATTAACGTTTATAGTACTGACACTCCCTCACTTTGTTATGTTCAAGTCACTGCAAAGTTCAGCCCACGGAATTTTGTAGGGATTGCGATGAATAAACGGCGTAGATTTATTAACAAAACGGTTTGCTGTTTACAAAGTTTATCGGATTTCAGTCTATTCGATGTTTTAGCGTTTTTGCATGCGCCGCCCGCTTCACGCCTACTGGTTCACATTTCGGTTTCGGTGTTAGTATCATATTAAATTAATCTATTTTCTCTCGACCTTGTATATTTAACAAATATTAATTAACAGAATAGCCGTTTCAATCTAAACCCTAAAAACCGTAAGATACCGAAAAAATATAGGTAATATTGTGTGTTGTGTGACGTAATGTACCCTTACCTAAAGCGGCAGGAAGAGTTTAACAGAGCCGCTAGCGATATTAAAAAGCTGCGTCATTGATTATTATTGTTATTTCAGCGGTTTTTGTAAATAATCATTAAACTTGGTTTTTGTAAGAATCTCAAAACAACAAATTTCCCAAACCCCAATAAAGTAAATAGTCCGAACAAACGACCGCAAATTACTAAAAGAACAGTACGAAGTTTGATTTGGACAAGAAAGGGCGGGTGGAACAACAAAGTACGTAAACAAGCAGACTCATTGGTTTTATTTGAAAAGTTTACATCGCAGGTTTATTACCTTTAACAAATAGTTCCTTTTGTTACGGTAAATAAATAATAATTAAACCTCGGAAAGCCAGTTTCCAATAAAATAAATTGATGTACTTACATAAAAAATGAACTTATTAATTCACAGTAGACAAAATACTATACTAAAATACCTACGTAAGTTAAAAAGGTCAAACATATCTTAGCGCTAATATTTTTAATCAGTAAAACCTGGTAGGTACTTATATAATATACCTAAGTGAAATCTTACGAGTATTGTGACGTCCAAGCCTATTCTGCGGTGTTCTTTGAGTGAAATAGTTGTTCGAATTAGCGCATGTTATTGGCTTTTTCAAGTCGTTTCACAGATATCGACATGATATCGACAGACAGAGAGCGCTACGAAGAGTTTCCTTTATACCATAGTTATAGTTCGTTTTTTTTTAGCATTAGAAATGACGTGTCTTTTAATTGACCAACACATTTTAAAAATAAGTTACGGCAAATATGTAACAATTATGAATCTAATACGATCATTTATATTCTTCTGCTTTCATAAGTAATAGTTACTGATTTTTAAAAACCGTTTTTCAATTAAAAGACATGTCAAGATCGCTTACCTTCTTTCAAGTTCTTTCTAATGCTAAAAAAACGAACTATAGCGGGAAGGGAAATATCTACGCGCTACGCGCTATGCCTAAAGGGTCCTTATGCTCATGGAGACAGACATTCAGACATGGAATACCACATAAATATTTCAGAAGAAATAAAACAATTTTTTATTGTTTTTCTTTTAGAGGTAAGTAACATTTTTAATATAACATCTTGTCTCTTAAGTCTCAAAAGCGAGTTATTTTATTCCCTTAATGTTAATATCCGTAATATTTTATTCCGTCCATCAAACGGCACGGCTTTACGAGTCGTCGGCGCTGAAACGAAGTGTGTCGACGATGAGAATGATTCACGAATATCGTCAAGACGTCAGAAGCACTCGATGTGGAAAATTTCATGTACCTATTGTTGACTACTAAGCCAACTACTACTAAGCCAAGTACTAAGCCAAGCCCCGCCTCATCTCCGACGCGCTCAGGCTTTGAAGAGAGAAGTGGAGAAGATTTTGAAAAACCCAACGCTACCAGTACATCAAGAGTTCTGCCACCCTCCTCCACAACGTTTGGTTTCTCGAAACCCACCCTGTGCTATAGCGCCAGGCCTAAGCGACTTCAACATCTCGGATAGGTGGAAAGCTGACTGGTCTACTGCTACGGCTGGAAAAGACACACCCAGACCCGACGAGAAAACCAAAAGGGTTTCACCTACCCCGTAAGATCTGGTGCCGTCTAAATAGGATGAGAACAGGTCATGGCCGTTGTAATTATTTCCAACATAAGTGGGGTTGGAAGGAGTCTCCCCTCTGCGAGTGCGGCGAAAAAGAACAAACCACTGAGCGCATATTACAGCGCTGCCCTCTTCACTCCTATCCTGGCCCAGCTGAGGATCTGGATGCCCTGACACCCGACGTAGTTGCCTGGCTTAACAACCTCAAAGCTGTACTCTGATTGCCTAATCATGCATGCCATACGATAAGAAAAAAACAATGATAGTATCACAAAAAAGTAGCAATTTATAACTTTTAGGTATTATAGGAAACTATCGCGGTATTAAAAAAAAATAGTTGCTCAAAAACTGCGCTTATTTATTCCCTAATCCATTCGTCTACAGTCTACAATAAATTTTGGATATTCAAGTAGATATATGCTCAATAGTGCGCTACAAAACGCTTAAAATTATGACGATAACAGACAGACGAGGTGATGATGAGAGTAATACGGTCCCGATTGACAAAGCATGCGGGTACGGAATTCTAATTTGTGACATTTTTATTATTAGCTTTGGCTACAAGCCAAATCCTGTATAGGTACTTCTATAACCTATTCTGTATTATCTCTATTGAATATCTATATATTCACTAATAATACTTCAGCTGCGTTTGCCTCATTGTTCTGCTCAGTACGTTCGGATGACAAGTAAATTTCCTCCGGCGAAAATGGCTCTATTAATCTACCCGATCAATTGCGTCAGATAAGACTGTTCCGTCATTATTGAGCAGTTAATTAATCTCTGCCAATGTCCCGTTTACGTTTGTTCCCCGGGTAATATTAACCACTTTTGCTTACAATTCATTTTCAAAGGCGGGGGCTTGAACGTCATCATAAAACATTTACTTGCTTGTTTTACTTATGGTGCAAGCCGGCAGATTACAGGATATTATTATACTCCACGTTGATTACCGCCAGATAAAGTGTTCTTACAGGGTCGATAAAAAGTCGCACGGTCATGGTTTGCTTTTATAATAGGTATTTAGAACCCGACCCTTAATTTTTAAATCTCATATCACACATAGATGTCCGTCTGTCTGCATGTCCGCGGCTTTGCTCCATGATTATTAGTGCTAGAAAGCTGCAATTTGACATGGATATATTAAATCAATCATGCCGACAAAGTGGGAAAAAAAAACTAGAAAAGAAATATGGTACCTATCTCGCCTACACGTAAAGTGGGATGTTTTTTTCTGCACCGAAAAAAATAATTTTCTACAATACTACCAGAACGTATAGTAATTAAAAATATAGTTATACCTACTAAAATCCGGTAGTAATGACAAAAAATGTTGTATCGTGTAAAACTTGTTTTTTAAACATCACTGTTTAATTCTAGTTAAATGCAATTTAGTACTGCTTACAATTTCGTTGTATATGTAAAGATGCAAGTGTTGTAAATATTAAACGTTTGTCTCGTTTAATATATGCATCGTAACACTAACTATTGATATGTAAAAATAAAGATACGAGTGTACACGTTACAAGTTATTATGTTGTGGTTACTATAATGCATTGTAGTCTGAACGAATCAAACAGTTGTGCCAACACCACGGTGTATGCGCGGGTGGCGGGGGGCGGAGAAAGGAATTGCGCAATTCACAGAACGGCAGCCATTACGCCACCGTCTTACGTTCCGGCCGGTCGATGTTTTATTTACGTAGATCCTGTCCATAATTTTATTGTAAACTAGTACAAGTGTATAGTATAAGTGCGTGTTGCTGACACAGTGAAATGTGCGGGCTCCGATTAAGGAAAAGTCCTCCCGCACCGATGTGGATAAGGAGGGATTCAAACTGGTGGAAAGGAAACGCAAGGCGCGCAGGGCGCCTCGTAAAACTCTGTGTGGCACTGCGGAGCCGGTTAATTCTGGCCTACGAGTTGCGACACCGTGTAAGGCGCTCTACGTGTCTCGCCTGCATTACTCCGCCGGGGCCGACGAGGTGGTGGAGTACGTCCGCCGGAAGACTGGCTACACGCTGAGGGTGCACCAGCTACAGTCGCGTCACTATGTGCACTTCAGTTCATTTGTAGTGCGCGTGCCGCGGCCTCTGCAGGACACCATCGCAAGTGCGGACTTCTGGCCGAAGGGTGTGGTGTTTCGGCGGTTCCGGGGCAACCTGCCGAATCCTACGCCGAGTCAGACGACGCTACGGAGCCACGCTGTTACGTCGTCGCCCAAATCCAATGTTTAATTTGTATGTCATTTTTGTGTCTATTGTTTTCTTTGTGGAGACAAAATGTTTTTTTCTTTTGTAGTGTCACAGTGCCTTGGTTTTACTGTAATGCTGTGTTACTTATTTGATCAATAAAATAAAAAAAAATAAGTGTGTAAAACTTGTCTGTATTTACTAGAAGAGCAGTGTACTGGTTATATATTGTTCACGTAACCAGAACCCACTGTGCTGAAGGGACTTCTAAACGGGCCATATGTTCACTGCAATATGTGGCCGACAACTATTAGTGTCCCTCTCTAACATGTGAGTAAGAGGACACCAATAGTTGCCGGCCACATATTGCAGTGAACATATGGCTCGCTTAGAAGCCCCATTAGCACAGTGCGTTCTGGTAACGTGAACAATATAAAACCAGTACACCGCACAAATCGTTCAGTTACATATACTGAATACCTTGTTATAACAACAGAACAGGAACGTATATGTTACTGTATTATTTAGTAACCATTAACAGACCGGCTAGTTGGGTTTACTAAAAGTCTTATACCCACTACTATACACTTCATAGAATTAACAAATTTAATTTAACAAGAATGGTCTGGTTATGTTTACAAAGTGTCCTGTCGTCACATATACAACAAGACAATATAGTACAGCTAACCAGATTCTGGTTACCAGTACCAGGTTTTTTTTTCAGTGTGCTTGAACCCAATGGTGTGGGATGCCGTTGGATAGTATGGATAGGTCTTTCAAAACGAATACAGGTTATCAAAAACTATTTTTTGATAAAGTAAGTATTTTCGGAAATAACCGCTCTAAAAATAAGTGTCCTGCCTCTAACTTTTGTACCATCAGCCCAAAACATATAAAGTAAAGACTTTGAATGAAAACTATACGAACATGATCGGTTAAGCCGTTTTTGAGTTATTGCAAAAAGTCTTCGTTTCTTAGTTAAAAGACGTACAAAGCGCTGTGAAGGTCCTTACTTCCATTTGCTTGTAATGTATGTATTTACACGATACCTACTTACTAATATACCCCGATCAAGCCAGCCTATTGTGACAGAAGGGTAACTACGGAACCCTTCACTGAGCCAGGCCCAACTTGCTCTGTGCCGGTTTTTTTATTGGTTTAAAGGATATTCAGTTTGTTTCATTTTCATTAGATCATGATCTACATGCTATACGATTAAATAAAAAAGGTCAGGATCTATATAGTAATAGTATTCCTAGAGAAAACGAGATAACTTTTCAACTATTATTGGCACAGGTAAAAGTAGGACTGATGATGACAACCATAAAATACTGGGATACTATTTTGTGAAGTAGGTTATTTTGATAAAATATACGGTGTCTATAAGCACAGCCGTTGATTTATTTTTACAATAGAACCGTTCTAGTGATACAATAATGTAGACAATACTGCCTTGTCCCGCTAGATTAGCTCCATCCACTTAGTCCGCATTTAAAGAGAGTACTTACTCGCTTATTCCGTGGGCGATTTTACATTTAAATATCTCGAGAAATGTAGGCCATGTTTACAAACTCAAACAATCATGTTAAAACTGTAGTATTAATAAATAAACCACCGTCTGAGAGTCTACAATGGTAGTATATTTTACCAAACAAATTACTTATGAAAAAGATTACATATTTTAGTAAGCGGATAAGATGCAGTCCAGTAGCCGCCATTAGCGAAAGTCCTGTGGGGCTGGATGTCATAGCTGTCATAGACTACTTTGTTAAGGCAGCGTTACACTGTGTCTATTAAGGTGGCCTTACACTCTACTACATCTTCCCCTTTTAAAAAACCAATTTTTATTAATACAAAATTGCACAGAAGTACTTATTACTAACATATAATTCTACATTATTCAGTCTATTAATTACTACTAATACTTAAACTTCGAACTATCACAAAATTGCTATAAATTTGCTATTTCTAGTGATACAAATTTTACATATACTTGGTCAAGCAGATCTTGTCAGTAGAAAAAGGCGGCAAATTTGAAAAATGTAGGCGCGAAGGGATATCGTCCCATAGAAAATTTGAATTTCGCGCCTTTTTTTACTGACAAGATTTGCTTGACCGTCTATATGTTTCTTTTCTCCCCCTTTAAAACACAGACACAATGAAGGAAACCATGGGAGTTGAGCTTTCAACCAGTAGTGAAGACTCTGGTGGAACACAAAGCCTTAAGCCGGTCGAATATGGAATGATGTCCTTGTATATTCCACATTATTTATATCTAATAAGTTATAAGATCTAAAGCCGTTATATTTACAAATTTTTCCTTGCAACCATATGTTTTTATTTGGTTCTTTTTTTAACCACGCCTGCTGCCCAACATAAAAATTATTTTTACATTTAGTTGTACTATTGTAACTCTTAATATTTCTATTTAATGATCTTTGAAACTGTTTTTCTACATTAATATTAAGCCTTGGCTCTAAGTATTCATAATTAACAATGGCTTTTGTTTTCATATTTCTGTTCATCATTAATTGACTAGGAGAAAAATTTGTACCAGAGATAGGAGAAGCCCTATACTGTAGCAGTGCTAATCTAAAGTCAGTCTTATCTTCATAACATTTAAGTAAAATTTTCTTAGCTATCTGTACCCCTCTTTCTGCCATTCCGTTCGACTGAGCATATCTAGGGCTGGTATATGTGAATGTGAAACCCCATTCACGAGCAAATTGGAGGCACTCTCTGGAGTCGAACGGCACATGGTCTGAAACTACTTCATTAGGGATGCCCCAGTTACAAAAAACATCTGTTAGGCTGTTAATAATGCACTTGGCACTTTTGTTTGTTAATAATTTAATATCTATCCATTTAGAATAGTAATCATATACTACTAGATAACTTTTTGTTTTAAATTCCATTATATCTGTAGCTATTTTATTAAAAGGTAGTTTAGGCACTTCATGAGGCAATAAGGGCTCTTTCACATTATTATTTTGGTAGGTTTGACATACAAAACATCTCCTTACATATGTGTCTAAGTGTTCATCAATTTTTGGCCAATAGTACAAATTCCTGGCAGTTTGTTTCATTTTAGTTGTGCCAAGATGCCCTTCATGTAACATTTTCATAAATTTTAAGCGCAATGTGGTAGGTATTATCATTCTATGATTTAAAAACACCAGGCCTTCATCCACGGTTATTTCAGATCTAAACCCTAAAACCTAATTGAAGACCAAAAAAACTACGACAATGTTGCCACTGCAATAAATTATTTGTAAAATAGTAAATTCCTTTTTTATAAATAAACACGCTAAAATAAATTATTTATTGGTAATTTTACTCCTACGATTTAAAAAAGTACTTTTATTTACTTATTTTTACATAAATTCAAGACGACCTAATAAAAACTTAAATATCCGTGATTTTTGGTTGCAAAGCTGGTATTGTGCTTGTATCACTTCAGGTATTCATAACATTTGGTGCATTCATTTACAAATAATTACGAACAAACTCTGATGTGTTTTTTCTTACATACTTACATATTTTAGCAAAATCAACGAGATCGCAGAATAATCATGAAAATAGTTGAAAAACATTGTGCTAGAGGGACAACAAATGCTACTCGAACAATAGTCTGTGCGGAAAGAAAATAGTCGTAGAATGTATTGGATTCCATAGATTTCACGACTCTTCTCTTTCCGCACAAACTCTTTTATTTAGATTATGATGGAAAAGTGCCTTTTTGGTACTAGTAAAAACCATGTTAAAAGGCTCACGACTCTCACGAGGAGACTGGTTAATTCCACAGTAAGAAGTAACGTGAGACATCGTAACGATACAAATTTAAGACGATAAGCGTTTTACTTTTTATATCTTTTGTCACTATAAAAATGACTCGTCCTCTATATAGTCGAGTAGGTACTACTCTGTGATTGAAGAAATTTACTTATAGTATTTATACTTAGCTCGTTAGAATTGTATTCATCAATGTTAGTTGATTGTTGGAAATAAAGTGCAGTCGGTGACAAAAGTTGTATAGTTTTGACAAAAACCTTTTTTATCAATGCCAATATAAATAAGGATATTAGAAAAAGGTTGGCGAAACCTGGAATGTTTACTTGACAGTGACATAAGTGACATTGACAGTTTTGACAGTGACGTATCTGTCGTAGTTTTTTTGGTCTTCAATTAGGTTTTTGGGTATAAGTTTAAAATAATACTGTAAACTATCTAACACATGTTTTTTGTCGGGCCATCCATTCTTAGTATATTCAATTAATTTAGAAAGTTTCATCTCATTCTTAGATTCCGAAATTAACTCTTGTTTTTGCTCAGGAGTGCACTGCAAGTGACTCGCAAGTCCCACGCAATGGACCATTTCATTAATGTATGGATCATCTGTGTTATCACACTTAATATATGCACGAGATAGTAAATCTGCTATGAACATGTATTTCCCTTTTAAATATTTATATTCTATGTCATATTTCAGAAGTCTTAACTTCATTCTTTGAAGCCTAGGGGACGGGACTTCATGAATATGTTTTTTAAGCAAGGACTCCAGTGGCTTATGATCATTTAAAATTGTACATTTTTGTCCATATATGTAGTAATGGTATTTTTGAGTGGACCAACACACACTAAGTAATTCTTTTTCGATTTGTGAAAAATTTTGTTCAGACGGAGTTAAACTCCTTCATGCAAAAGCCACTGGCTTTCCTTCTTGCATAAGACAACAACCTAAACCATCCTTAGATGCATCACATTGTATCACTATCGGCAATTTATGGTTAAAATTTTGCAAGGTTGGAGCTTCTGTTAATTTCTTTTTAATATTTTTAAAAACATCTTCATGAATGTCCGTCCATAACCAAGTCACATCTTTTTTCAACAATAATTGAAGCGTTGATGCAATATTAGCCAGATTAGGAATAAACTTTCTTAAATAGTTTACCATGCCAAGGAATATTTGCAACTCTTTTTTATTAGTAGGGCTTTTCATATTAGTAATAGCATTTATCCTGTCTGGATCAATCTTCATGCCTTCTTCGGAAAAAATGTGCCCAAAATATTTGACTTCTTTTAATTTGTACTGAAATTTATTTTTATTAAAACGCACATTATGCTCTTTAGCTCGTTCAAAAACTTTATTTAATATTGCATCATGCTCTTCTTCAGTGTCACCACAAATTAATAAATCGTCACAGTACACAATGACACCTGGGATGTCACCAAAGGCAGTTTCACTGTACCTTTGGAAGACCTCCGGGGCTACAGAAATGCCAAAAGGGCACCTTAAAAATTTATAACATCCAAAAGGGCCGTTAAAAGTGCACAAATCGCTAGAATTCTCAGATAATTTAATATTATAAAACCCATCTGATAAGTCTAAGACTGAAAAGTATTTTTTGTTAGACAATTTCGCAACTATTTCGTCTAAAGTAGGTATTAAGCGATGTTCTCTAATTAGTACTTTCTTTGGGTCTAGGCAAATCCTAAGCGAGCCATCTTTTTTTTCAATAATTACAAGGTTGCTTACGAAACTCTTTGGGTGTGCAACTTCGGCTATTATTTTGTGTTCCACCAGGATCCTCAGTTTCTCGGCAAGGCGACCCATCAGTGCATGTGGCACACGTCGCGGGGGCCGGACTACGGGTTGAGCTTCTGGTTCGACACGCAACTCCAATGGCTCCTTGAACTCCCCGACACCCTAAAATAATTTGTAATTTACGTTAACAATGTTATCTTTATTTGAGCCTATAGCTCCATTAGTTATTGTATTAATTTCTTCAATTTTTAATAATCCAACTGTTATTAGGGACCTGAAACCTAAAATAGGACGGAAATTTTCTTTGATAATTACAAACTCAATATCAAAACTTTTTCATCATTTTTAGAATAAGTCTTTAGAGTGATGGTGCCTAATGGGAAAATCTTGCCACCATTGTAGACCTCGATAACTGACCTTGTCTCAGACAATCTGCCTTTAATATCATCATTGACAATTAATTTGAGATCTCTTAATGAAAGGACATTAATACCTGCACCTGTGTCACACTTTAATGATACCCTTTTATTTTCAACTCTTAACTTTTCCGTCCACTCATTCTTAGTAAAGTCTATAGAATATACTAGTCATAACTCCTGCACATTATTATTAGTTTCCGTTACATTCATATTCATTTCCTGAACCTGTCTATTAGACATACTACATCCTACACTCAAATGATTGTATTTTTTACATCTTGTGCAAATTTTTCCATAGGCCGGGCAGTTCCTAGGCCCGTGTTCAGTTTTACATTTTCTACATAAGTAGAAGTTACTATTGTATTGTCTGTTATTATTGAAAGACTTGTTGTTATTATTAAAGTACTTATCTTTAACATATGATGGCCGGTGAGTTGAGGGCTTCGCCTGCACTGCATGCACCTCCGTATTCTTCAGCACCTTCATGTGTTCTTTGGAGAGTTCAGCAGAGCGACAGATGTCCAGCGCCTTGTCCAGAGTTAGTTCTTTCACTTCAAGTAGCTTCTGTTGAGTCCGCTGGTCCTTGATTCCGATGACTATTCGATCTCGCAGCATGCTATCCTTTTCCTTGTAGTTGCAGTTTTCAGCTATTTTCCGGATGACTGTGTAGTTCGCATCAAAGGTTTCTCCATCTTCTTGGTCGCGTTTATTAAAGTTGTAGCTGTTAATCACCTCATTTTGCTTGGGCTTGAAGTGTTCGTCAAATAATTCAATTATTTCGTCTAATTTAGTCTTCTCGTCGTTTTGCAATACGTTAAAATACAGCTCCTGGGCTTGCTGTCCGATGCAATTTATAAGTATAGCGGCTTTTCTCGTTTCAGCTAGCCTTTCGAAACCCGCGGCGAGTAAAAATATGCGGAATGACTGCTTAAACCTTTGCCATTGCGGCCAACAATTGCCGACGTCGTCTAGGTTCATGCCTTGCGGCATCTTGTATTCCACCGCGCACGTCATGCTATCTACTTCAGATGTGTCCATTTTCGGCGTCTTCTTTACCTTATGTTCGTCTTCGTCGTCTGACATCTTCTTTTATTTTACTATTTATTAATTATATTAGTATTAGTACGATTCCCATATTATTACTTCATTACGGTCTTGTTCCGGCCGGCGTCCGACATGTGATTTCTTAATCTTCTTAATTGTTCTTCTCCGACTGCGCCATGTAGTATTAATAAATAAAACACCGTCTGAGAGTCTACAATGGTAGTATATTTTACCAAACAAATTACTTATGAAAAAGATTACATATTTTAGTAAGCGGATAAGATGCAGTCCAGTAGCCGCCATTAGCGAAAGTCCTGTGGGGCTGGATGTCATAGCTGTCATAGACTACTTTGTTAAGGCAGCGTTACACTGTGTCTATTAAGGTGCCCTTACACTCTACTACAAAAACTTTTAATTATTAAATACTAGCCCCACCAAAAATTGTAATAGCGCTCTTTCATATTTACATTTTGAAAGGTTCAAGTATTTTATAACCACATAAAGTAAATCGGACAAAGGAGCGAAATCCGAACACACACATTAAGTGTGGGAAACCCGCTCGGCAGCTTCTCTGTTCGTAGGTGCTTTCCTCTACAAAGCGGGAATACGCTGCGATCGGTTATCACAGCACAGTATCTCGCCCGCAAGATAGAGTACCCGTCCTTCTCCAATTAATACAGTGAGAAAAATGTTGCGCCACACCTGTGCCAGACCTACTGAGAGTTTAAATCTTGATATTTTAGAATAAAGCTCGTGAGTGTTTTTCATGTCTTCAATGTTCTTAACACGATGTTTATGAATTTCCGAATAGTATTTTCCCATTCATTGGGCACTGGGCAGCTATACCATATGGATTTTTTTTTAATTATTGATTTCACAGAATAATATATTTCTTTCTGAATCCATTTCTCATTGTTCACCTTTCTGTTATCGTCATCGATTATTATATTTTAAAACAAAAATTTTACTTATAAAATGATCTTTCAAAGTGCTGCTGAATACCTAGGTAATTAATATCTTTCAGAAAATTACTCTATATACTATAATATTAAGTGCAGAATACTTAGACTTCTAAATGAGTAGCTTTAAAATCTAGACTTCTAAAATCAATCTTCAGTGTTGTGCCCGATGTAAATAAAACTTTTGTCCTTCACGAGCAAGTTTACAAATGCCAGAGGCACAAATGTTTTCAGTCATAAATCTGCTCTTCTAATGCAAGAAACACCACAGGACATAAATCCAACTAGTCCAAATCTTTTTAAATGTTTTACTAGACGAATTACATACTAATACGGGGTGGAGGGGGGTTATACTATGAAATGTGAAACAAAACCATATTTTCGTTGATCTTATTATTTGAATTTCGACTTCGTGAATATGTGAGACTTTCTGTGACTGACTGTTGCTGACTGTTTGATTTGCTTAATTCACAGGCATACATAAGCGCGTCATCTAATACTTGAGGTATACGAGGCAACAAGAACGTTAACATCAATAATTCACTCATATGTAATTGAATAGCCAAAATAAATAAAGGGCCGTTGGAGCGGCGGACAGCGCGGCACTGTCAACCGGTGCGAAGTGATCTCTCGAGAGCGATCATCAGCGGGCTGGGTGTGCATCGTACATCTTTTGTGCGAGATTAAAGAGGCGATGGCGTGGGCCGATCCCATCCATCTCCGTTAATGCTGTTTCGATGCCAGTGGCGCTCATCCACCCGCGCAACCGTTGTTCCCATCGTTCATCAAGCACAACCTAGAACTTGCAGTAGATGAACCAGCATCAATGTGATCCCTGACTACGCAGACTTCTTACGGATCTTAAGATCAGTCTTGTCTAGTCTCAGCAAAAATAACGCACGCATTATCTCGGTAAGTATTAAAGAACATAGCCAGTATAAACGCTCGCAGCACGTCCATGATACATGACCGAATCGCTTGCATCGAAAATATTATCCTGGAAATCTTTCCGAACAAACGAAATGTGCTCTTTTCCGAAAAAAACACTCGTTAACACGCAGGGTACTTGTATAAGGGTATTGTTGAAAAACGTCGTATGAAACGCGTGTCTTTCACACACACATTGGCTTTCTTATTGTGCGCTGGCTTGCAGCTCAAGCGCACAATATCGCCTCGATACATTGTGATACAAGTGTGCTATGTTGGTTATTGTGTAATGATTGTGTGTGAGTGCTATGTACTATTATCTAGTTCGGCTAATTATTTCTTGAATATATACGGCACACGGGAAAATTGGCTGATAAAGAAAATACGGCAAACCAAAGAGCGCTAACTAAAATTTTACATTATACAACTAAAACAAAATAAGTGTTTGGGTTTCTCATGCCTCGTTAAAAGTTTTCATACTCGTAAAAAGATTTTCGTGTTATTTGTAATGTCTGTAAAAGCTGTTTGTTGGTCTTTGAGGTATTTCAACAATACTTTTTTCGCTTTAAATAATTCACTTTTGAAACTTAGTTAAAGTTTATTATGAATAAATTGTGTTATTAAATATTATAATAATTGAGGATAAGTAGGTAAATAAGTAGAATACGCATAATAACATACGTTATAGGTATTTGTACCTATAACGGTATACATTAAAGTATAAGACTTTCGCGGTGGCCACGGTTTAAAATTGCTACGATCAGCGAAATTATTAATATTTTAGTATCACGGTAGTTAATAAAAAATATACTTCTTTTTACTACTCGAACACCTAAGTCATAGGGTATTTCGCCAGTAACTGGCCATCTGTTAGTAACGGGTCACCCTAAACTAAAAATGAATTCTATTCACCTATAACAAAATTTATCTTAGTATATAAGGTGGCTAGTTATTGAAGGCTAGCCAGTTATTGTTTATAAAATGAGTTATGTTTATAGGTGAATAGAATTCATTTTTAGTTTAGGGTGGCCAGTTACTGGCGGATTACCCAACCTACTGGTATTTTTCTTTGACCAAATCAATACACAATACTGTACTCGTAGGTTTTTATTTCCTATATCACGCACTGAATTTTCACATAATAACTAGTTCACTTCACTTAAAACAACAAAGTCTTTGAACAATAATACAACTACATATTGCTATATGAAGCAATCAGCACCAACTTTCTTCTACGACGTATGTGGGGTAGGACCTGTAACAACAGAAATATTATTACCAGTGAAACAAACAAAAAAACAAAAGGAAAGCAAGAAAGAATATTCGGATTGCCACTGCAGCAGTTTTGCTAATGCAACATTACTGCTGCAGGCGCTGCAGCGTGGTAGCGGTGGGAAACAAAGCAAACGACTAAACAACGCTGCAGGCGTCGCAATCCAACCAAAGTAACGTAAGGCCTATTTTCCCATTGGAGTTACTTGGTCAGATGGTAGGCAATTGTAAAAACTACTGAATAACGCCAACTTTTTGCATGAAGGAGGCTATCCAGATGGCATGCACGCAAGGCGGTGGATATATGCGGACTCATGGGATATTTGATGTCAAATTTGAACGAGCAAAATAGACAATATAAATTAGTTACCGAACTGGTAATTTTACTCACCTGTAGCCGCCATAGCCACCGCCGTATCCGCCGTAGCCGCCTCCGTAGGCGCCATAACCGCCTCCATAGTGGTAACCGCCGTAGCCACCGCCATAGCCGTAGCCGCCGCCGAAGCCTCTGCCTTGGAGTGCACCGGCAGCAAGAGCGCCACCGACCAAACCAGCCTTAGCGCCAATCAGACCCACGCCGAGGGCGCCGGCGCCGAGGACGGCGAGACCGCCGAGACCGGCAGCTCCTGCGATCACAAATACATAATTATTTATTTATTGGCACAACACGAACACAAAATACAAAAGGCACTAAAGGCAGATAGGATATTCTCCACAATCTCTAGAAATCAACCAACGCAAACTAAATAAAAATTAAAAACTAATACATACTAAATAAAATTAAAATATGTCTAAATAATATGGGCCCGTTGGCATGGTGCCGAAGATGCTGGCAAAATTTGCCCGCTGTATTGCAAATATTGCAATAAATACCAAACACTTGCTATAAAAGAGGCTGATTAATTGTGTCCGGTAATTAGTGTACTGAATGCTAATAGTGGAATTTCACAATTCCATCAGAAAGTAGGTAGATACCTAGGTAGGTAGGTAGGTACCTACGGTTTTATTTTGTTCTATATGTATGGAAGTTTTTATCTGCTAGATAAGACAAAAGTCATATATCTACTTACATCAAAACATACTAAAGTTTAACTATAAATGACTGTCATTATGACATGCTACACCCTACAACAGGGAAAGGCTTTCTTTTTTGACGCAAATTGCTACGTAGTTTCTCCCTTTTTGCTAAATTACTAAACCTTTGTGTCGATCCACAGTGAATTTTTGATATTGAAATTTTAGAAGCGTTAAATAACTGACGAGTTTCCATCCGTTCCGACGTACCGAATATAACCATTTTAACGATACAGCTTTCGACGAGTATTATTTTTTCATTTTACTTAGTTTGAATGAAAACTATAGAGTAGCTATATATTACTTAAATCTAACGGCTTCAAATTAACATATTCAATCTTCGTTATCTAAATACCATGTTTAAGGCTGAAAGCGTCTGGCACATTATGCGACCGAACCATGCCAAATTAGCATATTTCATAGTCAATAAACACGCACACGCTCTGATTAGCTCATCTATATTCCCAGTAGATAAAACAATCTACCATCAATCTCGGGGGGTAGAAAGTAAGTCGTCCTCCCGGGATCCGTGATCCCACGTAATGTATCCGCGTGGAATGTCGCAGGCCCGCATATCAATGTCGCCAAACCCCTAGCGGTAAACCTATTCTAAATACTAAATGAACGTTTTTACGTACATATATAATAGTTTATTAGACCTAGGCAAATTACAATGCGCTTATGAACAATTGACGATGTATACTTTGTTTAGAGATAGTGTTGATTAGTAAATTTAGATAGGTAGAGTCTATCGTAACTATAATCTCTACGTTAGCCCCTCATTTATCGAGCGTCGAGCAATAGGTAATATTTTGATTGTATAAAAATGTAGGTCTCTCTGTGCCAGCTTTGATAATGCCCTGGCAATCCTTTATTTGTGTTTAATGATTTAGGAGTTCAGTTTGTTTTATGAATTAAACCGGTAGATTTATGTTAGTTTAGAAAAATTAAGCCATATAAATTACCCAGTTTTCTACGTCGGCTCGCGCCAGGTCTCCTTCCGAAATAGCGGGATAAAAAACATGCTTACGGATATTTTTTGTTTCATATCGTTAATACCCTATGTGTATATGCCAATTATTTTATACGCTTACATGTAACCCTGGCTAAGTTTGTTTGTACATAAATAACATAATACGTATATGCTTGCAGCCTTTTCAATTATAATTACACACTGAAAAATTATAGGCTAATATTATGGTTTTGCATCTTGGTTATACCTACTTATAGGTACTCAAAAAATTTAACATGTGAAATGTTGCTTTTAAATATACTGTTATCGATATTTTCTAATAGTTATAGAACACCAGGTGCTATTGACTTTTATTAGAATAGTATTTAGTCAGTACTTTTGAAAAATATTGGGTATGTTTCCGTGCAGTCTGTGCTTACGTTACGCCCGAAGTTAGCGACTAAATACTCGTTAACCGTTTCCTTAAAGATTTTTCTTTTGATAATCGTTTTAGCAAACTCTTGTTTTAATTAAAAAATGCGTGCATATTAAATTACACCGGTACCTACATGTAGGTACGAGTAGGGAGTGAAATATGTCGAGCAATTTTTGACTTTTAATATGTGATATATATAGGTATGTGACCATTTTTAATTTATTTAATAGAAACCATATTTGAAACGGGTCACTCACGTATGGCTTAATTATAGAACTAACAAGACGAAGATACCAATAAAAAGTCTATGAATTATGAATAAAACTTGTAAAATTAAAGTTTTTTATAGGTACGAAATCCGAACGTGTTCAACGTGTAAAAACAGCGGAATCTTTATGTCTCGGTGATTATACATAATATTATATAAATATTACATTCCTTGCCTATATTTGATTTCTTTGTATGTAAATATGTATGAATCACAAATTTTTAGAATCCATCACTTGTCAAAAAGTAACCCGCTTGTTACTTTACAAAAGATATTTCATATAGCTAGCTAGAACTGGAATCCCTAAAATCCTCTTTACGAGTAAGTAATGTGCTGACTTCTTCAAATGCTTAAAAACGCTTATCGTATAACACTTCCTGCAGCATTTCACAGGCCTGTCATAGCTCATCAGCAGATCTGTATAAAGTAGGTAGCAGTGGCGGAGCATCCATAGAACTCGATTCCCATCGGGTTGTCTGATATTCAGGCTCTTGGGCCATTTTCTTTAAACTTATGAAAAAAAGGAAGGGCAACTTAGCTACGGCTTGCCTACGAACAATCTAGACTCGCCGCCACTGGTAGGTAGGTAATTACCAAGAAGCAGGGATCTCTTCTGCCTCGGTCCCTGCACGTCGGTGGGCTGGATGTAGACGGGGACGAGCTGCGTGGGCTGCTCCTCAGCCTCCACGGGCTGCAGCGCTCGGATCAGTGGGCTGGGCTCCAGCGCCATCGCGGCCGCGCACGCCACGAGCACTCCGAACGCTACTGTGCACACTTTCATTGTGATCTGCATTCAAATATATTGGTCATCAGAACCCTCTTTACCATAAGAGCACACGGGGCCCGTGCCCAGGGCCTTAGTAGAAATCTTAGTAGAAAAATGTTCATTTAATTAGCTTTCTCCAAAAGGGACCCAAATTCTTATGTGCCTAGGTGTCTCAGCATAGTTTAAGATGGCCCTGTTGGTCCTACCTATCTGTATAATATTTACAGTCTGTTAATACTCCAACCAAACCTTTGTCCATACTTATGAGTATCCCTATTATATCTCTTCCTCCCTTACTACCAATACCTTCATATTTTTTAAAGTAATCGTATTAAATAAATAATTGAGGAACAATTTGGGGAGCGGGACTATTCTTGCATAATATTAAGTAAATATTAGCAGACGTGTCGTATAAGGTGTTTAATGATCAAGTTGAATTACCAATTAAGTCTAATTTTTAGCATTGTACAAACAAGAACTGTAGGAATGTATTACTGTTCGTATTGTACATACACCTAACCAATTTTGTAAAATATAGTCAGAGCCTAATGTTGTTAAAACTATTTAACTCAAAAAAATAATAAGAGTACCTACAGGCGATTTTCTGTGTGGTTTAAATTTTATCATATTTTAACTAAAATACGTATTTTAGGGAAAATCTCATCAACTGAAATAAACGGAAACACTCTTGATTGAGTCGTTAATGTAAACTTCCATAGATAAACCCTTAACTTGTTAAAAACTAGTAAAATAGGTATTTTATGTAACCTGAAAATAATTTTTATGACAATTATATACACACTAAAGTCTCAGTTAGTTTTGTAATTAATTTCTCCTCGTTTTAAAGTGCTTACCGGCTTTGGGCTAGGGGGTAGAACAAAGCGGGTTTTGAAGGATGTTTTTATTTTTTTTATAATATAACATTACAGACAACATTTTCTTCAATCAATGGGATGATATTCGTTTTTAGAATCAGAAAAAAACTAAAACTTTTAGGTAGGCCTTATCCGTTAGCTTACGGAGCTTACCTGATGCTAGGCCCACAAATATTCGTGTTTAATATTGATGGCTTACCGGGATGCGAACTCAGAATCAGAGGGCCTACCGCGAACCACGTTCGACGTGTTGCCACTCTGTCACACTTATGTACGAATTTACAAGTGCGACACAGAGGCAACGCGTCGAACGTGGTTCGCGGTAGGCCCTCTGATTCTGAGTTCGCATCCCGGTAAGCCATCAATATTAAACACGAATATTTGTGTTATAATAGATATGTAAATGGCAGAAGTTACTTAAAAATTTCACTAGAAATAAATAAATATAGTGAAATATAAACTCCATAGAAAATAGTGATACGTTTACGAGATCTTTCCATGATAATCTTTCCGCCACAAGATTGGTACACAATTGCCATGGAAATGTTGAAACCGTCCTAACTGCAAAATTGGTACACTAAGTTAACTTAAAAATATTAGAAATTAATTTGACGCACCTGTTTCAAAATCTGCGACTAGCACACACTCAAACCGGTACAAATCTTCTGCCCAGTGAGATCCTACCTCCGTCTTATATAGGACGACCCGGCGACCACACATTACGGATCGTTGTCCTGCGAAAGATATGTCACCACATCGCCCCACCTAGCCGAATACCAATATATCAACAAGAAGCCAAGTCATGATAATAAGTAATAATAAGCCAGGTGGAATCCAATGTTCAATATTCATTAGGCGCTATTACAAACATGATATTGTTGATGGGCATAGTTCCCAACTCGGAACTGGCTTCGCATGCGGCATCGCCACAGGTATTAATCAAAAGCTAGTTTCAGCTGTTTGAGGTGGCTTTACAACTAACTCTGTTTTGTATTTGTTGTTTCAATAAAACTATTGTGCAAAACGTGCATGCTAGACTACATTAATAAGCTCTGTGTGATCAATACACATTCTGTATTAAGTTATATTTAACGAAAATTGCTATTGTTATACTTAACAATTTTTCTATTAGCCTGACTACGAAGTTATATAGTTGTTTTTTTAGCATTGGAAAAAGGGTAAACAATCTTGACGTGTCTTTTAATTGAAAAACACTTTTTAAAAATAAGTCACGGCAAATATGTAACAATTATGAATCTAATACGATCATTTATATTCTTCTGCTTTCATAAGTAATAGTTATTGATTTTTAAAAAGCGTTTTTCAATTAAAATACTTGTCAAGATCGCTTACCTTGTTTCTAATGCCAAATAACTAACTATAGTTACCGGCCCTGAGGCATTTCAGTAACTGATATACCTACAAACAAGCAATGCAGTCGAAGAGTCAAACAATTACTATTTTTATGACATTATCTGAAAGACTTGTTGTCTTTAGTCAGTACTATAGTCATTCTATAGTCAATTGTGTTTTCCTGAAAACGCTTCTTTTTTAGGTGTACAGATAAAGAGTACATTATATTTATTTATTATTTATATTTATTATAAAACATTAATATGCTCATAACTCTCATAAGTAGCGAGCAGGAGTCCGATTAAAACTTACAAATTAATGTCAACTTGGTCTCATTTTGGCATCAGAATCTCAGATGTATTGGTACGAGCGAGGTGAGCTTCGAGTACCTACAAAGTAAGTAAAATAACATATCAAAAACAATTGTTTGTAAGTTTAATGGACCGTACAAGCAGGGCCTGCTTTTATTCTTACTTGTAATTGCATTTCAAGTCTACAGGGCAATAAGTAATAGACGTCATTTACCTAATATAATGTTTATTTCAATAAAGGTAAGAAGGTAATAAGTAAGTCGGTACAAATATATATAAAGCTAATTTGTTCCTTTACTCCTATTAAAATGTACCTACGTACATAATTCTCGCGCTGATTTTAGTCATGTCTCCATTTGACCAGTGTCACCATGACACGGGAAAAATTTGGCGAGACACGCGCCGTAATTTCCTTTTCGCGTATGCCTCGTCGCGAGGTAGGCATACGAAATTTGCTCATGAGCTAATGATACATAGGTAAACAGATTGTAAAACTTCGAAATATTATAAAATTTATCCTATTTATGCAAAACCAATGCCATCTAACCGCACACTTATATCATCGACACAGTGGCGGTCAATGGGTTAAAATAAAACATATACATATATTTTAGGTAAACATAAAAACTACAGAAGTCCAACTCAGAAATCCAAAACATAAATCTCTCAGGTGAATCACTTCAAAATATATTTGTTTATACTCGTTGATATAAAATTATCACTCAATACGATCGAAAATAAAACCTCGAGAATATACCATAAAACTGCCTGTGAGATATAATGTGAGATTGAACCCCGGAAAAGTAATGAGGGTGATAAGTATGACGTCTCGCGCCTGATGTCTGGTGTCAATAAATGATACATCGCTAGAGACAGATTTTTTTTTCGATATTTTTGACAGCTTATGACAATGTCATACTTGTAGCTCGCGTAGGTAGCAGAAAATATCACAATACTTGCCATATTTTGTCATATTTAACTACGTATTTCGTATTTTTTATTGTTGTCTGCTTAAGTACTTAGGAGGCTCAATGAGGGACTTTTTTAATTGGTGAAAAATTATTACATAATATATGTTTTATTGATGCAGAACCATATTTGTGCGAATATGACAAAAAATTAGGTACTCGCCATTTAGTCGCCATGTAGAGCTTATATTTAAAAAATTGGATTATACCTCGCAACATGCCGGTGAATCCTATTCTCACCTCACAAGCAATAAAGTGATTGACCTGTCACTGCGAGGCGGATGGGTAGACAGCAGGTTTAGTCAATGTCGCGACCACTTGCGCGGGTCTCGTCGCAACGGCCGTTTCGGTAAAATTGGACAAATACTTCCGCATTCCATCAAGAGAGACGATAAATTGCCACTTACCTTATTGGGTAGATGCCCTTTTCAATGATTATAAACCGATGACGAGAGCATTATTCTTCATCAATGAAAACGATCTTTTAATAAGATGTTTGACGTATCTCTTTTTATACGATTTTACGAGACACACACTTATGTTATGATTTTATAGACGGCCATTTATTTTTTGTTAAGTTGTCATTGTTGACAAAATCGGTACCTATATTATGTATAAAAAATACAATATCGTCGTATAGATGTCGGCGGCAGATCGTAAAATCGGGCATATCGAGATATTCCTAGGCATATCATGAAAAGCCGCCATTTCATGATATGACTAACGACTACCAGCCATATCGTTTAAACCTCAACGTTTGACGATTTGCCTGGCAACGTTTAGGCCTATCAAATAAGTAGGGTGTGATATTCCTAGGCAGATCATGAAACGCCGGCATTTCATGATCTGCCTAGCGAACACCAGCCATATCGTGCAAACCTCAGGGGATGATATTCCTAGGCAGATCATGAAACGCCGGCATTTCATGATCTGCCTAGGAATATCACCTAGCTACCTACGCATGCTACTCAAACGCCACATAGAATGCAGCGGCACCAGTGGCAAATAAAGGAATTATTTTACGATGCGCCCGGTATGAACCTAGGAATATCAACGAATGCATTGCTCTGATGGATCTGCCGCCTCTTTTATAAGGCAGATCGTGATATGCCTGGGCAAATGTTAGTCAGATCGTGAAATGGCGGCGTTTCATGATATGCCTAGGAATATCTCGATGTGCCCGGTTTTACGATCTGCCGCCGACATAGATATCAGTCGGCCACTGTAAACGCTATCGGTTTAGGTACTTATATGTGAGGTTTTCTGTATGTAAGTTCGAGTCGATGAAAATAGTTTTTGAAGACCCTACTTATTTTAAAAGTAAGCATACCCAACACTTCGATAAATGTTACAACCAACCTATAATATATTCGTACCCTAAAAATATAAGATTATATTTTCCACTTTTTCAGTGTCAGACATCAATCACACCGGCAAAGTGGAAAAAATTACACGATTTACCTTTGAAAAATTACGGACGGATACCTAGTCAGACAGACAGGTATTGACAAACTATGAAGATTCTTTGTTGACTAGGGAATCCTAAAAAGGCAACCTCTCTTTACACGGAGACCACGGAGTAAGCCTAACAATATCTCCATAATGTTCTAATTGACACGACAACTTGCCAATATATATGTAATTTCACAAGATAATGTGAATTACTTAATATAACTTTTCTCGTCCCGGTGATATCATCAGATCATCACCTGTAAGTTGGTAATATTATCAACCGTAGGTATTACAAATAGATCGACACGAGATTTTAAACATTATTATAAGTACCATACCTAAAATAGAATTCAAATGGATCTTCAAAATCTTTAATGTGGATCGCGTTGTGGTCTTATTTGATGGGTGTGGCTTATTTGTTTTTATTCTGATCTAGACACACGGCAGTTCGTCAGCCAAGTTCGCAAAACAAAAAAGACACACCGGCCGTGGGTTATACCTACATAGGTATTACACGAACCATTTCGAACCACTTTGGAGCTGTGGTCTAAGGGGAGGGGCTTTGAAAGGACTTGGTTTCCAGTCATAGATCTCACTTATTTTATTAGCTAAACCGTTAACGAACTTGGCATTATTTCTTTCACATTTATGATTTTGGTATGATGTATAAGTATTTAACCAACATCCAAGCCGACAAATAGACAACAAAATTATATACACGGTGGCCAAGAAATAAGTGCATTCCCGTTGCCAGTGAGGTTTTCGGAGTTTTTGGAGGAAATACAAATTTACCCTTCCATAGAAAATGGACCAGCTAAAATGTATGAAGCCAGAGCCAATTTCTTTTTTGTGATTTCGGAGTTGGGCTCATAGTTAAAGTTGCTCAGTATAATCCCAAAACCTCCCTGGCAACGGGAATGCACTTATTTTTTGGCCACCCTGTATACTATACATTTTTTAATACAAACATTAGACGCGCTCTAGTGCCTTCTATGTACATATATCAGTATCAAATATAAAATAATTTCTTAAATCATCTCAAAAATATATGAGTTTTTTTCTATAGGTAAATTACTATTTAATTTACCATCCATACTTGGAGCAAGAAGTCCAACGGTCCGTTTAGCTTGGACTTTTTGTCGAATATACTAGCAAATAGTGCTTTGCTATTCGTGGCTAGGGTCGAAGTGAACAGAGGTAAGAAAAAACTCTTTCGCTAAACTACTACGAGGTAACCCCTGAGGCATTTCAGTGAGTGCTTCCCGAGATTACACGACTCTTTTCAAAGTTGTTGGTGCTTCGAAACGGTACTGCGCGGGTATTTCATTCTGACTAACATGTTGTACCTTCTATTTTCTGAGCATTTAAGAGCCAACGGGAGTGGTCATTTCTCCATACAAACGTACTCCTCGTTTTCCTCCGTGGTTTTTGAAGCTAAAGCAATGATTTTTTCAACACAGATTAATATTGTCAATATCTGTGTCGGACCGTTTTGTTTTTTTTGATATTTTTGTTTTTTAAGGCGCTAGAGCCCTTCAAAAATGGCCAAAATGGCCTAATTGACTATGCCGCAATGAGAGGCGTGGCATTCAAAACTGATATCAATTAGCCAAAAAAGCAAAACGGTCCGACACAGATAATTTCATAATCATTTAGATTTCCAAATTTGGTTACGATTGGTTAAATTTTGGAGAAGGAAACAGAGGAGTACGAAACCTCGATTTTTGAGATTTTTACGCAGGATTTTTCGCCTTGTCCTTATCGCACTACTTTTAGGTGCCGCTTCCATTAGCGAGACGGGTATATTTACCTAAAATATTTAAAACTCAGCTCCTGTTTCGTCTTAAATTTTTATTTTATTTCGTCTTTTATGTCCGTTAAAAAATAATACAAAAAGTCACAAGTAGCGTTATCATTAGCATTAGCATTTAACACAACTTATATTAACCTTTTGGACACCAATGACCGATATATCCGCACCGCAGGTTCAACTCCAAAGACCGATTAATCGCTCACAGACCACAGAACAACATAGACCTACATGCATATACATAAAGTTCAATTTCAGTTTTGTCACTTCGGTGACGTGGCGTCTTTTGTGTTTGACACGGCGTCGAAAAGGTTAATGATTTAAAATAATACAAAACATCACAAGTAGCGTTGTCATAACTTGCTTAAACTTATTATTACTTATTACTATGGCATAAATTATACGTTACTTGAGTTGCTGTATTTTCTTATATTGCGGCGTCCAATAAAGTGTATTTGTAAGTATTGTTTGTTAAGGTCAAAATATTTTCAAAATCGATGATTTTTTTTTGTTTCTGGGTCTAATATGATAACTTTATAACAATAGTTATTTGTACAACAAGAGATCAAAGTTTGATATTTCTTCGAGTGCTTATTTTGAGTCCCGTGCAAGCGAAAGATTATATAATAGATTCACGAGCGTAGCGAGTGAATCTAATTTAGAATCTTGAGCGTAGTAAGGGACTCAAAAGCGCACGAGATGTAAATAACTTTGATCTCGTGTAGTACACAAAATTTTTCACACCTTAGCAGTGAGAACATACCTATTAGACAACTTGAAAAATGTAATCCTTCTTCGTCACTTAATACCTATGCACTCATGTTTTCTTAAGATATACAAACAATTAAGTTTAATTACCGCAATCGAACACAAAAACAAAACGTAATAATAAATTTCAGTAAAATAATATGGAAATAACGACCATCAACTGACACTTCAACCGACAACTTTTTTTTGTAAAAAAAACTTTGTAAGATACGGTCCGAATTGCGGATACGTACTATTTGTCAACTATAGTAGAAATTCTTAAAAGTAAAATAATTAATTTTGCGTGATAATCTGTGTATTTTTTGAGTTCATTATTTTAATTGTACAATAAAATACCTAAAATATAGTATTTTTATCAAATCTTCAACTTTATTATAATTAAATAATTATTAAGAATTCATACTCGTACGGAGCTCGTACGTGGTTTGGAACGATGCGTTCTGAAGTTTTTCGGGGGTCTATTATAAACAGTCAATATACCGTTGAATGTCGTTTGAACTTTTTTCGTCTGTTTCTTTTTGCTAACAGTGTGAAAGGGACAGAGATAATAGAAACAAAGTATTTCGAACTTGTATTAGACCCCGCATGTTGAAATGACATTTGACCATAAAGGTCACTTAAATGTCGTTTTGTCTCACTCAGTGAGCAAAATCACATTTTGCTCACTATTTTTAAGAAGCAAAGTACCCTTGTTCGAGCTGCTGAGGTGAAAAAGATATATTGCCCCTGTGAAGAATACATTTATTTTATTATATCTACTTATATCGGTAACACTTTGACTATTTATTACAAACATTACTCATATTTGTGTTATTTTTGTAGTGGCCAACTAGCTGCCTACTCATCAATGCTAGTCAAAAATTCTTCAACTTGTAAATATTGTAAATGAATTGGCATTTTTTAACAAAACCGGTTTGCATTTTGTATCAGCACCTCCATTTAACAATTCATAAGTGAAGTTGTTGACATCATTATGATTATCTCATTATTTACAATCAATACTCTTTATTTTCAATTATTTTTTATTATAACACACACTTTATTGCACTCTCATTATTTAATCATTTGGAAAGAATAAGTAAGTATGTAGTTAGATATTTAACCTTACTAATACTTTATAATGATACCTACGAATAATGTAATAAAAGGGAAATAATTGGAAGCCACTTGGAAGGCACACTCCGGCTGTGATAGAACTTACCCCTTGAGGAGGGACTTCCACGAAGTCCGAAGTATACTTAATATTTGTTTCTCTATCTGGTGAAGTTCAATTACATATGTCGACTCTTACACATGACGCTGCCCAAAAATTAGTTTTAAATATTTTAAGGTTGATTGCTAATGTATGACAAGAAAGTAGTAAATCCGTTGGTATACATAGTGTACGGTCGACGTAAAACTTCTGTTAAATAAATATATTACATATACATAGAGTCCAAGTCCTAAGTCCGCATCACCTACAATCTTCTCACCTAAGTATCTTGTATTTTTCTACTACATATTTCCAAATAAAGTTACGCTTTACCAAAACTAAATGGCACGAAACAAAATTAGTTCGTATGTTTTTGTTTTGTGATTAGGTACCTACCTATTCTAAAGCAGGCCACTGATGAGCCTTCCAAATGGATGCAGTTACAATTGATTCATCCAAATGGACGGCATCCTAATATTAAACATTGTTACGTTTTGACATTCACGGACCGATTTTGGATTGCAGCCACGCTATTTGGACTGTTGGAAGGCTCGTCAGTGGCCACCTTAAGACACCTTACATTTTAAACGCAAGTACTATCAACTACTATCATGGACTGTCGATGTTCGCAATGTTATGATATGTCTGGCCCAGTTGCACCAACCATATTTAACAGACTGATTAACGAAGGAATCGAATGGTATCCTTACTTATTTCTTTCCTTACTTTATCTTTGCAAGTTAAAAAATACTTACATTTTGAAACTATCAGGTCCGGTATTTTTGTATTATTTCCATATATTATTTTAATATCCACATTATTGTGATTAATTGCTCATTTGCTATCTATTTTACTAGATTTTGTTATAAAGTTCAACACGAGCCATCATCCCTATCCTTAAATGTAGAAAGTTAACGTAATTTAATAAAAAACAACCTGTATAGTGGCTTATATTATGAAGTCTTCCAAGGTCTTACTTTCAAGTTTTAAAGTGTAGGTACTTATTATGTCAGATTTTTTGCCCAATACTCCTTTCTATTATTTTTTTTTTCACTTAGATGTTTTGTATAACTAGGTACTCGTATAAAATAAAACCAACAAATATAATGAAATTATTTATACAAACAAATTGTAACACTAAATTACAAGAAGCTCAGCGTTTTACTATAAATATTATAGAAAACGCCTACAATTCTAACTAATTACAAACAATTATAGCCTGGTGTTAAGTTCGTGTCAGTCTGTTCGACCAGCTTACAAAATTTTAAACTTACTTTCAGATAATATGGCAGAAACAACATTTCAACGATACTTTCTCACAACAATGAATTGTACAATGAGCAAGAAAACTAAATTTAACCGAATTTTCGTCACGTCGCTTATGATACAATCACGGTTCAACTTTAGAGCACTGCTACAAATCCACGACAAAACTTAATACTCATTGAAAATACTCATTTTCCAACAAACAAAACAAAATGTACACAATCTTAGCAAATACTTAAGTGATGCTCTTCTCGTTTTTCTGAAGTACGCTTGAGGCGACATCAGAAAACTCGCACGGCGCGACTATTTAACCAGACCAGCTGCGAAACAAAAAAACCAGTAAGTAGTGTTAAAATTAAATTATTTAAAAAAAAACATAAAATATATCTGTAACCCGAATACGGATTAAAATAAAATGTAGCTGGGTAATAAAAGAAAAACATCGTTCAACATTTATTGGTGTACTACAGTATTGGTGCTTTGAATAATCGTAAAAACCTACACTAACCTACACTATTCATCGTGAAAAAATATGAAACACTAGTGGATTTTATGCTTCTAAATAAGTAATTTAACCAATTTGAAAAATAACCCTTTTATAAAGCCTTTTATAATACATAATTTATTGAACCGGGAAGCCCAAACTTCAGTGACGTTTCATTTCGGTTTGATATAGGTATTTTATTTATGAGCATGTTGGAATCCGCATTCTTTTGTACCAAACTATAAAAATTGGGTTTTACCTAATCAAAACTGCCAGCTGTAAGCTGAGTTACTAAATATTCATATATATCACCTCGTGATATAATATTTAAATATATTGGGCATTCAATAGAAACCGGTTGGTTTCACAAATAAAACAAATACTTCAATGCGTGTCCCACCAGACATCTTGAAATAAAACACATATTTACACCTACTTTGTATGAGAGTCACGTACGGGAATTATACACGACTTGTAATAAATCTATCTTAATTTTTGCATTGTTACCTAAATGCCGCGAAAATTAGGGTGATATTTTTCAAGTAGGTCCTTATAGATGTTAGGTAAATTTGATGGAATGAGGCTTAAATGTATGACTTAAGGTAGAATTAAAGTATTTTTAAAGAATGCTTTTTATGTTTCTAGACCATAATTCGAAGTAGTAGCTAAGGATGCAATAATGCAACTAGGATAATCGCGATGACTATACTACTACACTGCAATAAGTTTATCTCTACCATTTAATATAGGTTAAGTCGAGAAGTAGCTCTGAAGAAGGGGCATTATACATACTTTAAATGATACTCCTTGATTTATAAAGAATTCGAGATTAGTTTGGTAATAACTTCTCCAAGATACAAGGAGTTTTTGTGTGAAAACCTTGCTAAAGTAATAACTGTCCGTTCCAGAATTCTTGTAGATAATATAACGTAAAAAGGAATATTTATTAATCCTGGAGAATTGCGCGGCCCAGACAATAGACTACTCGCCTGGAGCCGAGATAATAAAACAGCATAATTCACACTAAACACTGAAATAAGCTTCCAGAAAAGAGAGATGATATCATCTTTCTAATTTTATCTAAATACTCCAATGGATGAAAAAACTAAAATAAGCTTAAATTTTTCAACTTATCTTACGTGTCACGAAACGCACATATTAGTCTTAATAATAGTCATGAATAATCCAGAACCAGTAATGATCGCCGATAGATCGAAGCGAGCCGACATATGATATAAGATGGGATAATGCAAGGTATTTAGTGCTATACAGGAAAGCTGGTACATTTTACTTGTTCAGGTGTCATTTTTAACCAATACTAAGTTTTTATTTTAAGTCCATCACATTGTACCTGACCATGATTCTAGCAAATAAAAACTTTGACTTTGACTTTTGACTTTGACTTTACCATAAAGAAATAAATACTCAGAAAAAAATGCTTATAAATGCTTAGAGTACTCATTCCATTCGTGATTATCCTTACTTATTATATTAACTTGTACGGGAGCTATGGTAAACTCTCCTACCTACTCGCCTACCTACCTACTCGCTTAAATCTTATTAGAGACAATTTTTCGCAAAGCCCGCTTCAACTTTATTATAAATGGATTATTATCTATTTATGAAATATTTTTTATCCCAATACCGATATTGTATAGTAGGTATGTCCATTGTCGTAGTTTTGTCTTTAATCGAAAAAATATGTTTTTATTTGGAACTGCAAGCAGCCTCTTGATATTTACACACGTGTTGTTTATTTATACGCGAACACAATATCAAACGAGAGTGTCAGAAGCATTTAAGTCATCAGTACCTAAGCTTTAAAAGACAACACACCGTGTGAAAACATACATTATTAATGTATTTTTTAATAGGTACCGTCGGCCGATTACACCTACTACACCTCCGATTACGCCTCCGACGACGGTAATGGTTACAAAATTTACATGACATTCAATGTAACAATTACTTCATTAGATTCTCTAGCATAGGTCAAAGAGCATGAGATGAAATGCATGTATAAAAATATACATAGACTGAGTCATCCTCAAGGTAGATCTCGATGTTGCATCAGTCAAGGTCTTTTAAATTTAAATAACAAAGACAGAGGTTAATATATTTTTCTAAATTCCCTTTTAACTGCAAGATGCAACCGTAATTCACCATTATGTAAGGTCTTAAATTCTCAAACTAAAGTAATTTAGGCTAAGACCTCATTAACAACTTGTTAACACTTAAAGTTACCAGTAGTGCTTAGAAGAACATAACTATTTAGATTCGAATATCGTGCAAAGAGATATAGGGCCCGATTCGGATTTTGAAATAGACATCTATTAGACATCTTTTAAACATCACCAAGATACGATAACGATATGTTTAAGATCTAACCTGTCAAATTTGACATTTGCGCTATTCTACGAGATAGATAGTGTTGAACGATTTCCACAGGATATGACTTAGAGATCCAATTCACATCTAATAGATATCTTACTCTATCTAACTTAAAAGTGACATTGGTTGCCCGAATTGCGCTGCAAAAGAGAACTAGTTGATATCTAAACAATAACGTATCTAGAATGGATCTAGTACGTGTCGTCTCTTGTGAATATCTTGAAGTTCGAATAGGGCAGATAGAGTTAAAATTAGTACATAATCTCTTCGACAGTCAGACGCCGGCGGATGCGAACGTTAAACCAATTTTAAAAATCGTATTAGCGTTCATGCAGGTGTTCACAAGGTAAGTGCATTAAGCTCAGAAGGCTAACTACGTGGATAAAATAAGGCACTTTGCCACTGCACTCACCTATGTACTTCTACATCATATGAGGGAGCATGGCTGGAAAATTTATTAGGTTTTAATACAATGAATTCTAATTATTGATTTTCTTAATTAAATGGTAAGTAAAGAGTTGTAAAAAAAAAAAGGAATCAATCATATTTTAAACACTTGCATGATATGAGTACCTATTGAGTAAGTTATGAATACTTGATTAGTTAAGTATTGATGTTAATCAATTTTATAGAATTACATAACGATGAATTAATATGTTCAATGTACTTCTTTTATCTTGTTTTAGATTTTTTTTTAGAATTTTAGTTATATTTGTTTTTGCCTGAATTTTATGTTTTTGTGGGGGCTTTATTATTATAAAGAGTTGTAGTAAATGTATTAAGTACATGGTTTATAATATAATCTCTAAGAATACGGTCGTTATGTATGCGTTTGTTTTGTGGTCATATGGAGCGGTATTTCGTGACCTATAGGTCCCTTATCATAATATTTCTAACGATTCTGTTAGGTTAGCATATTGTTGGAGGTACAGAGGGCTTTAATGACCTGGGAGTTAGCGTGTAGATATAATAATAATTTAAATGTAGGTATTATTATGTATTTAGTAAATATGTGTGCGCATATTATTTTATATGGACGATATATTTTCATAGTTTATCGCGGTTTTATTGGAAATTATAATGTTTTTCTAGCTATCGTCAACCATTAGCTAGTTTAACTTTTACATTTATTATGATAATTCTATGGCGTAGTTTACAAAAGTTGAACAAACAAATTTATAACTGACTTAGAACTTAGAATTCCATCAAATACTTTTTTGATCAAACTCGTTTCCATTAGGATTAACATTTTCTAAAGCTAAAGTTTAAAGCATGAAATGATAATTGCTTTTTAAGCTACGAATGACAGCGCAAAATTGTCTTAGGACATGTTTGTTATGTATCGTCGAGTCATGATGAACTGTGATATTCAAAGTAAAATATGTGAAGCCTGGAAGTAAATTCGACTTATCTTATGACAGCTCGTGATGATATAACAATCATATGCCGACTTACCCGTTATCTCAGTGTCCAGGCTCCCCACGTGAGAGCCGTAGCATAATTTCGAGACAACTGATGATTTGTCAACAATATCTTAATATTGACGGCAAACAGTTATGTTTTTCTGTTCAAAAGAATTTAGCCTTCCATTTTTGAATAACGGTAGTAGTTAAACATGTATAAAATTAGATTCTACTTTACATAACTGAATCCCACTTGGCATGTAAGCACCTTGGGTATTAGGGAATACTTGGACTGAATGAAGTGGTCTATCAGCGATAAAAACGCTTTTGCATTTTCGTGAGCCTTCTAGAACTTTTTATGGGTGAGTACTGAGTAATATCAAAAATACGGGCTGTCATAAAACAAAATAGAACCTCTCTTCCAGATGAGTTGTTATTGTATTAGGCGCTAGCGATGCTTGTTAGGACCAATCACCTGTTATACGAATACGAATGGCCGTGTTGAGCAGCGCTGACGACTCTGACGGTGGTCGGTACTGACTTTTTGCTCTTGAGCGCGATGGCGCCGGCAACTCCCGCGCCGACCGCGCCGATCTTGGCCGCCTTCAGCCCTAGGGCGCCTGAAAGATCGCAACATCACAATAAGATTGAAATCTAATAGATCAAAGCAGACAACACCACTGATGATATTCCCTTAACTGATGAGATGACAGACGCTAATTAAAACTGCCGTAAAAGTCAATAGTATTACGAGTAGAGCAAAGGAAGACTTGAATTTGGACTAGTTGATGCAAATAAAATAAATGTAAACAAATAGTGATTGTGGAATGCTCCATTTTAATAATGAAGGTAAAATATAACCAACAGGTTTACTTAAGCGTGTTCATCTTCTTATAGATAGGTAACTGCAGTAAGTAAGCTAGGTAGGTACTGCAGTTACCAAATAAATGCAGTTAATAAAGTAAAATTCTGAATAACTTGCTCGCTTTATAGCTAGGTAGCTATAAAGCGAGCAAGTTATTCAGAATTACTTTATTTACACGACTTTATTGTTAAGAGATTCTGCTGGTAAGAGTGGTAACTGTACCATCACGCTCCGCGATTGTTGCGCCATTTAGGGTCCTAGCTAAATTGGTTGTTTAATACTTATGTACTTACGCTATAGAATTTCCAATTCAACAAGAACCCTAAATGGCATAACAATCCCGTGTGGTGACTGTACATGTAGGTACATATGCGTCGCCTTAAACATTTCGTTGCCATGTGTTTTTAATTTTATTTTAACAAGTATAAAAATAGGTATCCTACGCAAATTTGGTTAGGTATATACAGTGAAACCTGGATAAGTGAGATCTGAAGGGACGAGCAAATTTGTCCCACTTAAAGAGGTATTCCACTTACACAGGGTCTCAGTTAGCCAGGTATAAATAGGTACATTTCTGTCTCATTTATAGAGTTTTCCATTATTAGAGGTGAGAAAAGAGTTTATTTCAGTTATAGAGGTGGAAAATAAGGTATTTTGTCAACATTATGTATGAGTTGTAATCATCAACAATAAATAAAGGAAAAATAATCTTTGTCCTTAAATAGTTTTTTAAGTCTGTTCAAATTTTTATTCGAATTAACTTTGAATGATTCTACTTCTACAAAGGATAGATTTTGTTAATTTAAATTTAAAACAGACTTCATTGCGCCTTAGAACTTTAATAAATGAAAATAAATTTTTGGTTTTTCCTTTCGATAATTTTAACTACTTACTAACTATAACTAAGTAAAACTTGAAGTCGTTTAGACACAATTAACCGAATACGGATTTTTTGATTAGACTAAAGTCCAAGATCTTCAATAAACGACAAGTTAGAGAGGTCACAGATTGACGTTATCTCAGATACAGACGTCAGTTCCTATAACATTCTAAAAAACAATGAAGCAAATGTAATCTTTCAAATATAGTCTCAGTAAAAGAGGTAAAATACACGCTCTGTCTCAGTAATAGAGTTAAATTTGACTATAAAATCGAAACAACTAATCTCAGTTATAGAGGTCTGTTTTATCTCACTAATAGAGGTAATTCAGTGCTAAAGTGCCGGGACCGCACCACGAGTCCCAGCTATAGAGGTTTCCCACTTATCCAGGTCCCACTTAACCAAGTTGCACTGTATAATTAAAATTTGATAAGAAAAATAATAATAAACACATTCAAGCAATTGGTGTCTATGACTGGTGATTTAATTATTACTTAATTATTATTGCGGTCAACAGTCTCACGGTTGAACCTATGATTATTCTATTGAAAGGAATTTACCGGACGTAGGTATTGGAAAATGAATAAACGCTAAGTGACAATGGGTTCCCACACAAATATTACGTAGTAAACCAAATACATACATGAGATGTGCTAAATGGCATTGACCCATACACAAAATGTTCTTTTACCGGATTTCACCTTGATGTTATGTTAAATGTCGATACCAAGTAATACCAGCATCCTTGGTACAATGTCTCATAGGCCTATTTTAGATTTAAGCTATTTATTTCTTCTTGTACTTTGACCAACTTACAACCCAAATTTGACGATCTGACTCCCAATATCAAATCAGTAGACAAGTATTCTCTTTGCCTCCTGGGTTCTCCTATATTCGAAGAATCTTTTCCCGATTATATTTCTAACTCCATAACTAAATTCAAAAGTCACACGGATCGCTTACTCGAAATTAGCCCTCATTATGCTCTTGTGATTCTTAAATTCTGCCTTTTTGTCCCTAAATTTACGTATGTGCTCCGCTGTTGTCCTTTCTGGAAACATCAAAATTTATTGTCGCCCATAGATGATTTGATCAAAATTAGTTTAGAGACGATTCTAAACATTCAGCTAAGTGAGCCTTCCTGGTCTCAAGCGTCCCTCCCCATTCGGTTTGGAGGTTTAGGAATTCGCAAAATTTCCAGTGTGGCTTCCCCAGCCTTTTTGGCGTCCACTCATAGCACGTCTGGTCTCATAGGAAATATCTTAAGGGCTTTGCCCACAAACTGTGAGATTGCGGGCTTTGAGGACGCCAAAAATGCTTTTAAAATTGATTGCCCAGGCAAACAATTTCCAGACAACCCAAATTCACAAAGGAGTTGGGATAATGTTTACTGTGATTTAACTTACAATACTCTCCTAAACAACTGTACAGGTCCAGACCGCGCGAGGCTTTTGGCGGTCGGAGCCCGGGAAGCCGGTTACTGGCTACATGCCCATCCTTCGCCCAATACTGGTACTTTCTTGGATCCGGCCTCCCTTAGACTGGCGACTGGTTTGCGACTCGGGGTTTCGGTGTGTACGCCACACATATGCCCTTGTGGCACGGACGTGGACCGACTGGGACACCACGGATTATCTTGTCAAAAAAGTGCAGGCCGTTTTTCGAGACATGCGTCGCTTAATGACATAGTCCGTCGGTCTCTTGCCACCATCAATGTGCCTGCTCTTCTTGAGCCGACTGGCATTATCAGAGATGATGGCAAGAGGCCCGATGGAGTGTCCTTAGTTCCTTGGAGCTTGGGACGGATGTTGGTGTGGGATGCTACCTGCGTAGACACACTGGCACCGTCCCACCTCCAACGGACTACTGTAAAAGCGGGCGGAGCGGCGGAAAGCGCCGAAATTCTAAAACGTAACAAATATAAGAGCCTCGGTAGAGAGTACCATTTTGTACCATTTGGTGTTGAAACTCTAGGTCCATGGGGTCCCAGCGCGCATAAGTTGTTCGCAGAAATCGCGAAGCGTCTGGTTGACGTAACTGGTGACCGAAGAGCTGGCGGCTACCTCGCACAACGTATCAGCATTGCGATACAGCGAGGAAATGCCGCCAGCATCCTTGGTACAATGCCTCAAGGGCCTATTTTAGATTTAAGGGGCCGGTATATGACGTTTTCGATTTAGACCTCACTTTGTAACCATAATTTGTTCAATAAATGTTTAATAATTGCATTAAATTACACGTAAATTTGTTCACGAAGAAACCGTGTACCGACTCTTTGTGCCATTATATTTTTAATTTGCTGTTATTTTCTACAAATCGACACTAAAAGTATCAAAAAATCAAAATATGGAGTTCCGTTTGAGACAGAAGCAAAACAATTTTGTCTTTGACAGTAATTGAATTATTGTATGATTCTGAAAGCTAGATAATTCAGCTACCAATTTATTATCGATTTATATTTTTACTCACAAAGACAACATAGAAATTCAATCTCAAATGTAAACTTTCGAACAATTTCCATACATTGACGACATCACTCAAAATTCTTCTTCAAGTCAGATGCCCGTTGGGGCTACACCGGAGCACACGTGTACTTCTTCAAATGAAAATGACAGCTTGATTTTCTTGCTTTTGACAATTATATTGACATTAAATCATATACGCATACGAGAAAGTATACCAGTAGATAAATTGTATTTCAAAAAATAGGGTACATAAATATCTGCTCGCGTCTCATTTAAATTTGATTTGCAGTTATAATGGTTGAAAACCGCAGTAAACTATCTTAAAACAATACGATTACAGTCGAATTTAAGTATTATGTTCCTTCAAAACTCGCTTAAAATGAAAAAAGTTTAACGACTGATCTTTACTGATTGGGATAAATTTTTATTATGCTGGTATCATTTTGCGTCAGTTTAAAAACGTATTTGACTTCTGTACGTCAATGAATTTTGATGACAATTGTAATCTTGTATTATATTATACAAGTTTTATCTTAAAATATTGCCTATTGACAGGAAGAGTTATGTAATTCGTATAAGTAATACCTGAAAGTCTTGTACCTAGATCTGTAATACCATGGATTGCGACGAATAAATGATAATGATTATGCCGTTCGTTCCGTCTATATGTATAATGCGTGTACGTGCTGTTCTCTGAAAGTACTAGCGAGTTTTTGCGGTTTTGGAGACCGAGATGAAGCTTACAGGCCAATGGCGCTCTAGTTATTGTTATGTATACCTATGTATCGAATGTTTTATAAATTACCTATAAAAAGCAATGTTTTATTTCGATTAGGTCTACATTTTGTGCATATTGCATATCTGAAGTATTTTCGTACTAAACTTGAAACTTTCGTTGAAACTAAATAAAATAATTATTCCAAATGTACAGTCGCCTGCAATTTATGTTACACAACGAAGGCCGCAAAAATATCTGACACGATCTTATTTGTAGAACCATAAGAACATGTCACATATTTTTGCGGCGTTCGAAGGTACCTGTCATTATCACCAACTTTGCCCGCTTTTTTTTTAAAACGAATTTCTCAAAAAACATCACATCATATGACTTTTTTTGCTCAGCACGTCCATTGTGATCAAACGCATCAGTTTATTTGAAAAAAATATATTTTTTACCCATTTTTTTGCGTTTTAGAGGGCGGGCAAAGATATCCGGGGTTTTCACCAACATTGCCCACGTCAATTTGGTATTCAAATACAGCTCGTATGATGATGATGTCTAAGGATCACTTAAAGGTTTTGGGCAATCCTACCATTCCCTGTTAATAACTTAGCGATAAGTGTAAAAACTTTAAAATAAATTTGCTGGGCAATGTTGCCTACCCGTTTTTGCCAATTTCCAAATAAGGCTCGCCTAAGCATTTTACAAAGGCTAGGGTTGTCACTTTTGAGAAAATCTGTTACAATAGTTTAATGGCCAAAATATGATTTTTGTTGTGTTTTTCATTCGTTAACGGGATAAAACATCTAAATAAAGGATAATAAGACAAATTAAATACAGTATATATTTATAAACTTATTTTAGTGTACAAACATAACCTTCTTTTACTTGCGAAGTTGGGTAAATTAGATGAAAGTGACAACCCTAATCCGTTTTTGGTGGTGGGCAATGTTGGTATGGATGCCAAATTAACGGATTACTTTGCCCACCGCTAAAACTTTTGTGTATTTAGGCCTTTTTAGTTTAAATCTCAATAGACATAATCTATGCTTCATGTGTTATAACTCAAACCCGGAAATATTTGTCAAAGGGTTCTCAATTTTTTCTACTTGCATTTATTATTTATAAATTTTTTGCCCGCCGAAATATACCCTATATTAGACAACTCGCTCAAACTCAAAATTCCCAAGTCAAGTTATGCACAAGTTTGGTATATAGTTTTGTCAGAAATATAACCTATATTCTACTAAAAATAGCAGGGTGGCCATAACTATTATATTTTTTTCTACATTAACGAATTTGTTTAAAATTGTCGTTTTCGGCAAAGTTTCCCTGGAGGCAAAGTTGGCGCTAATGACGTAACATATTATTGCAGGTGACTGTACATAAATGTTTCGGTGATTTTGAGATTATTTTTCAGGTTAGTTTACTAACAATCAAGTTATGCAGATACCGATTTCGTGAACGTATTAAGTAGTAACTAGTAAGGTACCGCTATTGTTTAGCGATACCGATTATTTTTGAAGGTAAAACTATACCGGTTGAAATATAAAGATATTAAAATTACAGCAGGGACAACCATTTTTTATAGGTGTACCTAAACCATCATTGGCCGAGCGTTAGCAAAGGTCTCCGTTTCAGCTTGGGCAAAAATGCTTTTGTATGTTCTCCTTTGCAGATCACATTTCTCAACTGATTCTCGTGAAAATTTGTAAGCAGGTTCGATAGAACTATTCTGTTTCGCTTTATCCGCCAAAATGGAATTGCCACCCTGCTGAAACTTTATTTATTTAAATTCCTATTGAATGGATTTTGCACCTTATGAAAAACCGTATAGAGTAGTAAATAACATTTTACATCTGACTTAATGCCATCTTGTTTTATTCGCTTTAATTGTACAAAACGCGTATCTGGACAAAGCAATATTAGGTAGTAAAACAGTTAACAATCAAATGAATTAAATAGGTACGTCACCTGTGACATGAACAGACAAGGAAAGCAAGATTAAATGCATTGTTTCTCTTTCATCTTTCAATGGAACGCTTTTACCCTCAAAGGAGGCTAGTGGTCAATACTAAACTAAAAGTCCAATCTTAAAAAAACATGATGGGTCACTGACCTGTCCCAGTAAAGTGAGGTAGTGTGCGTGAAGTGCGCTTGTGTGTGAAATGGGGTAAATTGACAGAATCTGAAATTTTACCCACCGCTACCGTCGCCTTAAGCTAGTTATTAATTTCGTTTAGTAGTACCACTGTATATATATTGTATGTAAATAAATGTTTTAAGTAATGACAGCTAGTTATTAATTCAGTTTAGTAGTACCACTGTATATATCTTTTATGTAAATAAGTAATACCTAGTGATGACCAATGACACAAGGTAAGGTAAATTTGCGAAATAGCATTCGATGGCAATTAAAAATGTCCTCCTATTGACAAGGACAATATTTATACACGTATAAATGGAACAGCTATTACGTATTCGAAGAGTGTCAATATAAACTTAGCAACGATATTATAGATCAATACCAAGTCAATACGGATTTAGCAGATTGGGTTACTGTAACCTTGAATTTGTTTACACTGAGATATTGTGTGTCCTGTCATGTGTGCCCTAAATTCTCTGATGTATCTTTGATTTATTATTAGATTACATGTAGTGAAAGCCTAGCTCTAGGAATTAATTACGTATTATATTTGATCTTACTTTCCTCCTTACATATGTATAGAATAGGTAGCTATTCTATACCTATTACCTATATATTACCTTTGTCAATCTGAAAAAGAATCCTTAAAATAATTCATCTATGTTTTTTACAAATATAGTCAAACTTTTTATTTATTATTTGCCAAAATGATTTTATTCATAACGCCGCAATATTTTAAGCAAATATAATTATGTTAGTACACGGTCACGGTGACCTATGAATTCTTTGCAAATTGTTTATATGTTCGTGGTCGGCCATTAAAGATTCTACAAGGTCTCAACGCGAGCTTAGCAGCTCAGCAACCTTTTCTGACTCACTAACAGGAACACATCAAACACTACGAGTACGTACAGAGATGTTACATAGTGATTTAAATTTCATACCAAGCAGCAGTTTTTTCTTCAAGAGTAGAAGGCCCCTCTTCGTCCTGTGGCTCCTCTCGAGCTCGGGGGTGTCGTAAAGAGCCTCATGGACCTGTCCGGGTTCTTGGAGCGCCTCCACTGCCGGGTATCGCTCGTAGTGGGCCCCCGCCACCACTACCGCCACCAGGCACGCGAGAACGATGATCGTGGACGACTGCATTTTTCTGGTTTCTGGAAACACACAAAGGTTTTGTAACTTGGTCGTGCAAATATCACTTTAGTTGTGCAAAAATTTGAGCCCTTATCTGTAGATTTTTATTTACGTTACATGGTATTTATGGATTCTATCAGAACTATAAATATAAGTATATATTTAGATTAGATTGCATTGTATTATTTCTTTAAAACAAAGATGTTAATTTTAAACCTACGTTAAAATAAAACAGCTTTCTGCAAAATTGTGTGTACATTTTGACTGCGGATTGCAGGTATAATTATGAGAGTGTTTCGTTTGCCAATGCAATATCAATAAGAAGAAAATTTAAGTTGGGAAGTTTCTACATTTTCATTTGCTCTTTGCCTAGGTACATATTGCCAATTTAATTAAGAACCAATATTTTTTTTAACGAAATATTTGCTGAATTATTCCTATATTCTTACCCCCTTATTCATTAAGCCGATAATAATCGTTTGTCCCTTTCCGACGTATTGGTATTATGGAAAGGGACAAACGATTATTATCGGATTGTCAACTTTAGTAAACGTTTATGAGTAAGGAGGTTAGTTTTTAGAACAAAATCATAAGGTTACGGAAAACACAAACTTAACTTTTAGGAAAACAACTACTTTCATTAAAGTGTCAATGTGTTGATGGTTTGTTTGAAATCAACACACAAACCTTTGTACACACGTACATAATAGCGTCGTATACTTTGTACGGAAAAACGATGATCGTGGTCGACTGGATTTGTCCAATTTCTGGAAACACGTATAAAGGCCATTACGGCTAGGGCTGGCATAACATTAGGGTTAGCCCCGGACGCCTTAAAATTATAATGTAATATAGCGACCGGTCTGTCCTAGTGGGTAGGATACCCTGGCTATGAAGCCGATGGTCCTAGGTTCTAATCTCGGTAAGGGTATTTATTTTTGTGGTGAACACAGATATTCGTTCCTGAGTCATGGGTGTTTTTTTATGTATGTATTTTTATCTATATACGTATGTATATCGTCGCCTAGTACCTACCCATAGTACATGCTTTGCTTAGTTTGGGGCTAGGTCGATCTGTGTAAGATTGTCCCCAAATATTTATTTATTTAAAAAAATGAAATTATTAATAGGGATTCTACCGACGTATAAGGTTTGCAGGTAATCCGAAAGCTTTAACAAATTCCACAGTGTTAACAGTGGACGCCCGATTGAAACTTTATATGAAATTATTCCAACTTCAAAAAATCTCTTAAAAATCGCTTATCCATAGGCGAAGCTTAAAGTTCTTAGAAAGGACCACTTAGAGATCATATAACAAAAAAAATCTAATTAAGGCTTAATTACTACAGTTTTCTCTATCTTAAAAACTTTTCATTTGCCCCTCGTATGTCGTAAGTATATTCTATATTTTGTGCGAACGAGATAGGTACCTATAGACAATAAGAGATAAAGGCGAGATTTTTAAAGTACGAATAGGCAGCCCTGCCCAACTAGCAAATCTATGTGCTATAAAAGTTGAGAGCACGTTTTTATTTTAGCTTTTTGGTGCTATAAAAGGTGTAAAAACAGTCGAATAAAAGTCCTGTAAGCGTTTACTCAACGCGAAAAGGCGCACTTATACAGACTAAAAGTGTTATAAAAATCGAGTAAGCGCTGTATAAGAAGCAAATCGATGCTGCAAGAGTTGAGTAAAAGTGGATAAAAGCGCTTCTGGTGTTTTAATAGCAACGATAGTGCTTTTATTCGACTATTTGTTCTATAAACATTAGCAATTTACTATTACTCAGTGAAAGTGTTCTATAAAAGCAGCCGCACTGCTTTTTCTCAGCAAAAATGTTTCGTAAAAGTAGCCGAATTGCTTTTACTCGGCATTTTAAATGTGTAAGAGTGGAGTAAATGCTTTTATTCAACTAATATGCGCTAAAAACGATCTCAGGTAAGCGATTATATTACAATTATTTTATTATGTTTGAGGCCTAATCGTCTTCACGTGTCTAATAAAACAAAAAGGTACTTAAGTATTTTTTTACTGCTGTCATCCATGACATTTATTTTTACCGTGATTGTGTACATAAGTTTTTACTGTCTGTAAGTACACGTAATACAGTAAAACCTAGCGCGAAAAATACTTTATTGATAAAACCAAAGGCACTGGTTCATATATATTCATGGGCCGTCTATTTTCTTAAATTTCAATAAAAAAATATTAATTAAAATAAGTAAAAATTTGCTTACACGATCTAGTTTCTCTTATATCTCATTAATTCGACTATAAGTCGAGTAACTGCGTTTACTGCTACACTTATAGCACATGATGTCGCCATGTTTATGGATTTATAGTCCGGTGGCCGACTGCATGAAACCCTACCTGATAAAAAAATAGAAAAATCCTACTCTGTAGGGGTAGCTGACTTTTAGCAGCTTCAACTGCTCTTGGACGGCCGTGGCTTAACTTGGCAAATTTTGCGCAAGTGGCAAAAAAGTGGTACAAATATTCATCAAAAAACAAAAGTGGTCAGCTACATCCTGTGTAGGCTGGTTCCTGTGTCCGACCGAATTTGTGGTACCAAGTGAGCTACAATTTACCTCATCGAAAAATAGAATGTCACTTGTATGGTAGGATAGCTGCCATTGACATTTTTTTTAATGCGGACGGACTGCAAAAGCTGCCAGGCTAAGGTGAGACCGACCAAGACATACGTCAACAAATTTAATGTAGGTATTACAATCAGTTTTTTTCATTCTATTTTTCGATGAGGTAAATTGTAGCTGTCACGTTGTACCACAAATTCGGTAGGACACAGGAACCTGCCAACACAGGATGTAGCTGACCACTTTTGTTTTGCTGTCCTCAATTCTATTATACGATGGGGTTTTTTTTTGATGAATTTTTGTGCCACTATTTTGCCATTTGCGCAAAATTTGCCAAATTAAGCCGCGGCCGACCAAGAGCAGTTGATGCTACTAAAAGTCAGCTACCCCTACAGAGTAGGATTTTTCTGTTTTTTTATCAGGTAGGGTTTCATGCAGTTGGCCACCGGACTATATTGAAACGACAACATGGCTGACTTGTGCTGTTAATGTAGTTCAAAACTCTTTAAAAGTACTCTAAGCTGAATACATTTTGAATAAAACCTGTAAATACACTTCAGCTCCTATAACAGCGGTTTGAACCCCATTACCCGAATTATGATATAAGCGCGCTGTTACAGCAGCATTGTTGCCAAATGGTTATTGGATTACTTTTAATAAGCTTTTATAGCAACAGAGAAGAGAATTGAGTAACAGTAGTTGTATTAAAGCGCCTTATTCAGACAATTAGCTATTCTATAGCTGTTATATGATTTTAATAGAACAATTATGCGGAATAAAAGTGATTTAGTAGCGCTAACTCAGCATTTATTAAAAGGTGGAATAAAAGTGCTAAAAGATAGTGCTATAAACGTTTATACGACATGATTATAGCACTAATTAGCGAAAATTGCTAAATAGTCGAGTTAACCGCTATTATACGATATATTGGTGTTTCAACAACCGTAACTCGGCTGTTATACGATTACAGGCTGAGTAAATCAATTCTTATACGACTATTTTGCTAGTTGGGTGGTTACGGTTACGGCTGATTGAAGCGATTTCTGCGAGTAAGTTACGTCTGATTGTTATGTTTGGCGTTAACTAATTAATTACCTTCTACTATGTAATGCTGACTTAAACACGCATATTAACTGGATGCGTAAGATTTCGTTTAAGATTATGATACATGGCGTAACTACAAAAAAGCATAAAACGTTGTCCCTTCTTAGTAAAACGACAGTTTTGCATGTTATGTGTAAGACGTGTAACAACACTAGCAACATATAACAGAACCCTACACTAAGCATGGCCCGACAGGCTCTTGCACAATTTACAGGCGGCAAATTCTGACTTATCATCTTACGAATATTTGCTATTCCAAGCACGTTCAACATCATGACAATCTCATTACTTACGTATGTAGCTAATTATTATAATGATGAAACTTTATCCTTAAAATCATATTTTATTATGTATTAATTAGATACTTATCATGTCTATCTGGTTCACTGAACTATACTAACTTTCCCAAATCTTTTATTAAATTTATCTTTCAACCGCGTAACTTGAAACTCTTAATATTATACATTTTACCCAAGCGCTCTTATTAGGTTGTAAACACCCGTGAAATATTCATCACAGTATTGCTCTAAAAATATTTTTAACCAAAACGTTTTCCAATGATACCAGAATTGAATTTTTTAAATCCATAAAATGTTCGAACGAACGTAAATACTTTCAGATAAAAAGAACGCTGCAAGGAAGCATACCTCCGGAAATTGAGACATTTCTATTTGGTTTTCGTTGAACATTTCCTAGCCATCTCCTTGGCGATCCGGTTGCGGGTGGCGCGAGGAAACATTTTCTATCAGCACCAATACAAATGTACCAGCGTCTAGCCGATACCTACGTAAGGTAACCTAATAAGTACACGAAAACTACATGGACTACGACAAACAAACACGAGGTCGACGTCGATTATGATGCAATGACCCATGAAGATAGCTATCACAACGACCTTGGTGACATCAATTTAATAGTAAACTATATAATAATACACTGAATCAAATACATATTTAATTAGTAGCCTATTCTAAAGGGTTTGGTTCCCAAATAATAAAACCGTTAAACACTTTTTTCCGCTAAACTTAGCGAGGGCTTCTTAATAGTTACTACCTTGGCTTGTTTGTTTGCCCGGTACACAACACAGCACTGCAGTCACAGACACACAGATGACAAGGAATCGGTGTCGAATTCTTATATAGACTGCAAAAGCGAAGCCCGAGGGGAGGGCGCATGGACGATGCATGCTTAATTGCTTATGGCAGAGTGAGCACGGAGCCACTCGCGTTACGTCGGGTTCAAGGAAGCGCTGGACACGGCATTGTGACGCCTGTGGACGCAGATAACTCATCCATTCATTGTCTGTACGCTCAATCACATTCACCAGACGATTTTCGGATTATTAAAGCCCATCCAACGTCGTTTATCATCTATCCCCGGGCAGAATACTTGGTTAGAATTATTATCATAGTTAGAATTAAATTAAAGATGATTAATTGCAGTAATCACCTTGAAACGATTACTTTCTTTCTTTTACTGTGTTGACGGTCACCTACGTGACGTGACATGACATTTAAAAAACTCAACTCAATCATCCTATCCATTAAATTTTTTTAATGCTTTATAATTGCAACTTCCTCGTAAATATCGAGCCAATAAGATAGCCTATTAAGGCATACTGGTCAGGTTAAATTTATCTTTTAACATTATCCGAAATATCAATACACCGTATAATTTATCTGGCAATGACGTTCAATTAAGTGAGATAGACCGATAATCAAGAAAACCAACCAATTCCCATTTGAAGGAGAAGATACATACTCGTAATGTGTGTCGAGACATGTTCAAATATTGACCATAATCTGAAGCTTTGTAGGTTGTGTACACTCGAAATAAACCGCCTAAATAGTTAACAAATTTGCATCTGCAATTTTGGTACCTATTCTGAAGAATAGATATTGTAAAATTTTATTTAAATATGATAAATGGCTGGGACGTACGGACAGACGGACGGACGGACGGACAGGCGGACGAAACTAGATGTGTTCCGTGTTCCGTTAAGGCCATTTTGGCTACGGTATCCTAAAAAACGATACTAAAGGAAAAACAATCGTTAATGGTCAGCACAGTGTTAATGAATAAAATAAAAAAATAATTATACCTAGAGTGCACTATGCATTTTATTGTAAATTTGGATCTATATCTGAATCCCTAAAATCTTTTCTCCTATCTTTGCATTCCCTAATATTGTTTGTCATAATGATCAGATGTCCTAACGCGCGTATTCCCTAATTTTGGTTTCCCTATTATTGAATGGGCGATTTTTTTTTGTCCTAATATCTTTTTCCCTAATGACACTTTCCATATTGAGTATTTATCCTAATGTTATGTAGCATAATTATTTTTTTGCCTAATTATTGTTAGGCCTAAAAATTATATATCCTAACCATCATGTTACCTAATTTCACTTAGCCTATCGTTGCTTGACCTAACACTCGTATGCCCTAATTTTGATTTCCCTATTGCGTTTCGTTTTTACAATGGTCGCAGTTCTAACCTAACCTAACCCACTTTTGTGACAGCGGTTCGTTTTTGCGAGGATCACAGTTCTAACCTAACCTAACCCACTTTTGTGGCAACATTTCGTTTTTACAATGGTCGCAGTTCTAACCTAACCTAACCCACTTTTGGGGCAGCAGTTCGTTTTTGCGAGGGTCACGGTTCTAACCTAACCTGACCCACTTTTGTGGCAACAGTTCGTTACCATTCATTATGGAAAGTAATTGTTATGATAATTGAATAATAGGAAAAGTAACTGTTATGACGATTGATCATTAGGGTAATAGCCATTAGGTCAAAACAGTTAGAACATGTTATTTTATGCCAAGCATTGTTAGGGATTTCGAAGAATATGGTAAAAAACATTAGGGATCTTGATAGTTATGGTACAAATGCTTAGGGCAAATGAGTCTTAGGCTAACCATTACATTATGGAAAATAATCGTTATGACAATTGATCGTTAGGGCATGTGCCCATTAGGACAAACCAGTTAGGGCAAGTGACTTTAGGACAAACGTTGTTAGGGATTCAGAATGACACCCTGTAAATTTGCAATATCAAAATTGTAATCCGTTATCTCAGACTTCAAGAATTTTAATGTACCTATTTAAGTAAATATAATTATTTCTTACAAACTTAGTTTCATTCATTTCAGCCAATATAGTTTATATTGATTATTAGCGTTTATCAGAATTTGAAATATAGGTACAACTTGAAGAAGCGATGTTGAAGCGCTGGTGGCCTAGCGGTAAGAGCGTGTGACTTTCAATCCGGAGGTCGCGGGTTCAAACCCCGGCTCGTACCAATGAGTTTTTCGGAACTTATGTACGAAATATCATTTGATATTTGTCAGTCGCTTTTCGGTGAAGGCAAACATCGTGAGGAAACCGGACTAATCCCAATAAGGCCTAGTTTCCCCTCTGGGTTGGAAGGTCAGATGGCAGACGCTTTCGTAAAAACTAGTGCCTACGTCAAATCATGGGATTAGTTGTCAAGCGGACCTATGAGCCGTGGCAAAAATGCCGGGATAACGCGAGGAAAAAGGAGGTACAACTTGAAGAACTTACATGACTACACTGGTGGAAATATTGCCAACGAACCAAGACCGACGGTATTAAGCAATAATGCCAAAAGTAAATACGAGTAACATTCAAAATAACACATTCTCACCGAAAGTCGTTAATTCTATTCAAACAACCTTCTATGAACTTGTTCAACTGATGAATCAACTAAGTTTATAGCCTCCGTTGTTGGCGATGTGTTGAAATGAGCAATAGCCTTTCCGTCTCCGGTAAAAGGATCGAATGGGTTATTATTATGTATCATACATAATATTATATGACAGTCAAGTTCGCCACGAATTATCGTTTTTGGGACCAAGGTATTTAGACACGGAGAAAATAGTACTGTCCCGACTGTTTTCACAAGTTTCGGCTAAATAAGTACTAAAGTTGGTCAAGCAGATCTTGTCAGTAAAAAAAGACGGCAAATTTGAAAAATGTAGGCGCGAAGGGATATCGTCACATAGAAAATTTGAATTTCGCGCCTTTTTCTACTGACAAGATTTGCTTGACCATGTATATGTCGTAGGCCGATCGTACGATCAGGCAGATCGTAATGTTCCTGTGTAATGTTTTGACGATAGTCACATCAAACCAATATATAGGTAGGATAGGTTCGTTAGGTTGCTTCAGATGCCCGAAGGGCAAACTGCCCAGAAATAGGAGCCCCGCGTAGCGGGGCTCCGTCGACTCAGGGAACGAGTCAAAGATTTTCACGTTTCACGATATGCCTAGGAATTTCACGATATGCCTGATCTTACGATCGGCCGCCGACATATATAAGTTTGAAGCCCTATCAAATGATATGCCACACGTTGATTATTAGGTACTTACAGTGAATATTTTTTTTAATTTTACTTACATGCATAGAGTGCCTCCCTAAGTTTTCCTAATTTAATTAAGATCACTACACTTTATAAAACAAAGTCCCCCGCCGCGTCTGTCTGTTTGTATGTTACATACACTCGAAAACTACTGACCGGATTTTCATGCGGTTATTTTATTACCTATCAATAGAGTATTTATTGAGGACGAAGGTTTAAGTATATAATTTGTTAAGGTTCCACCCGTGCGAAGCCGATACAAAACTACGAAAAGGTACTCAAATACAAAATATAGGGGGCCGATTTTTGAATTTCCATCGCTGGATTTCGTCACTCGAAAATCGGTGGAAAACGGCGAAATGCAAATTTTTGAAATACGAGCGATCGGAATTTGGAATCTATTGGTATTGACCACTCGATTTCAATTCTATTAGTAGAATTTAAATGCCTAGTAGTGAAGATATTATTTAACGAAATACACGAAATCGAGTGGTCGAAATTCAAAAATCGGCCCCCAGTACGCAGTCACAGTGGCCCCCTTTTTTAAATACATATATAGATATAATAAATTATTTTTTTAATTTACTTTATATTTAAATAATTACAATTATTTAGCAGCACGTTGATCTACTACAAATCAAGTCTACGTTATTCAAGTTCACGTTACTTAATCAGTGAATAAAATCAAGTATTAATGTTTTAATTATAATAATATAAGTTGCCTTAAAAAACTTCATGCTTACTTGGTCAGAGTTCTGTCTAATATTACTTATTATAGAAATACTAAAAACCAAGCCCCTAAACAAGTTCATCATTACTATCATTAGGCACTCCAACGTTCCGTAAAATTCTATCACGCGAGTTATTCGGAACTCTTACGTTTTACGCCTACTTACGATTTATGACGTCAATTCATACCCATCAAAATATTTCGACTCGGTTTAATCTAATTCCAATTTAATCTCCGACTGTGTTTCATTTCTCGCACACGCTTTTGTGGAAGTGAGTGCGTACGAATCAGTACAATACCATACCAATCAATCCTTGTTAGCTACGTTATGTTCTTCATTCGAGAATAAAACTTCCATGATTTCATTTATGCCAATACGAAGAAACATTTCATAAGGCTCACGCAACTAAACTAGGTAATTAGTTAATGTACTTATCTACATAAAATTGTATACTAACATTATTGTAGTTATGCTTGACCTTTGAAGACACAAACTCATCCATATGCCTTGCCAACCTACCGATGTACTCAAATAAATTATTCATATGTATGGAAATAAACATGTTACTTAGTCGCCCATTACTTAAACACGAAAAAATCTACCGGATGCTCAGCAATTTTGACCATATCATGTGAACAAAAACATGATAAATAATAACCTACGAGACTATATACTTAATAATAAAAAAATTACTCTAAGTTAGTGTTAAAATACGACAGATATTTGGTTGAAGTTGAGGCCTTATTGATGACATCCTATCCTACCCATCGAGTTTGAAAAATACTATATTATATATATGTTGGTTGGACCAATGCCGTGAAAGGAGGACCACACAATCCGATTTCCTTGATGCCACAAATGGAAGTTACGGCACTGAAACGATCGACAGACGCTTTTTATAAAGCCTTAATTTTAAAATGACCATCACTTGACCTAAAATGGTACCTACTTGCTACCGATGAAATGTCTGTAAGTACTTACTTATCCGATTTTTTTTCTAGACCATTCGTAAATTATTTCACAAGTGTGAAACTGGCGAAAATAATCTCAAATATGAAAATGTTTACGCGTTGAAAATTAAGTGGCCCCCTATTTGACCGAAGCGAAGCGAAGGTCTACGTTTTGACTCGGGCGTTTTGCTTTTGTATGTCCGGATGTTCTCCTCTACAGGTCGCAATTCTTAACCGATTCTCGTGAAATTTTGTAACCGAATTCTATGAACCGATAAAAATTTTTCGTCGAGCCGGTTTTTGAAAATTTTTCAAAATGGAAAAGTTGTGATAGCTCGCGCTTATACAAATAATCGTATCGGTATCATAAGAGTGTATTCTTTTTGAGACATGTTTACAGATTAAATGTTAAAAAATTCAGAAAATTAATTTCGCTGGTTTTGGAGGTATTAAGATATTTAGTTTTGTATGTCCGGATGTTCTCCTCTACAGGTCGCAATTCTTAACCGATTCTCATGAAATTTTGTAACCGAATTCTATGAACCGATAAAAATTTTTCGTCGAGCCGGTTTTTGAAAATTTTTCAAAATGGAAAAGTTGTGATAGCTCGCGCTTATACAAATAGTCGTATCGGTATCATAAGAGTGTATTCTTTTTGAGACATGTTTACAGATTAAATGTTAAAAAATTCAGAAAATTTATTTCGCTGGTTTTGGAGGTATTAAGATATTTAGTTTTGTATGTCCGGATGTTCTCCTCTACAGGTCGCAATTCTTTACCGATTCTCGTGAAATTTTGTAACCGAATTCTATGAACTGATAAAAAATTTTTGTCGAGCCGGTTTTTGAAAAGTTTTGAAAATGGAAAAGTTGTGATAGCTCGCTTTTATACAAATAGTCGTATCGGTATCATAAGAGTGTATTCTTTTTGAGACATGTTTCCAGATTAAATGGCCAACAATTCAGAAATTTTATTTCGCTGGTTTTGGAGGTATTAAGATATTTAGTTTTTACTTGAGAATGAGTAGCTAAATTTCGTCACTTCATGTAAGAACTATCATGTTGTATATTGCAAACGTTTTTTTGTTTGCACGGAAGGTCTGGGTTCGATCCCCAGTAATTATATGCTGGTATATAACTTTTTGTATTTTTTTACACTTAAATTTCATATCAATTGTTGTTTTTATTTTTTTTATTTTTCAATCATCAATCAAGCGCGGGCTAAGCGTATTGTAAGCAAGTTCGATAGATAAGGTTTTAATTGTCAAATTAGATTCTCTAAATTGTTCTAAACAACGGCGCCATACATTTACTCAGTTTTAAGCTCTGCTCGCGAGGTCTACAGCTCACAGAGCCACTATAGTAATATCTGTTTAGCATGGAAGTTTTGGCCGTAAACAGGTATTGTGCGAACCGGTAAAAGTAACGGCTAACACCTGATTATATTAAATGTAGCTTTGTATGAAAATTAGTTTATAAACTATAAATTTCCATTTATAGTTTGTCAAAGGACTGTCTCATTTCAATCATAGACAGAGAATCATACTATCTTTGTCTTACACTAGTACTAGCACCCAAAAGAAAAGGATGAGTATAGTTTTCCTGGTAAACAGGTATTGTGCGAACCGGTAAAAGTAACGGCTAACACCTTATTATATTAATGGTAGCTTTGCATGAAAATTAGTTTATGAACTATAAATTTCCATTTATAGTTTGTCAAAGGACTGTCTCATTTCAATCATAGACAGAGAATCATACTATCTTCGTCTTACACTAGTACTAGCACCCAAAAGAAAAGGATGAGTATAGTTTTCCTGGTTCTTAATGACTGACAAATTGGTTTGACCAACTATATTAAATACTAGCTTCTGCCTGCGACCTCGTCTGCGTGATATGTTTAATTAAAAATTTAATATTCTAAGATGACCGGATATCCTTCGCGGGGCCTTAAACTACATATCTCCACGCCAATTATATGTAATCTCTAAAAATCGGTACATGTACAGTCACCTGCAATAATATGTTATACAAAGAAGGCCGCAAAAATATCTGACACGATCTTGACACGAGCGTGTCACATATTTGTGCGGCCTTCGAAGCGTAACATACTATTGCAGGTGACTGTACGTCGAATTAAGCGTAAGTAGTATAAAAACTTTTTACAAAATAAATGAAACCGACTTCAAAAAGGATGAAATAAAATATTATCCTTTTGTATGTCTATGCGTTACCAACTGATATGTTTGAAGTCGGTGCCAAGCTAAATTTTGAAGCATACCATGACTTTGGTGCGATTCGATAAGGATTTACCTACGTTGGATTACCTTACACGACGACAATGAATGTACTTTCTGTAGGTACAGTCGACGTTAAAAATATGTTTACACTTTTCGCCTTATTACAAAGGAGTAAGGTGCAAAAGTGTAAATATATCATTGACGTCGACTGGACCTAAGAACACACCTCAGAACACACGATCAAACCTTCTTCGCGCAGTCCGTACCATGTTTGTCGGCACATTAGTGTAAATATAAATGCATTTTTTTGCCGTCGTATTTTTTTAAAGAGCATTTCTTACTAATGCTCGAACAGTCTATAGCAGCGGTCGGCAACCTTTTAGCAGCCAAGGGCCACATAGTAGTTAACGAAGTTATCGTGGGCCGCACTTTGGTATTATTTGTGACTTTAGTAGACATTGTCGTTTGTCAATATTACATACAAAATAACCAGGGAGGCTCGCGCGCCGCAAGCGAGAGGTTCGCGGGCCGCTTGTTGCCGACCGCTGGTCTATAGTACTCTGGTGTGGGATTGGGACTGAGGTGATTCCCGTCCCTTATCCAGAGGACTACATTTCAAAATATAAAACAATTCAAGGAATTTACCTTCTTGCCAAATTTCACCTAAAGCGGTTCAGTTGTTTAGCCATGAAAAGGCGACAAAGAGGCAGACAGAATTCTTTACACATTTATAATAGTTATTATAGTACAGTTCTAATGGGATTTATAGCCATAAAGCTGCATTTTTTGGCTTGTATTGTTACTACTTGGCTTGGCACCGACTTCAAACATATCAGTTGGTAACGCATAGACATAAAAAAGGATAATATTTTATTTCATCCTTTTTGAAGTCGGTTTCTTTTTTTTTGTAAAAAGTTTTTATTTTACCATTTTTAGTTTTAACGCATTGTTAAGAGCGCGACGCATGAATGAAAAACAAGATCATGTTTAACACTAAATTCGTGTACCTATTACTTTAGTAAATATGTAATCAGGAATTTTCTCGAGTCGTCTGGGAAATTATAATTCCTGTCAACTAAATCCATCCGCCCGCCCCGCCACTGACCCAATCCATCAGCCCCCCGATCACTCAACCTCACAGCACATCAACCCCTGATCCAGGAACCCCTCGATCCTGAACCAGCAACCCTTCAACCGCCATTCCCCGACCCCTTAATCCCTGACCCCGTAACTCCTTATCCTAACCCCCGATCAGTAGCCTTACCAGCTTACCACGAGTTTGACATTGATATATTCGCTAGCATGTGCGTAACTTACTTCCTATGCCTCTCGCTCGTACTAACCTTAGTGTGAGCGAGATGCATAAAAAGTTACATTTAGATGTATAAGATGCTAGCGGATATGTCAATGTCAAACTCGTGGTAAGGCTACAGTTGCAGTACATCAAAATGGTGGTTTTCGGAAGCAAATGCTCGAGTTACTTTAGAAAACCCCGAAATCACTTAACACGTGCCTTTAAAAATTGAGGAGTTCCCTCAATTCCTCATGAATTCCATCATCAGACCAGAACCAAAAATAATACGGAAACATCTTGGAGGTAACTTCTTCCAAACAAAAAAAGAATTACTCAAATCGAATCGCTGAACATACTTACATTTAAAGAAATCATCATCATTATCATCAAAATAATCATCATCATCAGGTCTACTTCATCAAATTGGTGGTGTTCGGGAGAAAATGCTCGAGTTGCTTAAGAAAACGCCCAAAACACCATGCATGTGCCTTTAAAAATTGAGGAGTTCCCTCAATTCCTCATGGATCCCATCATCAGAACAGAACCAAATTAAAATGGGACCAACTCGGAGGTAGCTCCTTTCAAACAAAAAAAGAATTACTCAAATCGGACTAAGGATGTCGGAGTAATCGGTGAACGTACATAGAAAAAAAAAAATAGCCACAACCGAATACAGAACCTCCTCCTTCTATGAAATTGAAGTCGGTTAAAAATAAGCCGAAATATGGCCATTTGGCGGCAAAATATGTACATCAATTAAAATTAGTTTATCTTGGCACTAGAAATGAGGATCTGCCGAGTCCTATAAAAATTTAGGCGTCCGAACCCCTTTTCGGGGGGTACCTTATAGATCAACAATGACTCAATTTTAGAGCATGAAATATGAAAAAAAAACTTAAGGCGACGGTAGCGGTGGGTAAAATTTCAGATTCTGTCAATTTACCCCATTTCACACACAAGCGCACTTCACGCACACTACCTCACTTTACTGGGACAGGTCAGTGACCCATCATGTTTTTTTAAGATTGGACTTTTAGTTTAGTATTGACCACTAGCCTCCTTTGAGGGTAAAAGCGTTCCATTGAAAGATGAAAGAGAAACAATGCATTTAATCTTGCTTTCCTTGTCTGTTCATGTCACAGGTGACGTACCTATTTAATTCATTTGATTGTTAACTGTTTTACTACCTAATATTGCTTTGTCCAGATACGCGTTTTGTACAATTAAAGCGAATAAAACAAGATGGCATTAAGTCAGATGTAAAATGTTATTTACTACTCTATACGGTTTTTCATAAGGTGCAAAATCCATTCAATAGGAATTTAAATAAATAAAGTTTCAGCAGGGTGGCAATTCCATTTTGGCGGATAAAGCGAAACAGAATAGTTCTATCGAACCTGCTTACAAATTTTCACGAGAATCAGTTGAGAAATGTGATCTGCAAAGGAGAACATACAAAAGCATTTTTGCCCAAGCTGAAACGGAGACCTTTGCTAACGCTCGGCCAATGATGGTTTAGGTACACCTATAAAAAATGGTTGTCCCTGCTGTAATTTTAATATCTTTATATTTCAACCGGTATAGTTTTACCTTCAAAAATAATCGGTATCGCTAAACAATAGCGGTACCTTACTAGTTACTACTTAATACGTTCACGAAATCGGTATCTGCATAACTTGATTGTTAGTAAACTAACCTGAAAAATAATCTCAAAATCACCGAAACATTTATGTACAGTCACCTGCAATAATATGTTACGTCATTAGCGCCAACTTTGCCTCCAGGGAAACTTTGCCGAAAACGACAATTTTAAACAAATTCGTTAATGTAGAAAAAAATATAATAGTTATGGCCACCCTGCTATTTTTAGTAGAATATAGGTTATATTTCTGACAAAACTATATACCAAACTTGTGCATAACTTGACTTGGGAATTTTGAGTTTGAGCGAGTTGTCTAATATAGGGTATATTTCGGCGGGCAAAAAATTTATAAATAATAAATGCAAGTAGAAAAAATTGAGAACCCTTTGACAAATATTTCCGGGTTTGAGTTATAACACATGAAGCATAGATTATGTCTATTGAGATTTAAACTAAAAAGGCCTAAATACACAAAAGTTTTAGCGGTGGGCAAAGTAATCCGTTAATTTGGCATCCATACCAACATTGCCCACCACCAAAAACGGATTAGGGTTGTCACTTTCATCTAATTTACCCAACTTCGCAAGTAAAAGAAGGTTATGTTTGTACACTAAAATAAGTTTATAAATATATACTGTATTTAATTTGTCTTATTATCCTTTATTTAGATGTTTTATCCCGTTAACGAATGAAAAACACAACAAAAATCATATTTTGGCCATTAAACTATTGTAACAGATTTTCTCAAAAGTGACAACCCTAGCCTTTGTAAAATGCTTAGGCGAGCCTTATTTGGAAATTGGCAAAAACGGGTAGGCAACATTGCCCAGCAAATTTATTTTAAAGTTTTTACACTTATCGCTAAGTTATTAACAGGGAATGGTAGGATTGCCCAAAACCTTTAAGTGATCCTTAGACATCATCATCATACGAGCTGTATTTGAATACCAAATTGACGTGGGCAATGTTGGTGAAAACCCCGGATATCTTTGCCCGCCCTCTAAAACGCAAAAAAATGGGTAAAAAATATATTTTTTTCAAATAAACTGATGCGTTTGATCACAATGGACGTGCTGAGCAAAAAAAGTCATATGATGTGATGTTTTTTGAGAAATTCGTTTTAAAAAAAAAGCGGGCAAAGTTGGTGATAATGACAGGTACCTTCGAACGCCGCAAAAATATGTGACATGTTCTTATGGTTCTACAAATAAGATCGTGTCAGATATTTTTGCGGCCTTCGTTGTGTAACATAAATTGCAGGCGACTGTACATTTGGAATAATTATTTTATTTAGTTTCAACGAAAGTTTCAAGTTTAGTACGAAAATACTTCAGATATGCAATATGCACAAAATGTAGACCTAATCGAAATAAAACATTGCTTTTTATAGGTAATTTATAAAACATTCGATACATAGGTATACATAACAATAACTAGAGCGCCATTGGCCTGTAAGCTTCATCTCGGTCTCCAAAACCGCAAAAACTCGCTAGTACTTTCAGAGAACAGCACGTACACGCATTATACATATAGACGGAACGAACGGCATAATCATTATCATTTATTCGTCGCAATCCATGGTATTACAGATCTAGGTACAAGACTTTCAGGTATTACTTATACGAATTACATAACTCTTCCTGTCAATAGGCAATATTTTAAGATAAAACTTGTATAATATAATACAAGATTACAATTGTCATCAAAATTCATTGACGTACAGAAGTCAAATACGTTTTTAAACTGACGCAAAATGATACCAGCATAATAAAAATTTATCCCAATCAGTAAAGATCAGTCGTTAAACTTTTTTCATTTTAAGCGAGTTTTGAAGGAACATAATACTTAAATTCGACTGTAATCGTATTGTTTTAAGATAGTTTACTGCGGTTTTCAACCATTATAACTGCAAATCAAATTTAAATGAGACGCGAGCAGATATTTATGTACCCTATTTTTTGAAATACAATTTATCTACTGGTATACTTTCTCGTATGCGTATATGATTTAATGTCAATATAATTGTCAAAAGCAAGAAAATCAAGCTGTCATTTTCATTTGAAGAAGTACACGTGTGCTCCGGTGTAGCCCCAACGGGCATCTGACTTGAAGAAGAATTTTGAGTGATGTCGTCAATGTATGGAAATTGTTCGAAAGTTTACATTTGAGATTGAATTTCTATGTTGTCTTTGTGAGTAAAAATATAAATCGATAATAAATTGGTAGCTGAATTATCTAGCTTTCAGAATCATACAATAATTCAATTACTGTCAAAGACAAAATTGTTTTGCTTCTGTCTCAAACGGAACTCCATATTTTGATTTTTTGATACTTTTAGTGTCGATTTGTAGAAAATAACAGCAAATTAAAAATATAATGGCACAAAGAGTCGGTACACGGTTTCTTCGTGAACAAATTTACGTGTAATTTAATGCAATTATTAAACATTTATTGAACAAATTATGGTTACAAAGTGAGGTCTAAATCGAAAACGTCATATACCGGCCCCTTAAATAAAAAATAATATAACGCAAACGTGTATTTTCCATTATTTTCGACAAAAATCATAAATATCTTACTAAATATTGATCCTACAAGTATGAGTGTGGTCTCATTCGATTCAGCGCAAATAAATACACAATAATGATACCTCACTGTTTGCCTAGTTTGTCAAATGTGGTTGTTTAAATGAATCCCCAGCACATCCCCCAAATCCAAAGTCCAAATTTTGATAGGACTCGGCAGATCCTCATTTTTAGTGCCAAGATAAAGGTCATAAACAAAAGTTCATGGATGTACATATTTTGCCGCCAAAATATGCTACTTTTCCCATATTAAAAGAGGTACTTAACTGACAGACAGAGCTAGAATCCGAATGTCACTTTAATTCCTATTATATTGATGTGTGCAAGCAAGCTGCAATGGCAACTATTTATTTGACATTACCTACTTCGAGTGTACCAGTAATATCCAATCAATATCAAACCAAGCTGGCATTTTTGAATACGCTTTCAATCAACCTTGCGCCGCTTCGCGCCGTAAGTAGACACTACACTAGACAGTTTTAGTAAACAAATAGGCACTAAGCAGATCGAATAGATTGAGACTGATTGAAAATTTGTAAAAGAAGAGATACCTATGCAGTTTATATTTTGTCATTGTGAGTAAAGATTTACAAAAACAGTGCTAGCATCGAATGCCGATAAATGCCTGCGTACAATAAACAATAATTAGCAAGTTACACCGAGCCGAGCATCACGACCAAATCACGACATACTTTAATGGCTCCTCTACACGTTGGCCCAACCTATTGGTCCAATATGTTGGGACAACGTGTATAGGGGGTATTGGTGTCGGTTGGCTTATTGCTATCTCATTCTGCCGCATGGCTGCGTCCCTTGGATTGGCCGGCGTTGGCCCATCGTGTAGAGGAGCCATAATATACCTACCTACAATTTTATTTATGGGACAGGTACTGAGTAACTGAGTTAAGAATAAGGAAAATAAGTTGTAAAGCCGTGTAATTTGGCAAAAGGACCTTCACCTTAAGCAGTTAACTGTTCTTGTTCGTGCTTAGTTATAAATAAATAAGCCATATATATATAAATCCATTCTGTATCGTTCAAGGTGCTTATAAGTAGGGTAACTATATTCAGCGCAGTTTAATTTATATTAACATTAGACGATAACATAACCTAACTATCCGCATTAGGCTAGCGTGGGGACTAATAGCTCAAGCCGAGCCGGCTCGTGCATGAGAGGAGGCCTGTGCCCAGCAGTGGGATGTATATAGGCTGAAATTATTATAGACGAAGTATTTGTCTGCAGTACTTAGTATTTAGGTAGGTACTTACCTATGTACTTATATTGTTTGCGATAATAATATACATGGTTTCAAACAGAGTACCTACCTAATTTTACAAAATTCACAAATTTATTTCTACGTATTTATACCTAAACCTAATATAGGTGAGACATGGCAATACTTAGTAACGAAATCGTATCGTACATTTATGAGAATATTCTGTATGTACATAAAAATATTGTAAATTTTAGGAAAAATTGTGAAATTCATAATATTAATACTAGAAATAAACATAAGCTCGCAGTGCCCTTCACTCGGCTCCATAAAATTAAAAAATCATTCATGGGTAATTGTGTAAGATTTTATAATAAACTTCCAAACCATATTACTGAATTATCTATTAATAAATTTAAGAATTATGTAAAGCGTAAACTTATTTCTAAAGCTTATTATACCACACAAGACTACATGAATGATATTACAACGTGGGATTAATTATTATTCGAAATGATTATTTATTTATTAGGTATATTTGATTATTGATGAGGAAATGGATATTCCGATGTAATACTATCTACTTCTTTTGTTACTTATGCTTTTTTTTTGACATTTAGATTTTATTCTAGAAATTCTAGACTAGTATTTTTTTATACAATCTTTTTAATGTTTGACGATCCTTTTGTGAAATTTTTAGTGTTAAATTTGATATGTATAATAATCCAATTTTATTATGGAATAATATTAACATCAATAAATTGCTCTGATAATTAGATTAAGATTAATTACGATTCATAAGAGCTTGTTGCTAGGCCTACATGAATAAAGTAAATTTTGTTTGTTTGTTTGTGGGGAGAGTTGGGTTATGAATGGGGACAGAAGGGATGAAAGGGGGGTGAGATGGGATTTTAAGGCTACTGCTACAAAAATAATGTATTCCCGTTTAAAATGGAGCTATAGATTATAATACGTGATAATACTCATAATAAAAAAAAATCGATCCAACAATCTTCCAAAATCACCTTTGTATGAAAACCCAACTCACCCCAAATACGAGGGACTACGGGGTGAGGTGGGATTTCCTGTTTATAGTCAAAGTTATGAAATGGAACTGCCCAAAATAAAATTAATACTAAAATACAAACGTCCGGAACACTTACATACTATATACACCATTCAGTTTGCATATGTAAAAATAAAATGTTATCGAGGTTTGAATGTCAGTTTTGCACCTACTCACCCCATTTTACGGTACGTGAAGGTCGAGAAGTAGTAGTATAGTAGTTTCTACTACCTAAACTTTAAACGCGTATTATTTGAATTACCCACATACTGCCTACATGTACATGGTAACTTGGTTTGTTCCTGGAAAACAAAATTGTAATGTAACTGTGATACATGATGGATACCGGCTAGCATGACTACAGCAGAATCCGCTTATTTTGGCGAATAATCGTTATAGCGTTAGCGAATAAACTTTGAAGTCGTTAAGTGCTCTCCGAGGCCGATTTACGCATCTTTCGCGTTAACTTTACATCAGGGCCGCAAGTTTCCTCAACCTTACCTATGTAAACAATATCAGTTACACAATATTTGCAGTTGATTGATTAGCATGTTGTTTTGATGAAGTAACGCAACGCACGCGGCGCTTCCTAGTTGGGCGCTCCTGGTGAATGGATTCCCATTTCTTACAAAACGCAGCCGATTTGAACAATGAGACACACCAATGTAACTTAAGATCCGTAAGAACTATGTACTTATCGCTTATGATACTTGTACTGGTTTTCCTGAGCGCCCAACGCTTTGGCTTTTTTAAGCGATTGTGTTAACAAGACACCTGCGTGTGCGCTTGTATGTAATTTATAATTACCCATCAACGAATTGCGTGGCTGAAATGATATAAGTCTATTTTGTAGTTAGCGTTTAGCAAGCTTTGGAACGTGTGCTTGTAACATGTCAGAGGCTCCCTTCCATGTTAACATTATATGTGAACATAGTATTGTTCTATTTTTAAGTAGGTTAAATTTCCAATATTGTGTCCCACGGTAATTTAAGTATTTATATTTCTTCTCATATCTCAAGTGGGCCATTTCGTCTGAAATTCTAGATATAGTTTTGAAGAGCCTAGTGATTAATAGTAAACCAATATATTAAGATACTTATTCATAAAATAATTTGAACTTTATTTCAATGTCATAAAGCTTTTATAGTTTAAAAATCTTTTAAAAATCAGTTTGGTTTCTTATGTTTCAAGTGCGTAGACTCGTATTTCGCACGTCATCGTAAAATTGAATGAATAATGTTTGTTTTGGTTAAAATATTCTATGCAAAATTGAACCATATTATAAAGAATTTAGAAAGGGGCGGAGTTCTACAATATGTGCTCATATAGAAAAACAAACGGTGGTTAGAATAAAAACTGTAGTGTCAATCCCATAGGCGTAAAGAAATAGTTTAAACCACACCCTAAAGTAGGTCAAATTGGACCTTATTTTAATTAGGAAATAAGGTGTAATTAGTGAGAGGATTGTACGAAATTATGAAATTCAGTATTGGTTATGGGGAAACCAATGACGTACAAGAAAGTGGGAAATAGCAGGGATGACGGGATCTAAGGTAGGGATCAATAGAGTCCCTTACGGGTTCATTCTTCGTTGCCTTCCGCAAACCGTCGGACGTCGGTTCTCTAGCTAGGTCTATCTAGGTTACCTATATTGTGACCTGACCTGGACTTTGCTAGTTTCTCATGATGCTGGTAGAGTTTGGATTGGAGAATAATGTAGTGTAATTTGTTGTGGGGTTTTACTTGAATAATTTTAGAGAATTACATTTAAATTGTGTTAATTTTAGTGGGTTTAATTCCTTTTGTGTTGTTTATTGATTTGTGGTTCAGACAAGTGCTAGTATTTAATATTGTATTAGTAAAGTTTAAATTATAAATCAATAGACTTATTAATATTGTAAAGTTAGTATTGTTCAAAGTGGTTTTGTAATTTTTAGTGAATTTTAATTATTTATTGATTTGTGCTTAGACAAGCGCTAGTGTGTTATAATATACTAAGTGAAGTTTAAGTTATAAATCAATAGATTCTTAAAGATTGTAAAGTCTTGAGTTGTTTCCAGTGAAAATTAATTAGTTTGTGTTTTAATTGTGTTTAATATGTGTAGTGTTTGGTCTGGTTTATTTTAGTGATATTAAGCACTGAAATGAACTTGGTTGGAATACTCTATATATTAATTTTAATTTAGTTTAGTGAGTTGTTTCGTTCATACTTATGGGTTAGAGAGAACTAGTTCCGATCCAACATAGTGTTGGGGGGTTAGTAAGTTGTGCAGGTAACCTAACGGTGGCAACTACAGCGCAGATTACTAACTTGCGGTGTTTTTGATAAAACCCAGGTGGGGACCTGGCAGTTCCTGCATTTATTAAGACAGGGTCACCCCCTAGGATCTGGAAGATTTGGGTTGTCATCTAGACTTCTTAAAGAAGCCAGATTCTAGTCCAATTATCCCGTATCTATATACTTATATATTCACTTTTATATTACCCCTTTCCGGCCTTACTTCTGCTGTCCCAATCCACTGTGTGGAAGTATGGCTAGCACACGGAGAAATAGGATTTTTAGGTCTAAAACGAGGTGTCTCCACTCGTCTTAGTTAGCTATAGCATAGAAATTACTCATTGCACATCGAGTAATTACGCGAGTAAATTAAATGTGCATCCCGGGATGCTAGTTTTCAAATATATCGGTAGAATAGTTGGATAGATTAGCTGTTAGGTTAGGGTTTTTATTTATCAGGTCTAGGGCTTTTGTAGGATTGATCAAGATTTATAATTTTAATATATCAAAGCCATTAGATATTTACAGCAGGTAGCTAGGTTCCTTTTCGATACATTTATGGCTATTTTATTGCATTTGTTGTTCATTATTATGGGTTTATGGGTTAACTTCAGTTTAGCGTTAGCTAGGATGTAGTTTGGGGTTAGGGTTTGTTAGGAGTTTATTACATATATTTATTTATGACTTATTGACAAACTTGACTTACTTATGACATGACTGTATATATTTGGTCCCTTGCAACGCTACTGGTAGAAATATATTGTGGGAAAAACTAAAGTAAATAATCACAATATAATGTAGTATTGTAGAATCAATTTGCTTACAAAGAAATATTTGTTTTGCCTGTCCCTTAGCAGTTTGTATGACGATTACATTCTGTTTTCTACAGATTACCTGTGATTTTCACACTTGACCTTTAAAAATATAAGGTCATATATTATCATAAAACCTTATTTCAATGAGTGATTTATCCGGGCTCAGATCAAGGCAGATGCACGATCGTAGATTGTTTTGGTCCGAAAGTGTGATTCAAAATGACTACAATTAAAGTTTGGATAATATCATTTCATTGAATATTAAAATACGTATACTACAAAATTACAGTATTCTGGAGAATTTGAGTGGATCAAATACAGCTGCTCTACTACCAGTATTTTGTTATGTTAAATTGTCCCTTTGATGTCCTCTCATTTATGACGAAAAATGTCACAAAATAATGACATGGTCGAATGATGGAATAGGCCTGTCATTATTAAAAGATGTCCCTTCTGGACCACAATATAGTTCCTTCAGAACTGGGGCGGGGATTCTGACCTGCAACTGGATGATGATCACGGGTGTCGCGGAGGCGGAGCGATATCTATACCCCAAAAACAAAATATTGTGACATTTATTAGTATTTGTACTTTGACCAACTGACTATGACATTTGACAGACTTTACTTACTTTGATATAATTTATTGACAATTTAACTATGACATTCTACAGACTTATTTGATTTTGACATACTTACTATTGACTTATTGATTACATCTTATTACAGACTTAATCTGATTAAGTCAAACATTACTACAACCTGCAATGATATTTCTTATTACTCTGACATAATTCACGGTTTAATAATTATTTAACAATATTAGGATTTATAGGCGTATAATACATAACTCTTTCCTATTATGCGAAAAGGATTTCGGTTACTATTAACGGTTACGACGAAGGGTCCTACATAAACACTAAACGATCATTTGGCCAATCTACTGATCCAATTCAAGATATTAACTTATTTAAGTAGTATTTATTTAGGTCATTTGCATTATTTTATAATAACTAATAAAGGTAATTACGGTTCACAGTATTTTAAAGGTTTTTAGTTTTTTAGATTTTCTTATTGGAATTTTAGTATTTTAGGCAAGTCTAGGTTTAGCTAAGTAGGGGTAAGTTAGGGTTAGTTGAGGAGAGAGAGGTGGGAAGTGTTACAATTGGTGCCGTAGTGACCAGGATTAAGTTTATTATTGTATAATACTTCGTATGTTTAATACAAATTGTTGCCTGAGACCAAGATTAAGTTTATTATTTTATAATAATTCGTATATTTAATACGATTGGTTTTGTGAGACCAGGATAAAGTTTAATATATTACGTATATTTCATAATAATTCGTATATTTATGTAATTATGGCGCGAGTCTATATAATTCGGTTTTAATTATTTTTATTAACGTTACTAGCTAGTTTCATTGAGAGTTACATGTCTTGTTTTGGATCAAAGTTGTTGTTATAGTTGATTTGTGTAAACGGTCGATTATAGCAACACAATTGTTGACGTGAAGACGGATAGCATATTTTGGAATAGAGTTATTGAGTGATTGAAGAACTTTTTTTTAATGATTTTATTTCTATAAAACAATTTTTATGCGTATGCCATGTTAGTCATAGCTTTTACAAGTTTTTTACGCGTTTAAATACTAGAACTTATGAAAATATATTTTGGTCTATTTATAGAATTGTTTTATGAAAAGTAGTTAGCTAAAATTATTAATGCTGTATACATGGGGAGGCGTACATAGTAATGTTCTAAATGTAATTTGATACTAGTTAGTTAAAATTATTAAAGTGTATACATGGGGAGGCGTACGTAGTAACGCAAAAAATAGTCTAAAATTGCGGGTTTGTTTTTATTCGATTTCGATATGAATTTTATACATATGTACAATATAGATTTCAGAAATTAGAGACATAAGTCTATATATTTATATTTTATTTCGTCTAACATAAATTAAACAAGGTTCACTTAGCGTAAAGTGATCTCATGTTAAGTTTTGCCATTAGGTTGTGTAATAATTAGTTCATCAAACTATAATGAAAATGAATTTACGTTACTTTTATATACACTTAGGCATATTAATATAAACTACCGTAGCCTTAGTTTGTGTTGAAGTCAGTTGTGTAATTACAATAAATAAAATCTGGGTTCGATTCCTAGATGACGTAGCTTAAAATAGGGATAGTCAAAATTAGAAAACATTTTAACACGAATATTTTAGTATACTTAACTCAACACAAACATTATTATTGCCAACTGGCAAGGCTGAATGAAGTTTTGTTGTTTTCGGGACATGCGTTCAATATTACAGTTTCATTAGAACAATATTGACATCTTTGTAGTTTCAGTCATTTACTAAAAGTTGAAAAAATACAGGTAAATTTGATTATGATAGCATTGCGATTGAACATACGTAGATAATGTGAATTACCTGTTTTTGTAGCAAATTTAAAACGGCATCATTCTATCATTTTATTTGGTTTCATAAATAAAAGTTAATTACTGCTAAAATTCGGTCATATACTACACATAATATTATTAATAATTATCCATCAAAATTATCCATTTAGGGAGATTATCATTCAGGGATAAGTTCATTTTTTGCATTAATTTACATTGTAACTTTGTGTCTTGTGTTTCTGTTTCTATAAATCATGAACATGTATTCATACAGAATTTAGTACACTCTTATCATTGCGTTGTTTGGTATAATTACTTGATTAAAGTGTAGTATTATAAAGTTTTAAATATTATACTAGAGTTAGTCATTCAGAGGTATTACTAGTTTACCTAACTATCATACAGTAAATTTTTGCTTTTTATGAGATAGATTATGATTATGTAAGTACAGTAGGGTACGTAAAATAGTCACGTTGAAATAAGTTAATACGTTATTTTAACTCTGTATGTTTATGGTTCATTTGTTATTGGTGTCACTCGAGACATTCTTAAAAGTTATCGACAATAGTTAGACTTGTTACAAAAACACGTCGCGCCGGCCACTTGACTGAAATTTGAGCTTAAACTTAAAGTCATTCGAAGAAATTCCAAAAAGTGTTGTGCCAACCACTTGAGTGTAAGTGAGGGTTGTTTTTGTTATCGCTCAAAGTTAAAGTTAAATGTTTTATTTTTTATCATGTAAGGAATAGCGTTTAGTATGAATTCAAATAAATGTTAAAATTACTTACCTACATTTTTATGGGTTGGTTTTATGCTTAGTGCTGTAGGATATCATTATTTTAATAGATTCACTATATTTGGTTACGATAATTGTCTAATTCATCAAAGTATATTATACAATATACATATATGATTGAGCATTAACATTAATAATTTATTTCACTAATATTTTATGATATTCATGTTATTTTCAATCTTGATAACACTGCGTTATTAAACAACTTTTTTTTGATAAAGTCCGTAGGAAAGGTACATTAACTTACATAGATTATTTCGTACAGACGGGTTTCACGAACATAACGAAGTGGACTAGATAATTGGTACGCAATGGAGTTTGTACACATTTTGTTGGTGCACATGTTCGCTCAGGGTTATATGAATGGGTCTATCTATTTATTTTTAAAATCATTGAGTAGGTATAGGAATGTGTGACTTACTCGGTCGCGATTAAGCCATTGTTTTATTTTATCTAGTGTTTATTGAAGTGGCTTATTACTTTTTTTTATTATTGTTCTTATATGTAAACATAGGTTGTTAATAGTATTACAATTTCTGAGCTAGAATTGTAAAAGCGAATAATTTAAAATATAAAATGACAATAAGTATTTTAAAGTTCAACGTTTTAATGGCACCTATATAAAAATCGAGTTGCATAGTATATAATTACACGTTCATTTATTTTGAGACTACCTTTTCAGGTATACATACATTTTTCACATATATGTTTACATTATTCACATATATGCTAGGAATATTTATGAGTAAATAGTACAGTAAACATTTTTCTATAAGCCACAATTTTGGGTTGACTTAAATAGTTTTATATCCACAAAAAGGTAATTTGTGAAGCTTGTGACACTTATAATAAAGGCGTTTTTGCAGTTGGTTTAGGTAATCTAGGTTTCCATTTAGATCTAATTACGTGTGAATTTAATAAATTTAGACTAAATTAGAAATAAATAATGAAATTTCAATAAATAATTACGTACAGTATATTGGTCAATACAAGTAGGTTAATTTAAAATAAAATTAATAATAATGTATTACATTACAAACATATTATTTATTCTTTATTTACGTTTTGAAGTTTAGTAATTTTTAAATACAGTTTAAAGTATTATTTAATTTTTATAGCTGGTAATGTAGATGGTTATCAGGTTATCACATTAGATAGTTTCTTTTCATGTTTATGACATAAATACCTACCTATTTAATTTTATTTTGTTAATTTTAAATAATTACAAAGTTTAACATGTTTATTATTATTTTGCCAGGCTCTCCATAGTTACAATTTATAGCAAGTAGATGTTGTTTAGTTTTTTTTTATCACAAGATGGTATAAATATATAAACTTTGCTATGTAGTATATTGCACTGTTATTTTCAAATAGGTAATAGAGTTGAAAAAAAATTTAGTTTTGTTGTAATAGATGTATTGATTGTATGTTTGCTAACAGTAAATTTTCATAAAAAAGATTACGCATTATTAATACTTCTTTTTAATTGTTTTTTTGCGAAAGTATTGTTAAATTTTCAGGGATGTATGAAAAAAAAGAATGAAGACGAATAAATTCGATGAATGTTAAACTACGAGTTAGTGCATGTTAGTAATTGCATGAAATATATTTCTTTATGCAGGGCTCTGAGAAAATAGCAAAACTAAATTCAAAACACTTTTTTGACATTCTGACCGGAACACTACACTATACAAGGGAGGTAACACGGTAGTTTGGAGTTAGGTTAGGCTCGCTAAAAAAAAAGAGCATACTTGCAGAGTTTAAACTGCTTCCGTGTTATCTCTATACTACACACAACACCAGAACTAGAACTCACACACCCATCATTAATGTGACGTCATAGTACTTTCTTCATATGGAAAAGCATAATGCGAAGTGAGCTTAGAACTTTTTAATGACAATATGTATTATGTAGCTCATTTCGAATCAGTTTAATGATTAGTTGTGCTTTTTTATTGGTCAGTACTATTTAGGAATTTTAATAATTATTATAAATAAATTTATTTATTTAGAGCTTCATTGTAGAAACGAAAGGTTAAGCATTAGTTTAATCTTTTATTTTAACGTCCCGTTAATGATGAACATGCGCCCGACTGAGAAAGGCTTTTTGGAAGATTTAAGTCTTGAGTTACGGTGTTGGAATTAAATCTTTTAAAGAAAATGTGTGGCATAGAATGCCCTAAAAACCCCTCGAGTGGCATAAAATGCTCCTTGGTAAAAGGTTCAATCTTGTCTTAAAAAGAGATACGTCAGTTCCTCTCTTGGTCGCTAAAATATAGACATAAAGTCGGAAACGTCGTATGTATCATTCGGATCGATAGAAGGTTAGGACAAATGTCCTACAAGCACAACTTCTATTTTCTTGTTGAGGCAAGCTGAACTGGTTGCGTTTTTTTAATTGTTTATTTCTAACATGTCTGAACTTAGAAACTTATTCTTTCAGAAATGTTCATTCTTTAGTTTGGTTTAAACACACACCACACACAGCCGCAACAAAAAAAAAAGGCACACACAGAAGGGAAGAATGTTAAAAGGGTTTTTATTACTAATTGAATTATTTTTGATTACGATTATTTTTACTTATTTTGTTTTGTTTCGAAAATTTACTTTCGCAAATATATAGTTAATATATTTAAGCTACAGCAAATTTTGGGAGGCGATTGTAACATGTCAGAGGCTCCCTTCCATGTTAACATTATATGTGAACATAGTATTGTTCTATTTTTAAGTAGGTTAAATTTCCAATATTGTGTCCCACGGTAATTTAAGTATTTATATTTCTTCTCATATCTCAAGTGGGCCATTTCGTCTGAAATTCTAGATATAGTTTTGAAGAGCCTAGTGATTAATAGTAAACCAATATATTAAGATACTTATTCATAAAATAATTTGAACTTTATTTCAATGTCATAAAGCTTTTATAGTTTAAAAATCTTTTAAAAATCAGTTTGGTTTCTTATGTTTCAAGTGCGTAGACTCGTATTTCGCACGTCATCGTAAAATTGAATGAATAATGTTTGTTTTGGTTAAAATATTCTATGCAAAATTGAACCATATTATAAAGAATTTAGAAAGGGGCGGAGTTCTACAATATGTGCTCATATAGAAAAACAAACGGTGGTTAGAATAAAAACTGTAGTGTCAATCCCATAGGCGTAAAGAAATAGTTTAAACCACACCCTAAAGTAGGTCAAATTGGACCTTATTTTAATTAGGAAATAAGGTGTAATTAGTGAGAGGATTGTACGAAATTATGAAATTCAGTATTGGTTATGGGGAAACCAATGACGTACAAGAAAGTGGGAAATAGCAGGGATGACGGGATCTAAGGTAGGGATCAATAGAGTCCCTTACGGGTTCATTCTTCGTTGCCTTCCGCAAACCGTCGGACGTCGGTTCTCTAGCTAGGTCTATCTAGGTTACCTATATTGTGACCTGACCTGGACTTTGCTAGTTTCTCATGATGCTGGTAGAGTTTGGATTGGAGAATAATGTAGTGTAATTTGTTGTGGGGTTTTACTTGAATAATTTTAGAGAATTACATTTAAATTGTGTTAATTTTAGTGGGTTTAATTCCTTTTGTGTTGTTTATTGATTTGTGGTTCAGACAAGTGCTAGTATTTAATATTGTATTAGTAAAGTTTAAATTATAAATCAATAGACTTATTAATATTGTAAAGTTAGTATTGTTCAAAGTGGTTTTGTAATTTTTAGTGAATTTTAATTATTTATTGATTTGTGCTTAGACAAGCGCTAGTGTGTTATAATATACTAAGTGAAGTTTAAGTTATAAATCAATAGATTCTTAAAGATTGTAAAGTCTTGAGTTGTTTCCAGTGAAAATTAATTAGTTTGTGTTTTAATTGTGTTTAATATGTGTAGTGTTTGGTCTGGTTTATTTTAGTGATATTAAGCACTGAAATGAACTTGGTTGGAATACTCTATATATTAATTTTAATTTAGTTTAGTGAGTTGTTTCGTTCATACTTATGGGTTAGAGAGAACTAGTTCCGATCCAACATAGTGTTGGGGGGTTAGTAAGTTGTGCAGGTAACCTAACGGTGGCAACTACAGCGCAGATTACTAACTTGCGGTGTTTTTGATAAAACCCAGGTGGGGACCTGGCAGTTCCTGCATTTATTAAGACAGGGTCACCCCCTAGGATCTGGAAGATTTGGGTTGTCATCTAGACTTCTTAAAGAAGCCAGATTCTAGTCCAATTATCCCGTATCTATATACTTATATATTCACTTTTATATTACCCCTTTCCGGCCTTACTTCTGCTGTCCCAATCCACTGTGTGGAAGTATGGCTAGCACACGGAGAAATAGGATTTTTAGGTCTAAAACGAGGTGTCTCCACTCGTCTTAGTTAGCTATAGCATAGAAATTACTCATTGCACATCGAGTAATTACGCGAGTAAATTAAATGTGCATCCCGGGATGCTAGTTTTCAAATATATCGGTAGAATAGTTGGATAGATTAGCTGTTAGGTTAGGGTTTTTATTTATCAGGTCTAGGGCTTTTGTAGGATTGATCAAGATTTATAATTTTAATATATCAAAGCCATTAGATATTTACAGCAGGTAGCTAGGTTCCTTTTCGATACATTTATGGCTATTTTATTGCATTTGTTGTTCATTATTATGGGTTTATGGGTTAACTTCAGTTTAGCGTTAGCTAGGATGTAGTTTGGGGTTAGGGTTTGTTAGGAGTTTATTACATATATTTATTTATGACTTATTGACAAACTTGACTTACTTATGACATGACTGTATATATTTGGTCCCTTGCAACGCTACTGGTAGAAATATATTGTGGGAAAAACTAAAGTAAATAATCACAATATAATGTAGTATTGTAGAATCAATTTGCTTACAAAGAAATATTTGTTTTGCCTGTCCCTTAGCAGTTTGTATGACGATTACATTCTGTTTTCTACAGATTACCTGTGATTTTCACACTTGACCTTTAAAAATATAAGGTCATATATTATCATAAAACCTTATTTCAATGAGTGATTTATCCGGGCTCAGATCAAGGCAGATGCACGATCGTAGATTGTTTTGGTCCGAAAGTGTGATTCAAAATGACTACAATTAAAGTTTGGATAATATCATTTCATTGAATATTAAAATACGTATACTACAAAATTACAGTATTCTGGAGAATTTGAGTGGATCAAATACAGCTGCTCTACTACCAGTATTTTGTTATGTTAAATTGTCCCTTTGATGTCCTCTCATTTATGACGAAAAATGTCACAAAATAATGACATGGTCGAATGATGGAATAGGCCTGTCATTATTAAAAGATGTCCCTTCTGGACCACAATATAGTTCCTTCAGAACTGGGGCGGGGATTCTGACCTGCAACTGGATGATGATCACGGGTGTCGCGGAGGCGGAGCGATATCTATACCCCAAAAACAAAATATTGTGACATTTATTAGTATTTGTACTTTGACCAACTGACTATGACATTTGACAGACTTTACTTACTTTGATATAATTTATTGACAATTTAACTATGACATTCTACAGACTTATTTGATTTTGACATACTTACTATTGACTTATTGATTACATCTTATTACAGACTTAATCTGATTAAGTCAAACATTACTACAACCTGCAATGATATTTCTTATTACTCTGACATAATTCACGGTTTAATAATTATTTAACAATATTAGGATTTATAGGCGTATAATACATAACTCTTTCCTATTATGCGAAAAGGATTTCGGTTACTATTAACGGTTACGACGAAGGGTCCTACATAAACACTAAACGATCATTTGGCCAATCTACTGATCCAATTCAAGATATTAACTTATTTAAGTAGTATTTATTTAGGTCATTTGCATTATTTTATAATAACTAATAAAGGTAATTACGGTTCACAGTATTTTAAAGGTTTTTAGTTTTTTAGATTTTCTTATTGGAATTTTAGTATTTTAGGCAAGTCTAGGTTTAGCTAAGTAGGGGTAAGTTAGGGTTAGTTGAGGAGAGAGAGGTGGGAAGTGTTACATGCTGCACGCTGAGACTGCGAATAAGGCGATGGTAGAGGCATAGATTGCGTAATAGTTCTAGCAGACCAGACATGCCGCGTTATTTTAAAAATAATCTTGTATTTAACCAATATATGCCCACTGGGTCTTTTTCGACACACTGAATAAAACTCGCTACTACATATTAAAATTTTTAGGAGAGTAAACTTAAGGAGTCTAGCTAGACCAAAGAGTAGATCTGGGCATATATAGGTTAAGCGGATTGAAGAATAGAAAATTAAAAAGCAATAGAGTGGAATCTGGAAAATTAAATGTAGGTATCTCCTAAAAAACGTTCACAGATTAGGTAACTCTAGCGCGCAATCGCGATGCAGTAAACAATTTGAGCACCCGTCATGCTTACCTATAATTAAAGTTTATTTTACTACCACTTACACTGCCACTTACCAAAGTAATAGCGCAATAGTTATTAAATAATACCTAACTAACGATACTAATAGTTAATTAATGATACTAAATAATGTTATCTATTAGAGTGGTCGATCTGCTCTTTTATATAATGTAATCAGTGGGAGAGCCACCAGAACACGCGCGGGACCAGCGATAAAAGTCTGTTTGTTAATGCCTTTCGGGCTTTCAAGTGTGCCACAATTTCGTGGCTTTGCTAACAATGCTAACCCGTGTGTCGGTACTTTGGAATACGAGCTGAGGCACACGTTCCAGTTTTACAAATTAGAACTTACGTTGACAACGATGAAATACTACCGCATGCGTAATTTTGGCACGTAAAACTACAAATGTAATACTCGTAGTCACAAAACGTGTGAACGCCGAATTAGTTTAAGTAAGTAGGTAATACGTAACAAAAGTAGCGCAACACTGATATAGGAACTACTAAATATGTAGTACAAAATAAAAAACTTTAACCCAACGAAGAGATTCTAAATTCTAAATCTACAGTTTAAAATTTACAACCTCTTTGGAAATCGATTAAACAGTAGCCTATTTGTGACCTTGGCTTTAAAAAACAACCACCAATATCGGCTCGGTAGTTTAATTAGATGCTAAGGTCTAAAATATGTAGGTAATTAAAATAAACATATACTTACTTAATACATATACCTATGTATAATACTTATATGTAAAATCAAAACGACAAAACCAAAGGATAGAACAGAAGTCATCGATGTATTTTGCACTATTATCCTTTTAGCTACTCAGGAGATACTTACCTATTTTTGTGAAAGTAATTATCATGATTGTAGAGAAATCATAATATTGTGTCAGCTACCTCAAAAAACGTGATCGAAAATCGATCTGATTTATTATATGTAGGTATAACGGCTTATGGGAATGGATTTCCCTGGACACCTAATGAACTAGCTCTCTCGTCTCTCTCTCTTTATTTATTATTTGCAAATTGATATTGATGCTGCATTAGCGTGCACTTACCGGTTTTTAATTATTCTGAAAAGAGTAAACATTAAAATCCCCTGATTTTCATACAACACTTTTCAAACACGATAGACATAAAATTGGTCGTGGTCGAATAAACCACTCTGCAAAACGATATTCGGCTAAACGTTGTCTAGTGTCTACGAATGGAATGGAATGTCTACGTTCAATTATTTCAAATATTTTGCTGTCACTACGGTATTCGATAAAATCCCGTATACGGTATACGGGAAAAATTAACGCCGTGTGAACCTAGCCTTACCGTTTGGAGTTTCTCTATTCCAAAAACTCAAAAAGTGGGCCCCTCCGGGATTTGAACCCGGGACCTCCTGCACCCAAAGCAGGAATCATACCCCTAGACCAAGAGGCCACATATTTTGTTAGACGAAATATAGTATCAGTAACTTAGTTAGTTTTGATAGTTACTTAACACAATAAATCTGTACATATACTTAAATATAAAATATTATGTCATAGTTACCTATGTCATACAATTTATACAGATTTAAATTCTTTCCTTGAAGGTTTTTATCTCAAAATATTAATGGTTTTAATGATAATTACAAAATAAATAAAATTTTCACTTTGCAACCTACTTTTACAATCTAAAGCTATTTATACAAAAAAATATTTACTGTGGACATTTTCAGTCAAGGTTTGGTCAAGGAAAGTACAGCGCCATCTTGGTGTCTAGATTAGAATCAAGTAGTCCATACCCCTTGCCGCATTGTAAATCAGCGCCACCTATATGCAGTAAATCAGATCACTTACTAGTGCCACCGAGCTCCAGCTAGCCATCTGTGATTTGTGTTAGGCATCATTCGGTATTTACCTTAAACAAAGATGGCACTAGTTTTGCTAAATCAGCTGATGGATTGGCGTTTATGGTTCTCGGATAACTTCACACCGCTGACAATATTCTACAAGCCAGCCAACCAAAACTTACGAAACGCCACCTCCACCAGTAGAAGTTTGTACTCGGTTGTGCGAGTGTTTCGAGTCGATTCGTTCTAAATATTTTGTTGACAAATTTTATTGACAAGTGAACCTTGATTTGTTTATTCTTCTTTATTACCAGTGTTTGTGAAAATCGAATTGAAGAATTATTAATACAGTGCATTTACAGATTTTGTGTGACGTTCATTGCCTTTCTCTCACAAAGGAAACACTGGAGTCCTCATCATTGCTCTGTGCCCATTTCACCAGGAGTCCATTTACATCATATAACGTAAGTAAAAACCTCTTATTCGACCTAAATTGCGACATTTTCATTGCATTAAGAACTCCGTTTAACGCTGAAAATGTTTTAAAATGTGCAAGCATTTTGCTGTTGCATTTATTTCGGGATCAGAAAATTATGCGCTGTCTGTCTAGTCTTGTCAAAAACAAGAGCAAGATTACGGGTGAAACAGGTTTAAAGTAGGTTTATAATTACGGGAGCAAGTAAAAAATGGTAATACGCCATCACGTGGGTATTGATTTTGTTATTTTCGTTCTCTGCCCGTGTTTGGCAATCACAGCTGATTCGTCTTGTTGTGGAAAAAGAAAATGCTGCGCTATGATGTTGAATTGTTGACTGGACATTTCGTCAATGTTTAGGAATGTATGTCCCATAAACGCAAAACATACATTCATTTTATAAAATAATTTAGGAAAGTGTGATAGAAGTTGATGAAAGTAGAGCAGCTTCCAATTTAGAACCATACAATGAATTGTTTGTGTTAGTGTGAGCTTACCAGTATTGCAATGAATGTTATAGCTAGGCAATGTGTGTAACAGTATGTTTTTTAATTCCTAATACTTAAAACAGGAGCAATACTTGGCAATACCTAAGTACATTTTGATAACTAGTCTTGGGCAGATATTGTTGTTAATACTGCTAATAATTTAATTGAATGCAATTTTTTTAAACTAGTTTCACCATGATGTTGTTAAAGGCACCTTGCCCACTTAGCATTTGGCATTTACAATGCTTAGTCCTGGGCCAATTGCTTGTAGCATTTTGGTTTTGGACCAGAATAACTCTATATGCTCAACCATCTGTTATTGATTACAATCTATAAAAATATTTGGTAAAATTTCACTGTATGGGAAATTTGATAGTTCTCTGTACAGTAGTGCCTGATTAAACAATTACATTGAAATCTCGATAATACAGCACTTCGGTGGTCTAGTATACCCTGTAATCCGGTACTGAAATTGGGGTACAAATGATCATTCTATGTCCTAATTTACTAGGTATGTTCGCTTACATTATCGCATTTCAACCTCTTTATAAATAGCTGAGCAAAGTTCCAGATAATAGTAGAATTTTCTTTGAATATTAGTATTTTTAAAATGTAGTTCTATGACAATAATACTAATATGCAGATTTGCTCTAAGTTCCCATAATCCTAATTTTCCAGTTATCCAGCTCTCTTGTGTCAGCATTAGTGCGGGATTAGTGAGATGAGATTAGATGAGATTGTACTGTAGTGCATACTTTGGGACTTGATTAGGACACCAATTCCATAGGGATACCAAAATCTTCATCAATTTATTATCATAGATGACTTCACGAGAAATATCTTGGGCAACAAGATATCTTATCCCACACTCTTGTGGGCTATTATTATTAAATATATTTAAACATGTTCAAGTGACCAATCAGTATGAGGACTATGTTTGTATGAAAAGGCGATTTCGCGCGGGTCCTCCACTTTCGTCTTAAGCTGAACTTGTATAAGTTTGTGTAATTTCTAATGATATTGCCTAATTAGGCATGTTGGAAGTCAACTAATTCAAGTTTTATAGGTAGGTACATCATTTGTATTTGATTTTTTTTACAATAAGTAATTCCAGTGCTTATGTCATGCATGCACGTCATGAGCATATCTTCCGCGTACGTTGCACCTTTATTTCCCAAGGTCACTAAACTACTTGATTAGTTGATCTCAATGCAATATTTTATTACGATCCTATCCCGACTACCACCACCACAACCATACCACCACCATACCATATACTACCATCTACCACTTATCTCAGGTACCTCACCCTCAGGCTCATTACCTAGAAGTTGTCTGATTTTTGGGACTAAAACTAATCCATGTTCATTTTACTTAAACCTAACATACAATACAATACAAATACTCTGTATTGCACACCTCAATAAAAGAAGACAATACAAAAGAAAACAGAAACACAAGCAGAGGTAAACAACATGTACCTATATGTAAGACTATTTGAATACCTATAGCATAGATTTATAAGGCATAGATCGAGTGTTCGTACATCCCTAGTGAAGCCATTTCAAGTGCGACGTCACGTCGCACTCGTGTCACCGTATTCGATCGGCCCTGGCAGTACTCAAGGTCACGCCGGTTTGTGTACACCTCCCGTTTAAAAATCAAAAACACAGGAAAAATGGTTGTTTGTGCATTGAATGGGTGTCACAACGCATCATATCATAAAAACAAACCTACTTACATTACATTTCACGCGTAAGTATAGAGTTTAATGTGATATTTTTACGTAAACGTAACTACAAAAATACAATGTTTCGCCAGCCGCCATTTCTTATAAATGTTGACAGTGTAGTGAATATTTTTTCCTCAAAATGGGACATGACGTTTACATTCTAAAATGAACACGCTTAATTGAAGTTCCTTGTATAATTATATAAAAATTACATATTTCATTATTTTATTTCAAATTATGTACTTAGTCATTTTATGCACATTATAAATAAAAAATTGAAAAATGTATAATTTTTTTTATTTAAACCTTATTTCACAAAGGCGGGAAATGCAAAATTCCTTAAATAAACATAAAAAGCTGTTGCTATTAAATCTACACACAAATTATTAATAACCAAGTGTTAAGGATGTTGTTAAATCCCCCATTTTGAGGGAAATATCTATATACTGGCAACACGTTTTTGTATATGTGTGTGTGTTGCTGAGCGTAAAACACGAGCCTCCCACGCACGCATCGATCGTGTTTCGGCTTCACTTTTGGCAGGTTAGCCGTATGGGGACTATCTGTCTATGCGTTATTAGTTTAAGACCTATAGTATATTTATGTAAGTAGTTTACCGTATATATTATTTATCGCGTGCCGTCGCAGTTTCCAAAATGCGAAATTCCCACAAGGAAAAAATTCGGAAACTTCGCAAATTTTTTTGTGAGAATCGAAATTTTCCGAATTGAAAGTTTCCTTTGAACTTTTCCTGAGATTTGCGAGGACTTTTTCAGCTTTTTGGAAACATTCCGCTACTTGCACATCTGTAGATATACCTAATTAACATTTACAATATCTTAGGTAGGTATGTAGTAAATAGCTGATGTACCTAGTACTTACACATTATTCACAGAGGGGATATTTTAATGTAAGTGAAAGCGCTGAAGGGTTTTACCATTAACCATTGTTCGGAAAGCGAGTAAAAAGGTGATTTATTTGCTTAATTCAAAACATCTGTCCCTGCCTTCGTTTTTTGTTTGCGGCCGAAGTTTCCTTCTGAACCTTCCCTTTTAACTTTTCCGGATTGCTTCATGAATAGAACCGTTTTTCCCCCGAAGGGTAAAAAACGGATATTTAGGTTCCTGCCGAAGCTTGAACCACATTATGAGATAACACCCTTGTAACTCAGCCCTAATCAAGCGAATTCATCAACTAGTAGCGCCATCTATCGCGCTACCCAAGTACTAATGTCGCCCGGTTGCCAGCGCGCGGCTGCTATCTCTTCAGTACCACATAAGCCGGCAAGGCCCTTAGGTGTGGTTCAAGCTTCGGCAGGAACCTAAATATCCGTTTTTTACCCTTCGGGGGAAAAACGGTTCTATTTAGGTGTCCGTGCCTTCGCTTGAACCACATTATGAGACGTGTTTAAACCTCTGCCGGCGCTGGCCCGGGCGTACTGTGACTGATAATATTTAAGTTTATGCAAAAATCACTTGATAAGAATATGGGCTTGAAATTTATTCCGTATTGATATACTAAAGGATTGTTTACGTCAAACCTTAACTAGATTTTCCTTATTTGTAATTACCGATAGACGAGACAATTGTTAGCACTGACTGGCAACATAAGTTATCCATTGCGACTATAAAACTACTTAACTTTTTATATAAAACAAAACTGTGTGACTATTAGTTGAAAGACTGTCCCTAAAATCATAATTAAAGACATAAGTAGGTACTTGTAGGTCGTACAAATTTAAGTTAACCACTACCTGAAGTAGTAGCTCTGATGCGTGTAACGTGAACCTCATCGAGTGAGTTTTACATTAAACCCGTCCAAATTACCTGATTCTTTCCTTACAATAGCCCACTAGGTGATAAAAAGGTTTTGTTGTATGATGTCATGATATTACTACTACTTGTCTACTGCTTAACACAAATAAAGCACTGCCGGCCCATCCACTGTTTAAAATTTTTGTAACTAATTGGAAAAGCTTGGGTCCTCTCTGATTTATCGTATTTTCCAACAATTTAATGTAAATTAGTAAGTTGCATCATAGGCCAGATGTAATGTAATATGACTTTTAATGTGGACAAATAACCAAAGGTTTGTATAGGTACCCACTACAATACGATATTGACATTATTTAGATATTAATACATAGTTATTGACTAGGTATACCAGGTTTATTTGTTAATGGGCTATCATTACATAAGGACAACATATTCCGTAAATGTGTTAAAAATTATAAACATGATGTTCTTATTTGTGGAAGCAATTGAGATTTATTTCGAATCAAGTACTCCTCTGCCTGAAAGTAGCGTCAGAAAGTGAAGAAGAAAATACAACACTTCATGATTTAATGTATGCGTTACTAACAAGTAACAACTCTCAACAACCTAGCAGTAGTTTCAACTGAGGCGATAATACCTCCTTCCCTACTGATTAGTTTTAGGTGAGGGTTGCTTTAAAAACAAGCATATTAATAGTAAGCCATGAATAGATATTAATTCTTATATGAAATGGTAGGCTACTACCTATTTTAAGTGTCAATTGTGCTGCTAAATTTATTACTCCCCACAGATAACTGAAAACTTGCCAATTAGGCTGGTGCCGGGTCAACCAAGCTTATATTATATGCTTGTCAGTCATGCAAGCGAATGTAACGAATGAACAGAATCACTGACACGAAGGTGACAATCGTATGGAGGCGATGATTATGATTATGAATTTAATGTGATGCTGACAACTCTAGTTGTTGTGGATGGCATCTCACCATGATGTTGTGCGTAGACTGAAGATCCGTCTACCAAGTAGGATATTTTAGAAGATTTTTTAATCTTTGAATAATTTCAATGCCTTCACCCATAATTTTTAGGCTAATTATAATAAAGGCTTGTAATTGTAGGTTGTTTAATGCTCACTCTTTCTGGTGGCGAGCTGATTCCCAAACTGAAGATTTTATGGTTCGCGCGCTGGGAATGGATTGTGCTTTATTGTTAGACTTAGCACGATTTGTGAGTTTTTAATGCTTTCGTATACATACGATCTTCTAATAAGAGTGTAAAACCTCTTGACTGACGATGAAAGACTCTTTGAGTAAGAGTAGAGGAGGTGGACCTATCTACTTTAAATTGTAGTGCAACGTTTTCAAACCAATTGCGGAACTTTCGTAACACCCAGACAAATTAAAACATTATTATTACTTGTATATTGGTCTGAACCAGTATATTCTTGGCATTATACCATTGCAGTGGCACAAACCACGGGTGTCTCATGATGTCATCTAATCTCAAGTGCTGTCAGCACCGGCGCGCGCGGGCGATGCTGTGGCACAATTCCTGTCAAACTTTAACACGTGTAGACGCGTTCATTACCAAATATTAATTTGATTACTTAATTTGTACTTTGAAGCCCCAATCCGCATTAGGCCAGCGTGGGGACTATAAGCCCAAGCCCTCTCGCGAGTGAGAAGAGGCCTGTGCCCGGTAGTGGGACGTATATAGGCTGAATTATTATTATTATTAATTTGTAGGTACTTTTGATTAGAAATTTAGCAATACAAGGACGTTGTATGTTGTTTATTGGCTTTCGTGCAATCAAGTTGTGTATCATTTGATGATCTTGAGGGAACCCTAGGGTTAATTAGGTATCATGATGCCCACAAATAAACAATTAATTGATGATCTAGGCCTTTCTGCGACATATTATATTCATGTCGCACCTTGACGTAACCATAGAATAAATAATAGTATGTACTATTACGACAGATTATGACCGCAAGGTGGCGCAAGTGCGAGCAGGCGTCCGTTCCATAGCGGTGCGCGGCAACTACTAGTGCTAGACACCAAAATTGGTGTGGGCCGCATATACTTGTAGCGACGCGACGAAATCGCGGAGTGAGCTACGCCTGACGTAACGTTGATATATGTCTACTGACATCTCATATTTACTGTATTTAATCATATAAGCATATTATCATGAATATATAAATATATGAATTGTAGTTGTCTTCACAACTAATGCTGTAATTCGATTAGCAGCGCATCTGCCCTATAACCAAGACACGATGATTTCGTAGGGTACTACACCTGGAACTCTAATTGATTGCATTGACGATGACGTTTCCAATTACATGCCCTACGAGACCTGTTACAACAGTATGCTGTAAACCCTGGACTACTACCTTTCAGCTAAGCTTATTGTACTTAGATCTGGCAATGACAGCAGAACTAGTGTTGATTTTCAGAGTAAATTGCAGGCTCTATTTAACCGGCGAACATATTTGTAGTCATGAGTCACTACTGGGATCATATTTCACTTAGATCTTGCATTTTTTCCTGAACCACCGTATGTTGTTGTTCTTTTATACAATCACGTGAGTACTTTCTTATCTGCAAAGGAAACCTCTCATCTGGAAATCGAAAGAAGGATATTTCTGATCCGTGTTCTTTCAGAATCCGGTATCTGCTATCGGTGACTGCCTGCAAATATTTTCTACATATTACGCATGTGTGTACGTTTACGTACGTTGTACGTTTGTATGTACGTTGGCTTGCCCCGCAGTCCACATGGTTTCAAAGTTTCTGAAGTGACTTCATTTTAATTTGTCTATTTGGAGAAATTAAACAATCATCATTTAGATGTAAAGCCGTGGACCGTGGCTATTGGTTCGACAGCTTAGTTCTCTTAGGCGGCTTCACCTCTAATTCAATTCGCGATTTTTCGAAACAGAATCAGTAACTCCACTCTAACTAAACTACCGAAAAATCTTTTCATAAATTCTTTATTTATTTACATAACTTGAAGGGGCGCTTCATCTTCTACATAGGCATAACATTTACCACTAAAGAAATCGATGTTTCACCTATTGAACAATCATGAGTAACTATGCGGATTGTCATACTAATTTAATATTTTACTATGTAGTTGGTCCTTTTAGACATTCTGTGAAAGCACCACCTACAAATACCGTCGGTTTCCGATAGTTATATTACCAGTAAGAGTTCATTTCCTTTGAAATTTAACTATGTAACGTTTATGATGGTCAACGTTTTATGATGTATGATTGTTATACCAACGGCAGGTCGATTGACAACCCGCTGCTTAGATAATCTTCCGAAGTGGAGCTTGTTACTTGAATTTTGAACCTAATTTCACAAGTTTCTACCTGACTGATGTGAATAGAGCACTAATTACATTATAAATGCCTTTGTCAGTTCGGTCTATTGGACGGAATGCGATGGAAGGTACTTGCTGTTTTCTACGTGTTACTCTTAGTTCAGTGGTCTCTGTTTCACAGCTACATAGTAGACGATTTAAAGTAAGTAAAAGATTTCTCTTTGTAACAGGCCGCAATTTTTTAGCTAATGGTCAATATTTAGAGAGTATACATGAGATGCTTCAGTATTCCCAAAGACACTATCAACCTGACTAGTCATTCATCATTCAAAAGAGGGATTTAGTGCGATGATTTTTCATTAATATATATGAGTATCATAAACTCTATTCTTTTCAGGTTTAGAGCCGCAATAAAGAGATATCTCTTGTTAGCCTATGACAGAGCCGTAAATTAATTGGCATTATACTTGTATTGGTATTCCTATTCAGAAGAGAGAGTTTTAGTTTTCTTTCCTTCTTTAAAGACTAACGTCAATTTTCTTGCCTCCCCCTCTCTCTTTTTGGTATAGGATCTAGTTGGGCAAAGTATAACACAAGGTTTTTCACTTTGTGCTTTTCCCTTTTCACAGTTTCTTAACTGCTATTTTTCATGGCCGCTTAGTCATACATGCAGTTTAGGATCCTCAGAATGTATATTTTTGGTTTGTTTGGTATCTCACGGGAATTGTTTGTTATCGACCCAGACCAACATTTGTACACGACCAAGACGGAAACCTTCCTTTTTCCTGGCAGGTTAAGACAATTACTGTAACTGCATTTCGTTATCAATTTCGCGCCAAACCCGCTAATAGAAATTCTGCTACTCGTCGGTCTAAAAGGTGACACACCATTTGGTCGGCTACATTGATGATGACGCCACTAAGTCGTGCATTGGTTCATGACCATGCAGATCTTAAATGCGAGGCCCACCGTGCAGACATCGAACGATAAAGCGACCAATAAGACGTCCGCTACCGTATTAATGGTAGACCATGAGACAACGGTAGGACGATGCGATATCGTCTCATAGGACGACGCATTAATGTCTCACGATACGACAAAATGTAGTCTTATGGAACAATGCAATGTCCTATGGGACGCAATATCCTCTCACGGGACGATACCACAGGATGGCGCAATGTCTTCGCACATGATGACGTAACTTATCGCGATGCCTGTCATATCACAGGATGACGTCTTATCGTTTTACAGGACGACGCCTGATGTCCCACAGGACGATGTCATGTCATCTCACGGGACTACGCTATGTCGTCTCACGCAACGACGCTTGTCGTCCAACGGGACGACGCCGTGTGCCATTTATACCCGTAGGTATTCTTTTTATGGTGATGGCTATAAGAGCTCACTTAGTCTCATCGCTGGGCCACGGGCACTGAGCGGAATGTCACAAGGTCTTTTAACGAGACGATGCTCGTCGTCTTACAAGACGCTGCCATGTCGTCTGTCAGGACAATACCATGTCGTCTGTCAGGACGATACCACAGGACGACGCCATGTCGTGTCACGGGACGACGCCTTGTCGTCTCACGGGACGACGCCTCGTCGTCTCACGGGTCGACGCCATGTCGTCTCATGGGACGACGCAATGTCATTTCACGGGACGACGCCATGTCGTCTCACGGGACGACGCCATGTCGTCTCACGGGACGACGCCATGTCGTCTCACGGAACGACGACATGTCGTCTCACGGGACGACGCTTGTTGTCCCACAGGACGAGGCCATGAGGCGTAAGTACCCGTGTACTTTTTGTGACGGTGCCTGTAGGAAGGTCACTGCGTCTCGTCGCTGGGCCATGGGCACCGAGCGGAATGTCACGAAGTCGGAGGTGTTCAAAATATTTTTACGATTTAAATTTCTTGATCTTTTTAAACTTGCTTTGTAAACGTGTTGCTCGGCTGAGTTACAAAAGCGTACTGAAGAGATAGCAGCCGCGCGCTGGCAACCGGGCGACATTAGTACTTGGGTAGCGCGATAGATGGCGCTACTAGTTGATGAATTCGCTTGATTAGGGCTGAGTTACAAGGGTGTTATCTCATAATGTGGTTCAAGCGAAGGCACGGACACCTAAATAATTTGTTTTACCTATAAAGTCCATTTGTTTAATGAGAATAATGAGACAAAACTTGGCTCAAGAGTTTTTATATAAATACACCAAAATATCAATCTCATCATCATCTCATTCAGGGACTACTCTTATTAGGTATTTGAATTAATATATGTAAATAGGCTGGAACTGGATAAGATTTGGTAGATTGTATTCGATATAATAACAGCCCTGCCTTTGTCAGTATTCTCCGAACCAATAATTTGCTAATAATTATTAATAAGCTGAAGCTACATGGGGTTCAAATGGTAGCTTTTAAGGTCTATCTTTGGGCTTCATTTGAACCCTCCGGTACGTGACACCCTATACAGGTATTATTCATACATGATTAATTGAATATCAAAACGAAACAAGGTTATCGAGTAAATCTTCAGCCTGTGTTCCCCCACCTGTAAAGATAGGCCGCCCTCTATCATCTGTCATCGCAGCTATTTAAATCAATTTGCACCCAATAATCGGATCGCCCCTCGACAAAGACGGGAGCGAGTTTGCAAACCCTTTCATCAAAATAAATCATTGCATTGTTTGGGAAATGTATCTTCTTATAACGGTTATTATGAGTATTTACAGTATTATCACTTAAACAGGAGGAAGGCAATGATGCTTGAAGTCTTTGGGATGAGCCAAAAATAAACAAGACTAGATATTTTTCTGAATTCACACTCGCCAAAACGTTTTATACATGTAATCTTTTTACATTTCTCGGTACATAATTTATTATGTATAGTCGCGTTTATAGCATTAGCTATATTATGACGGATCCGTCGATCTCTCACTCATTTATCAATTAGAAGAAGTTGTTTTATCCATTGCATAGTGACATATCATCAGAAACTCGTTTTGCTTAATCGGCTAAAAATCAACATTAACCCAAACGTTTTGAACTTCAGAAATCAAACAATAACTCCGACCGACAGACTAGACAGAATACGGATATAACCAATGCGCGTTCTTACACGTGATTCACACGCATTACGAACTTGGAATGCATGCTCGCATATGTAAATTTTAACCTAAAATGATTCGATTTCGTAGCATATGACTGCGCACGCTAAGCAGAAGAGCATGTGGGTCAGTAAAGCGCTTCCGCCTCTGCCGCCGGCGCAGAATGCACAGCGCTTGCCAACTATGCGCTCTTTGCTATAAGTAGTAGGTAAACAATTAATCAAATACCTACTGTTGTTCCCATCCCGTCACGGCTAAACAACTTCATGTTAATGTTGCGACGAAAACGAAATGTTGTTGTGCTCCTGGCGGGCAGGTAAATAATATCACGTAATTTATTTACCTGCCCGTCATTGTAGTGTAATACTGTAATAAATAAGACAACGCCTTGTTGTATAAACAATTTATGTAGCACACGCCGATCTTGACCTGCTGACCCGAGGATTAATTATACTCAATTCATCAACCGAATCATCGTTCCTTACCTGCGCATCACCAGTAATCCGACACGTAATGAGGAAATGGCAAAATGTCAAGGATTAAAGGGTACAAAACGAAACATGTATGAGCGTACATCTACTGGAAACAAATTTGATATGTTTTAGGTATTTCGGGCAAGAATATGCCACTTTATCGGTTGTAAACAAGGACTAACTAGGTGCATGTTGCATCTTTACGTCAGTAGCCCTCTAGATAAACGTCAAAGTGGCTTAGAAGGGCTCAAATAGCATAAAGTAGAGAGGCCCAAGTCCGAACCGGGGCCGCGCCCTGACGCAAGCTGGTTGCGCAAACGCGCTCGTTGCCGTCTGGTCTGGCGGTCGGTGCAACTCGAGAGCAGCACTATGTTCCTACACGGTATTACTGTCTAGGTAGAGGTAGAGTAGCTTTAGTAGTGGCTTGCAGTTGAGTTGCAGTTACTACTACTGCAGCTTTAGTAAGTAAGTAGTTGTGGTTTGTAGTAGTTCAATTGTTTAGCGTCTTAAAACTTCCATAAAAAAAATATTTATTCAAAATCAGGTTAGCTGAAAGCTCGAAAAAGCGTAAAACATATTTGTAGAGATGCATCAATGCACAAGTAGATACACAGTATAATATACTTTCAACGTCTTCCATACTGCATGGCCCTAGCCTACCGTCAGGACCACACAGTATTCCCTCAGTGTGATTTGCATCTTTGACACTCAGGAGATTAACGAATGTGCTATCTAAATGTGGTATCTATGACCTTAACATATTCGAACAGTTATTAAAACAAAATAACTAGACTTACCTAGGTTTGAAAGCCTTGCTATTTCTGTTCCGTAACCAATCGTACAATGCTCACTCTGCTCCATATAATGAAAGTAAATAACAAGGTCGGTTTGAACGAAGTGATCCGTGCGGATAACATTGTTAACGCAGCAGAATGGCCTGCCCGGCAGTGAAAGACGTTCGATCACGAGTTCCGCTCAAAGACTTGTGCAATTTTATTGTGTTATTGGCAATAATACCTACACCGTGAATGAAACCGCTAATAGGTATTCCTCTATAGAAGTACATATGTGGCATCGGTTTTACTTGTTATGATCTTAAAGATATATAAGTTAATTTGTCAAGACACTTTAGACCGAAACTAAAGTTTAAGCGTCACTGAAAAATATTACAAACAATTTTATTTATACTTCCACGAATACGGCTAAAGGTAAAGATGTCCAAACACTATTAGATATATCATAATAAATATTTACAGTCCATACAGACTTAGGAAGCTGAATGAATATTGTTCAGTAATAGTTTAAAACAAAACCAATCCACTTGATGTTAAATAAATATCAAATATAAGAATTAAAAAGACATAATGCAAGGCTACAGTAACTCACTAGTCATAATGACTAATACTAAACTAAGTAGGTAACTCGTCATTACAACACTGCAATTAATTTCGGATGAACGTTAATTTATTCATCAAGTTTCTTTTGATGCGCGACTGTCGCAACCGAACTTACTGTTTGTTAAGTAAGTACGTCTCCGGTCTCCGTCCAGCGGAGGAAGCGGTTAGTTAAGGGCTCGCAATAAACAACGGTATACCGCTTCAACGTGGATAGATCTTAATCGCGGAGGTAACTCTACATTATCTTCCTCGCTGATCTTGTTTATAGGTACTCTACTCCTGATATGATGGATGGGCTATACTGGCTATAGTAACAAGAAATGTGCTAAATTGTCATGTCATGTGACTTTTCCTAGCATATGTGTCATGCCGATAGATTTTTACTTTTCGTATGGCGTTTGTTGTCGATGTACGATTGTCATCTTGACTAGGCCCCCTGGCATAGTTTTGAATAAAAATCATGGGTTTTTTAGTAGATAAAAGGTCATTGTGTCATGCCATATCTGTAAGTGGCACCATACCATAACTTGCACGTAGCCCATTTCGCCTCATTTCAGAATATCTATCTGCGATTCATTCCTAAGGTTTTCTATTCATATTCACGCAAACAATGATTGATGAGGTAAAACATCGCGTATACGTGTCAGAAATCTGAAATAACGTCATCATTCAATGCATGCTTCGACATACAATGGGTTCGACAAGGACAGCGATACCGAATGCGGAGCTGTTTGTTGTCTAGGGTCGTAAAAACCGGAACATAACAACAGTTGATTGAATTATAACACCACTTTATTTTGTTGCAGAAGCACTTTGTTAAATTGGAGCTTGAGAGACGTAGTTCCACTTAGATATAGTATAGTATACACAATAGCAATGCAATGGTCTATCTTATTCAAGCGTACAGAGAGCATTTTATTAAAAAAGATGAAGAAAGTTGCTGAGAGTAGTCAGCCACCTACTAGATTTAATAGCGCGTTACAAACCTACGCAGAAAAGTACTTGTGTCCAAAAGGTAGGTTTTGGCGCATGAGCCAAAAGCGAGGGTGGTAAAACTGGTAAATGTACGATCTGATCCCGATCCCGTCTGTAGTCCGCTTAAGCTGTTGGCACCAACTTAACAAGCGTCAAATTCTTGAGAAAAGGGGGTTATTTAACCGATAGCAAAAATATACTAGCCTTATTTATTTATTTATTTGTTAGCCTGTTGTGTCCCACTGCTGGGCAAAGGCCTCCCTCTCTTTCTTCCACGCGTCTCGTTCTATTTTAGCCTTACCTAATCTAAAAACTAATTACACAGCAAAAAAAAACGAATTGAAAGAAAATAAAGAATGAAAATAGCTTAGAAAGACTACGTTACCTAACATTAAAAATGCTAATTTCATTTTTTGTTCGACGATATAGATTTTTCATGGGTTGTGGATTTGTTTGAACAGCGTAGACAAATTAGTTTTATAACATTTATTTTCAGAAATAGGTATGAAATTAAGTAAGCGACACTGGTGGAATGTGGAATGAGACCCTAATGGTATGCAGAGATTTTTATTAACTTGTTCCTCTCATCAGGAAATAGGCTGTTTATGGAACGAGCCGACGGAAATGAAACTTACCATAGCATATAGCATGAATGTATGGTCCTAAACAATTAACCAAGTTATGGACAGACAGGAATAAAACCTATGATTATAGATTGTACAGTTTGGATCAAGGCCTGTTCACTTCCTAAGAAAGTTATGTCCCTAAATAATTGCGCATGTGTGCGCCTTAATCTTCTATGTGTGCGTTGGCCTCCGGGAAAAAGTTGCGAGTAATAAAAATAAAAACATTTTTCTACAGCAACATTGCTCCCAACTCTGATTTAAATTATCACGAATTTTATACAATATTAATCATAAAACGGGACTTAAAACGCTTAAAACTTAATTACATGCGATTAAGTTTTATAATGAATATTTGCTTCCAACTGTCTTTATCAATGTTCATAAAATATATGGAGGGTAGGTACGTCTACCCACCATAATAAAAAATATATTTGTCAATGACTCTGTCCAACTGCTGTGGTTAAAGTTCATAACGAAAATTTTATTTATTAACTCTTTAAATAATACATACAACGTGTACCGCTACGTACCACTTAAGACTGTAAGTCTGTACCTACATGGATTACAGCAATGCACATAGAAAATGTGCTAAATGCGGAGCAACGGCTGTTGAAGCAGCCAGAGTGAAATTTACAACTTTAGTGGGTTCAGAAGGAACCGAGTCATAACGCATCTGGAAAGCGTATTAATTAACCGTGAAGAAATGTATGAATACAAGTTGGAAATCTGTGTAAAATGCCGTATGTAAAGTGTAGTGTATCTGTGTGTAAAGTGTAATAGGTAGGCATGCCTAATGTTATTTGTATAAAAGGTACTGAAAACTTTGTGAATGCGCTTTATTAATGTCTATTTTTTTATTAAGTTGCCAGTTGCCAGTTTTCAGTGTATATTTTTATATGTAAAACATTTTTTAATAAATAATATATATAATGTTATAAACATAAACATGCCTTTTATTTAAATCAATTGATAATACCACAAACAAGGGGTAATATTTGCATCTTGCATATATTTCGTGATATGAAGATAACAAATATGTTTATCAACAGAATTACTACCTACCAATACCCGCCAGGCTAAACCGGTTGTCAACTTTAGTTCCATTGGTACACAAAGACGGCGCCACTAGTATAAACGTATAAACGGTTGGGGACATTTTTTTGTATGGAGTTACCGTTCTTCTCTTAGTGAGTATTATATTCTTTGGTTTGGATGTACTGGAAAGTTTTACATACGTTTTTACTTGCATGAGGAAACAACGTCGAAATCTAACCTCTATATAAATTAATATTGAATTTAAATGACCGAACATCCTTTTTATGAATTTCGACGGAATATCACCTAAATACAGTTTTATCGTAATTGCAATCATGTAATGGCATGGCATACATTGATATAATTGAGGAAGTTTGGTAAAAAATAATAATTACTGAGGTTGATTTCAGATATACAAACCCGATATTATAAATTAAGTTGAACTTTAAAAAAATATATCTGAATTTTTCTTTTACTTTCGATAGGTATTTTTATTTATATTCATATTACATACACAATTTTTTACACTTGAATTGTTATTAGAATTGATATATTATCGATATCATAACGAGTTGAGATTTTAAAAGTGCTTGCGATTGCGATGCAGTGTTGTTATGCGAAGCAAATTGTCCAAGAAGCGAGACATGACAAAAGTAAGGAAGTGCCGTTATGTCATAGTTTTATACAATATTCACGTTTATGGTGACACTACCACAAACTGCCACTGCAATGTTTGTACAGATTACCTTAATCAGCGTAGCTTACGCAGCGTAATAAATTTGGAATAAGGCGAAAAATGTAAACATATCTTTGACGTCGACTGTACCTATCGTCAAGAACGAGCCTTAAATTTCACACTACGTTCTCATGTTTATCAGTTTTGTGAAACGTGTAGCTATATTTATAAATAAAATTATACCTACCGCAACTTCATACCTACCCAAATATTAAACACTCATTTCATTTCAGTAATCGAGAAAACCATAACGTAAACATGTTCAGCAATGATAAACCTATTAATTACGTCAACGACACGAAATACCGCTACTCCAGTAAAGATACGCTTACGTTAAACATTAATTAGTAATAGGCAATTTTTTTTTTATTCCTGTTCTTTAGATCATTTTAAGATACTTTATTTTCGAATCCAAAAAACTTTCTGTCCGGAAGTAGGTAAAAAAAAATAGTTAAAAAAAAGAGCCGTTCTTGTTTGTTAAAAATAGTAATAGTATTTTTAGTTCGTAAACGTGACGAAAATAATATTTATAATGAGTCGACAATGGAATCAGTCAAAATATTAACACGGAAAATAACTAATTCAATAAATGGCGGGGCCTCACGGATATACGTCGTAACTTGATATAAAAAAAAAGTAATAATTAGGTCTTTGATTGAATTACCATAAAACTACCTCATTAAGCTATTTATCCGAGAATCCGACATCAATATGATTTGTAACACTTGTATATATATTTACGCCTTAAACATGCTAGAAAAAATGGTTATAGATATAATTTCTTGCAGACTTTGTTCTGATAACGTTCAAAGTGATATTCAATACATAATCACACAAAAATATGGTCAATGTAATAAATATGTGCATTTTATCAAATTCGCTAAATGAAACTACCAAATTTGAACTCTTTGCGCTAATGCTAAGGATTACATTTCCTTGCGGCGCGCGGGGACAGTTTCAATGCGGGCGGTGGCGGGAGTTCGTGCCAAGGACGCGTGGATAGTATGTAGGTAAGTATGTACTTACCTACAAGTTGCTACAAGTGACAGGCCAATTCGAACGTGCGCGGGCGTCTCGCTCGCACCAAATATTTGTGCGGCCAAGTCTGAGCAAAATGAACGCGCGCGTGAATGATAGCTGATTAAAAATAACTGATATCATATCCAATATTATTGGTTGATGTTCAAATTATATTCGTAATTATATACGTCAATTATGACTTATGACCCACTACAAAAATAAAAATTGCGCATGACTATCTATCGTTCTTATTTAACTTCAGAATGGCATAGTGTGGAGTGGCATTATAAAAGGAATACTTATTATCGTAGTCATTTGACAGTTTTGGTGACACTTTCACATTCTGTCACAGCGAAGTGTGTAGGCCCACTCTTTAATTTGATATTAACGTCTATCCAACAACTTTGTCAGTAGAAAAAGGCGCGAAATTCAAATTTTCTATGAGACAATAACCCTTCGCGCCTAAGCGTCTGTAGACTTTTTTTTTCAACAAACGTATTATATTGACTATTTCGTGCTCTTTCAATTCATAGTTTACGTTCCATAATAAGTATAACATAGTAAGTTCCATAATAAGTATAACATAGTATAATAAGAGTCGACGTGAAATATATGTTTACACTTTTGCACCTTACTCCTTTGCAATAAGGCGAAAAGTACGGCTTTAAAATGACAGCGTTTTACACAAAAATAAAACGCTAATTAAATAACTTACCATATTCGGAACCTAAGAATAAATAATATTGAGAGTGGCAACACTGTCGTAGGGGGCTATTCATAAATTTAAGTCATTTCAAATTTGGGGGGGGGGGGGGGTCTGGACATCGGATGATGGTAGCATGACGCAGGTGGAAACGGTATCATTCGAAGCATGATTTTTTGATGATTTTATGGGGGGGGGGGGGGGGGCGACAAAAATCGTCAAAAATAGATGACGTCATGTATGGACAGCCCCTAGGTCGTATTGTCTTTTTCTAGCATATACCTCCCTCTCTACCCCACACTCCTACCACACAGGCAGGTTGCTTTGTCAGTTATACAAGACAAATTTTCAAGTCATTGTCTCAATATCATACATATTTGCACCATGCAGGATTAAAAATTTAGGTTCCGAATAGAGATGCACCGGATATTCGGTTACTATCCGGTATCCTATCTCGCCCTTATTTTAATATCCGGACGGATACCGGATACTAAAATAAGGGTACTAAATAACTATGCTTGATATCGGAATATAATCGTACTCGATTATTTAAAACATTTATTTACATACAATATATATACAGTGGTACTACTAAACGAAATTAATAACTAGCTTAAATCTAAAATAGGCCCTTGAGGCATTGTACCAAGGATGCTGGCGGCATTTCCTCGCTGTATCGCAATGCTGATACTCGATTATTATTTTAAAACAATTTAAACGTTCCATTCACTAGCTCGCGCACTAATTTCGTACCTAGTGATAGACCTACGAGGGGTGTTCAAAATATTCTCGGTATGAGAATGAAAACAAACAAGTACGAAAAGTTTGATATTTTTATTTTTCAATATACTCCCCCCCTATGTTAATCCCCTTAAAAGATCGATCAATTTTTTTTTTTAATCCCTCATAAAAATATTTTTTATCTTTGGTGTAAAATGCTCCTCCACTGCAGCCTTCAATGCTTCATCGTCAGAAAAAAAAATTCCACGCAGATCCTTTTTAAGATTGGGGAACAAAAAGAAGTCGCTGGGGGCTAAGTCCGGACTATACGGTGGGTGAGTAACAGTTTCAAACCCACATTCAACAATAGCTGCCTTGGCAATATGAGCAGTATGGACGGGGGCGTTGTCACACAGAAGCAGAACACCTTTGGTTAACTTTCCTCGCCTCTTTTCTTTGATTGCATCCTTTAATTGACGTAGAATGTTAGCGTAGTACTGTCGTGTGATATTTACACCTTTTTCTTTATAATCGATTAGTAATATTCCTTCACAATCCCAAAATATCGTGGCCATGACCTTGCCAGCTGAAGGGACGACCTTGAACTTTTTGGGATGAGCTGAACCCTTAATGTGCCACTGCATGGACTCTTGTTTACTCTCTGGGTCATAATGATGAACCCAGGTTTCATCTCCAGTAACTATTCTTTGCAGCACCTCATTAGGATTTTCACCGCACAGGTCAATAACATCGGAACAACACGCTACACGCATGTCTTTTTGAAGCCGAGTCAGCATTCGCGGAACCCATCTTGCACTTACTTTTGACATATTAAGATGGTCATGGATAATATCATGTACGATACCAATAGAAAGATTGGTTACTTGAGCTATAGATTTTACCTTCACTCGACCATCTTCCAATATAAGTTTTTCCACTTTATCAATATTTTCTTGTGAAGTAGCTACTACAGGCCGACCAGGTCTAGGGTCATCTTCAATACTCTCCCTTCCACGTTTAAATTCGCTTGACCACTTTTGAATGGTAGATAGAGAAGGAGCAGACTCACGGTAAACACAATCCATTTCCTCTTTTATGGTTTTTTGATTTTTACCCTGTTTTGTCGAGAATCTTATGACGCATTGATGTTCTAATTTAGTTAACATTGTCAATTCGCACATGATGTTCATGTTTGTTCAGCAATTGCAGAAAAACAAAAGAACATCTCGGTTCCAATTATATTTTTTTTTAATGTCAATGAATAAACCTTAGCGGCCAGTAACGAAAGAAATTTAAGAAGAGGTTGTAAGATATCAATACCGAGAATATTTTGAACGCCCCTCGTATATACCGCGCGAAAGTTCATTACGAAACAGGCCAAAACTTCCACAATGCGCACCTGAAAAACCTGAATATTTCCGCCGGCCGAATATTCGGCGGCTGAATACTGAATATTCGGCCTATGGTCAGGCCGTACCTCCCGTATCCTGTATGCGGCCAAACAACTATCCGTTGCATCTGTAGTTCCGAATATGATAAGTTATTTAATTAGCGTTTTATTTTTGTGTAAATGCTGTCATTAAACAGCTGTACCGATATTCGGAACCTAAGAATAATATTGAAACATGTTTGTTATCGCCTGGTGGTGGGAAGACGCCAAACCAATGTGATTATACATATCCTATGATATACTTATTATGTGTATGTAATATAATTATATTATGAGTGTTTAATTAATAATGTAGTACGTACACCCTTTATTGTAACACCTGTGAGGAGAGAGATATTTAGTAAAGTATACAATTTGATAGGTACATTTTGTAAAATTAACATTTATTGTATTTATTTATTAATTCAAATAAAAAATTGCACCTTACAGCTAATGCCAAAGCAGCACAATTTGGAACACATTAACAACATAAAGCATTTTTAATATTATTTATAACAATACAATATACAGCTAAGACACATGTATTCATTATGGTATGCTACTCTTAGGCATCTCTCTTTCTAATATCCTCTTGCACTTTCACATCACTATTCCGGATCGTTTTTATTTGCTAGATAATTTAACGGACAACTATAGTACATTGTAGGAGAGGACGGAAAACCGCTAAAAGATGGACGAGTGAGTTTGAGGGCCGACACGTTGGTGGAGGCCCTCGAATAATACGACTCCATCTTTAGCGTTTCCGGCCGAGGCATTACATAGTGCTTTTCACGACTACTGCGAGGAAATAAGGAAACATTTGGATAACTATAAGTACTAGCCCGCGATTTCTCTGGTAGCAAATTACTAGCCACTGCCTGTGCTGTCTCTTGAATTTCGGTAGGCGTCAGCGTAAGAATATCATTTTCTTCACTAGAAGAACTCATTTTTATAGCGAGCGTAGATACGTGTTTCTTATATTTTATAGTACTATCCAATTCAGTGAGAATTTTCCGATCCCGCCTTTTTTCTTTTTTATCACATTTAAGAGGCGTTTTTATGTTGTTTGCTTCAAACGGACTCTAAACTTAGAAGCGTTTTTGCTAAAAAAACCACAAACAGCTACAAAAGTAAAAAACGCCTTAAGCGTGAATCGAATGAACTGACTGAATGAATGAATAGTTTGACATTTCGTTTTTTTTTTAACAAGAAATTGGTCCTATAAATAACCTAAATTTATTTTGGAAGGAAAAAGTTGCGCCAAAAAAGACCTTTTATTGATTTTTATGTTTTAAATTATACTCATTGCTGTAGCGAACTGTCACCAATGACAGATGATGATAATAATGAAACATTGTACACTCGCGTGCAAAAGTATTGGATCACTTTGCATTTTTTCGTCCGCATCCAATATATTTGTAAACTGGTTAATTTCTCTAAATTATTTTAATGTAATCATGTTCCTTGAAGTTTTAGCTTTACGAAAAGTAAAAAAACATGAAAATCGGCCCAGTATTTTTCAAATTATCGGCATTTTCCCGATTTGTGAGCGGTTTCACGTTATCACGCGCACGAGTTGCGTTACCCTTGACCCTTATAAAACGGGGGTAGAGAAGGGGTTGTTATCAGTCACTTATCAGAAGTCGATCGTTACATATCTCCGCGTATTTTCCCGTGAAAAAGACCTGGAAAAATGGAAACCACTGAAGCTGAAGTCCGCCAAATCATCCAGCCCCTGCAAGCGGGGCGTAGCCAACGTTCAGTAGCTGCCGAGCTGAATTTAAGCCAATCTGCAGTTTGCAGAGTTTACCAGAGGTTCCAGGGGACTGGATCCTTTACTTCAAGACCAAGAAGCGGCCGCAGAGAGTGTACATCAGAGAGGGACGACCGCTTCTTTGTCACAACATCTCTCCGAGATCGACACCAGACCAGCATTGCCATCCAGCAGCGTCTGCGTGAGGTACGAGGAGTGGCTGCCAGTGAGTAGACAATAAGAAGAAGACTTAAGAAAGCGAACTTGACACCCAGGAGGCCCGCAGCGGTGCCCAGATTGCTGGCGCGACACCGTACAGCCTAAAGAGAGTTTACTGAAAATCACAAGGACTGGACCATTGAGCAATGAACCCCAGTTCTCTTCTTGAAAGAGTGCAGAATGTGTTTGAATGGATGTGACCGAAAAGGAAGAGTCTACAGAAGGCCAGAAGAACAGTTCGCTCAATGTTTCTTCTCCGAAAGGGTCGCCTATGGCGGTGGATCCGTAATGTTCTGGGGCGGCATTTCCTACGACGGGCGGACAGAACTGGTTTTCGTGCCTGGCGGGGGCCGTGACAGTGGATTGACCGCTGCCAAGTACATCACTGATATCCTGGAGGAACATGTTGTTCCTTATGCCGGTATTTTTGATGAGGGGTTCATCCTAATGCAGGATAATGTCCCATGTCATACCGCTAGGGCCACCGCAGCCTACCTTCTCGAAGTGGGCATCGACACAATGGACTGGCCAGCGATGAGCCCGGACCTTAACCCCATTGAACACGTGTGGGACTACCTAAAAAGGAGGGTTCGAAAGCGGATTCCTGCCCTGGTCAATGTTGAGGAGTTGAAGGGAGCCTTGCTGGAGGAGTGGGACGCTATTCCTCATGATCACATTAGAAAATTAATTACGTCTATGAAAAACCACTTGGTTTGTGAAAGGAGGCCTGTAGGTGGCAATACCAAGTATTAATTTAATAATAATAAACGATATTGTATTAAAAAAATGACTTTTATTCTCAAGTTTCCGGATTTATTTTTGGAGCATTATGCGACTACTTTCAGTTTTATGATTTTTTATAGTCTTCAGAATTGAAATTTCATTGAATTTACCATTTTTCTAATGCGTTACATTATAAGCTTTCAGTTGATACCAAAATTTTCAGAATCGGGTATAGAATTACAAAGATATTGGGTGCGGACGAAAAAATGCAAAGTGATGCAATACTTTTGCACGCGAGTGTAGTAGTGGTGGTTCAAGTGCTACAGCTATTGCCTACTTTCCAGCTTGGTTTTAGACCATCTATTGCCACATTTCCGAACAGTGGCGTGAAAAATTTAATTATTTATTTCACACCAGCTCGGAAAGGCTTACTTTGCACTTCAAAGACTGAGAGCAAAGTTTCATTTTATTCACAAGTGAGGCAAAGGAATCAAATGCAAATTTTGAGTTGTTTTCTTATGTTTGCTGGTAGAATTGACTTTTAAATCATAAATATTTAATAAAATTCATTTGTATTTGATTTTGTATGATATTTTTACATTTAATATTTGCTTCGGGTTGGTGTGGTGAAACATTTTGTGTTTCACTTGGGGCAAATTTTGTTTAACCCTCGTGCTTTGAAACCCTCGCAACGCTCAAGATTCCATGTTTCGAATGTTTTACTTGCTCAAGTATCAATATTAGCACGAGCGGTTAAACAACAACTTTGCCCCCTTGTAAAATAAATAACTATTTCAATATAGTCAGCTAAACTGAGGTACAAATTCAAAAACTCACCAGCAGTTTAGCTTCACGACCTTCCAGATGGAAAAACAGCATGCCAATGACTTGAAAATTTGCCTTGTATAACTGACAAAGCAACCTGCCTGTGTGGTGGGAGTGTAGGAGCGAGGGACGTATATGCTAGAAAAGGGCAATACGACCTACGATAGTGTTGCCACTCTCAATTAGAAATGCAATGGATAGTTGTTTGGTCGGATACCGGATATTCGGCCCGACCGTCGGCCAAATATTCGGTATCCGACCGCCGAATCTTCGGCCGGCGGAACAATAAAAAAAATAAAAAATCATTTATTTCAGACCTTGGTTCATACACTTACACCAAAAAACGAATTAACTACAAACTAAATTTAACAATACCTACATTTCGGTTTTTAGGTGCGCATTGTGCAGGTTTTAACCTGTTTCGTGGTGAACATTGGCGCGGACTCATTTCTATGTTCGAAATGAGTAGGTACCTACGCGTGCAAGTGAGTGGATGTTTAAATTGTTTTGAAATAATAAACGAGTAATGTACAATATGACCGTGACTGTTTCTTAAATCCCATTTGTTTACTCTGAAATCAAGCAAAGTTACTATCCGGTATCCGGCCGGGTATATTATTCTGAGGTTCCAAATATCGGTACAGTTGTTTAATTGTTGCTTAATTTGGAGATTGACCCTAATTTCATTTCTGATCAAATCGGTCGATTTGATCATCCCGTCTGGACTTCACTTAACAGCCGTAACACATTACCGCGCCGTTCAGGGTCACGGTGCGCCAAACCATAGCCTGATGTCATGTAGGTATGTATAATGTACTTAGTCCAAAATTATGTTATTTACTAATTATGTTATTTATATGCATTAAACGTTAAATCTGAACCAATTCGATTACTATTCTATAGTGAAACACATTTAGCTTGACTAGAAAAAGCGCGGCAAATTTAAAACATGTATAGCGTTAGGTTTCAATAGCGCTCAGAGACCTGACTTTTATCTCGATATCGTAATTTTCTAGCGACAAATCCATTATCTATACAAAACTGTCGCAAAAATGTTATCGCTTGTATATCGTGGTACAGGATAGGATGGAGCCATATACTTTACTACTTGCTTGCAAGTATCGTAATTAAACAGTGCTAAGTAGTTAAATACGCGCAATGTATTTTTATGTCATAAATAATGTATTTATTTAATGTTAATTTAGTATTAATTATAGTATGTATATTGTTTTATCCACAAATATGAATAATTGTAGTTAATTTACCAATAAAACATAATTTATACGGCCACAAATAAAATATTAAATGCTTCTAAAGTCTCTTTGGTTATTCTACATGGAAACGAAGTCATTTCAAATTATAAAAACATTAACTGAACACCTTATTGCCGCCTGCAGTCACCGCTCGCCGCTCAGCTATCCGCTGTCGTTAATACCACGGCCTTACGTTTTATGACACTGAGTCGCGTCAGGGGAGCGACACGGTTCGGTGCGCTTGCGTTCAGTCGAGTTTTGGAATATTACTGCAAATTTTTGTTGTTTGTTAATTTGTTGGTTATTGTTGCTTGTTAATTTGTTGGTTGTGGTGTCGACTTTTATTGCCCTAGTCGCCAAATGATGTTACTAGTGAAATTTTAACCGACACCACACGGTAAAAATAAGTTTAACAATAATTACTTAATTAAAAATCGAATAAAAACGGTATTTCTAATGCATAACTTATATTCAATTAAAGAGTACTAACAAAATCCTAACTCAATTAATTAGTGCAAATATTTTAAGGTTTGCGATTCCTGCTCGGCCTTGCGTCGCAAGGTGCCCGGTACCACTGTATTGCAGCATTAACTAGAAATGCTTACTTTGGGGAACATTAGCAACTGTCGTTTTTGATAATTACATTTTAGTGGTGAGGGGTGGTACTTAAATGACCGCTATTGAAACCTAAAGTTTAAACTTATAGGCGCGAAGATTTGATTTCCCTAAGAAAATTTTAATTTCGCGTCTTTTTCTGCTATCAAATTGGGTGTGTGTCAGTATAATAGCCCTATATAATTGGCCTATTATTGTATTAAATTTAACGTGCACGCAAAGACGGAAAGCCTGCAATTACGTAAAATTTACTTTCTTATTTACAGCACTCTTGCCCAGATTAAAGCTGATAATTAGTTCGAATCTAGTCTCCCATATTTTTTACGTTCACTGGTACATATGTTTTGACCGAGTAAATAGTAAATATACTAAATACTTTTTTAAATATTCGCGCTCGGGGCGATAGAAGTTTCATCGTTCCGTCGCCCCGCTCCATGCAACGACCAATCGCGTTAGCTCGCTGGCTCGTGCGCGGCAACTTTAAAGCAACGATAACGTTTTTGATGGTTTTTTGTGTTACGAATCATATTTCAAGCCGATTTTTACAGTATTCGATGAAGGAGAACTCATAATAAAAATCCCATATGATATTGATCTATTACCATTTTTAACCAGGCAATTAATGCACAACCCCATAAAACCTCCCATACGGTATTATTTAGTGTACGATTAAATTGCAACGCTTGTACTTATTGTAATTTGGAAATAATGAGAGAAAAAATAGCCTATTACCATTTTTGAGGACGGAAATATACTGAATTTAATAATAACCGTAGGTTACTTACTTTAAATGTAGGATACAGAATTATTTTTTGTGTGATTCATGCTTAATGTCATAAAGCAAATATTTCTCTATGAGTATAAATTTAAAAAATGTTATTAATATTTATTACAAACTTTCTGTGATTTTTTATATTTTTACATTTTTTTTTAAATACCTAAATGTAATATATTTATTTGGATTATGTGTCGACGTAATCACTAGATTTATTATCTGTCCCATACACCGAAAATTTCAGCTATTACTAATTATTTCCATTCCGCCATACTAGCCGAGCGTACCTTTCTTGGCCTACGCAGTAAAGTTAATTCGAACGATTCAAATCAGTATTTTAATAAATGTATGCTGTTAGGGTTGCCGCTGTGACCTTGCAAGGTCGTAGCCGCATATTATATAGTGGCTACAACGGTCAACTCAGGAGGCATTTCCTCAGTTTTTTGAAAGCTCGTCACATGATCGATTTTTAGAGATCGATATCGATGTAACAAAATTTGGGTGTCGTATGGACGCTACATCTGTTTTTTTTAAACAGCATTGTATTGAATAATCAACGACCATAAGGTCATATTAACGAACATCAAGCAATTCCAGGGAAAGACTGCTAAAAAAGTAGTTACCTACTCGAAAAATGAGCACCACATAGCTAGTGAGATGAGAGTAGTGAGTTTAAATGTCAATTTGACCAACAAAGAACACAGTCTAATCCAAGATGAGTTCATAAATATATTTCACTAGCTGACCCGTGAACTTCGTATCACCTATCTATATTATGTCTCCTTTTGGCACGTCACGGATTAGCCTGGCCGCACACGCTCAGAATTTTATGTAGGTACTGATTGACATGTGTAAGCGAGACAGCACCATGCATTTGTAGAGCGACGTCCCGATCCCACCTGTCATTCCGTACGGAAACATAATGAACATTCCGAACGCCTGCAGCCAGGCCTGAAAAAAATTGTTATCGATTAGTCCCTCTACTATATAGGTTGACTTTAAATTGGTAATACAAAATTAATGTTTTACATATATCTTCCCTTCATTAAGCCCCTCAATTAAGTCTCATGCTTTTAAAATAATTAAAAGTATTTTTTCACACCACCTATTCGGAAAAGAGCTTTTTCTTCCCTGCTAGGAGGGATCAAAGTGGCACTTTTCGTCCCTGCTAGGAGGGATCAAAGTAACACTTTTCTGTTCTAGCACACTATTTTTACATTTTTTTGCACATTATTTTTTTAGCTTAAATAATCTGTTTAAGCATCAGATTGTGTCAATACTAAGATTTTTTTATTTTCCTCATAGTTGATGTGAAAAGCAGTATGTGTCACACGGTATCAAAATTATTTCGTCTTAGGCGTTAATACTTGAATCCCTCATTACTCTCAGGATTCTACTTTAGAATCCATCGCTTCACTCAGGATTCAATGTACGCCCTTGACGGAAATATATCATTTTGATCCCTTGTAACACAAACTACTATTTTTTTATTCATCCAATTTTTTTAGGCTTCACATTATCCTAACATAATAATTAATAGACCGGGAGATAGTGACACATTTTACTGGGTCATTTGTACCAGTATGGCGGTTCGTCAGGGGTCTAAGTACGTAAAGAACGAAATAAAAATGATGGTCATAGCGCTGGTACCGGCGGCCCAATCGCGTGGGCGTTAGTCGAACGTGTCGGATAAAATACGAGTGTCGAACGATTTGTTCCACAAAAATCCTCGTATTATTCGATAGTCCATAAAAAAGAAGTAGGCGTTAGCGTAATGCCATACTTCTCCGGTGTGACTTACAGCCCGCCATACTGAGGCGAACACATTAATTTAAAAAAAAACAATTCAATCATTTGTGCCAAGCTAATTTTTGCACAGGTGATCATCGTCGAGCAGCCATTCATGGACATATCACCATGCCACCATGATCACCATGCCATACTTTTCGGATGGTTCCAAATGGCCGCCATACCGCCGCAAAGGAGTTAATTTTTTTTTTATTGCTAAACGTTTTGTACCATCTTGTAATTTTTTTTCAAGACTTTCTGTGTGATCATAAATGGAAATCTCATAATGCCATACCTGTAGGAGGTGGCAAATGTGTACAATATTTTTTTTTTATTTCAAGTATGGTGCCCCTTTTTCCCCCTATTAGAAGTATGGCAAATATAATAATGGTCACATTGCATCATATAATTTCCAAAAATCCAAATGCCATACTGGTACAAATCGTCAAAAAATTGTTTTTTGTTTTAAGTCTTGGCTTAAGTCTCACAGTCGTCCGCCCCGTAGTTATAATCTGAAATATATTTTTTTAGGTACAATTGTATCCAAACAAACAGAATATGATGATGCCATGCTGTAAAAAATTATTTTACGTATACATAGTCGTATTTTTGAAACGTGTCGATTAAATAAGTTTTTCAAGTATGGCAGCACTTTATCCCCCTACTATAAGTATGGCAATTATAATAACGGTCACATTTTATCAAATACTTCCCAAAAATTTAAATGCAATACTGGTACAAATCGTTTAACAAAAAAAGAAATTAACTCCCTTGCGGCGGTATGGCGGCCATTAGGAACCGTCCGAAGAGTATGGCATGGTGATGTCCATGAATGGCTGCTCGACGATGATCACCTGTGCAAAAATTAGCTTGGCACAAATGGTTGAATTGTTTTTTTTTTAATTAATGTGTTCGCCTCAGTATGGCGGGCTGTAAGTCACACCGGAGAAGTATGGCATTACGCTACCGCCTACTTCTTTTTTATGGACTATCGGAAAATACGAGGATTTTTGTGGAACAAATCGTTCGACACTCGTATTTTATCCGACACGTTCGACTAACGCCCACGCGATTGGGCCGCCGGTACCAGCGCTATGACCATCATTTTTCTTTCCTTCATTACATGCTTAGACCCCTGACGAACCGCCATACTGGTACAAATGACCCAGTAAAATGTGTCACTATCTCCCGGTCTATAACAAAGAAGGTTAAATAATTTCAAATGAACACTTTCCTTTTTGGTTATCAATCACCTGTCAGAGTATTTATGAAGTAAATGTGTTTTGATTAGTAATTGTCACTTGTCAATTGAAAATTAGATTTTCTGCAAATTTTGATTTTACAGTAAATTTTTAAATAAAACAATACCTGAGACACGTTTTTGCTACAAAAGGTGCAGGAGAAAAATTTGGAGGACCTCCATTTCCAGCAAGATTGTGCGCCAGCACAGTTAACTCTAATTAGTGTGCGATATCATTTAGACCAAGAGTTCCCTGGCAGATGGATTGGACGCAACGGCCCAGTCGCATAGCCGCCTCGAAGTCCCGATCTTCGCACGGGAATTAAATACCCTCGATGAACTTCGCCAAAAGAGAATTGAGGTGTTCAATTCTGTGAAACCAATGAATTTATTCTTGGCAGACTAAATAATCTCAAGAGTATTCATAAGAATCAGATTTATGTGTCCAGAAAAGCGGTGGTCATTTTCAATACATCTTAAAATACGTTTAGTTAAAGTACACGATGGCCCATTGTGTACTGGGGCCTTAAGGTAGTACTATTATTTTGTATGTATGTATTTGTTGGTTGTCATTTTGTTTACGGGTGCGTTCGAAACTGTTTAACAGGGAGTTTATAATCGCTCCACTTGACAAACGATAAGCCGCATCACCAGCTCATCACTATAATGCATGCATAAATAAAAATATGTCAATCCTTTGTCATTACTGTCACTATTTTACAATTTCAAAATCACAAATACGGGGTAATCCTAATATTGTGGATATATCTTGTCGATTCGAAACCCTTTTTAAAATACGTTCTTTAAAGAAGAGAGAGAGTTTACCTTATTAACGGGATGAAGATCACATGTTTGACACGTAAGATACCTAGGAACATTTTGTATGGGAATGATCATTCTTTCATTATTTTGTTTTCGTAAATTTTTTCAATGTTTTTAATGGTTATTCTGCTATTCTAGGCCGAGACTAATCCAACAAATCAAAAACCATGAAAATCGGTCCAGCCGTTCTCGAGTTATGGATGCTGGAACAAACACGACTTTGTTTTATATATATAGATGTTCTTATTCCAAAAACCTGCTACTACAGAGTATCAAGGGTGGAAGGGCTTTACTTAGAGCATGTGCCCTAATCAGCTTAATCACCTGTCAATCAGTATTTGGGTTGCGTGACATTGAAGACTAGACTGTCGACCCCTTACCGTATGGTATTTACATAGAGTACATACATAATAAATATGCAAATGCTCTATGTTCTGACTAGCCTATATATTCATAAAACATTTTGTATATTCGACTGGTTACATCTAGTATAATTTGATCCTTGGATGAGTAACGGCTGCATAATCGAAGTTCAGAATTATACTGGGTTGCCAATAGCGAAACGATCCGTAAGATTTGTGAATAACTAGAGCATTAACGTTTGCAAACATTTATATTTCAATTTACTTGAAAGGATAAACTTCGCAATTGATTCCATACAAGGCGCGAAAGCACCTGTGGATGGGGGTATTGGGGGTGTTGTACTTGTAACCTAGCAAGGTGTCATATTCGACCCTTGTAGTACAGCCAACCGTAGGGAAAAGTAAACCCTGCTGCTAAGCAAATTTAAGGCATCGGGTGATACTTATATTTTATAATTAGCTTCTGCCCGCGACTTCGTCTGCCTGGGAAGGGATAATGATGATGATGTTGATGGATAAAAACTATCCTGTCCTTCCTGGGGCCTCAAACTATCTCCACACCAAATTTCATCTAGGTATATCGGTTCTACAATCTACAGTTTAAGCGTGAAGAGGTAACATACAGACAGGGTTCTTTCGCATTTATTTTCTTATTTTCTGTTTTCTTTTATATTATGTATTGTCTTGTTTGTTTGTGCTAAAATCTATTCTATTATATTAAGTAGGGATTTAAGCTAGGTAACTGTATCTGAAGTATCTCGACCAAAGTTCATCCAACTTTGCAGCAGAAGTGGGCATTTGCGAATAAATTTTCTATGTAGTGTTAGGTTAGGTTACGTTACCGTGACCTTGCTGTATAGCGGGTTATCGATTTCCACTGTTCAATGTTCAGCCAATTATTTTGTCAACCTACGTGACCATGGAATTGATTTATTTTTGTAATTTTTGAGCCTAATAATAATCCTGCCTACGAAGCACGAGCTCCCGGGTGAGAATCCTGGTAAGGGCATTTATTTGTTCCTGAGTTATGGATGTCTTCTACATATATAAGTATTTATATATATACTTATAACTATATATATATATATATATATATATATATATATATATATATCGTCGTCTAGTACCCACAACACAAGACTTACTGAGCTTACTATGTGAGTTACAGTTTAACTGGTTTTTCTGCTTGGCGAGACAGGAATCGCAAAGCTCCTTTTCTCGCTTATACAAACACGTGTAGGTTCAGCGTCTGGTAATTGTGATGCGAACGTAAACAACCCCGCAATCAAATTGAACAAATCCCAGTGCGGCTCCGGCAGCGTCCCCAAACAATGGCAGAATTACAGGACCGGGAGTTCGAGGCCCCTGGCCATGAAGTACGTAGCAACCGTTTCTCGGCACAGGACAAGTTTTGAAAAGTTCATCTGTGCAGGCAGGCATATCGGAATGAATTAAGTTGCATTGGTTAAATGATTAATAAATGTGATGGCATACCGCTCATTATGGTAGGTACCTATTAAGGGCCTACTACCTTCGTGGTATAAAATAGGTACCGAGGAAGCGAAAACAGCAGCGCACTGCGACAATTCGCCGAGGTCATCGCCTCGCGAACCCGCTTATCAGCACCCGTTTGACCTCTATTAAATGAACTAATATTACGCCATTCGGCCCGATATCACAACAATATGTGTCAATTGAAAGTGATTTTTTGCCATAAGGTTTCCTTATGCATACAAATTAAATTGTTTTAAACTAAAGTTAACTTACACGAAAAAGGTAATATACTAGATTCAGTATTTAAATTTATTAATCTAGCTATTTAATAAAATGGCATCACACCATCTTTTACTCACGTACCATCAGCATCGAGACATCTCTTGTTTACCTCGGTAGGTAGGATACCAAAAAAATTCAGTAGTCGCTTTCCAAACATCCTTTGTCTGGCTCGTCTTACCCATTCTTTAATGTACCCAGAGCGATGCACTGCAAATGCGACATTATTTCAAGCAGCAGAAGCGTCCTTTCACAATGGGCTAGAATTCCATTGTTCCTACTACTAGAAAGTGCAGGACGAACTGGGATCATGGCTAGCATTCTAATTAGGCTACACATTTACTCAAGCCCGCTCGACGAAGGGAACTCTTGTGACGGTTGCCATACTCGTGCATAAACAAGCAGACGTCATACGTAAACTAGTTAAATAAAGCTAATTCACTGCTCCACTATTACCACGTATTACGTAGAACGGATTTAGTTACGCACGTGCTGTTCGACTTCTATTACTTACTCTACATAAATGTCTCATTTACTCTTATTTAAACGTTTACTTGCACAAATCGCTTTACATTCAAGTAATAAGTGTAATAACACAATTCTGTAATCTTCCTACTGGCTCCTGATATCGTAAATATTAGAACGACGTGAATAGTTTTAGACATGATCAATAATCGTAAACCACATGTACCTATGTTTGGCAAATTGTATATTTATACGGTAACACGTGCATAGGAGATATTAGAAACAAGTTACATTATAATTCATGTATGTTTAAACCCACTCTACATACATGTATGAGATATAAATATGTGTTAGATAATACAACAATAGAGCTTACGAGTATGTAAGCACCTGGTACCCACGTCACGTCATTGGCTTAACTGAGTTTGCCATTAACTGATAGACCTACTATTTAATATTGCACAACCGCACGTACCTGCTTTCATTACTCACAAAAAATGGCTTACGTTTCTTTTCTAATCCGTTTTGCAATTTTATAGTATTCTAATTTAGTTTGATTCTTTGCGTTTAATTTAGTTACCTAAAAGCAATCTGTTTATTTTCTTACTAAGAGTATTCGGTACCTAATGGAAGAGTTTTTGCGTTAGGCAAAAGTGGATAATATTACATAATATTACTTTCAGCATGCAACCCTAAAACAAATCAATTATTTTACAATCCAGGTGAAGGATTGCCGAGACCCAGAAAGAAACTGTACCATTTCTTCATATTCAAGTCGAAGAATAACGAAGATATAATAATGCTGATTGTACAAAAACTATGTTTTATCTTGAGTTTTGCTGTTATAAAACAGTATAAACTGAAGAAAATGAGATGAGTTATTGTCATAAATTAAAAACAAAAATCTCATTATTTGGACTTCAAAGGGAATGCTTACAAACATTTTATTGCCATGCGTCAAGTTTTCGCCTCGACAAAAAAGTAAAGGTCGAATGTAATTACCATATACCAAAAGTAGTTATACACATTATATGGACAAAGTGTGACCATTGATGTCATCAAACAGAAATAATAATTGCGCAATCCATCTGCGCCAGCGCAGATGAATCAGAGTTACTGCGTGTGCGACGATGACCGGCGAGTCGGTCGCTCACCTCCGCGGCTCCCGCGGCGGCAAGCTGTAGCTGTAGCCGGCCTGTCTATACACAAAATATCTGTCTCGACTGCCGCTTGTCCCTAAAGGGGCCCACTGATTACCAGTCCGCCGGACGATATCGGCCTGTCAGTTTGGTTTGAAACGCAAAATTTGACAGCTCCGAACAACTGACAGACTGATATCGTCCGGCGAACTGGTAATCTGTGGGTCCCTTTAGCCTCATTCCCATAGCTTATCGGTCTGTTCTACTAAAACCTCGATTTCTCATAAAAGTCTGTGTAAGAAACATACTCTTGACTGAATAAGCCATAGCCCTTAGTACCTATTTATAGATTCAATGTATAGTTAGCCATAATAGCTTAAATTAAACCAAGGGTCACGTCAAATCGTGAACCAAACTTTGTAACGGAAATCGTAAAAACAAGTTACTGTCAAATGTATGTGACACACTTTTATTGCGGACACTACCTACTTCTCATTCGCATGATCAAGAACTTCTCGAGATCTTTCTAACGAACCTAAACTAGATGTGTTTTCCATCGAAGAGTTCCGTTTGCTATATACCTTCCGACTGCATTCATCAGATCAGCTCCATGTCAGCACATTATTGCATTGTAATCGGAATTACGGATGTACTAGTTCCATATTTCAACTGAATCAGACACCGGCAAGTGGTTCAAATTTAAGTTACAATATTTGAAGCACACATATATTATATGTACATAGGTATATCACAAAGATAGTTTGGATATACGGGGTCAAGCTAAATAAGTGTGTAATATATAATAAATCATTTTAAATTTCACAGTCACCACATCACGTGTTCTCTGAAAAAGTAACCACCTAATGAAATTGATGTGTGAGAAACGGAAGGACATTCACATCGTAAACTGCACTGCACAATACTGCCCTCCTAAGCCGAACAGCGCTATCTCAAAAACAAATGATTTTGAAAATGGAATTCTCAGTTATAGAAACTAAAGTAATGCATTTTCTTTTGAGATAGCGCCACTCGGCTTAGCAGGGCAGAATACTGCACAAAAGAAAATAAAATGGGTGGCTTTGTATGGGAAGTCCCAATCTAACCAAATCTGTATATTATCGCCACTAATAGGAGATGAAAGTACATAGCTAAATGTCTTACATATGGACAATAAATAATATTTACGGAGCAATAAGGCTAAGAGTGTAAACACGTGTTTCTTATTGGATATTAGATACATATTATGTACATAGTAAAAAACAAACGCCGCGTTTGATCCTTCCAGCAATTATTATGTTGTTTGTATGCTGCTTGCCGCACAAAAGCCACAAAAAATGCCATCGCTAACTTGCTATAAAACGAGGGCAAACCTGATATTGAAATAGTAAATCCAAAGCGAGAAATCGCGAACTTTCTTTTTTTTATTCAAGCTATGTTAGCTGTTCGGCGGAAATTAATTTCCTCTCAATTGGAAATTTTGGATGAATGTTTTCGCAAACATTACTCAAATTTTATTTCATGTCATGGCACCTTAGAATATAAGTACTAACTACTAACTCTCGTACGCTGCATATTACACGAACTCTCAGCAGACCTATATACGAGTATATTTAAGAGCCAACGGGAGCGGTCATTTCTCCATACAAACGTACTCCTCGTTTTCCTCCGTGGTTTTTGAAGCTAGAGCAATGATTTTTTCAACACAGATTAATATTGTCAATGTCGGTGTCGGACCGTTTTGATTTTTTTGATATTTTTGATTTTTAAGGCGCTAGAGCCCTTCAAAAATGGCCAAAATGGCCTAATTGACTATGCCGCAATGAGAGGCGTGGCATTCAAAACTGATATCAATTAGCCAAAAAAGCAAAACGGTCCGACACAGATAATTTCATAATCATTTAGATTTCCAAATTTGGTTACGATTGGTTAAGTTTTGGAGGAGGAAACAGAGGAGTACGAAACCTCGATTTTTGAGATTTTTACGCAGGATTTTTCGCCTTGTCCTTATCGCACTAGTTTTAGGTGCCGCTTCCGTTAGCGACACGGGTATATTTACCTAAAATATTTAAAACTCAGCTCCTGTTTCGTCTTAATAATGTCACCGGAAATTAAGTAAAATGCCTTATTTTTGTAGTCGGTTCATATGTTTATTGCAAAAGTAAAGTACATACCTACTTATAGGTATATACGTGAACAATCTCCTCTAAGATATTTGTGTACCTAGTCTCTCAAGTAATTTAGGCGAGATTGTTTTTTATCTTTCCCAGGACAATGTGTGCGTGTGATGATTTATCTGAGATGATATCAGGAGCAGAAGTATGTTTATAAAAGCCTAGACTGTTCTTGTCTATTGAATTAAAACTATTTAAAACTAAATGAAAAAGTTCATGTTGAGCAACAAAGACACTGTGCCCTGTTTATCAAAAGCTTGTAACTTGTAATACAAGTGGAAGTCCCTTTTTGACAGCTTTTGTTAGAAAGGGACTTCTGCTTGTATTACAAGTTACAATCTTTTGATAAACAGGGCACAGGTAAAAACCTCAAAACAAACCTAGATAAACAAGGCTAAACAACAACATTTTCACACCATCTGCAGATGGGATGGTGTGAAAATGTTTTTCTGTTTAATTTTAATTTGACAGTCAACCCGGTCACGATTGAGTAATTATCTAATTATATTGTCATGCATCAAATATGTACAGTTACCACACGGGATTGTTATGCCATTTATGGTTCTTGCTAAATTGGAAATTCTATAGCGTAAGTATTGAGAAACTATTGTAGCTTGGACCCTAAGTGGCGCAACAACCGCGGAGCGTGATGGTACTTGAAACACTTATTAACAATATTTTGACAAAGTCTTCTTGTGGTAAATGTCCACCAAACATGACATACTTGTACTCCTTGTAGTTTGTTTGTCTGTGATAATGGAATCTAAAGCGATAAAGCTTGTTACGTTTAGGCGTCACGGCAAATGTTTACTCGTAGTGTTTGTTTGAACGGCGATAACTGCGAGGCACTTTACGGGAGTCAAGTGAGTGTAGGTACGTGCTACTCGATGTGAACTACACTTTTAATAACCTCAAAATAATTATATGCCCAGTATACTAATAAAACACTAAATCGTATTTGTGACCAAACATACTTAAAGTTCATTAAATCACTTGGGTGTTATGAATATGCTTACACACAATGTTGTAGATAATAGTGGGTAGACAAATGCGATTCACAACTCTATTACAATTTTATTCTTACAGACAAAACTCGCCGCTGACTGTTTCAGATCATAGGGACCATAGGATTACCCTTTACGCAATTACGTAGGATCAGTCGAGATACCGTAAAACTGGGTGACTAGGTTTCGCGGGGAGAGGTGGGTTATGAATGGGGAGAGAAGGTTTGAGAGGGGGGTGAGAAGGGATTTTAAGGCTACTGCTACAATAATAATGTATTCCAATTTAAAATGGAGCTATAGTAACACGCATAATAAAAAAAAATCGATCCAACAATCTTCCAGAATCACCTTTGTATGAAAACCCCTCTCACCCCAAATACGAGGCACTACGGGGTGAGGTGGGTTTTCCTCTTTATCGTCAGAGTTATGAAATGGAACTACCCAAAATAAAATAAAAACTAAAATACAAACGTCCGGAACACTTATTATGTATATGTCGTAGGCCGATCGTAAGATCAGGCAGATCGTAATGTTCCTGTGTAATGTTTTGACGATAGTCACATTAAACCAATACATAGGTAGGATAGGTTCGTTAGGTTGCTTCAGATGCCCGAAGGGTAAACTGCCCAGAAATAGGAGCCCCGCGTAGCGGGGCTCCGTCGACTCAGGGAACGAGTCAAAGATTTTCACGTTTCACGATATGCCTAGGAATTTAACGATATGCCTGATCTTACGATCGGCCGCCGACATATATACACCATTCAATTTCCATATGTAAAAATAAAATGTTATCGAGGTTTGAATTTCAGTTTTGACCCTACTCACCTTTTTTATATATTGTGACCTTTTTTGCCACTTTTGTGTTATTTCTAGTCAGGATCGCGAGCCTTTTTCATCCTTATAGGAGAAAAAAAGTGTCTTATAATTTCCATACATTTTTCAAACTTTCCTTTTTGTTACCGCCATACATAGTATATGGGGAAATGGTAACACAATAGGAAAAAACTGAGACATTTTTTTATCCCATTAGGATCAAAAGCTCGTGATTCTGAGTAGAAATAACACAAAAGTGACAAAAAGGTCACAATATATAAAAATGGCAAAAAATAAAAGAAACGCTCAACTAATAAATAATGCTTGTCTAATTGCTCTAGCTCCGACTACGAAGATAAAAAAAATAAGACGCGTTCTTTCTTGGGATTCACAAAAATCCCTTTTACTAGGGTCAGTGTTATTTATTAGCGATGTGGACCGACTTGTATTGGGGGTACAGATGGGCCTTATCGATTTACATACAGTGACGTGGCGTAGTGTACCTAGTGGCCCATATTTGATTCTGATGGCGACACGGGTCAGGAACTTTACCCGATTTATTACTCATTGTTCTACATCTACAAGATTAATCAGTCTGATTGCACCAATAGGTAGTCTAGTATTATGTAGGTACTAGGTAGTATGTACTGTAACTCAATTCAACAAAATGCACAATTTGCAATCAATGTACACAATAATTAATTATACACATATGTATAGTTTGCCTTAATGTAGAATAATAGAAAATAATATGCAAATATTTACTAGCGTAATGTATAAAACGCCTTATTTACGATGTTGTCTCAATTTCCCGGTAGATGTCGCCTTTCATTTCGGAAACTAGCTAACGCTTGTATACCGTGGATTTCTTAAGATATTTATTGAAATTTGTATTAAGTGTGATTTGTGTGAGCCAGGCAAATATACGTAAGTTTATTATTAAACTCGGTATTTGTTCTTACTTCCCCTTCGAGACCTTGGTGCAGAGTGTACATGGTCCCTCGATCGGATAAGCGAGCGGCTTTTTGGAAGTTCAGTTCAGTGCGGACTGACTTCGTCCCGTGGTTATTAGACGGGTAGAGTTTCCAGCTACCTGGGATTACTAGCGACGAGTAGCCAAAGCTAAAAACGGAAGCGGATACGAGTGGCAAGCAGTTTAGAGGTCAAGTGGCGCCATCTAGTACCAGCAACTGGAAAAGAAGTTCAGCGAAGTGTGACGTCACATCAGTTCAGTGAGTTGTGTCAAGTGTGAATCGTGAGTACTTTAAAATTTATTTCAAGAGATTTTCAACCTTGTGAACGATAGTTTATTTTGCTATGGAATTTTGAACTTTATTTACAAGAAGATATTTACTTTGAAGAATTCGATTGTTTACATGGACATAGAAAATATTTGGCTGTAGTTTATATGGAATATTAACTTAGAATAATTTAGTAGAGTAGACACTTAGAATAATTCGGAAAATCCTGTTGGAACGGAGAATCCACGCCCGATTTTCCTCAAAGTGTATTAAAGTTCTAACACTTGTAAAATTTTCAAATATTTTATGTTTTTTTTAAAGTGTTTATTTCATAGTATTTTTACAGTGCTATAAATTTCAAATTCAAACTCTGTTTTGCCTAAAGCTATTCATTTGTAAACATCATGGATTTATTACTTAACTTTCAAAATGACTTGTCTAGTCGTATATTCAAGGCGCGAGTTAATTACAAAAAATCTCCCAAGGCACGCATAACGGAGCATTTCATAGAGAGTCGGCTAGACACCCTAGAGCAGCTTTGGTCAGAATTCAGACAAGGTCATAAAGAGTTGATGCGTACATATGATTTAGCACTTTTGAAAGCAAAGAGCTATATTGTTGAGGAGACTTATGACAAAACAGAGGATGAATACACAGATTACAGATGTGAATTGAAAGATGGTTTGGCTGACTTTATAAGTTTTCATTCAAGTCAGTCAAAGGTCAACAATGATGAAAATTCTTTCACTAGGACAAATTCTCTTAAACCGCCTAAATTAACAATTCCTAACTTTTCTGGCAAATATCAAGATTGGACAACATTTAGGGATTTATTTGTATCAATGATCCACAACAACAACTCTTTAGATAGCGTGCAAAAATTACAATATCTAAAAAGTTATTTGACAGGAGAAGCAGAGCAATTGCTGCGCAACATACCTGTATCAGACTCAAACTATGATCGATGCTGGAGTTTGTTAGAACAACGATACAATAACAAAAAGTATCTGTCACATTGCATCCTTACACGGTTACTGAGTCAAAAAACGCAGCTTCTGAATCTCCTGCCTTCCTAAAAGATCTATTAGACACGTCAACAGATTGTTTGAGTGCATTGTCTAATTTAGACATTGATGTTTCCACATGGGACACCATAGTTATACATCTGTTGTCACTGAAATTAGATCCAGAGTCACGTAAGCAATGGGAGCTTAATGTAGCAGCTAACTCGGTTTTAGATGCATTGCCTACCTTTGATCAGTTCAAAGAGTTCTTGACCAGCCGGTACAGAGCTCTAGAGTTCATTGAGCCGAACATGAATAAGATCACCACTGCTTACCAGAAACCTTCGAGTAGTAGTTCAAACAAACTTAATGTGTTTCATGTTGCAAGCGCACACATAATAGCATGTGAATTTTGTAGAGATCCTCACAAACTGTGTTTTTGCAAGAAGTTTGCAAACCAGGACTTTGTTAATAAACGCGAGTTTGTAACAAAAAATAGAATATGTTACAATTGTTTAGGGAGTAATCACACTGTTAGATTTTGCCAAAAAACCACTAGCTGTCGAATTTGTCATAGAAAGCACCATTCCTTGCTTCATTCAAGGGAGGTCCCAACTTTAGCTGCCAATTTAGGGAATGTCAGGTAGCTGAAGGTGTTTCGGAGGAAGCCACACACGTCACTCCAGAGAACAAACAAACAGAGATCAAGCCGATAGTCAACTGCCATGCGACAGAGATTGCTAAAGAAGAAACGTTGTTACCCACAGCCCTGATAAAGGCTGAGTCGCAGACAGGTGATTATCAGGTGACACGCGCGTTGATCAATGCTCACAGGCTTCATTTGTTACTGAAGCTGTTGTGAAGGAATTAGGGATAAAGAAATTTCCTATTAAAAGTTCAATCACAGGATTAGGTGGCGAACAGACCTCTGCGGTCCCTAAATATGCAGTAGAGTTGAAAGTTCAATCGCTCACCAATCCCACCTTCAGTATTGCAGTGAAGGCGTATGTTATAAAGAAGATCACTACTTACCTCCCAAGCGAGAAGGTAGTAGCTCCAGAGTGGGCGGTGTTAAAGCAGATCAAGTTGGCCGATCCAACGAATAGTTCACCCAACGAAGTAGATGTTCTGTTGGGAGGCACGGTTTATTGCCATATAATTATGGATGGACTACTGAAAGGTCCAAATGGGTTTCCACTAGCTCAGCGCACCACGCTCGGGTGGATTTTGTCGGGCCCACTAGGTTCGGTGAACGTAAAGGAAACGGAAAATGTTACCGTCTTACACACAGTACCTGACTTGAAGAGAAGAAGTATTTCTCCAAGATAAAAAAGAACCTTTAGTTCACTCCAAACAGCTGAATGCAGGAATACGAGAGTGCAAGGATCGTATTGTATCCAAATTCAAGTCACAGAGAGAAAAGAAGAACAGGAACATGGTGAAATCGCCTCTCCTTGCCGATCAAACCTGCAACAATGCAAATAATATAAAAGTTAAAAGGTCACACAATTTAGAAAGAAAGCCTTTAAAGCACATAACTGGATCTACATACAAGCTAAAAGAAACTTTCTACTTACCACATTCCGCAGTTATCAGCAGACGAGCTGCTTCTGAAAATAAAAGTGGATGGTATACTTAATAAATAATGTAGTACTTACCTAGAATTCATCAAAAAAGGAATTTCAGCACTCGATGAAACCGCCGTTGTTATCGCTGCCTGTAATAAAAGAAAAAAAAATAGTATCCAAATATGTATATCACAAGCTAGAACAGCAATGCTATGTATAAAGCGAAGTACAACTATTTTTATGCATTTCAAGTATTGTTTATATTTAGAAATATTTTACTTACCATGATCGGTTGTCTTCTCTAATAGAATCTTGTATCCCAGATGATCGTATCTTCAGTTCTTCTAGTAATCTTCAGTTTAAATTAGATCACAATGTAGCTGTCAAAACCTTATAAGTATATGTAAGGTGAATTAGTAGAACTGGGGATATTTTAAATTTTTAAATTTTTAGTTCTCGTGAGAACAGATTATTATTCCTAGAAAAAACTGGAGTTGAAGATGTCTTTTGAAGAAAGGGAATAATCTGCCTCAATCTCAATCTTTTGTCTTTTATGAAGTGTGGTTTTTCGGCAGAATTATACAAAATATTCCTGTTTAGATCAGTGTTGTTTAAAACAATATGAGTTGAGTCCGTAAGTTTCTTAACTTTAGTTCAAAACTGTGTCTTCGCAGTTACAATTCTAAGAAGTTAATAGACAATTAGATAATGTAGATTTATAGGTGCATTATTATTGTTACTTACAAAGAGTTTATGATATGGTGTGAAGATTAAAAGTTTATGTTGTGTTTATGCAAATGTGTTAAACAAAACTGAGCCCACCTTTGATTTGTATTCAGTTCACTTTTGATTCCTTGGTCACTTCATGGTGGGCGGTTATGATGAAGGACATGTCGTCCTTGGTGGGCGGTATGTATAAAACGCCTTATTTACGATGTTGTCTCAATTTCCCGGTAGATGTCGCCTTTCATTTCGGAAACTAGCTAACGCTTGTATACCGTGGATTTCTTAAGATATTTATTGAAATTTGTATTAAGTGTGATTTGTGTGAGCCAGGCAAATATACGTCAGTTTATTATTAAACTCGGTATTTGTTCTTACTTCCCCTTCGAGACCTTGGTGCAAAGTGTACACGTAATGAAAATACTCTTACAATATTGTAATAATAGTGTTGTTTCATACTAAAAGTGCAAATACTTCCGTGTTCGGGGCGTTCGGGTCAGACGGCTTTTCCGCATAAACGCCGTGTGAACGATTTTGAACACTGCCATACAAATTTTGCTGTCACTACGGTATTCGATAAAATCCCGTGTAAGGTATACGGGAAAAATGTATGCCGTGTGAATCTAGCCTAAGCCACAGATCATATAATACTAGTACAGATACCCAATCCCATACTAAAAAAGCGCACCGTCCTAAGTATCTTATACTTGTAGCTAATTTTTTAGTTCACAGTGACAAACTAGATGGCGCATGGAGCTAACAAAACTCTTACGACAAACATGAGTTGAAATAGCGTCGAAACACCTCTCTTGCGACATCTGTTGTAGCTTTCACGCACTAAACCTACATATCACGTTCATTTTTAAGGTTCATTGTTACTAGATGGCGTTTCAGACATCGGCGACAAAATTAGAATCTATTTACATACTTTAAGTTAATTTACGATTATGAAATCAATTTGACATTTTTGTTTTTTTTTGGTTACATTTTTTGTATTGTAAATAGAAGTTTGATTGGGTACTTTAGTAAGGGGTCATAGTTTCCTTACAAATCACAGGTCATGTTCTTATCGCTTACCTTGCTTCGGCACGACGAGCGATCGAGTAAACCAGCATAACTGTGACTTTGAGATACACAATAATGCATAATCAAAGAGCGACTCTTATGCTGGATTGAAGTTATCTAGTAGGTACTATCAAATAGAAAAGACCATGACTTTTTGTGTCAAAAAGTAAAGGCCAACACTTACAACAAATACCTAAATACCTATGGAAGTGTCTCCTTAGACAGTTTACACACTCTTGCGGTTTCAGTATGTGGGTATAGTGTCATAAGCGCTTAATACCTAATCCCAATTTCAAGTGAAATAATCAGTTATCAGGCAAGTCGGTGCCACACGGGGTTAATTACCTCAATCATTCCGCTGATACGGATATGCAGTGGGCATTCCGGGATTTGTGTTATATTTTATATTAGGTACTTCCTACTACAATGTTTCTGATTTTAATAAGTGAATGAAATATTTTTATATTACAGTACCCATAATAAATATATTAATGAACATGGGTGAAGGTTCTAAAATAAACACTACGCAAATAAATTTAAAATCACAACATGCGAACGTAATGGTCCGAGGAATATAAATAAACATATTTTCTAATAGAAATGGGTTAACAACCAATTCCTTATCATTAAACTCGAAAAGGATACACGACTCAAACAATAGAAAATCTCACAGTGACCTTTGACAAGCCAGGTAGTCGGGTAAATGGTTATTTATCACTTTAGATAAGTATATTTTGAACAACACTATACTTATTTAAACTTTCACAATTTGTTCATGTATTTAAGTTTTAAGATTTACCTCCGAAGTCTGAAGAGGACGGCGTTGACGGCGGCGACGGGGCAACGCCGTCCTCGAAACGTCGGAAGTAAATCTTGAATCTCGTATTACAAGTGATCAATATCACTTAAGATTCTTAATTTCGCTCGTCTATTTCATAAATAGCATGTCATCGTTTTGAGAACAGGTCTGGTATAGTAGGTAACCCTGCCTATGAAGCCGATGGTCCCGGGTTCAAATCCTGTAAGGGCATCTATTTGTGTGACGAGCACAAATATTTGTTCCTAAGTTTTGGGTGTTACGTACGTATATGTATTTCAGTATTTATAAAAACATATTTATATATTAAATACGGAGGTCTTATTGCTCTACTGTGGGATTTGACTTGGTCAATTTGTTAAATGGTGTTCTATCTAAGATATATCATTTTCAACAATCGAGTAACAAAATCGTGCGCCATAAATGTGCTCAAAATTAATAAATCGGCCCGTACTCCCCGTCGCGTCGTAGTCATGAGTGCAGTAAGTAATTGTCGGAGTCCGTCCGTCAAAAAAGTTCGTCTGAATGCCAGCGGGCCCAGCGGTAGGCAGGCCCCGCGACCCGCGAACACCGAATATTGCATGGGCATCTTTCTCTTTTACTCATCGTAATTAGAGTGGCATCAGTCCTACCAAGCTATTTTATTAGTGTTATTTAAACGTCAAACTTCTATTAAATTATGAATTAAAAAATACTCTTGCACAGTCTGTGCTATCAAAATCCCTGTCAGTTTAGCTTGGTCTAACTCTCGAAGTCTTACAAACTTCGATTTTCGCGGTTAAAGCCGATCGTTGTTTACAACTTAAGGAAATTAATAAACTAGTGGCGCTGTGAGCAACGTGGTTTCCGGTAGGCCCTCTGTAGACCTCGCGAGCATAGCTTAAAACTGAATAAAAAAATAACGCGACGCCGTTTAGAATAATTTGGAAAAACTAAATTAACAAAAAGTTAAATAAAATATTGTATGCTTTGCACTCGCTTGATCAATTAACAATACAAAATTTACGGTTGAGAATGTCTTTAGGCGTTAAGTCCGCCATTTGTACTTTATTTCTGCAATAAAGTTTAAAAAATAAAATAATATAAAATTTTAGTGTAAAAAATTACAAAAAGTTCACAACACTTTACTGGGGATCGAACTAGGTACCTCCATGCATCAAAGCAATTGTTTGCCAACTGCGCCAATATAGCACTTAGCTAAAGATACGAAATTTGGCTACTTATTCTCGAGTACTACATACCTAATTATCTAAATACCACCTACACCAGCGTTACTAATTTTTACATTTTTGCCAAACACTGTAAATATCTCTCAAAAAGAAAAAAAAACTCTTATTATATTGATAAGACTATTTGTTTCCGCCATTTTGAAAAAAAAATCAATAATCGAATCGAAAAAGAACTATTTCATTCTAGATTTTGGTCACAAAATTTGATAAGAATCAGTTGAGAATTGAACCGAGGAGAACGTCCGGACATACGAAATTTGGCCCGAGTTAAAACGGAGACCTTCGCAAACGCTTCGGTCAATAAAGTAGTAAAATGCGCGTTTGACTTGGACACCAAGCGAAATAAAAACTTTCATTATTATGTAAAAAAAACAAAGCATTCATGTGAGTTTATTAATTTGTATTTTAACGTCAGGCAGGCCTACTTTAAAATAAGTAGGTACTCATTTAAATTAGGTATGTTTATTCACCGATCCATTTTTTTACATTTTATACTAAGTACTTAAATTCCGAAATTTATAACTCAAATGTAATTATTCTAATCTAAATCAAACTTCACATCATGTCTTAAAACGAACATCAAAACGTAGGAAAAGAAACCCACACTCGTTTCGTTTTGGAATGATTAGGTACTAGAATCGTAGGTCTTACTAGAATCGTGGTGGCTCCATCTAGTGACATTATTCAATATTACTTCGACAGCTCGACATAATTGTCCTGCGCTGTTGCTCATAACGTAGCCAGTCGCAATATAATTGTGGTTTCAAATTTTGTAAATTACTGCATTGAATTCGTGTTGTTATTAATGTTTGTATTTCATTTATAATGATTTTAATTTATGACACTTTAAATATCTCTTAATCCATCTTAATATGTAGTATAAAAATTTCATAATGGCTGATTGTGACATTTAGCGCCATCTATGATATCGATTTGAGAATAATTATAACGCCTTCGGGATGGGAGGGCATGCCTAAGCCCTTCTACTGTGACCGCACTTTTCCCCGTATTCAGTCCATGCTTGTACCTAATCGTCGAAAAGGGACAGATGTCCCATGGGTACACTTGGCCGATCTGAACTTATAGTGTTCAAAACTAACCGCCCCGATTTAATTTTGGCTTGTAACAAAATTATATACATTTTTTATAATAATGCCATCATTCATTAAACAGTACAAATTATTAAATATATATAATCATATTAATTTCTATCTCCAATTCTAACTTTCGCGTTTGAAACTGGTTGTAGAGTCAGACCAAGTTTAACTCGACAGCGATTTTGATAGCGCAGACTGTGCAAGCTGTGCTATCAAAATCGCTGCCGAGTTAGCTTGGTCTGACTCTATCATCTTTCATATCTATCACTAATAGGTACATCCAAGTTTAAAGTTTGTTTTTAATTTGTTCCAGGTTTTGGAATGAGACCCTGAACCTGAAATACAAGTCGTTGTCGTAAAGGTATTGTACCATATTTCTATGTAAATAAAATATGTCGTGTCATTTTTATGATTGTTCACGCGACATGTTTTATGATCTTAGCCGCAAGCATTGCTTCAAAGACCTGATTATTACATTAAAATCCCGGACCACATGCAGGGTATCGACCTCGTTCCCGTTTCAAACACGGCGGCGTCAGTTGCAACGTGATGCATGCAATCATGTGTTGATTAGCTGCAGCGATACATTCGGCCGTGACGCCCGTGACAACACAATCGTGGCTTAGGAGGTTGTCCCGCAAGCTTACCTTGGATCCAATCTGTCGTAGATACACTTGGACTTGGATAGGTCAACTGTTGACAAGTTTGCGTTGCTAAACGTTTTCGGGTACCAATTTCCGATACCGCCCGTAGCTATTTTTGGACAAGATCGGGAGTATGAATGAATATATGTCTATATGACTTCCGCTGTCGTCGCTTCCCTCCATTCATATTATTCCTCGGGTTATCCCAGGAGCGATTATCTCGCGTGCCGCTCAGCGTGCTGGAGCTGTGTGCAAACAATAGAGCACTTACAGGGACGTGGAGGGACAAACACTCTAGAGCTTTGCCATTAGCTATTTATAGTTCGCTTTCCACCCGCGTCGCTGAATATTCTTTAAAGAAACTAGAAGCTCATCTTAAAGATGATAAGGATAGCTTGTCTTTGTTATTCTTTGTACCTATCTCATTTTTAGACAATGCGGTAAGGCTTTGGAACACGTTTTGTTTATAATTAAATAGATGGTCAAAAGATCATTCATGTGCTCATCACCAGAACATATATACTAGGCGAAGAATTGTAAGCGTAGAAGATTTTTAGCGCTTCCAACTTTACTGCTCCTACTTAAGCTTGTTTGAACGTAAACAGGAATTCTCCATAAATATTCCCGTGTTAGCTTTTTCCAAACTGCCGCCGCATACCCGTGACTTAGCCATTAAAGCCTTCAAATTACGCCCCTGTTTTTAGGTATGGGTCATTCCAGGATGATTCATCCCACCTTCTTTCGATTGAGCTGTTGCTCTTAGCGATCTCGGAGAACAATAAACTGACACGTATCATTCTCACGCAATGTTTAATGATTCTGCTTCGTTTCAAACACAGCTCATAAAGAAACTGATATAATTTTTAATTATTACTAATTGCTGTCCGAATAAGTATCTTATTACCTCTTTATTGTAACACTGTTTTGCAATCGGGTATTCGTGTGTATGAGACACGAGGCAGTGATATAAATCCGTAGACGTTTCAATAACGCGCACACAACACGTGCAGTTAACGTTGACCGACTAGCTAATGATTCACGCTTGTGCGGCTGCGACTGAACCGGTCCTGCCCGATCTGTATTCGTCCAGTCTCCGACTGACATTAGTCCACATGCGGCATTCACTTCTATAATTTCTATATGCACATTAAATAGAAACAAAAGGTTGGCTAATACTAATATTGAATTACCTGCCTTACTTTAGCAACTTCCTGCTTAAATTCTTTTCTTTTTTTCCTAGTTAATGTGTGAATGTTGTAAGCTCATTTATTAAAATACTGAGATCGGTAGTTTGTTTTCGCAATTATTTGATTATCTGCTCACATAACAATGGCTGTCCTTCACCCGGTTCTCGATAAACAGAACACACGTTGACTGCTCTTGGGCAGCAGTAGGTAGGTAGGTAACTTTAGATACAGTTTTGTTTACGTCAGCCATCTTGCTTCCTGTCTCTTGCTTGTTATTTATAATCGTGAGATCGTGACCACTCAGTTTATTGATCTAGTGCACTATTTCCCAAAGTAAAGACCGTGAAGATAGATTATAAAACGATACGTGAGGTCTCTAAGCTGTCAGTATTGTCATTGTTTGTTTCCTTAGTAAACAGTGGCAGAAGTCAGTGGAACACCCGTTGCTTCGAGTCAATGGAGTTTTTACTCCTCATATAAGTGAGGAGATCATAGTTGAATATATAGTAGTTGATCATAGTCGACTGATAAGTATGCTAAGAAAGTAAAAAATAAATAAGTACAGACTTGAACTAGAATTTTCCTAAACTACGCTACCGTCTACTATAAAACGACCGCAACGTTCTACTTTTCCTTTTGGTGCTTTATCACAATCATAATCGCAATCCCACACTAAAAAAAACACACTCTTCAGCACTGTGCGAAGCATTTAAGCATTGTTGGGCCATATGCAATCGGTATTAACGGTAAAGTTTTAAATCTTAGAAGATCACCAGATATTACCTACTCGTACATATGATTAGATCACCCGAATCAGATATTACCTACTCGTACAGATGATTAGATCACCCGAACAAACGTTAATAACGTAGCTTAGCCAGTCTGACCTTGATGTTAATATTGATTGTGAAGATCCTGTCAGTGAGGTTGATATTGAAATGTGGTGTTTGGATCGATCCTAAGCTGCGGGCAGCGTCGCCCACTCGCGGCCTCATGCCTTTCCCTCCGTGACGGAGGCCGCGGTGCGGACGCGTACCGCCACACTTTTTGAAACAATGTATTAAGGACAAATTTGAATGTTTAGGTGACCTTACACTTTTGATACGTTGCGAACTCTTTCTTGCTCGCTTAACTCGTTTTGGTTTAAACAAGATTGTACAGAATAAACTCTGAAATTGTTGAATGCCCTACTTTTTATGATGGTTGTTTATTTGGCTATTCGTCGGTAGAGTCTGTGCGGAAAGAGAAGTTAGAGAAGACTCGTGGAATGTATGAGGCCCGATACTTTCCACGACTCTTCTCTTTCCGAACGGACTCTAAAAGCATTAAATCCGTAATTTTGCTATCTATTTTCGGTATTACATCATCGGACCGTAAACATGTTACTAATGTTATGTTGTACATTTAAGTAGAAGCGGATATTCCATAGATTTAACGAGATCAAAAGCTCACGCTCATAATAATATATAATCGCAAACGCAAGTAAGACAATACCACAGATGCGCCGACTCCGAAACGTCAAACGTGACGCAACGGCGACGCAATCACGCAACAAGCGTTATGCTTTTAATGGCGAATGTTTTGACTGTCGTAATTTGAGAATGAAGAAACTAGTAAATCTAGTAAAGACGTAGAAAGTATCGACCGCACGCATGGTTAATGCCTACCTTAACCTTGAACGCACACCCTGTTTCACATTATAAATCTTGGCTTCGCACTCACTAATCTAACAGACGTTGTCAGCCTAACGACTAGGTACTCCTTTAATGTCCTGTTTGATCGACCAATAGCACGCTCTATGAACATTTTTTAAAAATCACAATATACAATATAGATTTATGATCTAACTGGTGTCTATCCTTAATTTACACGGTCCAGACAAACTAGATCATGTCCTTCTTTTCATTAAAATGTCTTATAATTTTATTTCATTACAATCAGTAAATAATTACACTGTCAATAGAATCAGAATCATCGCATAATAGCAAAGTCAGTACAGATACTTAATGTGATAATTACTGAAAGTCTTTGGTTTGCATTATATTTATATAGTCACCTTTACATACTGCTTTGATCTATGCTTAGATTTTTCAAGTCCTTCTAGCAACAAAGCGATATTATTATTTGTCATGTTTTTACGTTGCTCAAATATGGGCAGCCAGACGTCTGACGTCTAGTTTATTTACCAAAGAATGTGACTTTATATACGCTTTTACTAAATTGTTGCCATATGGTACGTGGCGGCTATTTGATAGTTTTTATAGCTAGCATTAAAAATTGCATTACAGCTAGCATTAAACTAGAAACAACGTAGGTACCTGTCATAAAATAATTAAGTAAGCCGCTTTCAATTAACCAGATATGTTAATATAAGCAGCAAACATAGGACCTAAACGATATAATAGTTTCCCTAGTCACGTTTAGTCCGCAGCGGAGTTCGCTATTCTGCCTGAGCAAAATGTGCGGGAGTGAATTTTTGGCAACAGATCTACTCTGCAAGGTTACGTAATGTTGCAGGTCTACGAGGGAACGGATGTTTTGTCAATTATAACTGTTACTGCCCTATCCTGATGACCAACCTAATGTTTACGCCGATATTATTACTATAAAAGTAAATTCAGCTCATAAAGCTATCTGTGGAACTTATCAATATCACTTGGGGCCATTGTTATTTTGTGACAGGTCAGAAAAGTCTTGGTAAATGTGAATATAACCGATATAACGTCCGCCTTTAAAGTTTCGTTATGTTTAATAAATGTTATGTTATGACCCTGTCAACACCAACAGTGTAGCATCATTCACACATGTTGCTAACGTTCGTTCTACTTCGTACCTTGTACGTGCAAAAAATGCCCTGGAACATGCAATTTAGTCCCGTTATTATAGGAGCATGACATGACTTCTAGTATACTAGGCAAGGTACAACAAATAATACAAGTGCTGCAGTTGACAGCTATGTTGGGGCACATTCTCGTCACGCTGTACAGAATGGCATGATACCATCATCTGTTGTTATTAGTTTATGTTAGTAACCCGTTATTATAGGAGCATGACATTACTTCTAGTATACTAGGCAAGGTACAACAAATAATACAAGTGCTGCAGTTGACAGCTATGTTGGGGCACATTCTCGTCACGCTGTACGGAATGGCATGATACCATCATCTGTTGTTATTAGTTTATGTTAGTAACCAAGTGAACTTTTGTTGTACCTACACGCGTGGTGTGAAACATACGCTTAGAAAAATATAATTTCTATATTTATTACTCGGGGCAACGTAAGAAAAAGATTATCAGTCGAGATATTGCTAAAAACTTTTACAAAAAAAAAGAAAACCGACTTCAAAAAGGATAAAATAAAATATAATCCGTTTTTAAGTATATGCGTTACTAACTGATATGTTTGAAGTCGGTGCCAAGCCAAATTTGAAACATACCATGATTTTAGAGCGATCCGGTAACAATGTTTGCCATAACAAGGATTGCCTTACACGACAGCAATTATCATACTTTCTGTAGATACCTAAGAACCCACTGTCAATCAACCTTGGCGCAGTCCGTACCATGTTTGTCGGTACTAGTATAAAACCAATGCGATTGCCGATATGTTTTTTAAACAGCAATTTTTACTAATTTTCGAACTGTCCATAGTACTCAGGTGTGGGATTGGGACTGAGTTATTTCCCGCCTCTTATCCAGAGAACTTGATTTCAAAATATAAAACAATTCAAGAACCATCTACAGGGCTTTAACTTTTTACCTGCATGGCAAATTTCACCAGTTTACATGGCAGTTGTTTAGCTGAAAAGGTGACAAAGAGACAGACAGTATAACTTTCACTATTATAATACCTATTAGTACAGTTGTAATGTGATTTATAGACATAAAGCTGATTATTTTTGACCGGTATTGTTACTATTTGTCTTGGCACCGACTTCAAACATATCAGTTAGTAACGCATATACTTATAAACGGGTTATATTTTATTTTATCCTTTTTGAAGTCGGTTTTCTTTTTATTTGTAAAAGTTATTATTTCTCCATTTTTAATTGTAAGGCATTGTTAACAGCTTATGAGTGACGCGTGACGCATGAATGAAAATAATAATGATGCGTATCACTAAATTCGTAATCATTCCTGTCACTACAGTGCACAAACACAAAATCCATCCTCCGCCCCGCCACTGACCCAATCCCTCAACCCCCAGATCACTCAACCTCACAGCACATCAACCCCTGATCACGGAACCCCTCGACCCTGAAGCCTGAAGCACCAACCCTTCAACCGCCATTTCCCGGCTCCTCAGTAGCCTTACCATACGTCTAACACTGACATATTAGCTTAGCGAGTGCGTAACTTACTTTCTATGCGTCTCGCTCGTACTGGCATCCTATTAGTGCGAGCGAGATGTATAGAAAGTAAGTTACGAAGACGATAGCGAAGATGTAGTGTCATACTCGTGGTAAGGCTACAGTTGTACTTAGGGCTTGCAATTCGAATATTCGAATATTCGAATTTGTCGAATATTCGGCCTGTTTTGATATTCGAATATTCGGCCGCTCAGGTTTCGAATATTCGAATATTTTTTATTACTATAAAAAATCTATTTAATCCGCTGCAGTTACAGTTTCTGTGTGTTTTCCGGGTATTTACAGTGAATGAGTAATGGTAGGTATCCAAATACGAAGGAAATAATATTTTTACTGTATTCCTCTCGATAGACTTCGTGAATACAGTGAAACCTAACTCAATTTGAAAGAAAACGAAATCAAAAAGTATGTTATTTTTACGGTGCATAAGTTTTAAGTTAAAGGGTCATTCTGTTTATTAAGACTAAACCTTGCCCGCACTTATCGCAATTCTCAAATTTGATCGTACCAAACCTGCCCAAGTGCCCAACTAGGTAATCTAACTATGCACCTTTAGCTGACGAATAATCCAGTAGTCAACTAACTTTTTCCCTTAAATATTACAATATTATATAATTAAGCCAACCATTAATTAAGGCCTCTGAGTGACTACAAGTTAATTTAAATCAGAAATTAATTACCTACTAAAAAAATATCTTACATACCTAGGTTTGGTTTAGATGATTAAAGTTATATTATTTCACTCAACGGCGCATTTATAATAAAAGTTTTATCTAGAAATATTGAATACGTCTTATTTTGGCGTTTTACTTGTTTTTATAAATGTGGGCATCTCATAGTAGGATGAATTGATAAAATCTAGTCAATTAAGTGGATTTCTGCAAAATATCATTAGTTTTAGCAATAAGTGAAATAAGCTTTTGAATAAAACGATAATAAACCGATTTCTCGTTCTTTTTCTTATTTTTTATAATATTCGAATAATTATTCGAATATTCGAATATGTCGTCAGAAAAAGTCGAATATTCGAATACCTGAAAGTTTCGAATATTTGCAAGCCCACTTGTACTTCATCAAATGGGTTATTAACGGGAGGAAATGTTTGAGTTACTATAAAAAACAACGATGTCGCCATACTCGTACCTTTAAAAATTGAGGAGTTCCCTCATTTGCTTATGAATTCCGTCACCAGATTATAACCAACAATATTATGGGAACACCTTGGAGGTAACTTCGTTCAAACAAAAAAAATAATTACTCAAATCGAACCACGGGTTCCGGAGTAATCTACACTTACAAAATCATCATCATTTATCATCAACAATCATCATCATCAGGTCCACTCCATCAAATTAGTGGTTTTTAAGAGGAAATGCTTGATTTGCTTAAAACAATACCCAAATCACCATACATGTGCCTTTAAAAATTGAGGAGTTCCCTCAATTCTTCACGGATCCCATCATCAGAACAGCACCAGATTAATGTGGGACGCTCTTGGAGGCAGTTCCCTTCAAACAAAAAAAGAATTGCTCAAATCGGACCACGGGTCTCGGAATAATCGCTGAACGTCGTACATTTTAAGAAATCGTCATGATTATCATCAAAACAATCATCATCAGGTCCACTTCATCAAATTGGTGGTTTTCGAGAGAAAATGCTCGAGTTGCTTAAGAAAACACCCAAATCACCCTACATGTGCATGTAAAAATTGAGGAGTTCCCTCAATTCCTCATGGATCCCATCATCAGAACAGCACCAGATTAATGTGGGACCACCTTGGAAGTACCTCCTTTCGAACAAAAAAAGAATTATAACACTTTAAACTCTCGCGTTTTGTACACATATTTAATTACACAAACGGGTCTACCGCGAATCAAATGTTGAAACCAGCGGATATATCTTCGGACCAGTGTACGGATACTGTGAGTGTTGCGTTGCGTGCCGTGGACAATAAACATTAAACTTTAACGGGTAGCTGCAATTTCTTTGTCTACCCCGAACATTTTTATAAACTAATTTCGGGTAGTTTAGTGGTGTTTTATTAATATCTCCGTTGACATTTGTTGGGACGTCAGTCTTTCCGTGACCACAGCTGGTGCAACTCAGCTGAAACGTCGGAATTAAAGGTAAAAACAATGAAATTATATCGCGGTAGACCCGTTTGTGTAATTAAAAAAAGAATTACTCAAATCAGCCCACCGGTCTCGGAGTAATCGATGAACATACATAAAAAAAAAAAAAAAAAAAAAAAACATAGCCACAACCGAATACAGAACCTCCTCCTTCTATGAAATGGAAGTCGGTTAAAAATAAATGTGAACGCTAAAATAAATAACCTATTCTATAAATATTAAGGCTCGTTCTATTTTTATCATTCCATTTTCTCTTTCCATAATCTGAAAGCTTTCAAGATAATATAAAGTGTAACTCAATAACAAATATAGACTTTCTGACGCTGCGTGGGTTCGCATTGTAGTCATGGACTAAATCTGCCCACAGAGTTTACACATGATTGACCCCCCACTGTCATTCACCCGTTCTAATTTTTTTCTAACTTTTCATACAAACGTAGGTAGTCCCCATTTCCTTTTCTGGATATTAACATTACTTACTACGGCTACGGTGACGCAACGAACCAAAGTGAGTCCTGGCCTCCGACACCAGATCACGCCATGTTTCTCGGTCTTGCGATAGCTCTCCCCAGTCGCCATGGCCGAGGTTGAGCAGGTCTTGAGCAACTACGTCGTTTCAGCGGCACCTAGGACGTCCACTCAGGCGTCTCCCATTTTGTTGTCCCAAGTAGGTACGCTCTCTCCACGGCACGGTCCTCTCCCATTATCTCTAAGTGTTCGAGCCACTGAAACTTAGCCGCTTTGGTCTCTCAATATTTCGCCACTATGTCGTAACACATCCTTATTTCTATGGCAACAAAGTTATATTACGATATTTGGCTGACTGCTGACTGTACATTGGCTTATTTTCATCAGGTCGCTCAAAAATATCTGAACATGCAGTCATGCACTTTATCTACCTACATCATATTCATTATAACTTAATATGCACTTACAGCCCGTTCCCCGGACATGGCAATTTTTGCCGAAGCCGTGAAAGTCAATCTGAATAATATAACTCAAAAAGAAATTTAAAACAACAAAATACAAATAAAATTATAAATAATATGATCATATTAATTTGATTGAAGTCATATATGGCATAAGTCACTCGTATGGGCTATAAGACTAAGGTTGAGGTTGACAGCACTTTATATTTTACTTCGTGTAAAAAAACGACGAAATAACTGTATACCAACATGACAAACATAATTTAGGTTACTTTAACTTACGATAATTTGGTCTAGTCTGTAACACCGCCGAAACGAAAACAACCGAGTGTTGCCGAGAGATGGCCGATCGTCGTCAAATAAAGATTGTTATGAAAATTGCTTTTGCTTATTGTAAATTAAATACGCATCGAAAGCGATAGTTTTTATGCTTTAGTTCTATTCTCATATTTAGATAATAGATTGGAACAGTTTTTTCTTATCATACGTTTGTCGTATTTGAGAAACGTGTCAAAAACTTTTTTAGAAATTTGTAAGACGTCATCTCGCTTCTTCTCTCGTTTTTTATCCCGTTCTGGTTTTCAATTTTATATATATGATGATTGTTGTAATCAAGACATAAGTCTCTACCTGTCAAGCTAACTATAAATAATAAATATGTATTATCATTGTAAAGCAACTTTGGCACTTTTGCTCAAAGCGATCAGTCATGTTATAAGCATAAATTTCCCCTTTGGTAATTTATTTTTGTGTACAATACAGTTTTTACAATTTACTTTGCAGTTTACCATCACTATTCATAACGTTAACGGGTAAATATTTAATCGACATACACACCTTTAATGTTATGCGGTCATTGCTTCATGTAATTCGCGAAACTTTGACCACGCTCATCGACCGTTACTAAAACCCGTCTACACGCAGGTACTTTTTCAACCCGCATTGTGGATTCAGAACTCATGGTGGATAATTAACGGCATTTTCAGTCAAAATGTTTGCCATAGATTCATGTGACCATAATTTAGTAATTTGGAAGCCCTCGTTCAAAGTAGATATAATATGAATCTATTGTGAGATTCTATTCAGCTAGTATCTGGATTGCTGATGTAGCGAGTACCTATCTAATCAACAAATGTCAGTCGGAGTAATGGAAGCTAATATGCACTGAAAAAAAAACCTGGTACTGGTAACCAGAATCTGGTTAGCTGTACTATATTGTCTTGTTGTATATGTGACGACAGGACACTTTGTAAACATAACCAGACCATTCTTGTTAAATTAAATTTGTTAATTCTATGAAGTGTATAGTAGTGGGTATAAGACTTTTAGTAAACCCAACTAGCCGGTCTGTTAATGGTTACTAAATAATACAGTAACATATACGTTCCTGTCCTGTTGTTATAACAAGGTATTCAGTATATGTAACTGAACGATTTGTGCGGTGTACTGGTTTTATATTGTTCACGTTACCAGAACGCACTGTGCTAATGGGGCTTCTAAACGAGCCATATGTTCACTGCAATATGTGGCCGGCAACTATTGGTGTCCTCTTACTCACATGTTAGAGAGGGACATTAATAGTTGCCGGCCACATATTGCAGTGAACATATGGCCCGTTTAGAAGTCCCTTCAGCACAGTGGGTTCTGGTTACGTGAACAATATATAACCAGTACACTGCTCTTCTAGTAAATACAGACAAGTTTTTAAGCACACTTATTTTTTTTTATTTTATTGATCAAATAAGTAACACAGCATTACAGTAAAACCAAGGCACTGTGACACTACAAAAGAAAAAAACATTTTGTCTCCACAAAGAAAACAATAGACACAAAAATGACATACAAATTAAACATTGGATTTGGGCGACGACGTAACAGCGTGTCTCCGTAGCGTCGTCTGACTCGGCGTAGGATTCGGCAGGTTGCCCCGGAACCGCCGAAACACCACACCCTTCGGCCAGAAGTCCGCGCTTGCGATGGTGTCCTGCAGAGGCCGCGGCACGCGCACTACAAATGAACTGAAGTGCACATAGTGACGCGACTGTAGCTGGTGCACCCTCAGCGTGTAGCCAGTCTTCCGGCGGACGTACTCCACCACCTCGTCAAACCCCGGCGGAGTAATGCAGGCGAGACACGTAGAGCACCTTACTCGGTGTCGCAACTCGTAGGCCAGAATTAACCGGCTCCGCAGTGCCACACAGAGTTTTACGAGGCGTGGCACCAGTGTGAATCCCTCCTTATCCACATCGGTGCGGGAGGACTTTTCCTTAATCGGAGCCCGCACATTTCACTGTGTCAGCAACACGCAAACAACACGCACTTGTACTAGTTTACAATAAAATTATGGACAGGATCTACGTAAATAAAACATCGACCGGCCGGAACGTAAGACGCTGGCGTAATGGCTGCTGTTCTGTGACTTGCGCAATTCCTTTCTCCGCCCCCCGCCACCCGCGCATACACCGTGGTGTTGGCACAACTGTTTGATTCGTTCAGACTACAATGCATTATAGTAACCACAACATAATAACTTGTAACGTGTACACTCGTATCTTTATTTTTACATATCAATAGTTAGTGTTACGATGCATATATTAAACGAGACAAACGTTTAATATTTACAACACTTGCATCTTTACATATACAACGAAATTGTAAGCAGTACTAAATTGCATTTAACTAGAATTAAACAGTGATGTTTAAAAAACAAGTTTTACACGATACAACATTTTTTGTTATTACTACCGGATTTTAGTAGGTATAACTATATTTTTAATTACTATACGTTCTGGTAGTATTGTAGAAAATTATTTTTTTCGGTGTGGGGCATGTTACCGTACCGTACACCTACTCTAGAACTAAACTACAAATACTAGTACGGCTACCACCAGTTTTGACATTGACAGATACGCTCGCGTCTACGTAAATTACTTTCTTCTATACATCTCGCTTGCACTAATATGCGAGTACGAGCGAGATGTATAGAAAGTAAGTTACTTAGACGCGAGCGTAACTGTCAATGTCAAAACTGGTGGTAGCCGTATAGGGTGCGGGTAGAGTAGAGGCACATGTATCAGATACCTAACATTCGTAACCCTAACTTTCTGAGTAAGTATTTTTATTTCTAAAGGAGCTAGGTGCATTTGCCTTGTGGTTAAATAGCTACCTGTGACTATGACTAGCTTTATCACATACTTAAAAGTGACACAATCTTCACTCATTATTTAAACTGAAACGGGCCTTTATCGCGTACTCTTTTTTATATCAGTTTTATTTTAATTAATTGCTTTATTACACAATACAAACAACACCATCAGCAGTTATGTACAAATTATCAAAGTAAACTCAACTGTAATGAATCGTGTATGATCTGTGTCATATAAATTGTAGACTGATCCCATACACAACATTCAAGGAATATCGCAATTCACCTAAACTACTCGTACCTATATAAAGAGGTCGCTATAGAGAACTAAATTTGTACTTGTTACTAAAAAAAATATTGACCCAAAAACAACAACATAATAATAACAGCATAGGTACCTTCAGATCCACAGCGCAGGCTTCGTCATCATACAGAGTATACAGACAGCTCATCCACCTCAGGTTTCGTCAAAATAAAATGTATATTTTCAGATATGTCAAATTTAAAAGGAAATTGGTCATTACAAAACACATAATAATAAGCCATAAACCTATATCCTAATCCGGTAAGTACTCGGCACAAACGTCCCCAAAATACCAACGGCGTTCCCGCGCTGAATAGCCAACGATATACGCTGGACCAGGTACGAACCAACTGTACTTGTTTAGGTCTAGGTTGGATGAATGATGTCGTCCTAAAGCCGACCACTGATTAACAGGCCGCCGGACGATATCGGCCTGTCAGTTAGAACAAAAATTTGACAGTTCCGAACAACTGACCGGCCGATATCGTCCGGCGGACTGTTAGTCAGTGGTCGGCTTACAAGTGATACTGTTTTAATAACCACACTATCTATATTCATATCATTGATGCGACCCCCAATTCGCATGACACAGCCATATTTGTTCACTTCACTTCACTGCTTTATAACACAATTCTTTGAAAGTAATCACTTCAGACAGCGGTCGTGGGTGTCACCCTTTAGATTAAAAAAATATATATATATGTCGAATACCGATGGTCTCAAAGGCGGTGGGCGCGTGGGGGTAGTACGATAATGTATTACTTCACAGCTAAACCAGTATGCTACCATTGCTTCCAGTGCATGAAATAAACATTAGGACTCGTTAACCATACTAGTGCCTACTTTACTTCAGTACTAAATGTTTAAAAGAACTAATTGCTATGCTTAACTCAAGGGAGCGATATGAAAGTAAAAAGAAACCGTTTAAATCTTTATTCAAGTCAAACTAGGCCGGCTTCAACCCTACATATCTGACCTGAGAAGATTTAGCCCTATATGGGACCGGCAACAAACTCAGAGGGATAAATCTTTTCAAAACAAGTTAAAACAACACATAACACATCATTTCTTTATTTCACAAAAGTAAGCTTCTAATGAAACATAAGAAATCAAAATAACACTTGAAATAAAACTAAATGGTTAAAGAACGCGGGATTCTATAAGCTATCAGAATAATCCTTCAGGTATAAACCTTCAGGAACGTAGCGAGTGAGGCACGAGGTTGGCTAACGAGTACGTCCGATCTCTAGCGCGGTCCGATCAAGAAGAACTACCAGCGGCGGAGCCTCTCCGCTCCCGCCTCAGTCAAGTTGGCAAACCTGCTCGACCAGTCTACCAACATACCGACAAAAACGCCAACTCGTGCCTACGCTCACTCGAGAGAAACCTCTCGACGTTCCAAAGCCTGTCATCTCAGTTCAACAACACGCCAATAGATGGCGTTACTCTCTACGCAACTTTATTTCAACAATGCGCCAATAGACGGAGTTACTCTCTACACAACTTTATTTATTTTGTTACAACCAAATAATACGTAGCTCAACATTGCTAATCGATTTTATACAGGCGTCTAAAATAATGAACTATAACGCTGCAATACGTCTTTCTGGTGTCAGGGTCCGACATATATTTATATTTTGGATCGGGTCCTCCTGCTTCTGCTTCGTAGGCAGGGTCACTACCGATTAGGCTAGAAGCCGTCAATTATCGCATAGAACCCCACTCTCCCAGTTCGAATGACGCACCTATATTGGTTTACTGAGTATAAAGTTCCACAACACAATTCTCCGAAAGTCATCTCGGCAGATGGAGGTCACGCGTGCCCAGTGTTGAATTAATACGTATAGGTCGTATAATGACGTCTTTACTGCAAGCTATGTATATTGATAAGGGATAAGTACTGCTTCGATTTGTGAACGTGTACTTTACATACGTATTCTGTACCTACACGTTATTGGATTAGTTATTGCCATTGCCTCGTACGTATGACGCCATAGGTTAAGTAAACATATTTTTGTAAAGATAAGTCCAAGTCTCATGTTCAAATTGCACTAAATAATTATGAGATGTAATTAATGTAATTATTGAAGATCGAGAATTTTTTTTTTTTATGATTCTTTGTGAAAGTTGGATACAGTTAACAAAAATGACATATTGGTGTTTTATTAATGCGTAGTGGTCCGGGTTGCTTTTGCACACCATTAGTATACCAAGGGATAAGTTCGCCTTTGTACCATTTCCTAATTTAAATTGCATTAAATGTGTGTTTTGTAAAAGTATAGGTACTAAATACTTTTACTATCATACAAATTGCAAATAACTCCAGGCCGGATAGCACGAAATCTACATTAAATTTAATGTGCAATGTGTAAATAATGTAATACTTAATGGATTTGTATTCATGGATTTATATTCATCCGTCTATAAGAATTGCATATTGCGTGATACCGATATATACAATTTATTATAATACCTACGTTATTTTAGACGTTTTAGTTTATAATCCTCATTATTAAATGTTATCATTGTACGATATTTAATCGTCAATCAATTCAACAAACCCACAGCAATAAAACCGATATTTATTATTAATTTGCTGAGAGTAATTATATACTTGGGTAGGTACTAAAACATAATCAATAGGTTAAATAGGTAGGTAATTATAGTTTCCTTCCATTTAACCCATAGCTGTTAATAGCACAAATACACGCAAAAAAATGAGACTATTAAATGAGGTTATAATGATTGTTTTTGTCGTACAGGTGGCGCAGTTGATTACAGTCGGTAATGGGCACGCGGTGAGCCCCGCGGGACTCCAGCATGACGGACGAGCGAGCACAGAGCGCGGGCGGCGCCAACGCCGCGCCGCAGCACAGGAAGGGCCACAGGTCTGTCAGACATTTTATATAAGGGATTTATTGGGCTCCAGCGATGGAAGAGCGGTCACAGCCACAGCGTAAGAAGGGGCACAGGTAGTCATAATATTTTAGATAGGTAGCCTCGAAAGTTAGCTCTAATTTTAAAGCTTAAATAATGCAAATTTAGATTGGCCTGTTACAAAGTCAAATAGCTCCTAATATAATCTTAAAATTGTTCCCTCGTGAGGTGTGAGAGTTGTATTTGTCGTTTGATTATTCGAAAATCGCTTAACGTTGTTTTTGTTATCCTGTTGTATCAAATTTGCCATACACTTGAATATATTATATTATCGGTAATCGGCATAGCATGCCTAATCGTCGGAATGTTGACAGTTTTATTGTGATGTTTTACTATTTTCCTTACTCTTTAGGTACATACTGTGTTTCAATATTTTTATGTTGCAAGTTTATATAATCCTTTTTTTCGTGTTATTTGATAGATTAGTTAAATAGGTATACTTTTTTCGGTCCTTATTTAGATACTTATGTACCTAGGTACAAACAGCAACACTCTTAACTGTCCATCGGTGGACGTTTTATGCCTTTTGTAATACCAACCAAGTAGGTAAGCTCCTAACAGCTTTTTAATACACAAAACCTATTATCTCGACTGTGAGCAGAGCTACTCTCCAGTCTAACTAGGCCTTGGGATTCCTATAGGACAAATCCGATATGTAGAACACACTTCCACTGGTTTCGTCCGAGGTGGAGGGCTCGCTAAGCGCTTGTGAATAACCCAGGACCGTCATCTCGTTAATCTTGACATCGACATCTGGTCTCTGATAATGTTTAACGGTTTCCTTCAGCGATTTTACAGAGGACAGTATCTCTGTTATCTGACCTTGTCGTCGACCTTATATTTTTAGATAATTTACCAATGCCAACACTTCAAAAGATGAATTCCTGCCTTTATATACCAATAAAATTTAAATCTTTCTATTCGAACACTTATAAGACATTATTTTGAGATCTGATCTATGTATACACTGCTGTACGGATATGATGGTCGTTCTTGTCTACGTGACAGCGTGATAAAACGGTGTCCGTCACTTTCTATCCCACGGTGTCAAAAAGTGACAGTTATTTTATCACGCGGATAAAGATGGATAAAGCTATCCATAATTCGCCGGCTGATGTACGTAGCACCTACTGTTTGAAATACATGGGGCCGAATGAGGTGCTCTAAGTTTCAGCTTCCGCTTGACACCATATTTTTCAAGGGACATCCGTTAAAAGTTAATTATGTATTTTTTGTCTATTTTATGTCGTAATTGTTATCTGTGTAAAACGGCTTTTCAGCTTAGTCAATCTAATGAATAATATTAGTATTTTGTGCAACAGGTACGTAATAAGGGTTCTTAAATATCAAGGGCCGAAGTTACAAAACGAAATGAAGTTGAGTTTTGTAAAGACAGGCGCCAAACACCTATAATTAGAAATTAAGTCAAAGTAGGTAAATATTGGTTTGTAGATCTTTGCCTAGAAATCAGAATTAAAAAAACACAACAGTTGTATAATATCCCTAAGGTCACTGCTGTTTAGATCATAAGAACACTGCGCCGGGGCCCCGCGCGCCGCGGCGCCTAATTTAATAGACAAATATGTGGCAGCGACACAAATTGATAAATCATACGGCTTTTTTGGCCCTATTTCAAGCCCCATCCCGTAGAACACATGTAATCGTATATCCCATATAATATATAATATATCGAGGATCAAAAGGCACGTTCGAGCATACCGTTCATCTTTATGCTGACTTCGTTAAATATTATATTATATACTCCGTTGAAAACATTTTATGCTGTTGCTAAACGTTAACTGTGTGTAATTGATTAGGTTTCATTTCACGGCTAAAGTTCCAACATACCTACATGTACTGTTTTTCTACACTCGTGTATGGAATCGAAGGTCTTTCCTTTTATGTAGTCTTAAAACTAAAGAGACAAATTAGCCACTTTTTATGTAAAAATGATTGTGATTGGCAAAGATATACATTTTGTAATAATTTTATAAGGGAAAAATAATTAAAAGTCATAAAATAAGTGTAAAAACTTATGATCTGTAGCTTGTGTATATACCTATAGCTGTAGGTATGTTCCGCCCTCTGCTTATCTAACAAATATTGTCGCTATGATGCAATGAATCTTATTAACCTTTAAAAAGTATTTTGGGAAGTAAGCTATAACTCACGAAGACGAGATAGTGACAGCATCAATTGCCTGCTGACAAATCCACACGGGCGTTTACCGAGCTTTCCCAACGTAATTTCGGACTCGCCGAGAATATAGGTGAGCGCAAAGCGGTAATAACGTGGACAATAATACTTACTGCCGCTTTAAACATAGGTACCTACATATATAACCAATAACCACATGCATGTTATAAAATAACTGTCTGTCTGCAGCAACCTCTTCACGCTTAAACCGCTGAAGCGATTTAGATAGAGAAATTTCGGTATTTAGATATATAGTTTGAGGTTGAGGCCCGGGAAAGCCATTAGGATAGTTTTTATATCAATCATCATCATCATTCCACGGTTCTACGCAGACGAAATTGCGGCACAGAATAAATAATAGTACTAGGTACAGAAGACTCACTCTCTAACAAAACGCGTCTGTTACGATCAGCACAGATATGGCCGCTAGGTGGCGACAGCGCCACGCGCGGCTTATGGCTTTCCCCAAAATTGGGGCGAAACGGATGTACTTTTAGCTACCTGTAGCAAAGCGACGAAATCGCGGAGTGAGCCACGCCTGATTGCGGGCAGAAGCTAGTTTAATTATAAATAGGTAGGTATACTTATGTACATGTACCTATATAATTGTACGAGATTTTAAATGGTTTACTGCTGATACTGATATGCTTAATGCGAAAGTAATAAAAATACGTTGTTTCCACGTGAACATTTTATCGTATACTTATTACGGTTGATGCTACACTGTGAGTCACCATTGTCATCAAATCAATTGATGGTTCAGTATAGGTTTACAATTGAATTATCTAATCGTGCATGTCTAATATGTCTATCTAAGTGTCAACAACATATATCTGTCCAGGAACAGATTAGATATTATTTTTCGGAGCTTGACTCATTTTTCTTGAAGTTCTCCGAAACATACTCGCATTGTACACAGTGTTGGGCATTCAAGAATAAAATCATTATTTGAATAAGATTTCGTAGGAATAAAATCATCTCGATTTTATTCCCGTCAAAAATATTCAAATAATTTTGGTCGGGAATAATTCGTATGAGAAAAAATTGAATGAGAATAACTTATTCTTAATCAAATAAATATAATCATGATTTTTAATGGAAATAATATTCCACGAATAAAAATGTAGTCCGGGTGTATAGGTACTAATTACGTATAGTTAGGCAGATGTAATAGTAGTTAGTCTCTTGTCTAATTTATACCTATTTTATGGAATAAAATCTTACAAATTGACAGTCGCATAACGCATAGTTTCAGTAACCGTATTATTTTTAATTTACTAACCAAATCATTAGGTTCAATTTAGCTGGTCTAGGGGCCTAGCCAAGATGCCAATCGGTTCCGCTCCGACAACGAAGCGCTTTGTCTCTATCACTCTTACATATTAGTGCGATAGAGAGACAGAGATAGCGTTTCGTTGTCGTAGCGCAAACGATTGGCATGTTGGCTACGCTCCCAATGTGCCTAACCAAGTTGCCAATTTTTGTTTTTATTTTAATAACCAAATCATTAGGTAAATTTAGCTGTTCTGGGGGCTAGCCAACATGCCAATCGTTTGCGCTCCGACAACGAAGTGCTCTCTCTGTCTCTCTATCGCACTAATATGTAAGAGTGATAGAGACAGAAAGCGCTTCGTTGTTGGAGCGCAAGCGATTGGCATGTTGGCTAGGCCCCCAGAACAGCTAAATTTACCTAATGATTTGGTTATTAAATTAAAAACAAAAATTGGCATCATGGCTAGGCACCTTGGAAGCGTAGCCAACATGCCAAACGTTTGCGACACGACAACAAAACGCTATTTCTGTCTCTCTATCGCACTAATATAAGAGTGATAGAGACAGAAAGCGCTTCGTTGTCGGAGCGCAAGCGATTGGCATATTGGCTAGGCCCCCTGAACAGCTAAATTGTACACAAAGATTTGATGGTTATTAAATAATTAAAAACAAAAATTGTTATCTTGGCTAGGCACCTTAGGTGCGTAGCCAATATGCCAATCGTTTGCGCTACGTGAACGAAACGGCATCTCTGTCTCTCTATCGCACTAATATGTAAGAGTGATAGAGACAGAAAGTGCTTCGTTGTCGGAGCACAAGCGATTGGCATCTTGGCTAGGCCCCCAGAACAGCTAAATTTACTTAATGATTTGGTTATTAAATTAAAAACAAAAATTGACATTTTGGCTAGGCACCATGGGTGCGTAGCCAACATGCCAATCGTTTGCGTTACGACAACGAAACGCTATCTCTGTCTCTCTATCGCACTAATATGTAAGAGTGATAGAGACAAAAAGCGCTAAAAACAGCTAAATTGTACCTTTTGATTTGGTTATTAAATTAAAAACAAAAATTGGCATCTTAGCTAGGCACCCAATCGTTTGCGGCACGAGTGCTACGACAACGAAACGCTATCTGTCTCTCTATCGCACTAATATGTAAGAGTGATAGAGAGAGACTATGCGCAACTCTACGGAGCGTCAACGTTTGGCATGTTGGCTAAGCACCCTGATCGGATGATAGAACTAGATAGTGTATAGCGGAACTCTTCAATGTGTACTATACCTAAACTAAAGTAACAAATATCAAATCAATCCGAGTTTTAAATAGAAGGGTGAAAATCAAGTTACAAAATATAACCAATTGTACTACAAAAATTAACTTAATTCTAAATAACATTTTAATTGAATAAAACCTTAGTTAGAATAGCCCCACTTCTAGAATAATTATTCTGTTTTTTATTCCGCATTTAAAATAAAAGTCACATGAATTATTCACCTTAATTTTATTCTAAAATAACTAGTGCAAGAATTATTCTAATTCAAATCGATTTGAATAAGAATAAAATTTCTGTTTTTATTCTTATTCTTATTCCAGTTAATTTTTGCCCAACTCTGATTGTACATTAAAAATGCTTTATAACACTCCTTCAGCCACGCCCGCACTTCAGCAAGAAAAACTCATTAAGTTTTATTGGGGCATAGGTAATAGTAATAACTATTGGTCGCACCTTTAACAATTTATTAGAGAGCCCATTACATAATATTCATATTGTGCTACTATACCTACTGATATGACTAAGGTTAAGAAGTCATGACTAATAATCCTGTGTAGGTAATGCTTAGTTAAATAGGTAAATTTTGACTAAGTATATCATGCAGCAATGAGCCTTTTTTCGTTTGATTCTTCTTCTTCCTCGGTCCCTCACTGCTGAGGATCGCGACGCTACGATATGCTACGTCTCCACAGTGTGCGATCAGTCGTGTTCGTTTGATTACCCAAGCTAAAGTCAAAATGTTAACAATGCATCCTCAAAACGTGGACATTTAAGAATAAGCCTACTTACATTGTAAGACGATATACGTGACGCCACCGCCACGTGTGTCACCGCAGCACCCGAGCCACCGGCCTCTTACCCGATAACTCATCGCCGTATCTTTGCGACACCTGGCCCACATTCACATCTTAATCGGGCGATATCACTTCAGACAACAACACACGAGCTTTACTCATTCTGACATGTTTAGTAGGTACGCTCCTCGAGCACGCGCGATACGCCTTCCGGTCAAGTACTAATTTGTAAGGAATAACGCGCTCAATTATGTGCTCCAAAAGTATAAAACCTGTGTAAATAAAAGTGTCCAATTGTGAGTGTTCGTTACTACGTGTAACACATTCGTTCTCTTTTGTTGTTGAAGCAGCTCGTTCACAATGACGGAAAAAACAGCGGATCAACTACGTTGTTTCATACACAGGTACTTACTCATCTCCTCGGGGCTTAAATGCATTATTAGAACTTCCATTTGTGTTTACTCCGTTTTTAATACGGAGCATGTTGAGGAAATGATTCGATGTCAACGATACGTTTACAGTTTTGCACCGTATGCCACTGTATTAAGGCGAAACATGTGTACATACTTTTGACTTCGACTATGCAATTGTTTGCTATACGCGACGATTAACAGCAGCTTCCCATAGTTATCTACCTACTTTCCACCATTAGGTACAGTTAAATATGTATGTGTATTGTAATACATGTTTTATATGTTACAATTACTCCGAAATTGAGTGTTATGAACAATAAAAACTGTTAGTGTGTCATAAAACTGCTATTCGATAACAAATATAATGTCAGTTACATTAAATTAAACTTTATTGCAAATAAAATGCCAACTATTATTATTTGGCACTGAAATTGTAGGACCAAACGGATGCTGATAAAATGTAACCCTGACACTGGAGTACGAATAAGGAATTAAGGACCATGACAAGACATGATGATGGCTCAGGGTTTTATAAGAATGCAAGCGTCGAAAGAATAAATGGTACACAGGCCAAAATGCGTATATTAACGTTATACCTACTGTTTGTTCAGGAGGCAAGAGTCAATGTACGCAATGACGGGACTCTACGCGGAGTCAGGTGGTGCGGAGGCCGACGACGCCGGGCCCGGGCCGAGCGCGGCGCACCCGCCGCCCCCCGCGCACCCTCCGCGGGACCCCGTCAAGTGCCACAGCCGGAACCCCTCGGCCGGCATATGCGACAGGTATGTACGCACTTCAAACACATTTTTTACCCTACATATTTCAAAGCTCTACATATCACAAAGCAGGCATTGATCTCATATATTTTCATAACTGGGAAACCATTAATTTCCGAGGAGTTAAGGACACTGAAGACTAACATGCACTCGGCTTTGATGTATACCATGTATACGCATACGCCGTGTGCCAAACAAATATTCAGGTTATTTTTTAATGGAATTTTAATTCAATCTGTCGCTTAATCTTATTTCTAACAGTCTCCTTCCATGCAAAAATCAAAGCAGGCAGGCTTACAACCGCACGGTATTACATATTATTAATAGGTAATAATAAGGAATATTCAATAACCGAGCTCCATGCAAGGTTCTTTGGAAATGCTGTGTGTTGAACATGTGGTTTCTTTACAGAGAACGCGAGAGAGAAAGAGAGAAACCTCACCAGTTATTCCCAGAAATATTGGACATTCCTCATGATGCGCGCGACTGCGGTATCTTATCATGGAGACCGCTATTAATTCAGAGATTTTCTAGTATTAAAGTAAGTTTTTTTTACTAAACTTGAATATTGTAAGAGGTTAAAGCACTTCAACTTTATATTCACAAAGTTTAATTCGTTCATAGGTATTCTCTGTAAAACGAATTATCGGAGTCCTAAATTTAATCAAAGTATTAATAAACAAGACTTATTACGTGGGTAGAAATGTATAACTTGACTCATTATTTCATACTGCAAATATAAACATACCTTATATTTTGACTCTTTACTTGACTTTAACTCGAGAAACTCGTCGGAATTAGTATAAACAGTTCTTTCAAACTATGTGTCTACTTTAGTCAACTGATATGTTTAAGATCGATCACAACGCAACGACTGTTTGATAAGTTACATACTGCTATTAGTCAACTAAACCCGTAGACATGCTGAGCTGTTTAAAAGACTGTTTCTTAATAATGTTCCATTTGCAGGTATTTGTATTTTTCCTCTCGATACTCGTGACGCTTCAACAAGCCCTAAGCTCCGGCTACATAAACTCCGTGATCACGACGATTGAGAAACGGTTCGAGATCCCGTCGAGCCTCTCGGGGCTCATCGCGAGCAGCTACGAGATCGGGAACGTTATTACCGTAATCTTCGTGTCGTATCTCGGCAGTCGACGGCACATTCCTGTTTGGATCGCAGTCGGTATGGAATTCTTTGAACCCATTATCCCATTGAGTCTTATCGCCAACTAGGCAGGGAACGGTCTGTTTTTGTTGTCAATTTCTTTATTAGGTACATCAATTGATCAAATCTTCGGAGCTAGCTATGTGTTTCGGCACTCGTTCGGTTTTGAAAATATAAATAAGTGTCGAATAAAATAACTGAAACGCACTTTACTTTTCACCGGCAGGATGCAGTATTTTTTTTTAATGTGTTCCAACTTTCGAAGCTGTAAAGTACCTACTTGAGCCCTGTTTTTAAATCCAAGATGAAATCCAATGAAAGTTCGAAAGCCACATAATCTGGCAGGTTTTTTATTAAATTAACAGTTGACCATGTTGTTTAGATTAATCACAATTTGTACACGTGGGTATAAGTTTTTATTTATTTACGTATTTTTTTGTAGGTGCGGTCATAATGGGCATCGGTTCATTAGTATTTGTGGTGCCTCACTTCATAGCAGAAATTAATAGCGAAATGACAGTAAACAATAAATCAGCCGATAATATTTGTTACCGGCCACCGGAGAAGAATATTCTAGCCCAAGGCCTGTCTCCTAATAACTTGAGGCCGGAAAATTGTATTAAGGTAAGAACTCTACTTACGTTGCTCTTAATGGGCCCACAGATTACCAGTTCGCCGGACGATAGCAGCCTGACAGTTGTTCGGAGCTGTCACCTTTTGATTAACTGACAGGCTGATATCGGCCGGCGAACTGGTAATATGTGGGCCCCTTAGTACGAGGTACGAGCCCCTTTATTTCGAAACAGTGCATTATTTGCTTTTTAACAAACGCTTTTTAATTATTCTCGTTAAGTACTTAAATAGAAAACTGAGTCATAATCGTTCACCAAAAATGAAACAACTTTTACAACTAAATAGGATCGGACTGTCAAGGAAGAGAAAGTAAAAAAAGGAAATACCTACATTTATTACGCACCTCGGCCTTTTAGGAATCGATAGATTTGTCTCAATTTAGGAAGTGACATTGGGTATACGGCGCGGCAAAGCCGCCTACGCCTACCTATCTTATAAATAAGAAATCAAATATAAATAACGGGCACCACTATCCAATATAATTATATTTAGTGTCCTGTATATAACAGTCGGGTTAAAAAAACTTCTAACTATATTGTTCAGGAACTCACAAATAAATATTGTAAACAGAGCTCACCGAGCACATTCCTGCCGGTGATGGTGTTCGTGGTGGCGCAGCTGCTGCTGGGGTGCGGCGGCTCGCCGCTGCTCACGCTCGGCACCACCTACGTCGACGACCACGTGCGACCAGAGTCATCCAGCATGTATATAGGTATGTTGTCCATCAGAAATACTTCAATAACTCGCATACCTTCCTGTCCTCAACGATGCTCTTGACTTCTTTTCAACTCACCGCCAGCTCCCTTACCCTCGATGGTCCACCGGCATGAGTGGTTTTGATTGCCGCTTGATGTATTACTATCGTCAACACAGCTAATTAACTAGGTACCTTAATATGTAGTAGTAGAGGTAGAGTGTCGCTGCTAGGCATTAGTTAATTTTAGGGATTGGGTAATTAAGTGGGAGATCTAATATCCTACTTGAACATATTATTATATCCTTATAGATATATTCTTAGTAGAAGAGCCGGCCGCAAAATTTTTAACCGACTTGATACCACGATGAAATGCACAATGGTTTCCCAGAAAAGTTATGCTAAGTCCGAATTCGATAGTCTGCCACGGCGGAACTTGCCGAAAGTACGAAAAAGAAGGCCACTTCCGGTGCGAAAAAAGGGGCTGATTTAACCCATCTGATACCGAGATAGTAGTTATGGCAGCAGTTAGAAATTTACATGTAGACACAGAAAAGCGAAGTCTGCCACTATTTTTTTTGCCGGAAGTGCTTGGCAGACGCTCTCAAAGGTGACCATCGGGACCCCTAAATTAACCCATCTGATACCACCATGAAACCAATGCCAGTCGGTAGGTATGAACTCTCATGTCAGGAATATATAAGTCTGCCAAGGCTTTTCCTGCCGAAACACCATGGCAGACGAGATTATGTAAGCAAGGTCGCCATCGGTTACCCTACACTAACCCATCTGATACCACCATGAAACCAATTCCATTCGGTAGGTATGAACCCCCATTTTAGGAATATATAAGTCTGCCAAGGTTTTTCCTGCCGAAACACCTTGGCAGACGAGATTATAAGCAAGATGACCATCGGTTACCGTACACTAACCCATCTGATACCGCCATGAAACCAATTCCAATCGGTAGGTATGAGCCCTCATTTCATGAATATATAAGTCTGCCAAGGCTTTTCCTGCCGAAACTCCTTGACAGACGAGATTATGTAAGCAACATCCGCATCCATGGGACCGGTATACGTGATTACTGTAGGCTTATTTATTACTTTATGCTTTTACATATTTGTATATTATTATGTTATTAATGAAATATGTTTATAATTTATTAAACCTATACCTAATACATTGGGAATTCATTACCTGCTTACGGCAGTAGTAGGGAGTAGTGGGTGAGTTCTGGCTCACTTAGCCAGGCCAACAGTCCCTCCCCCTTTTTTTCCCTTGTTGAGGCCCTGCAACCTTACCTTGAACCCAACCTAATGTCATTGTAGCTCGAATCTAACCTAATCTATTTTTATTGCTTTTAGAAAATATTCTAATAACAATTATCTACTTTTGCAAAGTTAAATGTTGAATTCTTTATTTCGCAAAATGGAATTTTAATGTGACTATAATGTATGTGCAATCTACTTAGAAACTGGGTTTAGAAATATAAAAACACACATTTTATATAGGATAATAAGTTTATTCAAGTAATATTCTGAACATATGAGATATAGTAACATCATTACTTATTCTGTGTACAGTGGAGAAAACATGCAAGTTGACATTTTTCGTTTTAAAATAAAGATAAACTAAACAGTATTTGCCACAAACCGATGTTAAAAAACTTTGCAGTTGTTGGTTGGCATAATACCATCTCTTACAATTTCTCTTCATTAACATTTTATGATACCTTCCTGTTTTTATTTACTTAATTTAATTTTTTACTTTTTATGTGATCGGTACTTCATTTATTTTAGATTTTGGGCTAATATTAGTTTGTTAACCGACTTCCAAATCTCAAAGAAGGAGGTTATCAATTCGGTTGTATGTTTTTTTTATTTTTTATTTTTTTTATGTTTGTTACTCTATATCTCCGTCATTCCTGGACCGATTTTGAAAATTAGTTTTTTGATTGTATGTATATGCATACAGATTGGTTCCGTTTTTGTCAAAACCCAGTTCTGATGATGGGATCCATGAGGAATCGAGGGAAATCCTCAAATTTTAAACGCATACATATAGTGATTTTTGGGTTTTTATCATAAAATTAAGCATACACATTCAAAAAAGTGACATTTGATGAAGTGCAACTGCTGATGATGATCAGAACGGAACTCTTCAACGACGCATAGTTCACGTTTGGCGATTTATCGTCTTCGTTATGTTTGTTAAGCAAGTCAAGTTTTTAAGCCACATTTTTGTCAAGCTCGAGTTCTGATGATGGGATCCATGAGGAATCGAGGGAACTCCTCAAATCTTAAAGGCATGCGTATAGACATTTTTGTATTTTCATCAGAAAATCAAGGATTTTCATTAAAAACTGGCGCATTTGATGAAGTGGAACTGCTGATGATGACCAGAACAGAACTCTTCAACCACGCATAGTTCACGTTTGGCGATTTTTCCTCTTCGTTATGTTTGTTAAGCAAGTCAAGTTTTAAAGCCACATTTTTGTCAAGCTCGAGTTCTAATGATGGGATCCATAAGGAATCGAGGGAACTCCTCAAATATTAAAGGCATAAGTATAGATTTTTTTTGTATTTTCATCATAAAATCAAGCATTTACATTAAAAACTGTCGCATTTGATGAAGTGGAACTGCTGATGATGACCAGAACAAAACTCTTCAACGACGCATAGTACACGTTTGGTGATTTCTAATTTCGATTTTGACTTGGACTGCGACCCGGACTCGGACCCAGAACCGGACTCATACCCGGATCCGGTTCGGACCCGGACTCGGACCCGGACTTGGAATCGAACTCGGACTCGGACACGGACTCGGACTAGGACCCGGACTCGGACTCGGACCCGGACTCGGAACCGGACTCGGAACCGGACTCGGACTCGGATCCGGACACGGACTCGGACACGGATTCGGACCCGGACTCGGACTCAGACTCGGACCCGGACTCGGACCCGGACCTTGACCCGGAAAACCACTATAATATATATTATATTATAATTCTTTTATTCAATTAGGGTCTTAGGTTAGGATTTTACAATGTGAGTATAAAAGTAAAATATAAAAACACTTACAAAACATAACAAAAATATATAAACACATTATAAAAAACCTAACCTAGGGTGCCGCCAGCAGCGGGGCAAGGCCCAAGCTACCGGTGGTCAGGGCTGCAGAGAGAGGAACCGGCGGACTATCCGCGCCGTGTCCAAGATCACCGCCTTCTGCATCTGACCCTTGATCCAACCACCCAGCGAGAGTCTCTCTAGGTGTTGGTCGAGACTCTTCGCTATGAGACCGTTCGCTGACACAACTATCGGAACAATGATCGTCGAGTCAACATCCCACATGGCGGTAATCTCATGAGCTAAGTCTAGGTACTTGCTGGACTTGTCCTTCTCGGCCTTCACGAGATTCTCATCATGGGGGATGGTGACGTCGGCGAGCACGGCCCGGCGCTGCGATCGGTCTATCAGCACGATGTCAGGCTTATTGGCGACAATAGTCCTGTCAGTGATGATAGATCGATCCCAATAGAGCGTGGCACGACCATTCTCGAGAACAGGTGCAGGTAAGTACTTGTAGTACGGTACTTCGCGGTCCACAAGGCCGTATAGAAGAGCAAGTTGCTGGTGAATAATCCTGGCTACGAGATTATGTCTGTGCAAGTACTCACCGTTAGCAAGATGAGAACAACCGGAAATGATATGCCTGAGTGACTCTCCGGGACGGCGGCATGCCCGACAAATGTCGACCGTACCGTCCTTCAGGATATATTTCCGATAGTTGTTCGTCATCATCACTTCGTCCGCAATTGCACAGGCAAAACCCTCGGTTTCTCCGAAGAGGTCCCCGAATCGTAACCAGTTCACCGACGCGAGCAGGTCCACATCGGGTCCCGTGAGGGCCTTGTAGAACCGCCCGTGTAGCACCTTATTCTCCCATGCCGCCTTGCGATCCGCAGTACTTAGTACCACAGGTTTGCGCCAGTTCTCGTTTGCCAAGGAGAGCGGCGTGAGGTTCCTGTCTACTGCCACCACATCACGATGCATCCCACACTCGTTGTTAAGGAAATAATTCCTGAGATTGTACACCTCGCGGTTGTGGAGATCCTTGGCGTTTAGGAAGCCTCGGCCTCCACACTTCCGTGGGATGTACAATCTCATAACTGACGAGCGTGGGTGTAGCATGCGATGTGTGGTGAGCAGTGATCGGACCCTCCGATCCAGGGCGTCCAGCTCGGTCTGAGTCCACCTTAGTATGCCAAAGGAGTATGTGAGGAGGGGCATTACCCAGGCGTTGAAGGCGCGCACTTTGTTGCCTCCTGACAAAAGACTGTTAAGGACTTTTGTGAGCCGACTGAAAAAGCGCTCCTTCACCGACCGTCTAATACCCTCGTCCTCAATACCCAACGACTGTGACATACCAAGGTATTTATAGGTTTCTGATTCAGAGATAGATCTGAAAGACATTGTCTCAGAAAGTTGTAAATTTGTTGAATTTACAACCCTCCCCCGCTGTACATGCATAACCGCACATTTATCGACACCAAACTCCATGTTGATGGCACTACTGAAGACTTCGGTGGTTTTCAGTAGCTCCAACAAGCCTTGGGTATTTGGTGCAAATAATTTGAGGTCATCCATGTACAGAAGGTGAGAAATAACTTCACCCTCTCTCCGAAGCCGGCAACCTAGTCCCAAATCCTTCAGCAGGGTGCTGAGGGGATTCAGAGCTAGGCAGAACCATAGCGGACTCAGACTGTCGCCCTGAAAGATTCCTCGCTCAATCCTTATAAAATCCTGTGGGCCAGGTTGGTCATCCCCGCCTCCTGGTTGACGAAGGACTGTGGTCCACTGCCCCATACACGCGCTTAGGAAGGCTCTCAAAGCTGCATCAACTTTGTACAGCTCTAAGACCCTCCCCAGCCATGAATGAGGCACCGAATCATAGGCCTTCTTGTAGTCAATCCAAGCGGCTGAGAGGGCCCCCTTGGTCCGCCGGATTTGTTGGCAGATGGTCATGTCTATGAGGAGGAGCTCTTTAGTACCACGGGACCCAACCCTACATCCATTTTGAGCGGAAGCCAGAATGTTGTTTGCGACAATGTGCGCGTTGATTTTTGCTCTCAAAATGGATGTAAGGAGCTTGTAGAGTGTAGGCAAGCATGTGATGGGTCTGTAGTTCTTCGCTTCCGTGGTACTACCGGACTTATAGAGCAGGAAGGTGACACCAGTTGTTAAGGAAGGTGGGAGAGAACCAAGCTCGAGGGCTTGTTGAAATTGTGCTGCCAAGCGCGAGTGCGAGCATCGGAACCACTTTAGCCAGAAGTTGTGCAATCCATCCGGCCCAGGACTTTTCCAGTTCTGAGCCGTGCGGATGGCACAACTGACGTCATCGGGGCTGATGGTGACTGCCCCCATAGGTTCGATGGACTCGCACTCACGCTCGACAACACTCATCCAACTCCCCTCGGTGTGTCCGACAGGCACCGACCAGATGCTACGCCAGAAGTTGGTCATGGCAGTAGCATCCGGTGGCTGCGTGTCGGGCGTACGAAGGTTGGTTTCCTCCCACCTTCGGTACACCTTCCTTTGGTCACTTTGAAAAAGGCGATTCTGCTGAAATCGATCCACACGCTCTCTGTAGCGGCGAATACGGTTTGCCCATGCATAGACTTTCTGCTTTAGAAAGTCGATGCGCTCTGTGACATTGGCCATGTAGTCGCGGGGCCTGATATCCGTCCCCGCGAACGCCTGGTTCACAAAGCGCATTACTCGGGGGCGATTGTTGCCCCCCCTGAAGCAGATCAGCTTTGCGATGAGAGTCCTAAACGAGCTGATACGTCGCTCGATCCGAGCTTGCCATGCAGGGACACCTCCGGCGGTCCTAGGTGCACGTTCAGCGTCCGGGAACTTGATGCGAGCAACACGGCACGCCGCGATGGCTCCGCAGTACATGATCGAGTGCGTAGCCCCATAATAGGCGCGCATGACATTCTCGTTCATGTCTCGAGTCCAACGCATGCGACGCACTATGCCACCGGTAGCGGGAGCCGTGGGCGGGGCAGGATGTCCCGCAGGCCCCAAGCGTGCCGGCAGCGGTGGCCGCCCTCGTCGCGCAGGTGGTCGTGGCGGCGGCGGCGGCGGCCCGCTCTCTTCACTGGACCCGTCTGTGTCAGGCGCCGTTGCGAACTCGTCGCCTGACGACGATGTGGACGAGGAAGTGGACGAGGCGGGCGGGGGTGGTGGGCGTGCGCTTGTTGTTGCCGCTTTAGTTCGACTCCTTGTAATCATTTCTATTCATTACGTAGTATTGCCGATGGTACATGACAACTGTCAACACGGTAGTATGTTTGACTGCGACCCATGGTCGCGGTGTTTATAACCAAATATATTATCCGCCAGTTATCCGCATGATTTACTAATAAACACGAGTAAATGATCAATATTTTACGGCAAAAACCACATGTTAAAATATTATTTATGAAAAGAAATTTTAAAGGACGTCCGTCAGTGTCAGCGGTTTTTTTTTTTTTTTTTTTTTTTATATTATAATTATAATTCTCTTTATTCAATTAGGGTCTTAGGTTAGGGTTTTACAATGTGAGTATAAAAGTAAAATATAAAAACACTTACAAAACGATAAAAAATACATATAAACACATTATAAAAAACCTAACCTAGGGTGCCGCCAGCAGCGGGGCAAGGCCCAAGCTACCGGTGGTCAGGGCTGCAGAGAGAGGAACCGGCGGACTATCCGCGCCGTGTCCAAGATCACCGCCTTCTGCATCTGACCCTTGATCCAACCACCTAGCGAGAGTCTCTCAAGATGTTGGTCGAGACTCTTCGCTATTAGACCGTTCTCTGAAACGACTATCGGGACAATGATCGTCGAATCAACATCCCACATGGCGGTTATCTCGTGAGCCAAGTCTAGGTACTTACTGGACTTGTCCTTCTCGGCCTTCACGAGATTCTCATCATGGGGGATGGTGATGTCAACGAGCACGGCCCGACGTTGCGATCGATCTATTATCACAATGTCAGGCTTATTGGCTACAATAGTCCTGTCTGTGATGATAGATCGATCCAAATAGAGCGTGGCACGACCATTCTCGAGAACAGGCGCAGGTAAGTACTTGTAGTACGGTACTTCGCGGTCCACAAGGCCATATAGAAGAGCAAGTTGCTGGTGAATAATTCTGGCTACGAGATTATGTCTGTGCAAGTACTCGCCGTTAGCAAGATGAGAACAACCGGAAATGATATGCCTGAGTGACTCTCCGGGACGGCGGCATGCCCGACAAATGTCGACCGTACCGTCCTTCAGGATATATTTCCGATAGTTGTTCGTCATCATCACTTCGTCCGCAATTGCACAGGCAAAACCCTCGGTTTCTCCGAAGAGGTCCCCGAATCGTAACCAGTTCACCGACGCGAGCAGGTCCACATCGGGTCCCGTGAGGGCCTTGTAGAACCGCCCGTGTAGCACCTTACTCTCCCATGCCGCCTTGCGATCCACAGTACTTAGTACCACAGGTTTGCGCCAGTTCTCGTTTGCCAAGGAGAGCGGCGTGAGGTTCCTGTCTACTGCCACCACATCACGATGCATCCCACACTCGTTGTTAAGGAAATAATTCCTGAGATTGTACACCTCGCGGTTGTGGAGATCCTTGGCGTTTAGGAAGCCTCGGCCTCCACACTTCCGTGGGATGTACAATCTCATAACTGACGAGCGTGGGTGTAGCATGCGATGTGTGGTGAGCAGTGACCGGACCCTCCGATCCAGGGCGTCCAGCTCGGTCTGAGTCCACCTTAGTATGCCAAAGGAGTATGTGAGGAGGGGCATTACCCAGGCGTTGAAGGCGCGCACTTTGTTGCCTCCTGACAAAAGACTGTTAAGGACTTTTGTGAGCCGACTGAAAAAGCGCTCCTTCACCGACCGTCTAATACCCTCGTCCTCAATACCCAACGACTGTGACATGCCAAGGTATTTATAGGTTTCTGATTCAGAGATAGATCTGAAAGACATTGTCTCAGAGAGTTGTAAATTTGTTGAATTTACAACCCTCCCCCGCTGTACATGCATAACCGCACATTTATCGACACCAAACTCCATGTTGATGGCACTACTGAAACCTTCGGTGGTTTTCAGTAGCTCCGACAAGTCTTGGCTATTTGGTGCAAATAATTTGAGGTCATCCATGTACAGAAGGTGAGAAATGATTTCACCCTCTCTCCGAAGCCGACAACCTAGTCCCAAATCCTTCAGCAGGGTACTGAGGGGATTGAGAGCTAGGCAGAACCATAGGGGACTCAGACTGTCACCCTGAAATATTCCTCGCTCAATCCTTATAAAATCCTGCGGGTCAGGGGGGTCATCCCCGCCTCCTGGTTGACGAAGGACTGTGGTCCACTGCCTCATACACGCGCTTAGGAAGGCTCTCAAAGCTGCATCAACTTTATACAACTCTAAGACCCTCCCCAACCATGAATGAGGCACCGAATCATAGGCCTTCTTGTAGTCAATCCAAGCGGCTGAGAGGGCCCCCTTGTTCCGCCGGATTTGTTGGCAGATGGTCATGTCTATGAGGAGGAGCTCTTTAGTACCACGGGACCCAACCCTACATCCATTTTGAGCGGAAGCCAGAATATTGTTTGCGACAATGTGCGCGTTGATTTTTGCTCTCAAAATGGATGTAAGGAGCTTGTAGAGTGTAGGCAAGCATGTGATGGGTCTGTAGTTCTTCGCTTCCGTGGTACTACCGGACTTATAGAGCAGGTAGGTGACACCAGTTGTTAAGGAAGGTGGGAGAGAACCAAGCTCGAGGGCTTGTTGGAATTGTGCTGCCAAGCGCGAGTGCGAGCATCGGAACCACTTTAGCCAGAAGTTGTGCAATCCATCCGGTCCAGGACTTTTCCAATTCTGGGCCGTGCGGATGGCACAACTGATGTCATCCGGGCTGATAGTGACTGCCCCCATAGGTTCGATGAACTCGCACTCACGCTCGACAACACTCATCCAACCCCCCTCGGTATGTCCAACAGGCATCGACCAGATGCTACGCCAGAAGTCAGTCATGGCAGTAGCATCCGGCGGCTGCGTGTCGGGCGTACGAAGGTTGGTTTCCTCCCACTTTCGGTACACCTTCCTTTGGTCACTTTGAAAAAGGCGATTCTGCTGGAATCGATCCACACGCTCTCTGTAACGGCGAATACGGTTTGCCCATGCATAGACTTTCTGCTTTAGAAAGTCGATGCGCTCTGTGACATTGGCCATGTAGTCGCGGGGCCTGATATCCGTCCCCGCGAACGCCTGATTCACAAAGCGCATTACTCGGGGGCGATTGTTGCCCCCCCCTGAAGCAGATTAGCTTTGCGATGAGAGTCCTAAACGAGCTGATACGTCGCTCGATCCGCGCTTGCCATGCAGGGACACCTCCGACGGTCCTAGGTGCACGTTCAGCGTCCGGGAACTTGACGCGAGCAACACGGCACGCCGCGATGGCTCCGCAGTACAAGATCGAGTGCGTATCATCTAAATCTTTACTAGTCCGTAAATGTGGCTCTAGTAAAGCGTTTAGGGCTCCCATTAGCGCTAGATTGCGTCTATTCATAGGCAGACGTGGTAATCGTGGCCTAGAGTTAGTTGTGGCGCGATATTGCGTAATCACCTCTTCCAAAGTCCTCCTCAGTTGCTCATTAGCAGTTGTACTCACATTCTGACTCACGAAGTCCCCCTCGTCGGTACAGAAATCAACCCGTGGCGCCCCCGGTGCCAGGTCGGGTGCGGGCACCGGATCCGGCGACGTGGCGGGCAGATCCCGCACCGAGATGGAGTCCGCGCGAGCAGAGAGAGCCTCCTGGCGAAGCCGATCAAGTGTCGCGTCATCCAAGCGCTTTAGCCGCTGAATACGCGCACCTGATCCGATAATCGCTGCTCCGACACGGTGATGGTGGGTTCAAGAGTCTGAAACAGAGGCAGTATTCTCGAACGGTAGGCGGACAGCTGTGTTCCCCCCTCTGTAGCCCCATAATAGGCGCGCATGACATTCTCGTTCATGTCTCGAGTCCATCTCATGCGTCGCACTATACCACCGGTAGCGGGAGCCGTGGGCGGGGTAGGATGTCCCGCAGGCCCCAAGCGTGCCGGCAGCGGTGGCCGTCCTCGTCGCACAGGTGGTCGTGGCGGCGGCGGCGGCGGCCCGCTCTCGTCACTGGACCCGTCTGTGTCAGGCGCCGTTGCGAACTCGTCGCCTGACGACAATGTGGACGAGGAAGTGGACGAGGCGGGCGGGGGTGGTGGGCGTGCGCTTGTCGTTACCGCTTTAGCTCGACTCCTTGTAATCATTTCTAATTTCGTTCGTGGTTTTGCCGGTGGTGTATGACAAATGTCAACATGGTATTAATGCGACTGCAACCCATGGTCGCGGTATTTATAGTCAATTATATCAATTGTCCGCATGATTCACTACTAACTGGGTTCACACATGAGTATATTATCAGTCTTTTAGGGCAAAAACCACATGTAAAAATATATTATATGAAAAGAAATGTAAAAGGACGTCTGTCAGTGTCAGCGGTTTTTTTTTTTTTTTTTTTTTTTTTTTAATTTTAATTTTAATTATAATTATTATTCTTACACGTAAATTTGTTCACGAAGAAACCGTGTACCGACTCTTCATGCCATTATATTTTTAATTTGCTGTTATTCTCTACAAATCGACACTAAAAGTATCAAAATATCAAAATATGGAGTTCCGTTTGAGAAAGAAGCAAAACAATTTTGTCTTTGACAGTAATTGAATTATTGTGTGATTTTGAAAGCTAGACAATTCAAGATTTATATTTTTACTCACAAAGACAACACAGAAATTCAATCTCAAATGTAAACCATCGAACAATTTCCATACATTGACGACATCACTCAAAATTCTTCTTCAAGTCAGATGCCCGCTGGGGCTGCACCGGAGCACACGTATAATTCTTCAAATAAAAATGACAGCTTGATTTGACATTAAATCATATACGCACACGAGAAAGTATACCAGTAGATAAATTGTATTTCAAAAAATAGGGTACATAAATATCAGCTCGCGTCTCCTTTAAATTTGATTTGCTGTTATTTATGGGTCATAATGGTTGAAAACCTCAGTAAACTATCTTAAAACAATACGATTACAGTCGAATTTAAGTATTATGTTCCTTCAAATCAAAACTCGCTTAAAATGAAAAAAGTTTAAAGACTCATCCTTTACTGATTGGGATTAATTTTCATTTTGCGTCATTTTAAAAACGTATTTGACTTCTGTACGTCAATTAATTTTGATGACAATTGTAATCTTGTAATATATTATAGAACTTTTATCTTAAAATATTGCCTATTAACAGGAAGCGTTATGTAATTCGTATAAGTAATACCTGAAAGTCTTGTACCTAGATCTGTAATAACATGGATTGCGACGAATAAATGATTATGATTATGCCGTTCGTTCCGTCTATATGTATAATGCGTGTACGTGCTGTTCTCTGAAAATCTTCAAGAAAAAATAACGGCTAGACCAGCACGAAGTACTAGCGAGTTTTTGCGGCTTTGGAGACCGAGATAAAGCTTACAGGCCAATACCGCTGTGGCCTGGTTATTGTTATGTATACCTATGTATAGAATGTTTTTAAAAAAAATTTACTATAAAAAGCAATGTTTTATTTCGATTAGGTCTACATTTTGTGCATATTGTATATCTGAAGTATTTTCGTACTAAACTTGAAACTTTCGTTGAAACTAAATAAAATAATTATTCCTAATATACAGTCACCTGCAATTTATGTTACACAACACACAACGAAGGCCGCAAAAATATCTGACACGATCTTATTTGTAGAACCATAAGAGCATGTCATATATTTTTGCGGCCTTCGAAGAGTAGGTACCGGTCATTATCACCAACTTTGCCCGCATTTAAAAAAAAACACGAATTTCTCAAAAAAAAAAACAAATCGTAATTACTTTTTTTGCTCAGCACGTCCATTGTGATCAAACGCATCAGTTTATTTGAAGAAAAAATATTTTTATCGTGTTTTTACCCATTTTTTTTGCGTTTTAGAGGGTGGGCAAAGATATCCGGAGTTTTCGCCAACATTGCCCACGTCAATTTGGTATTCAAATACAGCTCGTATGATGATGATGTCTAAGGATCACTGGTTTTGGGCAATCCTACCATTCCCTGTTAATAACTTAGCGATAAGTGTAAAAACTTTTAAATAAATTTGCTGGGCAATGTTGCCTACCCGTTTTTGCTCATTTCCATATAAGGCTCGCCTAAGCATTTTACAAAGGCTAGGGTTGTCACTTTTGAGAAAATCTGTTACAATAGTTTAATGGCCAAAAATATGATTTTTGCTGTGTTTTTCATTAGTTAACGGGATAAAACATCTAAGTAAAGGATAATAAGACAAATTAAATACAGTATATATTTATAAACTTACTTTAGTGTACAAACATAACCTTATTTTACATGCGAAGTTGGGTAAATTAGATGAAAGTGACAACCCTAATCCGTTTTTGGTGGTGGGCAATGTTGGTATGGATGCCAAATCACCGGATTACTTTGCCCACCGCTAAAACTCGCTAAAAATTACAAATTAAAGATATCTTATTGATACTGTTTTAACACCCCCTGGCACTGATTAAAATAACCGACTTGGTTTCACATTACATCTCAAAACTTTTTGAAGTGAAAATTTCTTTAGCGGCGTGTAATAGTGCCCTTGCGGCCTATTTGCTGAATAAATGTTGAAGTTTGAAGTTTGCATGCCAAGTTTCGTGCTTTCTGCCGGATGGGACAGGATTTAGGATGGGTCAGACCAGGACCGCATTTTTGCAGGTTCATCTTTTATTAGCCAGACTCTACCTCCATACTAAATCGAGCTAAGGAGTCGCACTATAAAGAAATATTGAACATTTTCTTTCAAGTTGATATACAGGGTGTCCATGCATTAGGGTATTTATATTCAATATTCAATAATTTATTCATAAAATCAATACAATTTTACACGTCAATGGTATTTAGAACCAGTATACAAAGTATCATAACAAATTACGATTTTTTTACTTTGGAGCAACCTGTATGTGTTAGTAGCTCCTGAGGTAATAAATAGTATGACTAGATTTTGCCCTGTGCGCGGGGCCCGAGGGCCCCGCGGTCTTCTTGTAGTTTGTTGTTGGTGCTGTTGTTTTTGTTGTAGTAGTAGTAGTAGTAGTTTGTTTTCCAAAGGGAAAAAGAAATAAAGTTGTACTTTTGCTAGGACGAAAAGATCCGCGTGAAAGCACTACATTCCTGCAGCTCGGCCTGGCCTCGCGTGCTTGGGAACTCGTAAGGGACGCTCCGGGCCTTCGGCCCTACGCGGAGCTCGGCCTTCGTCCTTCGCTGGGTTTCGAAGCTCAGCGTCGGGCCTTCGGCCCGCCGCTTCGCTTATTAAAACAGTTGGGAGGGTTGCTTTTGCTTCGGGGCTTAAGCGGGAAGTTGGAGCTTAAACACGACCCAATAGGAAAAGTGTCTTAGACAAGCGAAACGGCGGGCCGAAGGCCGAAGGCCGTAGGCCAACTTCCCCCTCTCGTGTGACGCTTCGGGCCTTCGGCCCTACGCGGAGCTCGGACTTCGGCCTTCGCGAGCCTCGACGCTTCGCCGTCTGGCCTTCGGCCCGCCGGCTTCGCTTATCAAGACAGTTGACTTTGTAGAACGCTTGGGGGAACTGCATTCACGCAGCTCGGCCTTCGGCCTCGCGTTTTGGGAGTCGGGGTGGAGGCTCCGGGCCTTCGGCCCTCCGCCGGGGTCGGCCTTCGGCCTCCCGGCCTGAAGCTCGCCCTTCGGGCTCGCTTAACACACTTTTTGTATAGGATTTTGCTTTGTTCGTCATTCCCGCAGCTCGGCCTTCGGCCTCGCCCAAAATTACTGGGGGCGGGGCACGCTTGGATATTCGGGGTGAAGCTCCGGGCCTGACGGCCCTACGCGGGGTCGGCCTTCGGCCTCCCGGCCTGAAGCTCGCCCTTCGGGCTCGCTTAACCTACTTGGAAATTTGAATTTTGCCCTTGTCGCCCGCCATTTTGGATTTTTCCAAAAAATTTTTTTACATGGTAATGCTGGGCCCCCTAGCTCGCCGCATGCCAAATCTCAGCGCACTCGGACCAACTTGAAAAATTAAAAAAAAAAGTCGGCCATTTTGAAATTTTTTAAATGCAGTTTGATTTGTTTTGGGGCCCTCTATGACATTTGGTCGAGCACCCCCCACCTACCTCGCACCGTTTAAAAGTTGCCATACAAAATTAAAATGACCATTATTTCCGCCATCTTGGATTTTGTCCAAAAATTTTTTTTTTCATAGGAATCTAGAGGCTTCTATCTCTCGCCATGCCAAATCTCAGCGCGCTCGGACCAACTTGAAAAAAAAAAAAAAAGTCGGCCCGTTTGAAAATTTTTAAATGCAGTTTATTTTGTCTCGGGGCCCTCTATGACATTTGGTCGAGCACCCCCCACCTATCTCGCACCGTTTAAAAGTTGCCATACAAAATAAAAGGGGCCATTTTTTCCGCCATCTTGGATTTTTTCGAATTTTTTTTTCCCATACGAATCTAGAGGACCCCGAGATTCCGTGACCAAAATTTCAGCGCGCTAGGACAAACTTGAAAAAATTAAAAAAAAAAGTCAGCCATTTTGAAAAAAAATGGCGGCGTCAAAAACTGCCAGGGTCCCTCTATGATATTTGGTCGAGCACCCCCCACCTACCTCCCACCGTTTGGCCGGGCCGTCGAACATTTTTCTGACCGGAAGCGGTAGGCCAAAAGTCGGAATTTTCTGAAGTCACGAGACCGCCCTCTATACGACCGTACCAAAGTCTAACACCCCACGAACCTCCTTCTGGGAGAACAATCATGTCAATTAATCAGTCGTGTTGCAGCTTTAAATAAGATTAATTATTAATTATTAAATTATTAAATTAAATTAAATTAATTAAAACTTTCTTCGACCGTTTTGATTATCTTTTTTATTTATGACATTAATAAGATTCTGACTTTTGACAAATGTCATCATTGCCGCACATTTTCAAACAAATTGTCAAAAGCACTGCCAATGATTAATACAGTATGTTTCTTTTTGTTGTCGATTATTGGAATTAACTTTTGTTTGATAATTTAATGTTTTATCTTTTGTTCTAATTAAAAAGAAATTACCGTTAGAGCATTTCTGAGAAGTAACCCTATGTGGGATTTCAGGGTTTGTCCAATGGCTAAGGTCACCCTGTATTTAAAAACGTAAACATTAAAGTTTTTGGGATATATGTATAGTAGACTATTTATACTCCACATTGATACCATAAGAAGTTAATAAAACTGCCTGAAAGTTAGAGAGGACTATGGAGGAGATTACTGTTTACTAGCTTTTGACTTAACTCCTGGCCCCTGTTTCACCAACGTGACAGGTGCGACGAATTGTAAAATCACTGTTGCTGACGTCACAGGCATCCATGAACTACGGTTATCGCTTACCATCGGGCGGGCCGTATTCCTGTTTGCCACCATCATTGCATTATCAAAAAAAAACTTTATGATATCGGAAAAAAAACAGATATTTCTCTTGCTAAGTTTATGACAATTGTCACAGAAACACAGCAATTGTCACGAAATTCCGACATATAACTCATTACCTGTCAAGAATTACCTACAATTCTTCTAGATCTTTGACAATTGTCAGAAACTTCACAGGAGAAATATCTGTTTTTTCCGATATAATAAAGTTTTTTTTTAATAATACAATGATGGTGGCAAACAGGAATACGGCCCGCCCGATGGTAAGTGGTAATCGTAGCCCATGGATGCCTGTGACTTCAGCGATAGTGATTTTACAATTCGTCGCACCTGTCACCGATGTGAAATTGGGGCCTGGCCTCTATTTCACTACGGTGGCAGGTGCGACACTTGTCGACATCACAGTTGGTACTGACGTTACAGGCCTCCATAGGCTACGGTAACCGCTTACCATCAGACGGGCGGTGTGCTTGTTTGCCACCAACATGTTAATAAAATAAAAACTCCATTATATCGCCAAATACTAAGTACTTATTTTGCGAAGCTAATGACAATTGTCACAAGAAACACGACAATTGTCGGTAATTCTTGACAGCAAATGAGTTCTGTGTAACACTATATGAGTAAAATGAATATAGGCGTGGAATCGAATGTATTTGCAGCCAACAAAATGCCAGTGTTTGTTCAGCTACCTGTTCACCTGTTTAAATTGCTTATTATCAATTTAGATCCGGATTTTAAACCTGGCTGACATCGGATAGGGTTACATATCAGAATACCGAAAACTGATTTACCTAATGTTGAATCACCTATGCTTGATTCACCTATTTTTAAATGACCTATCGATCATTTTACCTAAACATTGACTGACCTAAGTTTATAATACCTAAGCTCAAATAACCTAATGGACGAAACACCTAATGCACGATATACCTAATGTACGTTTTACCTACTGCAGGTTTCACCTAAAGCTATTATACCTAATGAACGAATCACCTATAGCTGATATACCTAATGGACGATACACCTAAAGCTGATATACCTAATGAACGATGTACCTAAACTTGATTTACCTAATGGTCGAAATACCTAAAACTGTTAAACCTATCGCACGAAATACCTAAAGTTGATATACTTCCTGAACGAATTACCTAATGTCGATATGCCTAATGCACGGAATACCTAAAGTCTATATACCTAGTACAAAATTCATATCATTTTGCGGAATGATCCAAGTGGCAACCAACTCCACCCAATAAATCGTATGATTTCCCAACCTTAAAGTAGAAACTGTTTGTTTGGATAACAACTTAAAAATACACTTTTTGAAACGCTACTTTTTAGGTAGTAGACTGATTTCGTAAGTCTAATACAAAATGAGTTATCTTATCTTATCAAAAACTTAATTTTTGTAAGTCAACATCATGACGATGAAATAAAAGTCGGTTTTGGCACTGTTTGGTCGCAGTTAACCTAACACGCTCCTCCTCGCTTTGCTCGTCGTCGCACCTATCTCGACTCTGGCAAATGACTAGACCTTATATTATAATAAAAAATGGTAAGCCAATTGAATGATTTGGCTAAAAAAATTATACCAAATGTTGTATGTACTAATAATATTCTACTAAACAATAATTATATTTTTGATTTTAGGTACATATTTCGTTCATTAAGTCCATCAACTTCAGGTATTTCGTGCATTAGGTGTATCAAATTTAGGTATTTCGTTCATTAGGTATGTTAACTTTAGGTAATGCGATCATTAGGTATACCGACTTTAGGTAATTCGTGCAGTAGGTATGTTAACTTTAGGCAATTCGATCATTAGGTATACCGAGTTTAGGTATTTCGTGCATTAGGTATATCAACATTAGGTGTTTCGTGTATTAGGTATATTAGCTTTAGGTATTTCGAGTATTAGGTGTTTCAACTTTAGGTAAATCGAGCATAGGTATTCTGAGCTTAGGTAAACCAATTGTAGGTGAAACGTGCAATAGGTAATTCGTTCATTAGGTGTTATGAGCTTAGGTTAATTGATCATTAGGTATTTAAAAAAATAGGTGAAACGAGCTTAGGTGATTCAACATTAGGTAAATCAATTTTCGGTATTCTGATATGTAACCTCGGATAGCCATTTATATTGATGTCAATGGTGTTGGTGAATATTTTAATTCATTCGGGCGAAAACCGGAAGGTTGGTTGGGTATCATAAAATGTTCATGGAGAGAAATTGTAAAGGCCCCAGTACACAATGGGCCATTGCCGGCCACTCCAAGGGACGCAGCCATGCGGTAGAATGAGATAGCAATATCATTTGCTCCCTCTAACGCATAAATGCGTCCCTTGGAATGGCCGGCGATGGCCCATTGTGTACTGGGGCCTTAAGATATGGTATTGTAATCAACAACTGCAAAGTTTTTTTTACATCGGTTTGTGGCAAATACTGTTTAGTTTATCTTTATTTTAAAACGAAAAATGTCAACTTGCATGTTTTCTCCACTGTACACAGAATAAGTAATGATGTTACTATATCTCATATGTTCAGAATATTACTTGAATAAACTTATTATCCTATATAAAATGTGTGTTTTTATATTTCTAAACCCAGTTTCTAAGTAGATTGCACATACATTATAGTCACATTAAAATTCCATTTTGCGAAATAAAGAATTCAACATTTAACTTTGCAAAAGTAGATAATTGTTATTAGAATATTTTCTAAAAGCAATAAAAATAGATTAGGTTAGATTCGAGCTACAATGACATTAGGTTGGGTTCAAGGTAAGGTTGCAGGGCCTCAACAAGGGAAAAAAAATCGGGCAAGTGCGAGTCGGACTCGCGCACGAAGGGTTCCGTACCATATAAAAAACAAAAAAAAAGCAAAAAAAAACGGTCACCCATCCAAGTACTGACCACTCCCGACGTTGCTTAACTTTGGTCAAAAATCACGTTTGTTGTATGGGAGCCCCATTTAAATCTTTATTTTATTCTGTTTTTAGTATTTGTTGTTATAGCGGCAACAGAAATACATCATCTGTGAAAATTTCAACTGTCTAGCTATCACGGTTCGTGAGATACAGCCTGGTGACAGACGGACGGACGGTCGGACGGACGGACGGACGGACGGACGGACGGACGGACAGCGAAGTCTTAGTAATAGGGTCCCGTTTTACCCTTTGGGTACGGAACCCTAAAAAGGGGGAGGGACTGTTGGCCTGGCTAAGTGAGCCAGAACTCACCCACTACTCCCTACTACTGCCGTAAGCAGGTAATGAATTCCCAATGTATTAGGTATAGGTTTAATAAATTATAAATATATTTCATTAATTACATAATAATATACAAATATGTAAAAGCATAAAGTAATAAATAAGCCTACAGTAATCACGTATACCGGTCCCACGGATGCGGATGTTGCTTACATAATCTCGTCTGTCAAGGAGTTTCGGCAGGAAAGGCCTTGGCAGACTTAAAAATTTCCGAAATGAGGGTTCATACCTACCGACTGGAATTGGTTTCATGGAGGTATCAGATGGGTTAATGTAGGGTAACTGATGTACACCTTGCTAACATAATCTCGTCTGCCAAGGTGTTTCGGCAGGAAAAGCCTTGGCAGACTTATATATTCATGAAATGAGGGTTCATACCTACCGACTGGAATTGGTTTCATGGCGGTATCAGATGGGTTAGTGTACGGTAACCGATGGTCATCTTGCTTATAATCTCGTCTGCCAAGGTGTTTCGGCAGGAAAAACCTTGGCAGACTTATATATTCCTAAAATGGGGGTTCATACCTACCGAATGGAATTGGTTTCATGGTGGTATCAGATGGGTTAGTGTAGGGTAACCGATGGCGACCTTGCTTACATAATCTCGTCTGCCATGGTGTTTCGGCAGGAAAAGCCTTGGCAGACTTATATATTCCTGACATGAGAGTTCATACCTACCGACTGGCATTGGTTTCATGGTGGTATCAGATGGGTTAATTTAGGGGTCCCGATGGTCACCTTTGAGAGCGTCTGCCAAGCACTTCCGGCAAAAAAAATAGTGGCAGACTTCGCTTTTCTGTGTCTACATGTAAATTTCTAACTGCTGCCATAACTACTATCTCGGTATCAGATGGGTTAAATCAGCCCCTTTTTTCGCACCGGAAGTGGCCTTCTTTTTCGTACTTTCGGCAAGTTCCGCAGTGGCAGACTATCGAATTCGGACTTAGCATAACTTTTCTGGGAAACCATTGTGCATTTCATCGTGGTATCAAGTCGGTTAGAAATTTTGCGGCCGGCTCTTCTACCATCTCCTTTACACTCTCATGTATAATATGCTCGGTAGAGATGTTAGTGTAACTTTCACGTCATAAAATCATTTGTCCACTACAAACATTGACGAAGCAACGGTATAAGTACAGTACAGACAAACAGGTCAGAGACCAAAATATCTGATTCTGTACACCTGGTTTCATAACGTCATTGCGACGCGTTCATCCTACATATTACATTACGAGCGAGTTGTCCGAATACTTTGACCGTGTTGTAAATACGAGTTCGGACTAGTTCGGAGTGCGCCGTACCTCATGTTACTCCGTATAAATCGCAGTTCGCGAACAAATTACAACGAACTTCGCCATTTATCCACTGCTATAAATCGTTGACCTTCTGTTCCTTTCGACCTTAGGGAGGTGGCACTATATTCCACGGCTTTATTGGCATGCCTTGCTTGACTAGTGCCGTGCGCTCGTATAACCGCACTGCTCTGCCATTTACTAGCAGACATAAAGTAGTACGTCGAACCTTGTGGCCATTTGCTTTATTAATTCTAAGTATCCTATCTCGCCCCGAAGTACATAAATCTCTCAATCGCGCTCGGTCAGTAAATTCGAATCTGTAGATAATAATTATTAAAATTATCCACTTGCCTGCTCTTTTAATCGAAGATCTTTGTTTGTTTTAGCACTATTAATATTACTTTCACGTCCCACACGAGCCCATTACATCCATAGTGGCAATAGGTATAAAACAAGCACCCGCCAAATTAGTTTATTACTTTATTACCTTGCCACTTAAACTAATATTGCCGCAGTGAAACTGACGCAGTATTGTTCTGACTTGCCAAAGTACTAAAATAATATGTAAGGAAAGTTATCCAGGTTATACCTACTCCCTATATTGCATTTGTTTTGTATGAATTAGACTTGCAAATTCAATTTGCTATTGAAGAGTTTTAGTGTCTATTGTTTATGTTACTGGGTTTTATACGTATAACACAGCTTATAGCCCTACTAAATAAACAATACAGTAGGTTATTATTATTACTTCCATTAATAATCACAATAAATAAATACACGGCTCACTTAAAAAGTTCTGAATCGACATGATGTGTAAATGTAACATTTTTAGAGTTCCATTGCCTCGTGCCGTGACTTATTTACAGTAATAGAAGGGAAAGAAGGAAAACAGTCGAAGAAAGGATCTCCATCTTTCTTTGGAAATCGGTTAAGTCATAATTCCTCGAATCGCAAGACGTACCCAACTCAAAGTGAATACATCAAATCTTAAATTCTCGCTGGGTCGTTACTTAAAGCTACCGCTGAATCATGGATGTGGGGCGTCGTAACTCATATCATAAAACTGCAGGATACATTTAATAAATGAAGGCTGTTGAACCTAGGGTTGCCAACTTTTTTTTGGTGGAATATAGTATTTTCCAGAATAATGCATCAAAAATATAGTACCTTTTAAAAAAAATATAGTACTCTTAGATAAAATACTAAACGAGTGAAATATACGTTTTAATCGGAAATATAGTATTTTAGCGTACTATATATTTTTCCAAAAGTATATAGTACAGAGAGCCAAAATATAGTACAATACTATATAATATAGTACGGTTGGCAACCCTAGTTGAACCCGCACGTGCTATTCTTGCGTGTCTTGTCGTATACAATTATTATATATTTATAAGATATTTCCTTCGGCTCTATGGAGAAATAAAAAGCAGACGCCTCCTGTCTGTCGAATGTAATTTAAATGCATGTGTCATTTTTACGGAGTCGAGTCTCGGTAGGTTCAATGATGATGATTTTTTTTTCTCCGCAAGTTACTCTGCATACTCGTACCCGTACCACATCAGTAGTTCAATTAGGCGTTAAACTTTTACGCCAAGCTTACATAATGGCGTGTGTGCAGCAGTAACTATGTGTCATCTACCTTAAGTATACCTACTTCTCCTACATAAATAAGCATTACTGATTGAGTTGACCTAAACCTTCAATCCAGGTGGCGTAATTTAAGCGTCAAATCCTGTCGTCTGTCAAAACCTTGGAAATATGCATTTATCAGTATACATTAAAATACGCTAGCTACTGTTAATCGTCAAATAAATGCCAAATATTGTAGGCTAGGCAGGTGAAGTGCAATATGTCATGTCGTGAATGACGCTCCCATCGGCCATGACTAACAGACTTCACGCGCGCCCTTGACCTACCCACCACTGCCATCAGCTCGCCGGAACACACTTAGGCCTTTACGTTAAACAACAGTGGAACCATCTAGCATTATACTGTGTGCATCGTTATTTGCGTTATTTGACATCTGTCACTCACAACAGCAATACAACGTAAAACGTCTTGCACATCGAAATCACAAAGGAAAACAATTGCACTGCAAACGTTTACGTTCTACGACTTTTTTTTTTTTAATTTTAGGGTTGGCCGGACACCACCGTTATGAATCGGTAGTCGTATAAGTAAATCGATATGAATTTTTCATTTTTCTTTTAATAAAAATAAGGAAAAGGTGGATAATTAACTGTAAATATGGATATATTTATCGTCACATAACAGACAACAAATTTGACACAAATAACATAAATAAACTTTAAAATGGATCCCCAGTTAGTTTAGATTTTGACGATGGGTGCTACCTACTCGGTCGGTGTATTAAATGCGTTTACCTTGCGGAAAAACCATATGATTCTAGCTTTATTTAAATCTCAAATAAAAATTAATTATACGTCACAATTCGATACCTCAGTCTACGTGCCATCCAATCGTAATCGCTTGCTGTGACAACCGATTTGGGTTAGTTACATCTCTATATACGTCAGTCATAATGTGTCAAATACAGTATACTCACTTTTGAAAACAAATATACTTTTTGATGAATAAAGCTAAATTTAATTTTAAGAGCGCCACCTGGTGAGTTAAATCTTACCTAAGGGGTCGTCCAGAAATCATGTGATCATATTTGGCCTATTTTTGACCCCCCCCCCCCCCAAATTTGCCCCCGAGTAAAGCACAAAATTTTTCACCACACCAACCCGAAGCAAAATATTAAATGTAAAATATCAAACAAAATCAAACCAAATCAAATCCAAATGAATGTTATTAAATATTTATCATCCAAAATCAATGTGAATAAAATGCAACTTCGCTATCAGTTTTTGAAGTAAGTAAGTAGTAAGTAAGCCTTTCCGAGCTGATGTGGTGAAAAAGTATATACAGTGTAGAAAGATATGTTGGGCCCTGGAGGGAAACTACCTTAAATCCTTAAGTTGGCTCATTTTACTTAAAGGACTAGGACCTTAGGAACTAGGTACCTACCGAGTAGTAGGCCAAAGTTAGGCGGTGCGATGACGATGGCAGCCTGAATATTTTATACTGAATATAAATGAAACAGCATATTATTCTAATTAATATTTATTAGCGTATAATTTATAGTTAAATTATTAATAACTTAGGACTTGGCAATCGTTGTACAAGTTGGTATACAATTATTACTTTATTTAAAATGGGTCTTTCTATTCCATTGTTTTATTATGAAATGAACTTTATGCGCAAAATTTTAAACGCTTTTATTTATCTGTAATTATCATGTCAATTGACAATGTTGACATAGTCACTGCCAAGTTCGAATTAAAATAGCAGTTACCCCAGGGACGCATTTGAACCAACTGTCCTTATCATATTGTTTGGAATATGCATAATCTCTCTCAATCCCAGTCTAAAACCAATACCGGAAACCTTTCATATGTAAGTTATGTAACCGAAATCACGTTTTACTTCGTCGATGTATTGCGGCTTTGCAATTGCACCGAAGCGAAGGGTTTTAATAAGGCCCTACAGGTGCGGCGGGCTCAAGAGACGCTTGAACCGTCTGGAATGATCCATTCCCGTTTCCTTTCCGCCCCACTTTTAATGTGAAGGACACTTGCCTATTCTTAGACGTTCACAAGGGTCATTTATATTATAAAAGTAATTATTCAAAGGACCTTTCGGCCTTATTTCGAGCAGACCTACCTAATTGTCATATGAATGGAATATGAAGCGAAACCTAGAAGCCGAACACGCGATGCCTGAAGCTATTACTTTGAAAAACATTCCTAGCGTCGAGGACAGGGTGCGGCTAAGATCTATTAGGCTATTTGCGTTGTTTTTCTGTAGAATTCTATCAGTGCAGTATTTATACTCGTAATATCATGATTGAGGGTGCGCCATGTTACGGAAATTTGTTGGTACTAATTTCTAGCAATGGCAACAACTTTAATAATAGACAACATCTACCCTCTATGATAGTTGTCAATATTGACAATGTAAACATTGCTTTGTCTAGTTTCGTGTGAATTATTATTAGACTGCAATAATCATGCCGAAAGTTTTAGATTTTACAGAGAAAAAGTTGTAAATAGTGTAAATAGTTATTTATTGGAAAAAAAACGTGCGGGAGAGAAATTTCTTCCATTAGAAAACATAACGAAATGACCACCTGAATTGACGGGTAAGTTTCAAACTTATGGACAAATGTCACTATAGTCAGGTCGTCACGATTTGGTTGATGTCTTGTAATAATTTGATTTGTGTATTAGGTGTATCGCATGCATCGGTATCACGGATTGCTAGCGAAGGGCGTAAGGGCGGAATTAAACGACCAAACCTAAAAAAAAGAAAACAAAAAAGAAAATAGATTTGGATGATTTTGATTTATGTGTCATACGTCGTAAAATTCACGAATTTTATAGCGTAAAAACCGAAGAAATATCCAAACATCAAACTTCGCACTTATTAAGAGCGCTATTACATTTCGGCGTTGAGCGAGTTTAGGTATTTTACGCGCTGCGGCAGGCCGTGCGAGCTCAGTATGCCGATCCCTTCTACCACACTTGCACTACAATGATGGATTGAACATTCTTGATCCTTCGCGAAGCATATTGAAATCAACCATAACAACACTAACTGTACTTAACTTTTAAAGTTCTAAAACTGTTATTTGGTAAGTACGAAAATACTAAATGCAGTGCAAATGTACATAGGGGCTGTTCATAAATTACATCATCTATTTTTGACGATTTTTGACCCCCCCCCCCCCCTCAAATCATCCAAAAATCAAGCTTCGGATGAATCTGTTTCCTCCTACGTCATGTTACCATCATCCGATGTCCAGACCCCCCCCCCCCCGTCCACTCCTCCCATTTGAAACGACGTAATTTATGAATAGCCCCATACTCGTACTTATGAAGGTATATTACTCGAAAGAAATTATAGGTACCTACTCGCTTATTTACATGTTTCGTCATTGCATTTGGTACCTATAGGTTGTAAAGTTTGTATCAACGAGGGTTTAAAAACGAACTGGTACTGAGGATCTGATGATGATTAAGGTGGTCACGGATACCAATCAACCATGTAGTAACATGATTAGGCTCGTTTAATTCGTCTCAACAAGATCTTTGACACTGAAGATACACAGGGTCTGATGATGGAGCTGGAAGGTGGCCACGGGTACCAGTCTATCATGTAACTAAACAACTTCGTGTTTGGGCTCGTTTGATTCGTCTCAACAAGATCTTTGACACAAGACAGTACTCAGGGTCTGATGATGGAGCTGGAAGGTACCATTACCAATCAACCATGCAACTAAACCACTTCGTGTTTGGGCTCGTTTGATTCGGCTCAACAAGATCTTTGACTTAAGATAGTACTCAGGGTCTGATGTTGGAGCCGGAAGGTGGTCACCGGTACCAATCAACCATGCAACTAAACCACTTCGTGTTTAGGCACGTTTTATTCATCTCAACAAGATCTTTGACACAAGGTAGTACTCAGGGTCTGATGATGGAGCGTGAAGGTGGCGACGGGTACCTGTCTATCAGCTCCATCATCAGACCCTGAGTAGTATCTTGTGTCAAACATCTTATTGCGACGAATCAAACGAGCCCAAACACGAAGTGGTTCAGTTACATGGTAGACTGGTACCCGTGGCCACAGTCCAGCTCCATCATCAGACCCTGAGTACTAACTTGTGTCAAAGATCTTGTTGCGACGAATCGAACGAAGCCAAACACGAAGTGGTTTAGTTGCATGGTTGATTGGTACCGGTGACCACCTTCCGGCTCCATCATCAGACCCTGAGTACTATCTTGTGTCAAAGATCTTGTTGAATGAATAAAACGAGCCTAAACACGAAGTGGTTTAGTTGCATGGTTGATTGGTACCGGTGACCACCTTCCGGCTCCATCATCAGACCCTGAGTACTATCTTAAGTCAAAGATCTTGTTGAGCCGAATCAAACGAGCCCAAACACGAAGTGGTTTAGTTGCATGGTTGATTGGTACCGGTGACCACCTTCCGGCTCCATCATCAGACCCTGAGTACTATCTTGTGTCAAAGATCTTGTTGAATGAATAAAACGAGCCTAAACACGAAGTGGTTTAGTTGCATGGTTGATTGGTACCGGTGACCACCTTCCGGCTCCATCATCAGACCCTGAGTACTATCTTGAGTCAAATAAATACATATAGAATGTCAGGTCGTTTCAAATATTTTTAATCCTGTCCGGTAGTTTATTAAACTGTACCATTATAATACTATAAAAACAGTGCTAGGATCAAAGTCTCTCGTTGCGGTTTACACGCACACAGTATAGCGTTTTACACGGCGCCCGCCGCACACAATGATAAAAAACCTCGTCGTCGCCGTTGAAAATGTGCGGAGCCGACCGACACACGTCCTGCCTCTACAAGCTCTGCCGCGGCACTGAGCTGGCGCAGCGCGCGTCATCGGTAATATAGAGTAGTTTTCAAAAAATTGCCAAAAAATTATAGTAGAATTTCATAAACACTAATGTATACCAACAGTATAAGCAAACGTTGCAGATTGCTTGAGTATGAAAATGACTTCGATATTAAGTAGATTTTCGTAGGAATTGACACTTGTTTCGGAGAGAAAATAGAGTTCGTTTTACTTTGATTTTCTCTTTCTCAAAGGTATGTAGGAAAAATATAGTTTGATATGCCTAAAGTACAGGGTATTAGTAATACAAAATAACCAGGCTTAGCAGAGTAAAATTCTCAACATTTCCAAATAAGAGCTCGCCATTCAGTGCTTCACGGGGTTTTTCGGAAACGACCATCAGAAAAAAAATCATTAAGTACTAATTTAATAAGTCCTTTTTCTAATATTTACAACGATATTTATAAAGATAAGAAGACGCTTTTACTGGAACAAGTACTCATTGTTTCTAATAATGAGCGCAAAGTCCTGAATTTCGTCGACTAGTATCATCAATTTTGCATTATTTCGACTTTTCTTGTAAGAGCGCTCTTAAAGTTGTCGGAATAAAACAAAAATCATTGCCAATTTCCATTGTCCCCACTATACAAATTGTTGCTATATAAAATTCAAAACGAGCGCCCTCTTGACAATACTCCCAAAGTTCTGGTTTACCTATAATATACTTATACATATACTTTAGGTTTGATCTTGTAACTGTAAAGGTAGATGTTGATATTTCATTGTAATCGTATTGTCAAATCACAACACAACGTACGTACTTAATACATAAAAATCTGTTGTTACTCCCATACAAATATTTTTAGTGTAAATATTTTTTTATTTTAGTGATATGAGCGGAAGCTTCAAGAAATGATTTTAATTATTTTCCAATTCACTTTATAGAGTTCTCAAAATCTTTAATACAAGATTTTCAATAGTAATTATGTGAACTATGAAAGAGTACGTAAGTACTTTTGTTGTTCAACTTGGCATTTAGAAAAGCTGAGTCCACCTAGAGCCCGCCGACCCCGGCTTAAAGCTTTCAAGTTTAAGCCTCTGCAGTCGAGATGAAATGTTACACTTCCCAGTAATCAGTATGAAGGTTTGAACGTCTTTTCGGAGCCAGAAGACTTTAAATAACTTTTGATACAATGACGCAATGTAATGACCCATAGGTACAATGTAACGAATATAACTGCACTTAGTAAAAAATGTAACTGCTATAATATATGTATAATATTGACCAAATCAGATATCACTCAATGGGGGCAACTTTAGTCATGGAGAAGCAGTGTTAATTGCAAAAAGCTACAATACTTAAGTAATTAAAAAAAGGTTTAGCTTTACAAAATAATAGGGTCTGCTTATTGTGGTTTATTCTCAATGTCAAACAAATCTTCACCTCGCTCAGAACACGTTCATTTCTTCGAGTGGTTACCTACCTATCAATTTCTTAAATGTCAGCACAATAAGTACCAAGTACCTACGACTCCAAATAAAATCCATAAAACTGCAATATTCAAATCTAGCTCGAAGTTCAAGGTCGACGGTGAAATAACAAAATGGGTGAATGCAGCGGCGCGCTCACGCGACGCCCGGGCTCGGCCCATCAGTCATAGATATTTATTACCAAAGCCTGCCGCAACGGCAACCAACACTGACCTAGTTTCAGCTGTACAAGCGAATCGCAACGCTGGGCTGTTCAAATCGCTCATTTACCGCATAATCTCAGGCTTACCAGCATAAGTATGATCTTAGCAACGGATGTATAGGTCAAGTCATAGTAGATACTAGTTTACAGACGAGACGAAATGTTTTGTGAAGGATGTAGCTGGCTAGCTGCATACACGCTCCCTCGATGCCGCCGGCTTTGCTAAGCAATGCTTTGCCTTTGCTTCATATACTCCAGTAAAGATACGGTTACGTTAAACATTAATTAGTAATAGGCAATTTTTTTTTTATTCCTGTTCTTTAGATCATTTTAAGATACTTTATTTTCGAATCCAACAAACTTTCTGTCCGGAAGTAGGTAAAAAAAAATAGTTAAAAAAAAGAGCCGTTCTTGTTTGTTAAAAATAGTAATAGTATTTTTAGTTCGTAAACGTGACGAAAATAATATTTATAATGAGTCGACAATGGAATCAGTCAAAATATTAACACGGAAAATAACTAATTCAATAAATGGCGGGGCCTCACGGATATACGTCGTAACTTGATATAAAAAAAAAGTAATAATTAGGTCTTTGATTGAATTACCATAAAACTACCTCATTAAGCTATTTATCCGAGAATCTGACATCAATATTATTTGTATCACTTGTATATATATTTACGCCTTAAACATGCTAGAAAAAATGGTTATAGATATAATTTCTTGCAGACTTTGTTCTGATAACGTTCAAAGTGATATTCAATACATAATCACACAAAAATATGGTCAATGTAATAAATATGTGCATTTTAACAAATTCGCTAAATGAAACTACCAAATTTGAACTCTTTGCGCTAATGCTAAGGATTACATTTCCTTGCGGCGCGCGGGGACAGTTTCAATGCGGGCGGTGGCGGGAGTTAGTGCCAAGGACGCGTGGATAGTATGTAGGTAAGTATGTACTTACCTACAAGTTGCTACAAGTGACAGGCCAATTCGAACGTGCGCGGGCGTCTCGCTCGCACCAAATATTTGTGCGGCCAAGTTTGAGCAAAATGAACGCGCGCGTGAATGATAGCTGATTAAAAATAACTGATATCATTTCCAATATTATTGGTTGATGTTCAAATTATATTCGTAATTATATACGTCAATTATGACCCACTACAAAAATAAAAATTGCGCATGACTATCTATCGTTCTTATTTAATTTCAGAATGGCATAGTGTGGAGTGGCATTATAAAAGGAATACTTATTATCGTAGTCATTTGACAGTTTTGGTGACACTTTCACATTCTGTCACAGCGAAGTGTGTAGGCCCACTCTTTAATTTGATATTAACGTCTATCCAACAACTTTGTCAGTAGAAAAAGGCGCGAAATTCAAATTTTCTATGAGACAATAACCCTTCGCGCCTAAGCGTCTGTAGACTTTTTTTTTCAACAAACGTATTATATTGACTATTTCGTGCTCTTTCAATTCATAGTTTACGTTCCATAATAAGTATAACATAGTAAGTTCCATAATAAGTATAACATAGTATAATAAGAGTCGACGTGAAATATATGTTTACACTTTTGCACCTTACTCCTTTGCAATAAGGCGAAAAGTACGGCTTTAAAATGACAGCGTTTTACACAAAAATAAAACGCTAATTAAATAACTTACCATATTCGGAACCTAAGAATAAATAATATTGAGAGTGGCAACACTGTCGTAGGGGGCTATTCATAAATTTAAGTCATTTCAAATTGGGGGGGGGGGGGGGGTCTGGACATCGGATGATGGTAGCATGACGCAGGAGGAAACGGTGTCATTCGAAGCATGATTTTTTGATGATTTTAGGGGGGGGGGGGCGACAAAAATCGTCAAAAATAGATGACGTCATGTATGGACAGCCCCTAGGTCGTATTGTCTTTTTCTAGCATATACCTCCCTCTCTCCCCCACACTCCTACCACACAGGCAGGTTGCTTTGTCAGTTATACAAGACAAATTTTCAAGTCATTGTCTCAAAATTATACATATTTGCACCATCCAGGATTAAAACTTTAGGTTCCGAATAGAGATGCACCGGATATTCGGTTACTATCCGGTATCCTATCTCGCCCTTATTTTAATATCCGGACGGATACCGGATACTAAAATAAGGGTACTAATTAACTATGCTTGATATCGGAATATAATCGTACTCGATTATTATTTTAAAACAATTTAAACGTTCCATTCACTAGCTCGCGCACTAATTTCGTACCTAGTGATAGACCTATATACCGCGCGAAAGTTCATTACGAAACAGGCCAAAACTTCCACAATGCGCACCTGAAAAACCTGAATATTTCCGCCGGCCGAATATTCGGCGGCTGAATACCGAATATTCGGCCTATGGTCAGGCCGTACATCCGGTATCCTGTATGCGGCCAAACAACTATCCGTTGCATCTGTAGTTCCGAATATGATAAGTTATTTAATTAGCGTTTTATTTTTGTGTAAATGCTGTCATTAAACAGCTGTACCGATATTCGGAACATAAGAATAATATTGAAACATGTTTGTTATCGCCTGGTGGTGGGAAGACGCCAAACCAATGTGATTATACATATCCTATGATATACTTATTATGTGTATGTAATATAATTATATTACGAGTGTTTAATTAATTATGTAGTACGTACACCCTTTATTGTAACACCTGTGAGGAGAGAGATATTTAGTAAAGTATACAATTTGATAGGTACATTTTGTAAAATTATCATTTATTGTATTTATTTATTTATTTCAAATAACAAATTGCACCTTACAGCTAATGCCAAAGCGGCACAATTTGGAACACATTAACAACATAAAGCATTTTTAACATTATTTATAACAATACAATATACAGCTAAGACACATGTATTCATTATGGTATGCTACTCTTAGGCATCTCTCTTTCTAATATCCTCTTGCACTTTCACATCACTATTCCGGATCGTTTTTATTTGCTAGATAATTTAACGGACAACTATAGTACATTGTAGGAGAGGACGGAAAACCGCTAAAAGATGGACGAGTGAGTTTGAGGGCCGACACGTTGGTGGAGGCCCTCGAATAATACGACTCCATCTTTAGCGTTTCCGGCCGAGGCATTACATAGTGCTTTTCACGACTACTGCGAGGAAATAAGGAAACATTTGGATAACTATAAGTACTAGCCCGCGATTTCTCTGGTAGCAAATTACTAGCCACTGCCTGTGCTGTCTCTTGAATTTCGGTAGGCGTCAGCGTAAGAATATCATTTTCTTCACTAGAAGAACTCATTTTTATAGCGAGCGTAGATACGTGTTTCTTATATTTTATAGTACTACCCAATTCAGTGAGAATTTTCCGATCCCGCCTTTTTTCTTTTTTATTACATTTCAGAGGCGTTTTTATGTTGTTTGCTTCAAACCGACTCTAAACTTAGAAGCGTTTTTGCTAAAAAACCACAAACAGCTACAAAAGTAAAAAACGCCTTAAGCGTGAATCGAATGAACTGACTGAATGAATGAATAGTTTGACATTTCGTGTTTTTTTTAAACAAGAAATTGGTCCTATAACTAATCTAAATTTATTTTTGAAGGAAAAAGTTGCGCCAAAAAAGACCTTTTATTGATTTTTATGTTTTAAATTATACTCATTGCTGTAGCGAACTGTCACCATCAAACATCAACATTTATTCAGCAAATAGGCCACAAGGGCACTTTTACACGTCATCATTGAATTTACATATTTCTGTCTTTCTTTTATTTTGCGATCCTGAGCAGACCATCCGTACAGCTTGTAGGAGGTATTTCCAAGGCTCTATTTCCCGTACGTAGTCGCCAGTTAAGAACCTATCCCCTTGGTGAGCGACTTTACGATCAACGTGCCCTGCCTAAGTCTCTTAATTTTACGATAACATTAATAGTTCGTCAATATATACTTACTATAATATAAAGGCGAAAGTGTGTCGGTCTGTCTGTCTGTTACTTCTTCACGCTTAAGCCGCTGAACCGATTTAGTTGAAATTTGTTATAGAGATAGTTTGAGTCCCGGGGAACGGCATAGGATAGTTTTTATGTCGGAAATCATCCCTGAAGAGAGTGCAAAGGGGGGTGGAATTGAAAGAGTTAACGAATTGCCTAGTAATTGAAGTAAGCAATGCGCGAATTGAATGATTACTATTAGCATTATACAAGCGCTATACCTACTTTAGCTGTTGTCACTAATTCCACGCAGACAAAGTCGCGGGCAAAAGCTAGTACTGAATAATAATAAAATTATTTAACTATCGAACTTGCCCATGATATTACACGAGAATCAGTTGAGATCGACCTGTAGAGGAAAACACCATCCCACCAACATACGATAACGATCAAACAGTCAACTATATGAACAAAAGTTCTCAAATGCCCTCTGAATAGGTATTTTAGTAAAAAAGACATAAAACATATGGTAAATATTGACTGTTGATTTCTTTTTTTTCTGTTTTTCTTGCACTAATAAAGTGCCGACTAATCGGCCATTTTTGCCGACTAGTCGCCGACTAATCGCCGACTACAAATGTGGCCGGATAGTCGGCTTTCCCGACTAGTCGGCGACTAGTCGGTACATCCCTAATAACTGACAAAGCAACCTGCCTGTGTGGTGGGAGTGTAGGAGCGAGGGACGTATATGCTAGAAAAGGGCAATACGACCTACGATAGTGTTGCCACTCTCAATTAGAAATGCAATGGATAGTTGTTTGGTCGGATACCGGATATTCGGCCTGACCGTCGGCCAAATATTCGGTATCCGACCGCCGAATCTTCGGCCGGCGGAACAATAAAAAAAATAAAAAATCATTTATTTCAGACCTTGGTTCATACACTTACACCAAAAAACTAATTAACTACAAACTAAATTGAACAATACCTACATTTCGGTTTTTAGGTGCGCATTGTGCAGGTTTTAACCTGTTTCGCGGACTCATTTCTATGTTCGAAATGAGTAGGTACCTACGCGTGCAAGTGAGTGGATGTTTAAATTGTTTTGAAATAATAAACGAGTAATGTACAATATGACCGTGACTGTTTCTTAAATCCAATTTGTTTACTCTGAAATCAAGCAAAGTTACTATCCGGTATCCGGCCGGGTATATTATTCTGAGGTTCCAAATATGGGTACAGTTGTTTAATTGTTGCTTAATTTGGAGATTGACCCCAATTTCATTTCTGATCAAATCGGTCGATTTGATCATCCCGTCTGGACTTCACTTAACAGCCGTAACACATTACCGCGCCGTTCAGGGTCACGGTGCGCCAAACCATAGCCTGATGTCCTGTAGGTATGTATAATGTACTTAGTCCAAAATTATGTTATTTACTAATTATGTTATTTATATGCATTAAACGTTAAATCTTAACCAATTCGATTACTATTCTATAGTGAAACACATTCAGCTTGACTAGAAAAAGCGCGGCAAATTTAAAACATGTATAAGTAAAAGGCATTTAAGGTTTTAATAGCGCTCAGAAACCTGACTTTTATCTCGATATCGTAATTTTCTAGCGACAAATCCATTATCTATACAAAACTGTCGCAAAAATGTTATCGCTTCTATATCGTGGTACAGGATAGGATGGAGCCATATACTTTACTACTTGCTTGCAAGTATCGTAATTAAGCAGTGCTAAGTAGTTAAATACGCGCAATGTATTTTTATGTCATAAATAATGTATTTATTTAATGTTAATTTAGTATTAATTATAGTATGTATATTGTTTTATCCACAAATATGAATAATTGTAGTTAATTTACCAATAAAACATAATTTATACGGCCACAAATAAAATATTAAATGCTTCTAAAGTCTGTTTGGTTATTTCTACATGGAAACGAAGTCATTTCAAATTATAAAAACATTAACTGAACACCTTATTGCCGCCTGCAGTCACCGCTCGCCGCTCAGCTATCCGCTGTCGTTAATACCACGGCCTTACGTTTTATGACACTGAGTCGCGTCAGGGGAGCGACACGGTTCGGTGCGCTTGCGTTCAGTCGAGTTTAATTATAATAATTATAATTAGTAATTATATTACCGCAAATTTTGGTTGTTTGTTAATTTGTTGGTTATTGTTATTTGTTAATTTGTTGGTTATGGTGTCGACTTTTATTGCCCTAGTCGCCAAATGATGTTACTAGTGAAATTTTAACCGACACCACACGGTAAAAATAAGTTTAACAATAATTACTTAATTAAAAATCGAATAAAAACGGTATTTCTAATACATAACTTATATTTTTTGCTATTCAATTAAAGAGTACTAACAAAATCCTAACTCAATTAATTAGTGCAAATATTTTAAGGTTTGCGATTCCTGCTCGGCCTTGCGTCGCAAGGTGCCCGGTACCACTGTATTGCAGCAATAACTAGAAATGCTTACTTTGGGGAACATTAGCAACTGTCGTTTTTGATAATTACATTTTAGTGGTGAGGGGTGGTACTTAAATGACCTCTATTGAAGCCTTAAATGGTTTAAACTTATAGGCGCGAAGATTTGATTTCCCTAAGAAAATTTTAATTTCGCGTCTTTTTCTGCTATCAAATTGGGTGTGTGTCAGTATAATAGCCCTATATAATTGGCCTATTATTGTATTAAATTTAACGCGCACGCAAAGACGGAAAGCCTGCAATTACGTAAAATTTACTTTCTTATTTACAGCACTCTTGCCCAGATTAAAGCTGATAATTAGTTCGAATCTAGTCTCCCATATTTTTTACGTTCACTGGTACATATGTTTTGACCGAGTAAATAGTAAATATACTAAATACTTTTTTAAATATTCGCGCTCGGGGCGATGGAAGTTTCATCGTTCCGTCGCCCCGCTCCATGCAACGACCAATCGCGTTAGCTCCCTGGCTCGTGCGCGGCAACTTTAAAGCAACGATAACGTTTTTGATGGTTTTTTGTGTTACGAATCATATTTCAAGCCGATTTTTACAGTATTCGACGAAAGAGAACTCATAATAAAAATCCCATATGATATTGATCTATTACCATTGTTAACCAGGCAATTAATGCACAACCCCATAAAACCTACCATACGGTATTATTTAGTGTACGATTAAATTGCAACGCTTGTACTTATTGTAATTTGGAAATAATGAGAGAAAAAATAGCCTATTACCATTTTTGAGGACGGAAATATACTGAATTTAATAATAACCGTAGGTTACTTACTTTAAATGTAGGATACAGAATTATTTTTTGTGTGATTCATGCTTAATGTCATAAAGCAAATATTTCTCTATGAGTATAAATTTAAAAAATGTTATTAATATTTTTTACAAACTTTCTGTGATTTTTTATATTTTTACATTTTTTTTTTAATACCTAAATGTAATATATTTATTTGGATTATGTGGCGACGTAATCACTAGATTTATTATCTGTTCCATACACCGAAAATTTCAGCTATTACTAATTATTTCCATTCCGCCATACTAGCCGAGCGTACCTTTCTTGGCCTAATAACATAAGCTTCGTTTTATGCATGCGCCGCGGCGGTTTCCTTTCAGAGCACCTGCTTCAATGATTTGGAACTTGTTTACGCTATTATGAACGCGATTTTATAGCAATTAAAACATACGGACACATGGTTGAATTGAGGTATGTAGGTACACATGTATGGCAGTTTTATTGCTGTTTTACCAGGAAAGGGAATAATTTATTAAACAAACATACTTACAAAGTTTTTTATTGAACTTTGCCTTGTTTACCGGACTTGAAAGAATGGAAAAGTTTTGTTTATAAGTTCATGTATAATTAAGTATAGCTACATCGTTTTTGGGTTGACGGAATGACAATGTGGCGAATGGTGAATCCAAACAAGGGCTCTAGTCGAAATAGCAAGTATGGGAGTCGTAATGCCATAAATCCATACTATATATATAAAAATAAAGCGTATGGTAAACTGGGACGCCGTCTTATCACGAAATCGGTAATGACACATGAACCGATAACTCCCGCTAAAGCTGCGTGAAATAACACGTTTTATGACAAAGTGTGATGAACATGTATTTATATTTAATGCTACTTATTCCTTGCAGGGTGCATGTACAGTATGGCTGCCTTCGGACCCGTGCTTGGATTTCTGCTTGGTGCCTATCTGCTCTCCTTTCATATGGATTCGTTTTCGGGACAAATTATAGAAATAGGTAAGATATAGCATACCAAGAATAACGGTACTATACTCTAGAATATTTTATGCAAATGTTGTAAAGTTCAACATTTATTCATAAACTGTACCTACAAACCTCAATAGTTTAAAAATAACAAACTAAATGTTGATATGATGGATAATAGGTTTTTAGGACGTTTCTGAATAACGGCATAAAGTAACATACTTAGGTACATTGTAGGTACTTATACAATTTTATATGATAAGTAGGTACTGGTTCAGTTATCAAATGAAAACACTACGAAGAAAAGATATTTGCGTGGCCTGTGTATGTGTTCGGTTGCGTGAAACGAAATCATTTTTATTCCGATTTTAAGTAACGGAAGATTTAATTAGCCGTTTTTTATAATTTTGTAACAAATCGATCTTATGTTGAAGTATTAAAACAACGTAAGTATTATAAAACTGATTTCAGTTTGATTTACGATAAGATTGCTACGATGTACATAATACGATGAGAAAGTTGAACCTATCAAATTAAATTACGTGGCAATATTGGCTAACCGTATGTGTTGTGTTGCTGTATAATTGAATTTGAATGGATAAAATCTTTAACACAGATCAACTGTTATGAATGTTGTGATCCAATAGGGTAGTTACCTAGGGTAGTTACTTAGCATATATTCAATTTTATGAGTGTGATGGGTAGAAATTTAGCTACCATATTAAATAGTAGGTAATGTAATGTAATAGCGTTATTCATAAACATCTGTGACATCTAACACGCCGTTGATAATCGTTTGTCCCTATCTGCCATTCTGACACTTGTGTTTGTTAGAACGTGACAAAACTTAACTGAGGTAGGTATGCTAAGTTTATGGATATGAGGTTAAGTAAATGACTCAATAATACCTTTAAGTTACGCATAATCAAGTTGTTAAAAATCCCGTTCAGGGCATTTATTGGTGTGTTTATCACGAATATTAAATTTGTTCCTGAGTTATGGATGTTTTCTATATATTTATCTATATAAGTATATATATAGTCGCCTAGTACCCATAGACCAAGCTTAACTTAGCTTGGGGCTAGGTTAATCTGTGTAAGATTGTCCCCAGAAAAGTCGCCGTGGTCGAAACCGGCAGGGCAGGATGATGATGATGAAGATGTACCATTCCATTCTTTACATTTCAACTAAATCCATTGTACTTAAACTCAATACGTGACAAAAAAAATATTTCTCCTCACAATTGCTTAGATCTTACGGCTCGATGCAAGTTTTTTGCTGATTGCAGATATCTAAACTAAAGAATATATGTGGAATTAATTATTTTAGATCAATACGACCACCGCTGGGTCGGCATGTGGTGGGGCGGCTTCCTGCTCTGCGGCTTCCTCCTGATACTGGTCGCCGTCCCTTTCTTCTCGTTCCCGAAGGTGCTGGTGCGAGAGAAAGAGAAGATCAGACTCGTGGAGAAAGCGGCCGCGGCTAGCGGCTCGGGGACCGCTAAGCCTCCAGTGAAACCGCCGTCCGATATAAAGGACACGGGCTATGGCAAGGATATAAAAGGTAGGTTGGTCAGAGTCATGCTATTTATCAAGTGGTTCAGGCATTTCATGCGAAATCTTTTATTCTTGTTTACATTGTGTAGCCGGCTAACTAGAGCGGTAAATGAAAACTAGGTTCTTTATAGTAAACACTATATGAAATATGTACAATAAAATAAACTAATTTCCGTCAGTACTTAAACCTAAACCAATAAAATATCGTCACTGGCCTTAACGTTCTTGAATCCCGATCTTTGTCGAACCGAACGATCAATTGTGGCCGCGGGTGCTACCGCATCCGATGACGTAGGCTCAGCAAGGTCCACGCGGAGAAAAGCTGCTGCAGCAAACATCCAAATAATAAGCAGCAACAGTGATTAAGGTAGCTCTTCAATTTAAAGGTAGAAGAAAAGGCTACATTAGTGGCATTAAAATAATCATTACAGAATTGTGCTATATCCATATCCAACAACATTTCCAAAGGAAAAATTTATGAAGAAAAAGCAAAAGACGGGCGAATCCCTTAGTTTTTTTTATTTACAACCGGCCAGTGCGCGCGGTGGCTGCACATGCAGGTTTGCCATGTTACAATTGGTGACATTCCATAACTCCAGTAAAATAAATTAGTAGCACTAAGAAACCGCAACATGGCGAAGGCCAAATAGAATCTTATAAAAGGATAATTAAAATAAAGAAAATCTAAGTATTCGTAATTCACCATAACATGGATCATCTCATGACAAAATGAATGAAACATTCACTGATTGATGTTGTTCAGTCTCATAAATGTTTACAAACAATGATTGCTCACGCATCCTAGAATAGCTCGTCTAACCAAACAAATGCATCGGCTCCTCTGAGATTACTAACAAACAATTCGATTGTCTTGAGACAGTGGATATACATGTCGCACAATTTCTATTTACTTATTGTTACATTCATAAAGGCATGTCTTCATCGTTTATAAAACTAAGTCCCCCGCCGCGTCTGTCTGTGTGTTTGTATGTTAGCGATAAACTCAAAAACTTCTGAACGGATTTTCATGCGGTTTTCACGTATCAATAGAGTGATTCTTGAGGAAGGTTTGAGTGTACAATTTGTTAAGGATATGTGACACCCGTGCGAAGCTGGGCGGATCGTTAGTAGTTAGTATAGTATAAAATGGACGGAATAGTTTGGTGTCGTAAAATCACCTAACTTCTTTGTCGCTAATTTAAGCATATACAAAACAGCGGACAGATAGACTGTAATAAAGAAATCCGGCCGTCGGACTGGGTTTACAATATCAAAACATTATAGTTTAGATTTAGAACTGACGTTACATAACTCTACTTACCGCCTTTTTTATCTTATTTGTTGTTTGTCCAATTAATAACAGTATGTTGTAAATTTCATCCTTGTCATTGTATTTCAGATATACCGGTATCAATGTGGAGACTGCTCAAGAACCCAGTGTACGTTGTGACGTGCCTCGGCGCTTGCATGGAGCTCATGATCGTGTCCGGGTTCGTCGTGTTCCTGCCGAAATACTTGGAGACGCAGTTCAGTCTCGGCAAGAGTCAGGCCAGTGTTTTCACGGGTGAGTCCATTACAACTAGACCCGTGCTCAATAGCCCGGTGTACTTGGTGCCTTGCCTCGGCGCTTGCATGGAGCTTGTGGTGGTGTCCGGGTTCGTCGTGTTCCTACCGAAATGCTTAGAGAACAGTTCAGTTTCGGCAGAAGTCAGGCCAGTGCCTTCACGGGTAAGTCCAGGACAATTATATGTACCTTTAGGTCTCCTGACCGAGTATCTGGGGCACGGAATAACATGCCTTGGAGCCTGTGGAGTTTGATTTGTAGGTATTTCTCATAGCAACGTTTTACTTCCAAAATACACACTGACGCATACGCCCGCAAAAACCAGTGTACTATAAAAATCACGTTCTGCAATACGGTCAGAGTTGTTTGTTGGTCAACGATCTAATTCTGATTAAATAAACATAAACCATTGACCGCGCTGCATTGTAAATAAATACTGCTGCAAAGAAACACATGCTGTTTTATCCATAGACGATTGTTCTTTGAATAAATATCAATAAAAAACATACATATCTACATTTCATTCCACTTTAATATATCGTCGTTGAGAATGCCAAATACGGTATGTGCGCGATTTTAATCAAATTAATTAATACCTTATGTATTTTGTTGCTAGGTAACTATTTGTCAATCAAAAATCGTGCACATAACGGATTTGGCATTCTCAACGACGATATGTGACGTTCCACGGGAAAAGGTACCTTATGAGGGTTTCTAGTTTCGGAGATATTAAATGTTTTGTAAAGAGGTGAAAAAATGCTCAATTTTTTTTTATTGTGTGATCTGAAACCTTAATGCGTAACGTTTGTTTACCTGTTTTTATTTTTGTTATAAGTTAGTTATAAGCCTAGTAATGCCGTCTCAGAGTTTAGTAGAAAAGGTACCTTATGGAAAAATGATTGAAAATTCCCAAAAAAACTAGTCAATACGGGAAAAGAAGTTTGGTAGAGAACTGTATTAGCATTCTGCAAAACTAATTTGATAATTTCAGTTCTGGTTGGAGCGCCTCGCAAATATTATAACCGTACATAGACCGACATCACAAATCCAAGTAGACTGCTATTATACCAAATCATCCTGAGGGTCGCGAAGTTGGAATCTTGACACAATGCGAATTTTAATTCGTTTGTGGTGAGCGTTCCGACTGACCATCTAGCGACCTTCACCAAGGAGGAGTTTTGGCCGAAGGGTGTCAAGTTTCGGCGGTTCCGCGGCCGGCTCCCTGACACTGCGGGGTTGCGTAATGCATCGCAGCCATAATGTGATATGTAGTGTTTAGTTTTTTAAAGTTTAGTTATAAAATATATTTTTATATAATATGTATGCTAGTTTTAAGGTATTTATGTATGGGCCATTAGTTGTCTGAAATAAAGATTTTCATTCATTCAAAGTTACTCTCGTCAAGTCTTTCTTAACTAGAATAATCTTCATTTGGTTTGGTCGCATGCAGTAAATCAGCCATTGGTTTGCTGAAAAATGCCAATACCCGACGCATTACCTTATGGAATATCTGAGGTCATTGAACCTCAATGCCGCTTATCTTCAATAGCAACCGAAATATATTATTGATAAGAAATAGACGATTTATACCATCTTAACCCCAAAATATTATTAGTTTATCCTAACTGTTCCATCATCATCATGCCTCATCATGTAACTTGACCACAAGGTACCTTTTCATTACATACAAATTATTGGTCTTTTTTAAGATTATTATGACGAAGAACTAATTAAATTGGGGGCAGTTTAATGTAAATTAATATTTTCTATTCATAAAAGATAAACTATAATATGATTGATATTTTGTAGAGATGTATTATTAGATTTATTTCCATAAGGTACCTTTTCGTAAATGTATGGAGCAAATACTGTTATTGTTATGTAAGTTTAAAGTGGCATAAGGGGTTAAATATAGTATTTAGTTGGGGTTTTAGGATTTATTTCATTTGAATGACAGAATTTCTTTCATATGTGCTCAGAAAAATTGATTGTGTGTCACATTAAAAGTAAAAATATTCAATTTTGTGATTTTATATGAAAAAGTCAGAAAATACATTTTCACCTCTAAATCGGTATTGTTTTTTGCTTAAACTGTCTGTCAGTGTCGTTTTCTAATAGATAAAATTTAAATCTTGAGAGCTCATTGCAATCAATCGTGAAAATGAAATAAAACTTTATTTTCAAGAGATTGGTTAGTATACACATAAATCAGTCGATATCAAAAGTTTCTATTTGCATTACAGAACAAGTCGCAATATTTTTTTAATCTCAGATATATAAGGCATTATTATTTGTAGTGAACTATGTAACTTACTTCAGGAACATAGTTTTTTAGGCGGCTAAACTTAAAACTTCTCTATCGTAAAGTTGCTCATTTCACAACATTATTTTCAAAAAATCATATCTCTGTAACTACGCAACCTAGAAGGTTGATCTTTTGTGTTATCGATAGCTTATTTATTGTAGATTACTGGGGTATGCATAACTCCATACCCGCCATAAGGTACCTTTGACCGTGGGACGTCACATATAGTATTAAACTTTTAGAAAGGTCCGTAAAGTTGTGTTAGGTACTCGTATGCACGCTAATTTTGATACAAACAATAAATTAACAATAAAGGATAACTATTGGGCAAGTTTTATGTGTGCATTAACCTTGGCGTAACTTTGCTGTCACGATACGATAAGACGCCGCAGTTAGCCCCAAATCCATATAGGTACGTTATATGAACTATCTATCAAGCATGTCAAGGCCTGTTGTTTAAGTTGGTTCCTCGATCAATAAGTCTCCGATTAACAATTACAATATTACGGAAATTGCTCCTTAGTAACAGCAAAGAATACCTACTTTGATAAGACTATAATTTTAACCATTTTTAATGCGTCATTGTGCCGCTCTTTAGAGCAAGGAATACATTAACCATTTAGATTTCCTTTATGGGGTCAGTTCTAGTTTTTAATCGCGGAACATTCAAACATGTAACACATTTGATTGACCGTGTTAGATTCCTAAACGTCCATCATTCCAATGTCTATTTTGAATCATATTGTTTATTGACGTAGGTAGTAAGTTTGCCGGGTTATGCCAAAGAATAGATACTTGCTTCCTAAGTCTATTTCTGTCCAACTTCAACGAAGTATTAAAACCAGGTTTAAGTAATATGTTGCCACGCGATCAATTATTCAGTGCCCATGTCCTACCGACTTTCATTGATGTTTATTGATTGATGATCGGTATTCGGTCCCAACACACCATATGTATAGGTACGTACTTTTATATTTCTGAACAAATGTTAGGTTCCCGTCCACTCAGGTTTCAACATTAAAGAATTTATAAATTACGTAGCCAATGCCACAAACAGTAATGGCTGAGAAGTTCAGGCGTCCGACTTTAATCCGGTGAGCGTGGATTCGAACCATGGCTCTTACCAATACCAATATGCTTTTTGGAACTTAAATAGATAAATAGAAAATCTTTTGAAATTTTCGGTGAAAGAAGAAATCAATTCCGCGATTAAATTCAAAGGATACCACCTTTGCATCTTATTAAGTAGATATATATATGAACGCACGAAAATGCATGTATCTATTTTTCTGTCGTCAAAAGAACAAGATTTTAAAACGATGATTTATTTTTACAGGATCGATTGCCATTCCCGGAGCATGCATCGGTATCTTCATGGGCGGCTGCCTGCTGAAGCGGCTCGAACTGCGGCCCAAGGGCGCCGTTCAGTTCGTACTGATCTCGAACACCATCTGCCTCTCTTGCTACGCGCTGCTGTTCTTCCTCGGCTGCGATAACATCCAGATGGCCGGGACCACTATTCCGTATACGAATGCCAGGTGAGTTAGCATCGATCGATACCCTAAAGTATAAACAACATTATTTGCGGTATTTGACACATTATGACTGACGTATATAGAGATGTAACTAACGCAAATCGATTGTCACAGCAAGCGATTACGATTGGATGGCACGTAGACTGAGGTATCGAATTGTGACGTATAATGAATTTTTATTTGAGATTTAAATAAAGCTAGAATTATATGGTTTTCCCGCAAGCTAAATGCATTTAATACACCGACCGAGTAGGTCGCACCCATTGTCAAAATTGAAACTAACTGGGGATCTATTTTAAAGTTTATTTATGTTATTTCTGTGTCAAATTTGATGTCTGTTAAGTGGCGATAAATATATCCATATTTACAGTTAATGATCCACCTTTTCCTTATTTTTATTAAAAGAAAAATGAAAAATTCATATCGATTTACTTAGGTGACTACCGATTCATAACGGTGGTGTCCGGCCAACCCTAAAATTAAAAAAAAAAAGACGTAGAACGTAAACGTTCGCAGTGCAGTTGTTTTCCTTTGTGATTTCGATGTGCAAGACATTTTACGTAGTATTGCTGTTGTGAGTGACAGACGTCAAATACCGCAAATAATGTTGTTTACACTATAGTTATAAGAATAAGAACCAGTGCCGTAGTAGGAATCTCAAAGAGTCGCATATATTGTTTTTAGTGATCTAAGAACATTGTGTACATTAGTTGAGTGACTTGAAGCCGCATGCGGTTCGCGAGCCGTGGTTTGCCGATCCCTCCCCTCGTTGTTACTTAGGATGGTATTCCATGTGTCCAATATCTTGTTCCAATGTGTATTTTCGTCTCACATTTTGCTTAATGAGATAGTCAGACGCAATGCACATTGGACAAAGAAATTGGATAGGTGGAATACCACCTCAGAACAGTTTATCACTAATTTTGCAGATAGCTTTCCAAGCCCGCGCTGTGTCAGTCGTTCAGTTCGTGTTTGTGTATATGTTGAAAATAGTAATTATTTCATGTTTTACTAAATACACGTGTATTTGTGGTTCTAGTAACCTGGAGCCGTTCAAGGTGAACCTGACAGCGGCGTGCAACTTCAACTGCCTGTGCACGGAGACCGACATGGAGCCGGTGTGCGGCAACAACGGCCTCACGTACTTCTCGCCTTGCCACGCGGGCTGCTCGGACTCCTTCTCCTCGCGGTCCAACTTCGCCAACTGTGCTTGTAAGTGGACCCAACGTCTTCTAGTAACCTGGAGCTGTTCAAGGTGAACCTGACAGCGGCGTGCAACTTCAACTGCCTGTGCACGGAGACCGACATGGAGCCGGTGTGCGGCAACAACGGCCTCACGTACTTCTCGCCTTGCCACGCGGGCTGCTCGGACTCCTTCTCCTCGCGGTCCAACTTCGCCAACTGTGCTTGTAAGTGGACCCAACGTCTTCTAGTAACCTGGAGCTGTTCAAGGTGAACCTGACAGCGGCGTGCAACTTCAACTGCCTGTGCACGGAGACCGACATGGAGCCGGTGTGCGGCAACAACGGCCTCACGTACTTCTCGCCTTGCCACGCGGGCTGCTCGGACTCCTTCTCCTCGCGGTCCAACTTCGCCAACTGTGCTTGTAAGTGGACCCAACGTCTTCTAGTAACCTGGAGCTGTTCAAGGTGAACCTGACAGCGGCGTGCAACTTCAACTGCCTGTGCACGGAGACCGACATGGAGCCGGTGTGCGGCAACAACGGCCTCACGTACTTCTCGCCTTGCCACGCGGGCTGCTCGGACTCCTTCTCCTCGCGGTCTAACTTCGCCAACTGTGCCTGTAAGTGGACCCACCGTCTTCCATAAATAGGTTATTGTAACTAACTATTTTGGCTCAGCAATCCAAAGAGAATCTTGGCCTCCGAAACGAGAGCGTGCCACCTGTCCCTACTGTAAACCTTAACAATTTTCAACAATTATCGAACTGCTGCTGATAACGAGTCCCTCAAACAGAAAGATGTCCGGTTTTGAGTTTGGAGCATCCAGAACACATGAATTGTACCTACTTAAAAGTCTAACTAAAGTATTTTCTCTATATTTGGGCGTACTATGTCGCTTTAGCCTTTCAGTGGTACGTGGGGAAGCTCACCACCAATGACGAAACGCATGCTCGGGTTTGCGATAACTGAGCTCGTTTTTAGGGTTCCGTAATAAGATAAGTAATGTTGTCGTCAGGCGTGGCGGGCAACGCGCGCGGCATGGCGGGCGTGCTGAGCGGCGCGTCGGCGGCCGCGCTCACGGCCGCGGCCGCGCGCGAGTACAGCGACGTCACCGTGGTGCCCGTGGCCACGGCCGGCGCCTGCAACCCGCCCTGCAACACCATCTTCCCCTTCCTGGTGCTGCTCTTCTTCATGACCTTCGTGGTGGCCGTCACGCAGATGCCGCTGCTCATGATCGTGCTCCGGTAAGCGTTTCGAAAAGGAGTTATTAAAAAGTGTTTACTTCATACACCAATTAATTGATCATATTCATATGCTTCTCTCCAATTAGGAAAACCCAACATAACCAACATTAAAGAATTTTAACTTTTGACGTGTCAGTCAATCGTGTCATTTGACATTCTATGAGTCATCTCATCTCGATCTTGCGCAGAAGGTATCACTCGATTCAAAAGCGACGTAACCCAACCCTATTCTTTGCGAAAGTATTAAAACGCGTTGTAATCAATTAACATGTATCGTAGATTTGCGTATATGAAGTTTGAGGAATATCGTTTTGAGGACGCGGAAAATGTCCTACTGTTACTCGGACGTCGTACATGAATTGTGACTGGCGTTGGTCTAAATAATGCCCTCTTTTCCAGGTCTGTGAGTGAAGAGGAGCGTTCGTTTGCGCTCGGCATGCAGTTCGTGATATTCCGGCTGTTCGGCTACATCCCCGCGCCCATCGTGTTCGGGAACCTCATCGACTCCACGTGCATCCTGTGGAACAAGTCCTGCAGCGGCGAGACGGGCGGACGCTGCTTGCTCTACGATATAGAACAGTTTCGGTTCAGGTACGTATTGTTAGGTCTTTGTAGTTAGATCCTATTAGGTATTTTGTGATTGCCTTACATGTCTTATTGCGTTCAATAATAACAGCCAAACCTGTCAACATATAACTTTTTTTTTGTTTATAATTAAAGTACTTGATTACGTCTTTATTACATTCATTTACGTATGATATATACTAAAGTAAAAATTCGAAGTTACGTTTTCAATAGGAAACATCCATAAACCACATAAAATACAAACCATATACAAAATCACCATAAACTTGATATTGCTACTTTACGCCAATAGGAGGTTGCTCCCCTTACCTTTGACGCGCCTTGTCTCAGAAACCTGAATAGTCAGAAAGTCTCAGAATACTTGACATTTTGATACACCCTGTCACCCTGTGCCAATAAACAGGGGGTCCCTGTGCTGCCCCCTTCCATGCTTGGTGTTTTAGTTACTATCGACTAAATTTGTTTGGAGAACAAAATTGAAAAAAAAACCAATGTTTTAGATACGTGGGTCTCTGCGGCGGCATCAAGATCGTGGCCCTGGGCATCTTCCTGGCGGACTGGTGGCTCGTGCGCCGCCGCCGCCACCTCGAGCACGCGCCGCCCGCCGACGCGCGCGACCTGGCCGGCTCCATCATCAGCCTCGACAAACGTAACTACCCATGCCGACCTACTACATACCTACCCTACCTAACCTACTGGATGCTTGTACGACGTTTTTGGTTTTGGCTATTTGATTTAGTCCCATACTAGGATTTCTAATTTACTCTATGGCAACACCGGTACGTTGTTTCTACCTGTGACTTTACGATGTTTGCGTAGTTGATATACGCCAAGCGCCAAGCATTGCATATAGCAGACGATTTATGGTATAACGCTGGGAAGACACCGTTTTTGGTGGGATTGATTTTTTTTTTTTTTTTTTTTTTTTTTTTTTTTTTTTTTTTTTTTATAGGACATTCTTACACAGATTGACTAAGTCCCACAGTAAGCTCAAGAAGGCTTGTGTTGTGGGTACTCAGACAACGATATATATAATATATAAATATGTACTTAAATACATAGAAAACAACCATGACTCAGGAACAAATATTTGTGTCATCACACAAATAAATGCCCTTACTGGGATTCGAACCCAGGACCATCGGCTTCACAGGCAGGGTCTCTACCCACTAGGCCAGACTGGTCGTCGACAGACATGATCTACTGCAGACTGCAGGCTTGACAAAAGACTAGTTAATGGTACACCCGGCTGCAAATTTGCATTTCCACTTTATATACCTATGAATTCATTTACTTACTCTCGCTCGCTTAACTGTACTGAATCGCCTATCACGTTTATATTCCTTTCATTACTTTTACCAGATTTTATATAAAAATCTCAAATATAAATCCATTTCCTTGTCATGATAATAATGTATTTACAGTTAGACCAAGATAAGTCTGCAACAATTTTGATAACACACGCAGTGCAAGTTTTATTTATACGTCATTTACATTTGGCGTTTAAAATAACACTTGCACTGCGTGTGCTATCAAAATCCATGCAGACTTTTCTTAGTGTAACTTGTATCAATAATTTCAGTATTCGAAGAGCTGCCGTCGGCGGACAACGCCAGCGGGTTCCGGTCGGGCTTGACGTCGGGGCTGAGCTCGGCGGCCACGTCGCCGCTCGAGGCCGACGCCGAGCCGAGGGCCTCCATCCAGCGCACCGACTCGCAGTACTCGCAGGTATGTTACTAATTATACTTCTGGATTTTATCGTAATAATTATGTGACTGCTACATAATGAAAGGCATTAAAACTCGAGTCTGGGTTTATAAAACGAACGAAGTGAGTTTCATAATATAATCACACGAGTGTTTTAATGCCTAATTATGTACAGTTACATACACTGCTTTATCTACACACATATTATAAACTTTCTTTTTATTCACTAACCTCATATTACAGCTAACATTGGGACACTTTGCTCTCTGGCGGAACTCGCGGATATGTGGTGGCGTCTCCGTAATATTTTAATCGCACATTTTACACGAAACAAGCCTAAGAATATTTTTACTATAACTCAAATAATTAATTACTAACGTCTACCCGCAGGAATCGCAAACAGCTCGCAAGAGCTCCCGCGTGCTGGTGGCCTCGCGGCACCTCCGCAACGACTCCAAGACCATCCAGCTCGAGAACACCAACTACAAGACGCACTCGCGCTCCGGCTCGCGCGACCTCAGCCTCGACCAGCTCAAGCAGCTCGCGCTCAAGAGCGTCGAGAACCTAGACCTCAGCGTGCTCCCGCTGGCGCCACATTTGTGTGGTGACGAGGTAAATGTTACTGTGTTTTCTTGACACGACTTATGACTAATTAAATAAATTAAATAAATTAAATAAATTAAATAAATTAGATAAATTCGATAAATTAGATAAATTAGATAAATTAGATAAATTAGATAAATTAAATAAATTAAATAAATTATTTAAATTAAATAAATTCAATAAATTAAATTAAATAAAGTCAATAAAATCAACAAAATATAAATAAAGTAAATAAAATAAACAATATTTTTAGTATTTTTTTTTAGTTCTGACGGCACATCACTAAAACTACTTTAATGTAGCAAACCAGTAAGCAACCGATAATAAAGGTTACCATAACTGAATGAAAACCTGTTAAAAACCCTTAACAAAAACCCTATCGCGATGGGGTTTTGAGATTAACTCGGTTAAAGGTTAGGGTTACCGTTTCAATAAGGTTACCATTACAATCAGGTAACAGTATGATAGGGTTACCGAATGATAAGGTAACCGAATCAATTGGGTTACCGAATTGATAGGATTAAGCGTAAACAGGGGTTTTCCGGTCCTTGCTTTTAACGATATAAAAACCGGCCAAATGCGAGTCAGACTCGCGTTTCTAGGGTTCCGTACATAAGTCCGACTCACGCTTGACTGCACATTTCTTATAGGTTTTCCTGTCATCTATAGGTAAAGAACTATTTTGTGTATTTTTTTCAAAATTTTAGACTCAGTAGTTTCGGAGATAAAGGGGGGGGGGATGGTCATTTTTTGGCTATTTTCTTAAATAACTTCGAACCTATGTATTTTAAAATTATGAAAAAAAAACACGTCCATTTGGGTCACTAATTTACATGTGTGTACCAAATTTCAACTTAATTGGTCCAGCCGTTTCCGAGAAAATAGGCTGTGACAGACGGACAGACAGACAGACGCACGAGTGATCCTATAAATAAGGGTTCCGTTTTTTCCTTTTGAGGTACGGACCCCTAAAAATAAGGAAATTTGAATTTTATAGGCCACGGACCAAGCTAACTTTGCATAGAGCGTGAAACGTCAATATTGAACTACTATGAAAATATAACGTTTATAATGGCACTCTCAGACTTTGTCACGTCAAAGTCAGTACAGAGATAGCTATTAGGCAGGACTCTAGTACATTTCATAATCGATTCAATAATAAGTAAATTAAATGTGAATGTATATTGTTGAAGGAGAGCAAACGGTTGCTGGAGTCCGGCGCGCTCCGGCACCGGCGCACCGGGTCCCGGGACCTGCGGCCTGCTGGAGGGGGGGGAGGGGGGTCGCGGCACAAGCGCACGTCGTCGCACCACATCACGCTGGAGCCGCACGAGCTCAGCCTGCAGCTGCAGAAGGGCCGCAGCGTCGACCAGCTCGCCCCGTCCCTGCCTCGCCCGCCGCACGACCCCTGCGTCTGAGAGGGACATATTTACCCACCGAAAACTCATTTCGCCTAACGTGCCCGTAGATCTGATGAAAGCTGTTTCCTGTCGTAGATGTTATATTTAAAAAAAAAACAATATTTACTTCTAGCGGTAGTTGTTCCCTTCAGCAGAAAATGTCTTTCGACGGATGTGAGCGCGTTAGACGAAGTGAATTTTCTGTGGTCCCGCTTCCGAGCGTATAGTGATATTTAGTGAAATTTGGGCTCGGCTCGAGCTCATATCCTGTCGAATAGTAGCGATAGTACTGATTGAGTGATTTGGATCATATCTATGTAGTTACGACGCTTTAAAGAGATCTATCTCTAGTCTGTAGAAAACCCCTATAAAACTATAATGAACTCGATCGATCGGGAGCCGCTGCGAATGAAATTTAAAAAGAAAGATATACCGCAGTTTTATTCTACGCATTCTCAACTCTTAACAAATGGTAGCCTTTTAATGTAAACTCATTTAAAGTGTTATGGTAGGCGTCGATATCATATAGGTTAATAAATAAAACCCCTATAAGAATGGTAAATTTTGACTGCGATATAAACTTTCCCCATGTGCTTGTGTTAGATATAAATACTCAGTATATTTACACTCGGGTGGTTTTAAAATGTCGGTACCCACTTCCTACCTGACGATGAATGGCATTGATATATTTTGGTAAACCTAACCGCTAATTACTTACTGCTGTGGCGCAACGACCCAAAGTGGATCAACTATTGTAATTCTAACTCTATTCTTTAAGCGGTAAAGTTGTTATCTGTATGGAATATTTTGTTGTTATGCTTTTTATTTTGCACACGTAATTAGCGGTTTGGTTTAACAAAAGAAAACAATGCCATTCATCGGCAGGTATCTCCCAAGTGGATTCCGACATTTTAAAAACCGTACGACTATACACTCGGGTTTTCACCGTAGCTGTTCTTATAAAGCCAAGGATTCACTAGCTAGGAACTAAATGTCGAGCGATATCTCGCCACATGACACCATATACCAGGCAAAATTTTACCAAGACGCTGTTTTTTTTTTGACGTCGTATGACATGGCGACATTTGTCCCCTAATGAATCCTTGGCTTAATAGTTTTAATTAACGACCTTGTTCATAGATTATTATTGATAAAAATAAGAAGTACTTCAGATGTATTAATGTCAATGAGTTGCATAACAGATACAAGTGCATTCACTTTAAAATCTTACATATTAAGAATACTTTATTGAATTGATATGTTAAATTGTAAATATCATTTTCTGCGTTAATGCAATGCACTATTTACAGACCATTTAGATATATTTTGTACTTAATTTTATCTACTTTTCTAAAATATGAGAATACTAAAATGAAATAATATAGCACATGATAGATGGCTACTAAGCCATCTAAAATTCTTTCTCGAGCACTAGCTCGATCATATTAATTACACGTTTTTATTTTCAAGAATTATAACTTTATTTTTGCACAACAAACATCTGTTTGCAACAACTTTTATTAATTAATTATTGTAATTAGCATGATTGTGCTTTAGACCATCTAATATCTGTTGTGACATGCCCACGCAAAACTGCCATTTTGTTGATTTATTAAATCAAAATATTACATTAAAATCACAAAGTGCCACAGGACTCAAAGTTCAAGTTCTTTTTTGAATGCTGGCCTACAGCTTTTGTACAAATAAAATCTATCCTGCCTTATTCTATAATTGAGACTTCTGCTTGCATAAATAATAAACACTACCTTTCTTTTAAAATTGTAAAGCACAATATTTTACACCTAAACTGACATCATTACATTCCCTTAAATGTGTAAAAAAAACCCTTCTCAACATTTTCAATGCAATAGGCACCAATCACAAGCTATATAATAAAGGTATGTAAAAAGATATGTATATGTCAATTTTATATTTATTTATTATGATCTCAAGATGGTGATGACTGCTGGTTATAATTTTGGTTTTATAACTTGATGTACATTTGTTTATTTTTTTATATTTAAGTTGTAAATATTATTTTTATATTTAGATAATGTTATTTTAATGTTTTAACGTAGTTTTTTCATGGCTCACTTCCTGTAAATTTTATATGATAATAAATCTTATTTAGACTTGAAATATATTTTCTACAAAATTTCTTTTGTGAGTTAAAAAAATGTCAATTCTTGGGCTGATGTGTTGAAATAAGTAATCAATTATTATGGTAGAGTATTATTTTATTATGGAACAAGTATTTTAAAGCAATATATATATTTATGGCAGAAAAGACAAAGGAAATTAGTAAGTCATCCATGTAATATATTTGTTAAAAGAGATAAATAGTTTGATATGAAAGAGAGTGTTTTATCTAAAAATGCCTTATTACAATAGATGTTAAGACTTGATACTGACTTAGTTGTATTTGTAAAGTTGTTATCTGAATCTTGGAAGGAAATGCTTGAAGATAGCAACTCCAAAACTAATTTGTTGCATTTAGTGAATAATAAAATTGCATACTTATTTTAATATCTTGTTTAATTTAAATTCTTAGAAGACTTGGACAGATCACTGAGCCTTCTCCAAAGCAATCTCTTCTTCCATCTCTCCTGATGAAAAGAATAGAGAGAGTTAATTTATTACTATTCAACTTGAACACATACTTTTTACTGCATATGCTGAATATGCTCCTAAGTAGCTAAACTTATAAAAGAAATCTACATTTACTAGCACAACATTTTATGAAAGCATTTTTTTTACTAAGGTGGGCTTGATGCAAAAAGGTTAGGAACACAAACATCTGCACTCCCAGTTCCTGTTAAACTATTAACCCATTCATGGCCACGAACCGCTGAGCGTACACAATACGCCGGGCCACCATACAAACCGTTTTTAGCTAAAACGTATGACTCAGCAACGTGGGTCTCGAGCCTGGCGCGCACGGTAAATAAATCGCCGCTTATGAAGCCGGCCAGTTGAACAGCATTATGCAACATTTTTACTAACCACCGTTTTTCTGTGCCTATCAAAAATAAACTTATTACTTATTGCAGTTTGGTTAGGCGGGTTCAAATTCCGGTAATCCATAGCCATGGTCACAAAATACGAAATCACTAAACAGCACAAGAGGAGTATAAAGTCGCCCACGAATAAATCGTGACTAAATAATAATTCCGATGTTACTCCAAAATACATCTCTAATAGGGGGGATGGGATGAATCATCACTCTTGTGACAAATACCACATGAAAGATAATACCGCCGCCGCCGCTCGGATGCATGCATTCCTTGTTTATTGTCCAAGTGTGTCCGATAAGCTTACACCTGTTCGGTCATTTATCTTTGTTTTGGTAAACGCCATTATATTGGTAACAATAGAGAACTTAAAATGTATTATAGTACTTACTTTCTAATCTGCCGTAGAAACCACGATGTTTTAAAGAATTTGTAAATATTTGTCACAAACTATTTGTAATACAATACATATTAGTTAGTGATGACTGTTTCAACCGCCTTGTTTTATATTGTAACGAAAAAAATGAACCTTAACATCATTGTTAGTAGGTAATTGCCTAAGATACAATACAACGATCACCAAATATTATGACATAAAAGTACAGTGGGAGAAAATCCTAGTTGCCTTACCCCTCATACAAAACAAAATAGTATTATACTACGGTTTGGTTCCTACAAAATGTGGCTTACCATCATCCAAACAGTAATCGGTTGTAAAATGGTACAATATCAAACAACTTCAACATGAAATAAGCTTTAAAACCAGCCAATAAAGTTTATTTTACCCTGCTACGGAAACATTAGTAGTTTTTACAAGTAGCGCCAGGCCACGGTGACCCATACCTTGAGCCATGTCAATAACTTCTGAAATATATATATTTTATGTATTTTTTAAATATGGATTTTTCTGTTTGCTTGCATCGCATATGTATCTAGAATTTCAGTATATTTACTATATTGCACTGATAGTAAACCAAACTTGAATATTCTAGACCCTGTTTTCATTAAAAAATACGTGTTTATAATTTTTTAACCTAATATACCTTATAGAAATGGTTGTTAGCTTATATGATACTTACGTTATTACATCAAATTACGTTTCGTTTAAGTTTAAATCAGAATTTATTCAAGACTCACATGTGAGTCACTGGCCCTGCGGAACTGTTTGAGCATGACCCATACGCTGAGTCGCTGGCCCTGAATGGGTTAATAGGTTTTGAACAGGGATGTTACGGAGCTCCGGTTCCGTTTCCGTTAAGGCGGAACTTCCGTTTGGTATTACACATCCGTTTCTGTTCCGGTTCCGTTATGTTTGAAACGGAAGTTATAACGGATGTCAATGCTTCGCGCGGCGGCATTTGATGTACGCAAAAACAAACAGGTTCATATAACATTTTATCTTCTTATTTATTTATTTATTTAAACTTTATTGCACAAAAGAAAACTTATCGTACAAAAGGCGGACTTAATGCCAAAAGCATTCTCTACCAGTCAACCTTAAGGCAAAGCAGAGAGATTGTGGGCGGTGCAACTGCTACTACTACTAACACAATTTAATATAAGGACGCAACGCTAATTTAAAGAATTTTAACATACATACGCAAGTACATCAAAATATACACGATACATATAATATAAATATACATATAATAAAAATATAAATATACATATATATATATATATACCTAACATTATCTTATCTATCTTTTTAGACCATTTTAACCCCATTCAACAAGAAATAAGGTTTAGAATTCAATATACATGCATTGTACTTCTAACTTATTTTGTAAGTAAATTGGTTGGCGCCTACAAGAACAAAAGCAGATAATAGGATTGTAATAGAACAATGCCATTGTTAGTACAGGTAAGTGAACAAGATCAGTTCAAAAAATTTTATCTATACCAGTCATTCGCTCATCGCCCCGCTTGCCACGTGCTACGCTAATTTGTTGTTTGTTTGTATACTTTGTTTTATTCGTGTTATTAAAATTAAAATCGTATGTGTTCTGTTGTGTACTGACTACTGACTGTATGTAGTGTGTGTGGTGAATGTTAGTGTGTAAAAAAACGCACAATGAAGCCGAAATCAAGTTCGATTTGGAACTATTTTGATGAAGTTAGTGGGGACACGGCTAAGTGTAAACTTTGTCTGAAGGTTTATTCTAGAAAGGGGAAAACGACTACATCGTTATAAAGTCAGGCTCCGTCCTCCGATTCTAGTTCCGGTTCCGTTTCCGTTTTCGGTTCCGTTAAACTAAATTGAAAACATCTGTTTCCGTTTTCGGTTCCGATAAAACCACATCCGTTACATCCCTAGTTCTGAATAAAGAGGTATTGGTATGATGGTTGCTAATGTGAGGAAAATACAAATTCTAAATGTCTACGTCTTTTCCATAACAGTGCAAGAAGTATTGGTATGAGGGGCCTGCAAGGGCAAGGAGCCAAATTCAACCTCTAGAAAATTAAATTAAATATAAGGGGCACACCAAGTGGATTCTACTCTGGCTGGATGGGACAGCAACAAGTTGTAAGGTTAATGTTGTGAGGAGTGATGGAATCTAAATCTAGTTGTTATGGGGGACAAGGATGGACTAAATGGTGGGCTAGAGGGTGAAAAACTAAAGGCCTGCATAATAAGATTATAATGACTAAATACTGGTAATAAAAAACAACATTCTACAAGATCTACATTTTACTCAACAGTATACTTATTCTAGACTATTAACATAACAAATGCCATCATAATTATCTTCAACTGTAACACTTAATCTAACTCACCACATTCTTTGATAACAACTTTCTTAGATACTTGCCCACCCTTGGAGCCCAACTTTTCCATTTTTTGGACAGTATCCATCCCTTCAACTACAGCACCAAAAACAACATGCCTGCGGTCCAGCCAGGGAGTGGCAGCAGTTGTGATAAAGAACTGAGAACCATTAGTATCGGGGCCGGCGTTAGCCATGGACATGATTCCGGGGCTGGTGTGCTTCAGCTTGAAGTTCTCGTCCTTGAACGTGCGGCCGTAAATGGATTTGCCACCAGTACCATTATGGTTAGTAAAATCGCCGCCCTGGCACATAAAACTGGGAATAATTCTGTGAAACGATGAACCTTTGTAGCCGAACCCCTTTTCTCCTGTGCAAAGTGCTCTAAAGTTTTCTGCCGTTTTCGGCACCTCTTCAGTATGAAGTTTCATCACAATTCGGCCAAGAGGCTCGCCGTCCGCAGTGATATCAAAGAAAACCTTCTTTTCCTGTTGAGTTGAGGCATAACGCAGAGCAGCAGCTGAATACACTGTGCCGTTTATAATAGAGCGCCGTAACATAGTCGCGACCGACATCCTGAAATTAATAATAATTTAACATATTGTAATTCGTTTGTGGCATAGTATCATGTTCACCATGAATGTTTTTACCTTGAACACGTTGATGTTCGGGAAACAAAAAAATACCACCAAACTCTGCTAGCGATATCAATTTGAAAAATTATAATTATAACCTAAAAGAATCCTCCTCCAATCATGCATAAACTGACAGAATTACAAGTGAAATAACTGCGGCATCAAATGTCAAACAAACTGATAAAAATTAAAATTCGAATAAAATTATCATGCCCCTCTTTCATCATGAAATTAAAGTTCAGGATTTGTCTAGGCTAGTTTTTATCAAGTATAATAATATGTGACGTCCCACGGTCAAAGGTACCTTATGGCGGGTATGGAGTTATGCATACCCCAGTAATCTACAATAAATAAGCTATCGATAACACAAAAGATCAACCTTCTAGGTTGCGTAGTTACAGAGATATGATTTTTTGAAAATAATGTTGTGAAATGAGCAACTTTACGATAGAGAAGTTTTAAGTTTAGCCGCCTAAAAAACTATGTTCCTGAATGGTAGAAGAGCCGGCCGCAAAATTTCTAACCGACTTGATACCACGATGAAATGCACAATGGTTTCCCAGAAAAGTTATGCTAAGTCCGAATTCGATAGTCTGCCACGGCGGAACTTGCCGAAAGTACGAAAAAGAAGGCCACTTCCGGTGCGAAAAAAGGGGCTGATTTAACCCATCTGATACCGAGATAGTAGTTATGGCAGCAGTTAGAAATTTACATGTAGACACAGAAAAGCGAAGTCTGCCACTATTTTTTTTGCCGGAAGTGCTTGGCAGACGCTCTCAAAGGTGACCATCGGGACCCCTAAATTAACCCATCTGATACCACCATGAAACCAATGCCAGTCGGTAGGTATGAACTCTCATGTCAGGAATATATAAGTCTGCCAAGGCTTTTCCTGCCGAAACACCATGGCAGACGAGATTATGTAAGCAAGGTCGCCATCGGTTACCCTACACTAACCCATCTGATACCACCATGAAACCAATTCCATTCGGTAGGTATGAACCCCCATTTTAGGAATATATAAGTCTGCCAAGGTTTTTCCTGCCGAAACACCTTGGCAGACGAGATTATAAGCAAGATGACCATCGGTTACCGTACACTAACCCATCTGATACCGCCATGAAACCAATTCCAGTCGGTAGGTATGAACCCTCATTTCATGAATATCTGCCAAGTCTGCCAAGGCTTTTCCTGCCGAAACACCTTGGCAGACGAGATTATGTTAGCAAGGTGTACATCAGTTACCCTACATTAACCCATCTGATACCTCCATGAAACCAATTCCAGTCGGTAGGTATGAACCCTCATTTCGGAAATTTTTAAGTCTGCCAAGGCCTTTCCTGCCGAAACTCCTTGACAGACGAGATTATGTAAGCAACATCCGCATCCGTGGGACCGGTATACGTGATTACTGTAGGCTTATTTATTACTTTATGCTTTTACATATTTGTATATTATTATGTTATTAATGAAATATATTTATAATTTATTAAACCTATACCTAATACATTGGGAATTCATTACCTGCTTACGGCAGTAGTAGGGAGTAGTGGGTGAGTTCTGGCTCACTTAGCCAGGCCAACAGTCCCTCCCCCTTTTTTTCCCTTGTTGAGGCCCTGCAACCTTACCTTGAACCCAACCTAATGTCATTGTAGCTCGAATCTAACCTAATCTTCTCATTTTGATTGCTTTTAGAAAATATTCTAATAACAATTATCTACTTTTGCAAAGTTAAATGTTGAATTCTTTATTTCGCAAAATGGAATTTTAATGTGACTATAATGTATGTGCAATCTACTTAGAAACTGGGTTTAGAAATATAAAAACACACATTTTATATAGGATAATAAGTTTATTCAAGTAATATTCTGAACATATGAGATATAGTAACATCATTACTTATTCTGTGTACATTGGAGAAAACATGCAAGTTGACATTTTTCGTTTTAAAATAAAGATAAACTAAACAGTATTTGCCACAAACCGATGTAAAAAAAACTTTGCAGTTGTTGATTACAATACCATATCTTAAGGCCCCAGTACACAATGGGCCATCGCCGGCCATTCCAAGGGACGCATTTATGCGTTAGAGGGAGCAAATGATATTGCTATCTCATTCTACCGCATGGCTGCGTCCCTTGGAGTGGCCGGCAATGGCCCATTGTGTACTGGGGCCTTTACAATTTCTCTCCATGAACATTTTATGATACCCAACCAACCTTCCGGTTTTCGCCCGAATGAATTAAAATATTCACCAACACCATTGACATCAATATAAATGGCTATCCGATGTCAGCCAGGTTTAAAATCCGGATCTAAATTGATAATAAGCAATTTAAACAGGTGAACAGGTAGCTGAACAAACATTGGCATTTTGTTGGCTGCAAATACATTCGATTCCACGCCTATATTCATTTTACTCATATAGTGTTACACAGAACTCATTTGCTGTCAAGAATTACCGACAATTGTCGTGTTTCTTGTGACAATTGTCATTAGCTTCGCAAAATAAGTACTTAGTATTTGGCGATATAATGGAGTTTTTATTTTATTAACATGTTGGTGGCAAACAAGCACACCGCCCGTCTGATGGTAAGCGGTTACCGTAGCCTATGGAGGCCTGTAACGTCAGTACCAACTGTGATGTCGACAAGTGTCGCACCTGCCACCGTAGTGAAATAGAGGCCAGGCCCCAATTTCACATCGGTGACAGGTGCGACGAATTGTAAAATCACTATCGCTGACGTCACAGGCATCCATGGGCTACGATTACCACTTACCATCGGGCGGGCCGTATTCCTGTTTGCCACCATCATTGTATTATTAAAAAAAAACTTTATTATATCGGAAAAAACAGATATTTCTCCTGTGAAGTTTCTGACAATTGTCAAAGATCTAGAAGAATTGTAGGTAATTCTTGACAGGTAATGAGTTATATGTCGGAATTTCGTGACAATTGCAGTGTTTCTGTGACAATTGTCATAAACTTAGCAAGAGAAATATCTGTTTTTTTTTCCGATATCATAAAGTTTTTTTTTAATAATACAATGATGGTGGCAAACAGGAATACGGCCCGCCCGATGGTAAGCGGTAACCGTAGTTCATGGATGCCTGTGACGTCAGCAACAGTGATTTTACAATTCGTCGCACCTGTCACGTTGGTGAAACAGGGGCCAGGAGTTAAGTCAAAAGCTAGTAAACAGTAATCTCCTCCATAGTCCTCTCTAACTTTCAGGCAGTTTTATTAACTTCTTATGGTATCAATGTGGAGTATAAATAGTCTACTATACATATATCCCTAAAACTTTAACGTTTACGTTTTTAAATACAGGGTGACCTTAGCCATTGGACAAACCCTGAAATCCCACATAGGGTTACTTCTCAGAAATGCTCAAAAGATAATTAGAACAAAAGATAAAACATTAAATTATCAAACAAAAGTTAATTCCAATAATCGACAACAAAAAGAAACATACTGTATTAATCATTGGCAGTGCTTTTGACAATTTGTTTGAAAATGTGCGGCAATGATGACATTTGTCAAAAGTCAGAATCTTATTAATGTCATAAATAAAAAAGATAATCAAAACGGTCGAAGAAAGTTTTAATTAATTTAATTTAATTTAATAATTTAATAATTAATAATTAATCTTATTTAAAGCTGCAACACGACTGATTAATTGACATGATTGTTCTCCCAGAAGGAGGTTCGTGGGGTGTTAGACTTTGGTACGGTCGTATAGAGGGCGGTCTCGTGACTTCAGAAAATTCCGACTTTTGGCCTACCGCTTCCGGTCAGAAAAATGTTCGACGGCCCGGCCAAACGGTGGGAGGTAGGTGGGGGGTGCTCGACCAAATGTCATAGAGGGTCCCTGGCAGTTTTTGACGCCGCCATTTTTTTTCAAAATGGCTGACTTTTTTTTTTATTTTTTCAAGTTTGTCCTAGCGCGCTGAAATTTTGGTCACGGAATCTCGGGGTCCTCTAGATTCGTATGGGAAAAAAATTTTCGAAAAAATCCAAGATGACGGAAAAAATGGCCCCTTTTATTTTGTATGGCAACTTTTAAACGGTGCGAGATAGGTGGGGGGTGCTCGACCAAATGTCATAGAGGGCCCCGAGACAAAATAAACTGCATTTAAAAATTTTCAAACGGCCGACTTTTTTTTTTTTTTTTTCAAGTTGGTCCGAGCGCGCTGAGATTGGCATGGCGAGAGATAGAAGCCTCTAGATTCCTATGAAAAAAAAATTTTTGGAAAAAGTCCAAGATGGCGGAAATAATGGTCATTTTAATTTTGTATGGCAACTTTTAAACGGTGCGAGGTAGGTGGGGGGTGCTCGACCAAATGTCATAGAGGGCCCCGAAACACAGCAAACTGCATTTAAAAAATTGCCGACTTTTTTTTTAATTTTTCAAGTTGGTCCGAGTGCGCTGAGATTTGGCATGCGGCGAGCTAGGGGGCCCAGCATTACCATGTAAAAAAAATTTTTGGAAAAATCCAAAATGGCGGGCGACAAGGGCAAAATTCAAATTTCCAAGTAGGTTAAGCGAGCCCGAAGGGCGAGCTTCAGGCCGGGAGGCCGAAGGCCGACCCCGCGTAGGGCCGTCAGGCCCGGAGCTTCACCCCGAATATCCAAGCGTGCCCCGCCCCCAGTAATTTTGGGCGAGGCCGAAGGCCGAGCTGCGGGAATGACGAACAAAGCAAAATCCTATACAAAAAGTGTGTTAAGCGAGCCCGAAGGGCGAGCTTCAGGCCGGGAGGCCGAAGGCCGACCCCGGCGGAGGGCCGAAGGCCCGGAGCCTCCACCCCGACTCCCAAAACGCGAGGCCGAAGGCCGAGCTGCGTGAATGCAGTTCCCCCAAGCGTTCTACAAAGTCAACTGTCTTGATAAGCGAAGCCGGCAGGCCGAAGGCCCGACGGCGAAGCGTCGAGGCTCGCGAAGGCCGAGGGCCGAGCTCCGCGTAGGGCCGAAGGCCCGAAGCGTTACACGAGAGGGGGAAGTTGGCCTACGGCCTTCGGCCTTCGGCCCGCCGTTTCGCTTGTCTAAGACACTTTTCCTATTGGGTCGTGTTTAAGCTCCAACTTCCCGCTTAAGCCCCGAAGCAAAACCAACCCTCCCAACTGTTTTAATAAGCGAAGCGGCGGGCCGAAGGCCCGACGCTGAGCTTCGAAACCCAGCGAAGGACGAAGGCCCGGAGCGTCCCTTACGAGTTCCCAAGCACGCGAGGCCAGGCCGAGCTGCGGGAATGTAGTGCTTTCACGCGGATCTTTTCGTCCTAGCAAAAGTACAACTTTATTTCTTTTTCCCTTTGGAAAACAAACTACTACTACTACTACTACAACAAAAACAACAGCACCAACAACAAACTACAAGAAGACCGCGGGGCCCTCGGGCCCCGCGCACAGGGCAAAATCTAGTCATACTATTTATTACCTCAGGAGCTACTAACACATACAGGTTGCTCCAAAGTAAAAAAATCGTAATTTGTTATGATACTTTGTATACTGGTTCTAAATACCATTGACGTGTAAAATTGTATTGATTTTATGAATAAATTATTGAATATTGAATATAAATACCCTAATGCATGGACACCCTGTATATCAACTTGAAAGAAAATGTTCAATATTTCTTTATAGTGCGACTCCTTAGCTCGATTTAGTATGGAGGTAGAGTCTGGCTAATAAAAGATGAACCTGCAAAAATGCGGTCCTGGTCTGACCCATCCTAAATCCTGTCCCATCCGGCAGAAAGCACGAAACTTGGCATGCAAACTTCAAACTTCAACATTTATTCAGCAAATAGGCCGCAAGGGCACTATTACACGCCGCTAAAGAAATTTTCACTTCAAAAAGTTTTGAGATGTAATGTGAAACCAAGTCGGTTATTTTAATCAGTGCCAGGGGGTGTTAAAAGTTTTAACTTAAAACAGTATCAATAAGATATCTTTAGTTTGTAATTTTTAGCGAGTTTTAGCGGTGGGCAAAGTAATCCGGTGATTTGGCATCCATTCCAACATTGCCCACCACCAAAAACGGATTAGGGTTGTCACTTTCATCTAATTTACCCAACTTCGCATGTAAAATAAGGTTATGTTTGTACACTAAAGTAAGTTTATAAATATATACTGTATTTAATTTGTCTTATTATCCTTTACTTAGATGTTTTATCCCGTTAACTAATGAAAACACAGCAAAAATTATATTTTTGGCCATTAAACTATTGTAACAGATTTTCTCAAAAGTGACAACCCTAGCCTTTGTAAAATGCTTAGGCGAGCCTTATATGGAAATGAGCAAAAACGGGTAGGCAACATTGCCCAGCAAATTTATTTAAAAGTTTTTACACTTATCGCTAAGTTATTAACAGGGAATGGTAGGATTGCCCAAAACCAGTGATCCTTAGACATCATCATCATACGAGCTGTATTTGAATACCAAATTGACGTGGGCAATGTTGGCGAAAACTCCGGATATCTTTGCCCACCCTCTAAAACGCAAAAAAATGGGTAAAAACACGATAAAAATATTTTTTCTTCAAATAAACTGATGCGTTTGATCACAATGGACGTGCTGAGCAAAAAAAGTAATTACGATTAGCGATTGCAAATCCGTGAACATTTTTCAAATCCGGATTTACGGATTTTGGTTTGACCGAAATCCGAAGTTCGGATTCAATCCGGATTTTAAGAAAGGAATATGTGGCACAAAGGCAAAGTGAAACAAACAATCAAATTAAGTTGTTTTTATTAAAAATAAAAAAACAGAATGCGTACACTGCTACGCCAATAACAAAATCTTTAAAAACCAATAAAAACAAAATACATACGTACACTCTCAAGTAACAAAAGGTTCTATAACTAAGGCATTTTATCACCAAACAGTGATATAGTAGGTCTATAATGGTAACCATTGTGACTGCTTGTACTATAAAGGTTTTTAACAAAGCGTTTTGTTTCTATAAGATTAAAGACCTTTTAAGTACTATAATTTAGCTCTTAGAACGCTTATAGGATCATACAAAAGAATCTTTAAAGTGCTGCACTGTAATAGACATGCAAAAAGCGATTATGGTACTATTTAATACTATAGACGACTTTACGGATGCTTTTATGTACCTATTTTGCACTAATAATGCGTCAAAGTAACTTTTATAGTACTAGTATTGTAGCAGTATCGTAAACACCATTAGAGGATCAATCTGCACTATAAAAGGACATTGCACGACCATTACGTAATGTTTTAGCTTTTTAAAAGCTCTCTTAACATCGCTATAAGGCTAGAAGAGTTCTCTAAAAGTCATGAAAGTTTTTCTATAGTGCTATATAGTACCATAAAAGTTACCTGGTACGTTGCTAAATAACTTAAATCGTAACTTAAAAAATGGCTGCTGTTTTCTGCCATAATAGCACATGCCATAATGGCACGGCTGGAGCCTATGTGTACTATAGCAGCCACAGTTGGAACAAGTCCTTATTTTATTAATTTTAATTTAATTAAAACATGAAAATTATGAGAGTGCATTGTCAAATTTGAAATCAGCATAATGATTCTATCGATACAATTATTTTCGCATGTACAATGTACCGGCATAGTAACGGTCCACAAATGCTTTTTAGTACATCCTTTTTATTACCTAAATACAAATGTCACTTTAAGAAACAATGGCGAATGAACTTATTTAATATTTTAGGCACCCACGACGCAAGTATGATAAAAAAGATCACTGGAATCGTTTACGGTGCAAAATAGCACTATAAACATGTTTCATCGGTTACTTTTATAATTCCAAATTGCGACATAAACGTTGCAGACAGCACTATTTTAGTACTAAAGAGCGTTTCTCGTCACTTTTACATTTCAACCATAGAGCTGATTTATCACCGTGAGAGCCTTTATGTAATGTTTATAGAATAAATCAGTGATAAAACTAGGGCGTATCTGGGGTTTTGTAAACGTTTACAACACCATTTTCAATGAACCACGCCATGAATGTACAAGAAGGGCTACAGTACGGGAGGAATGGCGACGGATTGTGAAGCTTGCCACCGGCCCTGACATGACGACCACGACCACTCTGACAAGAGTGTGACGACAAAGAAGAAGACAACACCATTATAGTGCTAATCATGAACACTAATTAGCACGCTCCAAAACGTTCTCAGGACTTTTATAGTACCAAATTTTGTTACTTGAGCTGCTACGCCAATAAAAAAAGCGGACGCGGGGCAAGCATACAGGTGCGAGCGAGTGCGCGACGCGCAATGCCCGGCTGGCAAATCTGGCAATAGCTCTCCCGCGTTACCACTTCATGTGCACCACTTTTATTTCGCATTAGCATTAATTTTGAGCAAATTAGTACTGTTGGGAAAAAATCCGAAAAACCGGATTTTTCTTTTCAAAATCCGAATTTTAAAACGGATTTTCAAACGCTCCGAAATCCGGATTTTTGAACTTCGAATAATCCGGATTGCAATCACTAATTACGATTTGTTTTTTTTTTGAGAAATTCGTGTTTTTTTTTTTAAATGCGGGCAAAGTTGGTGATAATGACCGGTACCTACTCTTCGAAGGCCGCAAAAATATATGTCATGCTCTTATGGTTCTACAAATAAGATCGTGTCAGATATTTTTGCGGCCTTCGTTGTGTGTTGTGTAACATAAATTGCAGGTGACTGTATATTAGGAATAATTATTTTATTTAGTTTCAACGAAAGTTTCAAGTTTAGTACGAAAATACTTCAGATATACAATATGCACAAAATGTAGACCTAATCGAAATAAAACATTGCTTTTTATAGTAAATTTTTTTTAAAAACATTCGATACATAGAGGTATACATAACAATAACCAGGCCACAGCGGTATTGGCCTGTAAGCTTTATCTCGGTCTCCAAAGCCGCAAAAACTCGCTAGTACTTCGTGCTGGTCTAGCCGTTATTTTTTCTTGAAGATTTTCAGAGAACAGCACGTACACGCATTATACATATAGACGGAACGAATGGCATAATCATAATCATTTATTCGTCGCAATCCATGGTATTACAGATCTAGGTACAAGACTTTCAGGTATTACTTATACGAATTACATAACGCTTCCTGTTAATAGGCAATATTTTAAGATAAAAGTTCTATAATATATTACAAGATTACAATTGTCATCAAAATTAATTGACGTACAGAAGTCAAATACGTTTTTAAAATGACGCAAAATGAAAATCAATCCCAATCAGTAAAGGATGAGTCTTTAAACTTTTTTCATTTTAAGCGAGTTTTGATTTGAAGGAACATAATACTTAAATTCGACTGTAATCGTATTGTTTTAAGATAGTTTACTGAGGTTTTCAACCATTATGACCCGTAAATAACAGCAAATCAAATTTAAAGGAGACGCGAGCTGATATTTATGTACCCTATTTTTTGAAATACAATTTATCTACTGGTATACTTTCTCGTGTGCGTATATGATTTAATGTCAAATCAAGCTGTCATTTTTATTTGAAGAATTATACGTGTGCTCCGGTGCAGCCCCAGCGGGCATCTGACTTGAAGAAGAATTTTGAGTGATGTCGTCAATGTATGGAAATTGTTCGAAGGTTTACATTTGAGATTGAATTTCTGTGTTGTCTTTGTGAGTAAAAATATAAATCTTGAATTGTCTAGCTTTCAAAATCACACAATAATTCAATTACTGTCAAAGACAAAATTGTTTTGCTTCTTTCTCAAACGGAACTCCATATTTTGATATTTTGATACTTTTAGTGTCGATTTGTAGAGAATAACAGCAAATTAAAAATATAATGGCATGAAGAGTCGGTACACGGTTTCTTCGTGAACAAATTTACGTGTAATAATAATAATTATAATATAATATATATTATAGTGGTTTTCCGGGTCAAGGTCCGGGTCCGAGTCCGGGTCCGAGTCTGAGTCCGAGTCCGGGTCCGAATCCGTGTCCGTGTCCGGGTCCGAGTCCGAGTCCGGTTCCGAGTCCGGTTCCGAGTCCGGGTCCGAGTCCGAGTCCGGGTCCTAGTCCGAGTCCGTGTCCGAGTCCGAGTCCGGGTCCGAGTTCGATTCCAAGTCCGGGTCCGAGTCCGGGTCCGAACCGGATCCGGGTATGAGTCCGGTTCTGGGTCCGAGTCCGGGTCGCAGTCCAAGTCAAAATCGAAATTAGAAATCACCAAACGTGTACTATGCGTCGTTGAAGAGTTTTGTTCTGGTCATCATCAGCAGTTCCACTTCATCAAATGCGACAGTTTTTAATGTAAATGCTTGATTTTATGATGAAAATATAAAAAAAATCTATACTTTAATATTTGAGGAGTTCCCTCGATTCCTTATGGATCCCATCATTAGAACTCGAGCTTGACAAAAATGTGGCTTTAAAACTTGACTTGCTTAACAAACATAACGAAGAGGAAAAATCGCCAAACGTGAACTATGCGTGGTTGAAGAGTTCTGTTCTGGTCATCATCAGCAGTTCCACTTCATCAAATGCGCCAGTTTTTAATGAAAATCCTTGATTTTCTGATGAAAATACAAAAATGTCTATACGCATGCCTTTAAGATTTGAGGAGTTCCCTCGATTCCTCATGGATCCCATCATCAGAACTCGAGCTTGACAAAAATGTGGCTTAAAAACTTGACTTGCTTAACAAACATAACGAAGACGACAAATCGCCAAACGTGAACTATGCGTCGTTGAAGAGTTCCGTTCTGATCATCATCAGCAGTTGCACTTCATCAAATGTCACTTTTTTGAATGTGTATGCTTAATTTGATGATAAAAACCCAAAAATCACTATATGTATGCGTTTAAAATTTGAGGAGTTCCCTCGATTCCTCATGGATCCCATCATCAGAACTGGGTTTTGACAAAAACGAAACCAATCTGTATGCATATACATACAATCAAAAAACTAATTTTCAAAATCGGTCCAGGAATGACGGAGATATAGAGTAACAAACATAAAAAAAATAAAAAATAAAAAAACATACAACCGAATTGATAACCTCCTTCTTTGAGATTTGGAAGTCGGTTAACAAACTAATATTAGCCCAAAATCTAAAATAAATGAAGTACCGATCACATAAAAAGTAAAAAATTTAAATAAGTAAATAAAAACAGGAAGGTATCATAAAATGTTAATGAAGAGAAATTGTAAGAGATGGTATTATGCCAACCAACAACTGCAAAGTTTTTTAACATCGGTTTGTGGCAAATACTGTTTAGTTTATCTTTATTTTAAAACGAAAAATGTCAACTTGCATGTTTTCTCCACTGTACACAGAATAAGTAATGATGTTACTATATCTCATATGTTCAGAATATTACTTGAATAAACTTATTATCCTATATAAAATGTGTGTTTTTATATTTCTAAACCCAGTTTCTAAGTAGATTGCACATACATTATAGTCACATTAAAATTCCATTTTGCGAAATAAAGAATTCAACATTTAACTTTGCAAAAGTAGATAATTGTTATTAGAATATTTTCTAAAAGCAATAAAAATGAGAAGATTAGGTTAGATTCGAGCTACAATGACATTAGGTTGGGTTCAAGGTAAGGTTGCAGGGCCTCAACAAGGGAAAAAAGGGGGAGGGACTGTTGGCCTGGCTAAGTGAGCCAGAACTCACCCACTACTCCCTACTACTGCCGTAAGCAGGTAATGAATTCCCAATGTATTAGGTATAGGTTTAATAAATTATAAATATATTTCATTAATAACATAATAATATACAAATATGTAAAAGCATAAAGTAATAAATAAGCCTACAGTAATCACGTATACCGGTCCCACGGATGCGGATGTTGCTTACATAATCTCGTCTGTCAAGGAGTTTCGGCAGGAAAGGCCTTGGCAGACTTATATATTCATGAAATGAGGGCTCATACCTACCGATTGGAATTGGTTTCATGGCGGTATCAGATGGGTTAGTGTACAGTAACCGATGGTCATCTTGCTTATAATCTCGTCTGCCAAGGTGTTTCGGCAGGAAAAACCTTGGCAGACTTATATATTCCTAAAATGGGGGTTCATACCTACCGAATGGAATTGGTTTCATGGTGGTATCAGATGGGTTAGTGTAGGGTAACCGATGGCGACCTTGCTTACATAATCTCGTCTGCCATGGTGTTTCGGCAGGAAAAGCCTTGGCAGACTTATATATTCCTGACATGAGAGTTCATACCTACCGACTGGCATTGGTTTCATGGTGGTATCAGATGGGTTAATTTAGGGGTCCCGATGGTCACCTTTGAGAGCGTCTGCCAAGCACTTCCGGCAAAAAAAATAGTGGCAGACTTCGCTTTTCTGTGTCTACATGTAAATTTCTAACTGCTGCCATAACTACTATCTCGGTATCAGATGGGTTAAATCAGCCCCTTTTTTCGCACCGGAAGTGGCCTTCTTTTTCGTACTTTCGGCAAGTTCCGCCGTGGCAGACTATCGAATTCGGACTTAGCATAACTTTTCTGGGAAACCATTGTGCATTTCATCGTGGTATCAAGTCGGTTAAAAATTTTGCGGCCGGCTCTTCTACTAGAAGTAAGTTACATAGTTGACTACAAATAATAATACCTTATATATCTGAGATTAAAAAAATATTGCGACTTGTTCTGTAATGCAAATAGAAACTTTTGATATCGACTGATTTATGTGTATACTAACCAATCTCTTGAAAATAAAGTTTTATTTCATTTTCACGATTGATTGCAATGAGCTCTCAAGATTTAAATTTTATCTATTAGAAAACGACACTGACAGACAGTTTAAGCAAAAAACAATACCGATTTAGAGGTGAAAATGTATTTTCTGACTTTTTCATATAAAATCACAAAATTGAATATTTTTACTTTTAATGTGACACACAATCAATTTTTCTGAGCACATATGAAAGAAATTCTGTCATTCAAATGAAATAAATCCTAAAACCCCAACTAAATACTATATTTAACCCCTTATGCCACTTTAAACTTACATAACAATAACAGTATTTGCTCCATACATTTACGAAAAGGTACCTTATGGAAATAAATCTAATAATACATCACTACAAAATATCAATCATATTACAGTTTATCTTTTATGAATAGAAAATATTAATTTACATTAAACTGCCCCAAATTTAATTAGTTCTTCGTCATAATAATCTTAAAAAAGACCAATAATTTGTATGTAATGAAAAGGTACCTTGTGGTCAAGTTACATGATGAGGCATGGTGATGATGGAACAGTTAGGATAAACTAATAATATTTTGGGGTTAAGATGGTATAAATCGTCTATTTCTTATCAATAATATATTTCGGTTGCTATTGAAGATAAGCGGCATTGAGGTTCAATGACCTCAGATATTCCATAAGGTAATGCGTCGGGTATTGGCATTTTTCAGCAAACCAATGGCTGATTTACTGCATGCGACCAAACCAAATGAAGATTATTCTAGTTAAGAAAGACTTGACGAGAGTAACTTTGGTATAATAGCAGTTTACTTGGATTTGTGATGTCGGTCTATGTACGGTTATAATATTTGCGAGGCGCCCCAACCAGAACTGAAATTATCAAATTCGTTTTGCAGAATGCTAATACAGTTCTCTACCAAACTTCTTTTCCCGTATTGACTAGTTTTTTTGGGAATTTTCAATCTTTTTTCCATAAGGTACCTTTTCTACTAAACTCTGAGACGACATTACTAGGCTTATAACTAACTTATAACAAAAATAAAAACAGGTAAACAAACGTTACGCATTAAGGTTTCAGATCACACAATAAAAAAAAATTGAGCATTTTTTCACCTCTTTACAAAACATTTCATATCTCCGAAACTAGAAACCCTCATAAGGTACCTTTTTCCGTGGAACGTCACATATGTAAAGGACAGTTTATATACCAACAAACTAAATCTTAGCAAAGTCACACAGACAAATATAATTAGAGCCTTAACACACTACCGCACCGCACCGCGACCTTGGTGCGGTCACGGAGTTATAAGAAGGAGTGAACTGTCACTTTTTTTGCCATACTAAATTGAACCTTATCACAGAGCCAGAAAGACGTTCGTACCAGTACAGAGAAAACGGTCCACTTGAGATAGCAAAGGTGGGCCGCGGTGTCTCACTCGCACATGTTGCCAATGTTAAAAATATACCATTGTGGTAGTATTTATATCAATATACTACTGAAATTAAATACCTTCTTATATTATTTAAGTGCTATATTCAGAGTACGGTTCTGATATCTTTTAGGAAATTTGTGAATAATTATGATGTCAATATTATTAACTGATTTAACCAAGCATGTGCACAACAATAAAAAACACTAATTTTGATATGGTAGACATTGTAGTAGTAAGTTTGAATATTAATTGGTATCCCTAACCTGATGACATATTTTCAAAACACGTGAATGCAAAATTTCTTAAAAATGGTGAAGAAATGTTGCGTTAAAGGTTGTGGGAGTGAAATAATTTCTAATTGTGTAATATCGTTTCACAAGGAAGCCACAATTATTACATTTTACGATAAAAATACAAGTTAGACATTGTCAAACTCATTAGGGTGACCATGATGTCGGCACGATGAGAACCAGTTTTACCACTTCCTTTATGGTTTTACACAATTCTTATTACGTACTTAAACGTAAGTTTTCATAAATAGGTATGTATTTATTTCAGCATGTTTAAATTGGTGATTTCACCAATTTGAGAGCCAATACAGAATAAATAATTGCAAAAATTGAAATCCAAAGTCCTTAAACATTACAGACACATTTATAAATTGTTATAATAATAAAAAAACACATAGATAATAAAAGAAAAATAGAAGTTTATCGTAATTTATTGACTTTTGGGACGATACCAGAAACGTTACTGGGAATTTAGCCCTCATACTCACGAGCGCTTTTTCAACGCGCGTTACAAAAGGGGTTGAATCCGTCCACACGCTAAATTCGATTTAACGACCAACGCGTAAAGTCGAAAATAAAAAAAAACAAGGCTTGATAAAAAGCGCCACCACCATCGTGTGAACAAATACACATGTTCCCATTTGTTTCATTCAAACGCTTTTTTAACGCGCGTTGAAAAAGCGCTCGTGCTAATGAGGGCTTACCCTCTTTGGAAAATTTACTGGGAACGGCACATCACTAGTTTCTTTACATTTCACGACTCTTCTCTTTTCGCACAGATGGTCTACAGCCCCCTCCACACTCGTGCGCGAATCGTGGCGCGAAGCCGCGAACGCGAGTGTGTTGTCGATTTTCGCAGACAGCGAAATCGACTCCACACTCGCGTTCGCGGCTTCGCCCGCGATTCACGCGCATGGTCTGGAGGGGGCTTACCACCGTGAACACGGAAGTTCGCAAATTACGGGCATCTTTCTCTTTTATTCCTATAAAGGAGTAATTACAGTGACAGAGAAAGATCCTCGAACTTCGGTGTTTATGGTTTTCGGTGACGCCGAAATAATTTTTAGCTTGTAAAGCCCCCTCCAGACTATGTGCGTGAATCGCGGGCGAAGCCGCGAACGCGAGTGTGGAGTCGATTTAGCTGTCTGCGAAAATCGACGCCACACCCGCCACACTGTGGAGGGGGCTTATGATTTTTACTATTGTACGTATGTTAGTTTGTAAGGTATGTATCTATGGGCCTTAGTCGCCTGATAATAAATGATATTTATTTTTTTAATTTAATTTATGCTCCAGTGACAAGCGTCCTTAAAAACTATAACAAACGGGCGTAGCGGATCCACGCGACCCTGAGGCAGTGGCGAATTTGCCCTAAGGCCGAGTAGGCCCGGGCCTAGGGTGGTAGTCTATATGATGGGTGCTGCGAAAGGGGCGTCTAGTGCTTGCTACAGGGCCTGGGGCCTAGGACGGCAAATACTGAAAATCCCCCACTGCCCTGAGGGCCTACCCCAAACCACTTTCGACATTTTGTCTCTCTGTCGCACTTGTAAATTCGTACGTAAGTGTGACAGAGAGGCAACACGTCGAACTTGGTTCGCGGTAGACCCTCTGGTTCTGTCAGCATATCTGTCTCTCTATCTCTCTCACTCGCACCCGTGTTCTAGACAGACGTTACGGCGGACCACATTCCTGACGATCCACCATGTTCGTGGTCCAGTACGCCTATTAGCAACAGCTTTTAGAACAACTAAATTAAGTACCTAAAGTTGTGTGAAGCGTTTTACAGAAGAGAAAAAAAACTATATCCATCTCTTTTCAGGCCATAATACTAGTACAGCGAAAATACAGTATGATTCTCTATAACTATGCACGAATAAGAAAAGATCCTGGCCAAACTATATATTCAATGTTATCCTAATATCCCACGTACATATGACTTATGGTCACCCTAATTAGAAAGAGATGCAACGGCCCACCTTGACTTCTCATGTGGACACACTTTTTGGCTAATGTACTCTGTCCGGTTTACTCTCTAGGTCCGTGCATTGAACTTGTTTATGTTTTTGATGGGATATCTTTTTCTCGTTCTCACTAATTACTTAACGGTGGATTACAGACGATCGAATAGGCCTCAAACTGGACCAAAGTCCAGTACGCCCGTCTGGAACGGCTTTAAAAATAAAAATCTAACCTCCAAATTTTGACAGCTCGAGCTCGCTTTCGAATTCGTCAAGTTCGTAGCCGTGTAGTTAATGTTTATTTCTATAAATTCTATAAATTTTAATAATGAAAATACATTAAAACGTTATTATTGTTTATGACGTGAGATACATTATTTCGCGTCGTTACCAGTCTAATTAAATGTGTCAGAAATAACAGATAAATAAAAAAAAACCTAGATTTTTTTAGAATGTACTGTATAAGGTCAATTTTACATCATATGCGCCAACCTATCCGACAACTGCATCCTAAAAATGTTGTTCACATCAAGCAAACATTCTTCCGACCAGCCAGTCAATTGTCGCAGCAGTCAGAGGACTACTCTGGTAAGACATTCTTTATAGGTAGCCGGTAACGAGGATCAGCGTACGAGGAAACTACTTGAAAAAAATAATCTCGGTACACAAGAGGTTAAGTCTTAGTGATGTGTGCTCAAGTGCTCATTTATAATATTTTGTATACCTCACCTAGTTAACTAGAACACTAGATTAAGTAAATTTAGAAAGTGTTTTACAGGTATTTTTGATTACAATATAATAAACAATTTTATTATATTCACAGAAGACATTATTAACGAAATATGCAAAGGTGATGAAGAGATTGAAAGGAAATTGCGTATTCTGATGTTAGAGGTGGAAGTGATGCGGCAAGACGGCCGACAAGCTCCGGACCAGCTACGGAGCCACCACTGGAAACATCTCATGGAACTACCTAGTAGAAATCAGAGACATGCTTACCTCTTGTATCTGTTTAAAACTGAAAGAGCTAAGGAAAACCAAAAAGTAAGTATTGAGAAAAGGGTTATTATCATGATACAATTGGAAGGATCAGTGCTGACTTTAGGGTTAGCATTATGCTGAGGCGGGACCATTTTGTGGTAAACTATATATAGTTTCCTCTCGATATACCTTGACGAAATACCAATGGCGGCGCATCAAACATATCCATAGGCAAGCCGGGGCTAATTTGGCTTACATATTTCCTTTACAACTCTGCTCAAACCTCCAAAACCAGGCAAGCCGGTGAGAATCGGCCCCTGCTAAATACACTAATATTTGTAAGTAACACAATATGCTTGTATGAAATGTAGTTTGCCATGAATAAATTATTCGTGATTCTTGATAAAAATACATTTAAAAAAATATGATACACCATATTGAAGAATATACTTACATGTCATTTCTGCATGTTCAACATTATACCCCCACTTAATGTTTTTCTTTCTTGGTGTTATTACAAACATATTAATAAGTTTTACTAAATGGCTAAATGTTTTTCATAAATTTTAAAGCATTTGGACTGGATACATACCTAATCATTATTATAATATGTGCATGTTTTAACAGGCAAAAAAAGAAGCTAGAAAACAAGCATTTTTGGAATCAGAACCTGAAGATACTAGAGAATTTCCTGATGATATGTTATATGGAATTCAACACCAATCATTGTTCTTGCGTATTCGGGACCAGTCCATGAACCACTTTGATAACTACAGGTAAATATAAATATGCAAGTTGGCAGTGGTGGATTTGCAGTATTGGCCGCCCTAGGCCCCAGGCCCCAGGCCCCGTAGTAACTACTAACCGCCCCTTTCTCAGCACCCTTCTATAGACGACTGCCCCTAATATATTGCCGCTCTAGGCCTGGGCCTACTAGGGCCTTAGGGCAAATCCGCCACTGTATGTTGGCATTATGTTATTGACCATTGCCATAGAAAATTTTGTTCTGCAAGTTGTCTAGCTTTGTGGTGCATTCTTATACAATTTATGTTTTTATTTCAGAGCTTTGCAAGCTATAATGCATGGTCAAAAAGTGGTAATAGATTGCTCATATGAGAACAACATGATATATAGAGAAGCAGTAAATGCTGCTAAACAAATGACCTTTGTCTTCGGTGACAACAGAATACATAAAGACCCATTTGATGTACACATGTGTAATGTGAATTTAAAAGGGCACTTCTATAAACAACTAGTCAAGAATATACCTTCACTTGAAGAGCCGTGGATACCTCTTAATATACACACAGACAGTTACTTGGATGTGTTCCCAAAAGAGAAATTAGTCTACCTCACACCACATTGTCGAAATGAATTGACGGAGTATGACCATGACGCCATTTACATCATTGGTTGTATGGTTGATAAGGTATGTTCAAGAGTACTAGAACAGTATTGGTATTTATAATTCAGAGCAGTCTGTTTTATGCAAACTCTACCTATTAATATAACAACTACTGTATCACACAATCTTACTGTTAGAAGCCCTTGACCGTAATAATAGCATAATATATTTCAAGTAAAATAAGAACATGATGAACATGTAAAAACATCAAGTGATAAGACAAGATCATAGAAGTGAGACTTCTATGTAATAAGTATTTAATATTTTTTAGAAATATTAGTCAGAAATAAACATAGGCACTGCTAATGTAACTTATACAAATAACAAAACAGATATGCAACTAACATGTGTACATTTATTACAGGTAAATAATGAGCCCCTGTCCCTGGCTAAAGCTAAGAGAGATGGAATCAAAATGGCAAAACTGCCTCTTGACAGATATCTAGAATGGGCCCCAGGTTCAAAAAAGAACCTGAACATAAACCACATGGTACCAATACTATTAGATCTAAAAAGTACGGGAGACTGGGAATATGCATTAAGACATGTCCCAAGACGAAAGCTAATGGAAACTAAAGTGTTAGCCATGGAAAACAAGTTAAAACGTACTCCAGCACTGAGAAAACACGTGTTCAAGAATTTAAGACTTCATTCTGAAGAGCTTCAACACTCATTTATTGAAAAGAGAAAAAGATCAAAAAAGTCATTGTACGATGATGACAGTATATAAATATAGGAGTATATAGAAAGTATTATTTTGTTTTTATTCATATTGACTAGGGAATGCAAATCGGTTATTTTTTGTATGGAAATAACCGCGGTTTCGGTTAATAACCGATAATTTCCATACAAAAAATTACCGAAAATAACCGATTTGCATTCCCTAATATGGACCAAAGTAAGTACTTAGTTTTTTTTAACTTTTACTACAATTATGCAATCCAGACTTAACTTGTATGTATAGATGGTCAAGCAAATATTGCCAGTAGAAAAAGGCGCGAAATTCAAATTTTCTGTGAGACGATATCCCATCGCGCCTACATTTTTCAAATTTGCCGCCTTTTTCTACTGACGAGATCTGCTTGACCAACTATAATAGCCTACTGTCACCTAAATAGCCGGGTCCACAGAGCGAGCATACGCGCGAGGCAATTTCCTCGCGCACAAAACGGCCAGTGTAGACGTGCCTCGCGCGCCCCGACTCGGCCGAGGCGCGACTACACCGGCTGTTTTGTTACACCGCTACTTTAACCTTCCATTTAATACATTCATTGCCACCCGGTCAAACAAGACATACGCGCCGGGCCACAATAATTTCGTCATATAAAGCTGTAGTACCACGATCCCGACCAACTATCGGGTCGTCCGGCCTGGGAACGAAATCATAAAATACTAGTTATGTACCGACTATTGATTTGGCCGACTAGCCGACTAATCGGCGCTCGAACGGCCGATTAGTCGGCCGACTAGTCGGCTAGTCGGCCAGTCATTAGTTTCGTATAAGTTCAGGTGAAAAACAATAGTTTTGCTCCTTTGGATGCGCTATTCATCATAATTTAGCTTGGCTAACAGGTGTTCTCTACATGTTCAAAGACCTATCACAAGAATCCTCGTTTAATTTCTGTCTTTAGTTTTTTTATTTTGCGATCCTGAGCAGACCGTCAGTACAGCTTGTAGGAGGTATTTCCAAGGCTCTATTTCCCGTACGTAATCGCCAGTTAAGAACCTATCCCCTGTGGTCAGCATCTTTACGAGCAACGTGCCCTGACTAAAGTCTCTAAATTTTGCAATAACATTAATAGTTCCTCATGTCTCCACCATTAAAAAAAAAACAAAAACAAAAACTGAATACCTACTAATAAAAAAAATAACTATAGAACTTGCACATGAAATTACACGAGAATCAGTTGAGATCGACCTGTAGAGGAAAACACCAGCCCACCAACATACGATAACAATCAAACGGTCAATTATATGAACAAAAGTTTTCGTATGCACCCTGAATAGGTAATTTAGTAAAATAAACATAAAACATATGGTAAGTATTGACTGTTGATTTCTTATTTTTCTGTTTTTCTTTCACTAATAAAGTGCCGACTAATCGGCCATTTTTGCCGACTAATCGCCGACTACAAATGTGGCCGGATAGTCGGCTTTCCCGACTAGTCGGTACATCCCTATAAAGCCCCTGCTACACGGCAGCCGACAAGCCCCCAAACCGCGTGGCCTTGGTCTGTCCCGGACCGTGTAGACAGTTGTTACCAACAAAATTTCGTTTGACCTCCGGACGCCCTTGGCATGCGAGCGCGCGCCAGTAGGGCTACCGCCAATACCGAAAATCGTCAATTGCGGGCATTTTTCTCTGTCACTCTTATTACGCCTTCATTGGAGTAAAAGAGTAAGATCCCCGCAATTTGCGAATTTCGGTTTTCGCGGTAGCCCCTCAGCGACCGCGGTCTGAGCGGTCGGTCCGGAACCGTGTAGCCGCCCGACGCCGACCGCACTAGGCCATTTCGCTTGGAGGACGCGCCGTGTGCGCTCGTGTGGTTAATAGACATGCCATGGGTACTCAGTAGCATTTCTAATAATTTATCAAATACTTTCCTCTTCATTCTCAGAAAGTTATGTATGTCCCCGTAGCGTAGTCCAGCGAGTTCATTAAGTTGAAATGACTCAACAAATGCCGTTTTTTGAGCCAGCGTTTCATTCATATACCCTTTTCTTTTTTTACAAACTTTTTATTAACTTGCAATATACCTAATCGTAAGTATGTAAATATGTTTGTACGGGTCAAATCTTGCAAGTTAAATTAGACCCACTTTCTAGTTTCCGATGGAGCTGAAAATTTGCATACATATATAAGTCGGGTGACAATGCATTATTATGGTACCATAGAGCTGATCTGATGATGGAGACAGGAGGTGGCCATAGGAACCCTGTGATAGAACAACGCGACCTAATTGTGTTTGGGGTTTTTAGAATTGTCTCGACGAGTATTAGTTGCCTCTGGAAAGAAAAGTACAGTCAGCGATAAAAGCTTGTACCAAAAATTGTTTTTTTGCCATAAACTTATTTTTTTGTCATTGCACTAGTATGAGTAGGTAGGTTATGAAATTTGGCGCCGCGACCAATAAGTTTTGCTGCCCCAGAAGTGAAGGAAGAAAAACAAAATGCAATCCGCCAGGGGTGGCATACGCCGCCCTTAGGGCCATACGCCACTGAGTAGGTACTAATGCCACGCCAACTTTCTGAAAGGTTAGGGGCCATTTTGTGCGCTTGCAATACGTGTTGTCCGTCCGCGAGTTCTGAGGGGCTACCGCGAAAACCGAAATTCGCAAATTGCGGGGATCTTACTCTTTTACTCCAATGAAGGCGTAATTAGAGTGACAGAGAAAAATGCCCGCAATTGACGATTTTCGGTATTGGCGGTAGCCCTACTGAACACACTGTGGTTTGCCACCGTCTAGCCAGACAACTCAAACGGACCCACACACCAAGGACAGACCAAGGTCAGACGGTTAGTAGGCTTGTCGGCTGCCGTGTAGCAGGGGCTTTATTGTAGAGATGGGTTTTTGTTTTCTTTATGGTGGCAAGTAGGTTGTCGCTATGGGCAGGGTTAATCCTAGCGTAGTTTTTCATCATGTCGTTAGAATTTCAACCTTAGTATTCCGATTTAAGGTTCAAATTATAATGGTCTTTCGTAAAATGTGATAGTTGTTGAACTGAATCACTAAAATGAACTCCATGCTAAAATGTAACTTATATTTGGATTTTCTTTATAAAATAAAACTTGGATTGGAACAGCATGGAATACAGTTAAAAAATGTCTCTAAAGTGAAGAGACTTCGTGAGTAAATAACCATTATAGTCCAGTTAGGATTAATAATTTACGGTAAAGTAGGGTTTTCTGTTAACTTTTGCTTTCGTTTTCCTTCGTGAGGGACTAAGAGTATATTATATATATATAAAATAAAACAATATTTCGAGTCTAATGTGCCATATATGTTTAATTTTGTACACAGCATTAAAAGATTTCATAACTATAGGTTTAAACTATTTACAGTCTGATGTTGATCACTGAAGTATAGATTGTGATAGACACTTAATATTATTAAATCAATACAAACATTGACCATTCTTATACAATCTATTGCACACATAGATTCTCAAAAAGATTGCATGCTAAGCATGCATGCATGTTCGTGTTTTACATTTAAAGTAATAACTAGTACATTGAAGTAATAAAAAAGTAAATCTAAATTAGTCTACAAAAGTAGAAATATACACATAACATACTCTCAACATAACCACTACACAGTAGATGGACTCTCGTCGCGACGCAGGCGGATAAAACCATAATCATTTATACATTCCTCTCTACAAGTACAGAATAAGTAAATTATGCTCTGCAATTATACACCACTATTTATTTATAAATAATCTTGTACTACATCCTACTGTAAAACAATCAGCATTATAACTACACCAATGGCAAAGACAATGTTTCAACATGTTCATTATAGCATAGAGAAATATAGTAAGACAAGAGTGCTCACTCCATAAATCAGTTTTGGTACCAAAAAGACTGTTATTTTCATAGTCGACATTGACAATAGATGCAGCACCGACCGGAGAGTCTAAAGGTGACAGTCCATTTCCAACGACAGCAGCACTACCATTCATTTTACTATGGAAATTGATAATAACACCGACGCGTTCGTACTAGTAGTTCAGCTGCGGTCAGAAATGGAATTTACCCTAATGCTCAACAACATAAGACTTTCCGGTTGGAGCAACATCTCTTGTCAAGTAGCAGTACTGATAATTCCGCTACTCGATGCTAGATGTCGACTATGAAAATAATAGTCTTTTTGGCACCAAAACTGATGTATGGAGTGAACAATCTATGTATTTTTTTCTCTATGATTATAGTTAACTATAGATCATAGTATTATCTCTTAAGTTAAAAGTTCATTATTAAAAACAGAGTAAATTTATTCACCGCGAATTAACAATTTCAATGCCGAAATAAGTAAAATAACACTGATTCACCGCCTCAACATTGTCCTAAATAAACGCAAACACTTTCGTAAAAAAATACACATCATTTCCGAATGATTCTCCACGGGTTCTTAAAAGCACTATACAATCTGATTTTAGTCTAGGTCTAGATTGACTCAAAATCGCAATGTCCTTTCACAAAAAAATCGCAGTCTATTATAACGGGAGCCACGTACTACTCGATATCTTAATTAATTTAAGTAATCACAACAATGTACGAAGGGTCACAAACTTAAGCCCCATTTAGACTGTTCTAGAACTTGCAAGCAATATTCAATATATTGCTAACTACAGACTACAGAATATAATGAATTCAGTCGAACGACCAAATACCGCAACGTATCGAAAATGGCATTCAAGTTCTTGACCCGTCTAAATGCGACTTTAGCGCGGTATGGTCCGACAAGACAGTCGACAGAGCAATTTGAGTGGTCAAATTAAAGTTAGCGTTCGAATTCGACCGGTCTCTAACGCGTCAGCGGCGCCGGGTGGAGCCTTTTGACGTGACGTATATACATATACATCTAAATAATCAGGGTTCCGGTAAGTTTTATCGGGTCCGGTGACTAAGGTAGTTGCTGGGGCAGTCGCATGTCGACGTCGGCGGCGGTGGTGGCGGCGGCGGCGGGCTCGGAGCGCTGCTTGATGGTGGCGAGGATCTCCTGAAGGTTGGACGGCAGCGCGATGTCGGCCAGCGGCACCACGCCCGTACCCGTACCCGCACCCGCGTCCGGCGGTGTCATCGGCCGCGACGGCGAGTACGCCTCGTCCTGGAATACCATACCAACACATTAATTATATGTAATTAATATTCTTTAAAAAAACTTAACTACAAAGGGCCTTAAGATCTAAGTCCCAAAATGAAATGATAAATGCCAATAATATAATAATAACAACATAACTTGTTGACTGTGGTAAAAATCGAAGAATTTAGTTACAAACACATTAGAGCCATGGATATAAGACAGGTAAATGGTAATCACAGATGGCAACCGTTCATGAGTATGACATGTAGAGCAACATAAAATAGTAGAAATTAAATAAAATGGAGCTAAAAAATGCCATGCTAAACTGTTGCCATGTACATTTTATGTCAAAACTGTGACAGTTACGTAGGAAGTGGCGCCCTCAGTAATTGTCTACAATTTCTTGTCGGACTATATGTATAACAGTCATCAACAATTCGACGCGGCGTCTAGTATTCGAGTCTAGTGGCCCCATTTCTCGAACGGTATTAAACTAATATTATTAGTGTGTTGTCATGGTAACAAGTACAATAGTGTGTATGTTTACCTCGCCGGCGGCAGAGGAGTCTGCCTGCGTCATCTTCCGTATCTGCTGCTTCTGCTCCTCGATCTGGCGGTTGAGCTCTTCCATCTTACAGCGCAGCGACGAGGGCCCGCTGCCGCTGCTGGTGGACGAGCCGGGGCTGTACGCCTCCTCGTCGTCTGCTGACGCTGAACAAACCAAACATTCACGTTACATCTATTGCAATAAAGAGTCATTAACAGGCTAATTGTCACGCATTTTCCTGGGGATTCAATTTTCCAGCCAAAAACTTGGGAGTTTTAGATTTAAACTTCATTTTTCCTTGCTCACTAACTTCTGCACCGCAGTCTTCGCTACGCCACAGAATAAATAATAGTACTAGGTACAGAAGACTAACAAAACGCGTCTGTTACGATCGGGACGGATATGGCCGCTAGGTGGCGACAGCGCCACGCGCGGCTTATGGCTAGCCACCGAAATTGGTGTGGAACGGATGTACTTTTAGCTACCTGTTGCAAAGCGACGAAATCGTGGACGAAGCCACGCCTGGCTACGCACACAATGAACAAGGTAGGTTGGCGTATCGAGTTAATCAAGTGCCACAGTTGAATCCTGTTTCAGTAATTTTCTTTGTTGTATTGTTTGATTGAATGGTTGCCTGATCGAGAACGCCTTAAGTGTGTTGTGCCTATTGTCTTTGTACCTAAAGGTCAAATAAATAAATAATGTAATTGGCAAACTTAGTTGTTTACTGCCCTGTAAACTGGCACATAAAGACGTATCCAAACTAGTCAATTTTTCGCCAATGACCGATATAACCGATAAAATGAGGTACGGATGCAAGAATACCAATTTGTGACGCCAGTCTTCTCGTTCTGGGGCATTTTTTCAATTTAGAGGGCCCTAATATCACCATAAATCTAAAATTGCTGATTAAATTGGAGATTGACGCCAATTTAATTTCTGATGAAATCGGTCGATTTGATCATCCCGTCTGGATACCGCTTAACTCACCTAGTGTGGCGGCTATCTTGTCCTTGACGGAGGTGGAGAGCTTGGGCGAGGTGTAGGCGGCGGGCAGCGGCAGCGCGCGGCGGCGGGGCGACGCGGGCGGCGTGTACGACGTGCCCGCCGCCGCCGCCGCCGTCGCCGCCAGCACCGGCGGCGTGTACGACCGCTTGCGCGACGACCGCCGGACTTGCTGCGAACGTAATATGGAACGTTAAACAAATACCATCTAGAAATTCTAGATACGTGTACAGGATTACGAAGAATCGGGAACGCCACGCATGTGACAGGGGTGCTGGCGTCCATAGTTTACTGTAACCGCAACGATGCCTGATGAGGCGGACTATTTTTGCCACCTTGTTCGATTTAAAAAATAGTCCAAATACGAATGGCGTAGAACATAGACCATCTTAGGATAATAATAACAATCGAAAGCAGTGATCCCATAACAGAAGAAAATTATTGCAACTTCCCAACAAACAATTTGGTCGTATATCAAGTAGCTATACGACTTGAAGTATTATAAAAGTAGCATAAGAGTCGTCATTTTGACTAATGGTGCATTATGCAACTAGATAAACTTATTGTCGTGTAGCAAGGTCGAATAAATGTTTATTCTACCATTTTATACAACGAAATAGTCGGTGAAACTTGTAGTCGTATAGCAAGGTCGAATAAACGTTTATTCTACCATTTTATACGACTAATAGTTGGTAAACTTATTGTCGTATAGCAAGGTCGAATAAACGTTTATTCTACCATTTTATACGACTAATAGTCGGTAAACTTATTGTCGTATAGCAAGGTCGAATAAACGTTTATTCTACCATTTTATATGACAGTCGTATAGTAGGTATCACGACGACTCCTATAGAACTTTCTTACACGACAGTTGGTCGCATAGAGGTCCTCATTATTACGGTCGTAATAATGTCGTCACGACAATTTTGTGGTATGAATAACCATTATGCGACTTTTAAACTACTAATAGTTGCATACACGTCGTAAAAGTGTTCCTTATAGAACAGTCGACTAACTGTTACAATGGCGACCCCTATCCGTATTTAAGTAGCAAAAGTGCTACTATACTACCGCTATTCAATCAACAGTCGAATAGATGTGGTAAAATAAACTTTTATACAACTTTTGAAAAGCTATGGCGACTATTCCAAATCAAACGTATAGATTATACAACCTCAAGTTGTATAACTGTCCTATAAGGCATCTGCTTAATAATTTGTTAATTAAAATAATTAAATAAGTAAGAATTTTAAAAGCGCATCAATAATTAGTTATAAACTTATATAGTAAACATCAGTAAATTTAACTGCGCAGTAGTTTACAGATATAAATTATACACTTTTGTCTCCTATATCATAAACCACCAACTTAAAAAAAATGGCTACTTATACCTTCTTTCAAAGATACAATTCCACACCACTTGCTGTTAATATTGATGTAATTTTTGACACAAGCCGAAGCGGAACTTGCGTTGAAGAAATAAGTTATTTATACGACCTTTAAGCGGCAATAACTCAACTTAAAGTCGTATAAATATCGTATTTCTCACCACTACTCTTCCTTAAGTCGATTAAGCGTCGTAGTAGTTACTATTTATACGACGAAGTGTCGAATCGGCGACGCATATACGACGACTATGCAACTAAATAGGTATTAAAACGACCATTACTCAACTTTTATACGACTTTAAGTTGAATAAGCTGCGCCCAAATCGCGTCGTATAAACGTATATACGACGTTTATACGACCATAAAATTTGGTCGTATAAACCTAAATTTTGCCTCAAATTGTTAGTTGGGTTAGGACATACAATTTTATCGTTAATATCTGACCTCAGACTCTTCCAGACTCGTAACTTCAAAAGCAGGATAATCTTAAAAATAGCAAATATCTATAAAATCAGAAGCATTCCAAACTTTTTATATCTAAGACTTACGCTACTACAATGCAACGCTTACCGAGGCATCTTGCTTATTGTTGCTTAGTTGTAGATATTTACTATTTTCAAAATTACCCCGCTTTCGAAGTTTTCCCAAAACATCTTATTAGTGTTAGATGGTAAAAAATACTAGCAGTTCGTCAATAAGTATTTAATAAATAAATGGATACTAAAAAACTTTCGTTAATATATTAAACCTACCCTATAAATTGTTATCAAGGTTTATTTTCACCACCTTTTTAGTAACTACACTCAAGCACAACATTACACTTAATTTCAGACTCCACAACAAATAATTTTAGAATATGCCAGAAAAAAACTCTTCGGTCTATATATTTTTTAACTTTCGTAAATAAATACAGTTACCAAAGTCTGTCGATCCACTGATAGTGAATTTTTGGAAACCCTCTGAGGGTAGGTAAATAATTTATTGAACAATTTCAACATACTAGCCTAAAGGCCCCTGTACACACCAAGGGTCACTCCAAGGGACGCAGCCATGCGGTAGAATGAGATAGCAATATCACTTGCTCCCTCTAACGCATAAATGCGTCCCTTGGAGTGGCCGGCGCTGGCCCACTGTGTACAGGGGCCTTTAAGCCTTCTTGAGCTTACCGTGGGGCTTAGTCAATTTGTGTAAGAATGTCCCTATAAAAAAAAAAAAAAGCCTATCCTAAATTAGTGTATACGTGAGCAATGATGAACATAAAATAAAATGGTTAAACTAAATCGCATTTAACCGAATAAAATAACTACTTAGTTCTGTTGTCTGTGCGCACAACATGTTTATCAAGGTACCACTAATAAAATCATAAATCATGACACGGAAGCGTTAAGGAAAGCTGACTCATAAGTCATAACGTATGCGCCCAATTACAAAATCGTTCATTAGCAAGTCCATGTCATCAAAACACTCGTTCTAAATTTTTGTTTCTTAGAATTGGTGAATCGTTTGTCCAGGCTATACACATGAGGTACTTTATTTCCGGTAGGATTTTTTTTAAATGTCCTGCCTACTGGTAATTGGTCATGAACAAATGTGAATACCTCGTAAGTGTGATATATCGCAGAGCAATCTTAATTTCATGCAATTTAGTACCTAGGTATTCATCATGCTGATTTAATTAGTGGAGGTTGTTTATGACTCGATCACTCGATGGACTCGATTAACGTTATTGTAATCGGGACACTAGATAAATAAATAGGGTAAGTATACAGCAATGAAACCACTAGACAAAATCTCACTTATATTTGTCGTCAAAGTCACACAAATTCACATGCATTTGAGCTTAAAATAAATCTATCTAGCTTTATCATGATTAAAAAAAAACGAGTATAATTTACAAAAACCTAATATTTTAAAACATTTATCACATTTGGGAAAACAGACACAATATACAAATAAATAAATAGGGTCATATAAAGCAATGAAACCACTCGGGAAAATGTCATTTATATTTATCGTCTTCGTATTTACATGTTTTACTATCGGTTCTATATGGAGTGACGTACCTTGGCGGGCGGCGGTGCCTGGGGCGGCTGCGCGGCCGCGCGCTTCTTGCGCTGGCGGATGACGATGGCCACCAGCAGGTGCGTGCGCGCCTCGCCCAGCCCCGGCCCGTCCAGCGGCAGCAGCACGGCCGGCAGCGCCGTGTGCGCCGGCAGCGGCACGATGTAGAAGTCCTTCACCAGCGTCGTGTTCACCACGCGCACCACGCCCAGCCTGCAACCACACCCGTGTCAATCCTCTCTACTCGAACTTACATCCGAGCCGCTTTGTTTTACTATTGAATAAGGTAGTGTTCCGGAAAACCACAAAACAAATGAAATGCCTAACTGCATGTTTGAAGCTACGTTCATACTAATATTTGTTTTGCTTCGACGTAGTTTTACATTTGATATCGACGCAATCGGGTCAATTTCATTCTGTGATTTTTTTACAGTCGACGTTAAAGATATGATTACATTTTCCACCTTATCAGAAAGGGGTAAGGTGCAAGTGTAAAAATATTTTTAGCGTCGACTGTACGATTCTTATTCGTTAGGGTGGTATTCCGTCTCGTCAGGTGACAACCAAAACTCACTAATTACTACCACAAGTTAATAGCCATAGTGAACCATATTAGTACCTAGATAAGGTTGATTTTTGTTTAATATTTTTTTTAGTAATTAGTGAATTTTGCTTATCACCTGACGATCTATCCAATTTCTTTGTCCGATGTGTATTGCGTCTCACATTTCTGCTGAATGAGAGAGTGAGACGCAATGACATTGGACAGGTGGAATACCACCCTTACCTACCCTGCCGTCTAATTTGAACGTATGACAATGATTTCGTGCTGTACTGTACAATACATTTAAAAAAATCCCGTGTCTCGCCAGAGCCAGCCATATGTGATTTAAAATAACACAGTGAAATCGACCGATGCGGTTTTTATATTGGATCAAGGTGAGGGTAAATAAAGACACACCTATTCCTACTACTGAGATAGCTGTATAGAGCTATATACTGCATTTTTTCTTCGTCGTTGGCAGCCTGCAACTTTAATATGATTATGTCTTTATTGCTAGCTCTCTTCATCTTGCTGATGTAGTCCCACACCGTGTCGGGGTTTATCCTGCCCACGATGTCCAATTCCGTGCTGAGATCTTCCTCTATATCCGCGGCTGTTCCGGACACCTATAAACATAAAGAAATTAAACATTTTGAATTTTCACTTACTGATGTTTGTATTCCAAATATAGCCATTAGATAGACCTTTGACACGTCGAGTGCAATAAAAGGTATCAAGATTAGATTATACCAAATTCAATTAAATACGACTAGAGAAGAAGTGTTCTTCACAAATATTTAAGCCTCAACCACGCCTCGATTGATAGACAAATCACTTCGAGTGGCCAGCCAGCCCATATGTCTTTTTTGCACTTTCTGTCGACATTTTGCATTATTTTTACTAAGTACTGTGAGTAGGTACAAAGTCGTGATGCAAACAGACCTCATGTGCGGCGACGTAGAAGCGCGCCACGTCCACCATGTTGATGCAGCCGTTCCACACCGGCGCCGACGAGTGCTCCACCGTGCTGCTGGGCTCCTGGTCGCTCTCTGCCTCTGTAACCGATACTAGTTTTAAAGAAATATATATAGGTGATACAACTTTCTTTGCGAAAATCGTTGCCATGGTTACGTCACCTGGGTCACTTATAAATAGAAGCCATTATAATGGTATTTCATCGCAGGATTGGATAGACTATTTCTTTATAGGCTATCTGCTAGCCAAACAAGAAAAGTAAATGTAACAGCATTGTTTAGAAGTAAATGTAACAATCGTAACAAAAAACATGTTGATTGGCCCATAAACGAACAAGATATTTGTTATATTACCTGCAACTTTCTCCAGTTTTTCAGAACTAGGTTTTGGTGAGGCGAAAGTGGTACCGGGCAATAAACTAGCATCCACCGCGAAAGTTTTCGTCGGGTCGTAATCCGTGTTGCCGTAATCTACGATCTCATTCTTGTTATAGCTATCTTCATACACATCGTCCCGGGATTTCCTGAGGTCCTCTTCGGAGAACGCGGAAGTGATCATGGGTTCGTGTGGGTCATATTCGGGGTGGGCTTCCTTCAGCATCGCAGACTTTGGCCTCTCCAATGAATCGGAATCTGTAGATCTACAGGAAAGTAAACGATGATCAAAACATAGTCGTTAATCAATATACTATACGGCGACAAAAACAGCAAATAATAATACTTACTCATTTTTGCTCTTAGTGTAAACCACTTCTTGAGATCTAGAGCGATGTTTGGCCTTGTCGTCGATGCTGGTCCTATGCTTGGACCGCGAGCTGTTCCGGCGCCGCGAGGGCTCCTTGGACTTGGAGCGGCGCGAGTGGCGGCGCGAGCGCGCCCCGTCTCGACTCTGGGAGACCGACCTGGAATGTTCTCGAGACTTCGACCGCTTTTTCGACTTAGTTCTCGACCGCGATCTTCGCCTACTGCGCTCGGTGTCTTTCTCTTTGGAAGAGTCTCGCCTCGACCTCTCTTTGGAGGCGGCTCTCGTCCTCTTTTCCGATCTTCGCGTACGTCTTTCACCTTTATCTTTCCCGTCCGACTTTCTTCTTGACGATCGTGATTTTCTGCTTTCCGAGTCTCGTTTTGATTCTCGACTACTTTTTTTGGAATGGGAAGAATCTTTTGCGCTTTTCTTACTACTATGTTTTTTAGAGTCGGGTTTCACAGGACTTTCAGTGCTGGAACGGAAGGTAGACTTATTAATATTCCGTACATAAATATAGGCATAGAGTATAAATTACAATTTGTAACGACACTTACGTTTCAGAGGAGAAGTCTTTTGACGGTTCTTCAGTAGCTGTTGAGTCATTCAAAGCAGAGACCAAATCTTCTACTGGCACGTTCGGGTCCAACTCGGTGGAAACAGATTCTTTTGTCTCCATTACCTAGAATAATAATAAAAATTATAAATTGTTCATTCATTGATCCGACAATAATAAAGTAGGTATGTAATAAATATGTTACCTCTTCACCCTTATGTGTCTTAAGAACATATGTTTTACTGGCAGCCAATAGATCCAGTTCCGATTTCTTTATTAACTCCAACTGATATTTCGCTTCCTTGTCTCTCCATTGTGCCAACTCCTGACTAGCTAATTCCTCTGGCGACAAACGTACCTAAAACACGGATGAATTAAAACGTGCTGATACTAATCAACTTGCATCATCATGTAAATAATGAGAATAAAAGAATACATACCAATTGCTTAGGTGTTATAGTTTTATCACAGATTTTCTGCCACAATGAAAGATTTTTCCGATCTTTGATGTTGAACATTAGCGACCTGTACTTCGCCTTATACTTCATGCCGACGTCCCGGAACAACTCGTGCAGTTCGTACTCTGTGTCGTACGCGAACTGTTTTATCTCGCCTTCACTAAACTTGGGCCCTGTGTTCTCCGCCATGCGGACAGTCATTTGTTCTTGCAAGGCTTTCCTCACGTTGTCCCGGATGGGCTCCGCGGACTTCATTTTGTTTTTAGTGTCGGGCGGCGTGTCCTTTTTACGCGCCGCGGCCGGCGAGACTGATGGTGCCTGTAACGTAATATGAGCGTGCAGAGTTATAATCAACGTGCAAACACGATCAATGTTATTGCCATTACGTATAAGGCATGGAACAATATCTTCCATACACACATAAAATGTTTTACGAACGTAAGTTTTTACTTTATCAGATTGAATACTAATTTAAACCTTTGATGGCCAAGGACACTTAGTTCTCGTGATTTGTCATGCATTTATTTATAGCGACGTAGCGACGTGATATTATAACGTGTAGTATACAAAGACAGTTAAAAGGTTAACTAATGCAATAAAAAAATCTTACCTTAGTTGTTTTTTCGCTTGCTGACCGGTTAGCCGTGCGAACGAGTTTTCTGGGTTCAGCCAGAGTTCTTAGGCCTGACGTACTGGCTCTTGGAGTGTCAGGGAACTGCGGCTGCTGTGATTTCGGCGTCACTGGAGTTTTCGGTGACGTCAGAGTTTTCGGCTCATCTCTTGCGTACATTAGTTTAGGAGGAATCTCTTTGAGCTCTTTAGGAGTTTGCAGCCCTGGTTTTTTAGGAATTCGTTCAAAATTAAGTGTTGTTTGTATTTTGCTTGGTTCCTTTGTTGCTGATGCTGTTGCTTTCTTCTTCATTACATTCGGTTTAATAGCACTGAGAGTTCCTGGCCGTACGACTTCAAAAGTGGGATTCTTTTGCAGCCAAATTTTCAAGTTCTCAGGAGTGGGAGCATTTGGTCCAGCGAGTACCCTGCCGGACTTTCTTTCATACACAATTACCTGAAATTATTAAATAGAAAATAAAAATTGCTTACCATGTATTCAATTATAGGGTAATTCCAAATTTCAGGATAGTATTAAACTGTGCTTACTCTAGAATCTGATTTTGTTTTATCATGATCTCTGTCCCCATCTGGCTTCCCTGGTGCTTGATTTCCCAACGAGTCTTGAGCGTGCTTCAGAATACACGCGTCGCTGCAGTAAATGCTGCTGGCGCGAGCAGGCTTCTTACATACAATGCAACTTGTCTTTGATGACATGGCTTTGCTCGCAGGTGGCGACACGAGAAGAGGTGGTGATTGATCAGTATCAACTTCATGCTTCTTTTGAATTGTCATCTAAAATAGAATAAAAGTCAGCAATCAGTAGACAATCATGATTCATGATGAGGACAAAAACAAATAGGTTTAAGAGTGCTCATCTGTCATAGCTTTTAAAGACATTAGGCATTGACAGGATATTCTCCTAAGATTGTTAGTAACATTGAGCATCAACATTTCTTAAAAAACATACTTTTTAGGGTTCCGTACCCAAAGGGTAAAACGGGACCCTATTACTAAGACTCCGCTGTCCGTCCGTCCGTCCGTCTGTCACCAGGCTGTATCTCACGAACCGTGATAGCTAGACAGTTGAAATTTTCACAGATGATGTATTTCTGTTGCCGCTATAACAACAAATACTAAAAACAGAATAAAATAAAGATTTAAGTGGGGCTCCCATACAACAAACGTGATTTTTGACCGAAGTTAAGCAACGTCGGGCGGGGTCAGTACTTGGATGGGTGACCGTTTTTTTTTTACCGTTTTTTGCATTATGGTATGGAACCCTTCGTGTGCGAGTCCGACTCGCACTTGCCCGGTTTTAAGTAACTGTACCAATGTTGTATCTTGGCTAATAAAAGCATAATATGAAGATGAGAACTTGATAACCCAATAGGCAAAATCGATTACATTTACTCACTTTATTTGTGATAGTTTTAGGAGTAGGTTTCGTCTTTTTCACACAGTTGGGACATCGCCATTCGATGCCGTCCTCCTCCATCTGCTGGCCCATCGCTTTGGTAATGTTAACACATTTGCCGTGGAACCAGTCCTCGCAGCTGTCGCAACATATCATGAAGCGATTGTTGTGGGGCTGTTTACATATACACCACAATCTAAAAAAAAGCACAATTTAAGTAATCACGCAAATAATTCGACTTTGATGTATTAATATTATTTCCGGCCCCATTCATATCGTGAAATATATCAAAAATGTTTCGATAAAGGATATCCCGAACACGTGTACTTGACATAATTCCCGTGTTAAGGTTTAAAAAAAAGGTTGTCATTTATAAACAACAACGAGGTTCATGTATCAATTATGTCAGACTTTCAGATTGTAATTTCATAAAACCTCCTTCAAATGATAAGGAAATCAAATAACATATCTCAAATAGCAAGCAAATAGCGATAGTCGATTAAACAATATTTTACATATCACTGTGATTGGAAAAAAGGGATATTAAAAACATAAATAATGAGGTGTTTCAATTTGCTATTAGCTTTAGGGATAATTCGTTGCAGGTAAATTTGGAGAAATTTGCGGGATACGAGGTTCGACTAAAGGTAGTCTGGAATAAATCGCTTTTTAGCGATAAGACCACCCATTGTTTACCTCTGCTCGTGTTTCTGTTGTCTTTCGTATAAATTGATTTATTTTATAGAAGTGTGCAGTAATTATTTATATTGTATCGTATCGATACGAGAATATAATTGGACTTTTATGAATGATAGCATGTTTTTATAATGTTATAAAACTTTATGAATAAGGCCTTCCGTTTCGTACAGTCTCTTATATACCTATAAGGATCATCTTCCGAGTTCCAGCTCTCCTGAGATTCCGTAAATATTTTGTCAGGAACGTAGGGCGGCGGCGCGGCCGGGTCCGGTTTCTTGGACGGCAGCTTCTTGTTGACGTACGCCCTAGAGGCGGGCGGCTGCGCCGGCTCGGACGCGGGCGGGGCGGCCACGTGCGGGGCGGCCACGTGCGAGGCGGCCACGTGCGGGGCGGCCACGTGCGGGGCGGGCGGCGCCGGCAAGGGCGGGCGGGGCGGCTCCGCGGCGGCGGGCTCCAGGCTCGTCATTTGACTCTTCCGTTTCGATGACCTCGTGGCGGGCGCCTCTATCGGCGGCAATGTGATAACGCGACCGTCGCGTCTCACTATCTCGATCGGATTCTTTTGCGGCGGCAGGGTTTTTACCGCTTTCGGTGGTGTTTGTCGGTATAGAAGACTCCTCGATGCGGGCGTTTGGGGCGTCGGAGGTTGCACGGCCGGCGTCGTCGCCGCGGCGGGTGCCGGGGCCGGGTCCACTTTGCCGAGGACCTGTTTGTCCAGGACCTCCTGGAGGTTCTCTGAGCTCTCCACCAGCTGGGCCACGTGCATCAGGAAGTCCTCGCTCAAACCTTCCTCCTCGGACGGCAGGGCCCCGAGTAGGTCCAGAGTGGGAGATAGCGGGCCGGCTAGACTTGGGCTGTTCATGGTGTGAATTGTTGAAATAGTGGGCTGAGTTTTATTTAAAGTTGTAACTGGAGTGTCTTGGAATATCTGCGCTAGACTGGCATCATCGATTTGTGCGATGAGATCGTAGCCTTTAGATACTTTATCGGAAGGATTGATCGCCTTATCTTTCTGTTTGGAATATGTTTTCTGTGGAACGACACTTTTTATATGGCTTCTAACGGCTTTATCTATGGCTCCGAGAATTTTGACCACATCTGATGGCTTCTCTTCTCCCTCCTGTGGTTTAGCAGGGTCCGGTTTCTTGACGGCTACAACTTGTTCCCTCTCACCTATAGTAGGTGGTTTATTTTCAGTTGAAACCCTCCTAATTACATCAGGTGTGGAGAACAGTGATGTCATGTCAGTTAGTAAGGCGGAAACGTGAGCAGGTGTTTTTTTTTCCTTTTTGATTGGTTTTAAAGATGGTTTTACTACAACTCTGCTGAGTTCATGGCCACTAAGGTTGAGTTTAGGTACAACAACAGGACTCTCCTTCTGTAATACATTATCTGAAGAAACTTGCTTCTTTTCTGGTACATTTTTACTGATGATTTTTTCTTTAATTTCTCGTTTAACAAGACTTTTGTTAGACTTCAATCTGGCAGCCACTTTAGGGCTAACTTTGGCTTTAGCGGCTTGGGCACTCTTTAGAATTCGAGGTTTTAATTTTGTTTTACGCAACTTGGGAGGTCCTGACCTGTCTTTTGTATCTTTATAGTCTGAATCAGAGTCTCTGTCAGAAATTGCACCGGCAGAGGAGCTTGCAGATGATGACTCATTTTCTTCCTCACTTTTAGGCTGACTCGATGTACTCTTTTCTGGTTCAGTGGCATATTTTGATTTAGTCAAGACTGGCAATGGTTTTGTTAATACATCATTTCCCTTCAAGATAATACCTTCCTGAGGATTTATAGCAATTTTTCTGCCTTTGGGTATGATTTGTTGTTCCAATATTGTGATTTTCTTTGCACTTGGGACTGGTTTTGGAGGTGGAGTGTGTGTGATCTCAATAACGGGATCATCATAGCTGGCAAAGCTGTCAGTTCTCTGTGGAAGAGACTGGCTCGGAGATGTGAGAGATGTGTAACAATGATCATTATGAAACCCAATCAGACTATTCTCTCTTGTTTCTATTCTCAATGATTGCAACATTTCAGCTCCACTATCTGTAAGTAGAAAAGGATTTAAATTAGTGCAGTAAATAAACAAAAAAACAAATATGAGTACATCAAAATAAGGGCAGCAAATGTAGAATAGGGAACTATATAGGTATAAAAAATCAAGTATCTATAACTTTGAAACTAGAAAAACATATGGGCACTGTCCCAATAATATTCAAACTAGGATGTGTTACGGCAAAACATGGGCAGGCCCCAGAACCCCGCCTAATACCACTCCCCAGTATGGAAACCCCATTTGCTCTTCCATTCATTACATCACACAAAATTTAGATTTTTTGGTATCGTCATTTCGATCGCACTTGTCCGTACTGTACATGTCAATACATGTATGGTACGGATACTTTGCTCTTTAAATTTTAAGCTTCACAGAGAAAGAGATACAAGGCAAAAAAATACATACATTTCTGCATTTTTTAAGTACTTACCATACTTTATGATGCTATTAGGCTCATCATAATAACTGTCAACTGAAAGTGTTACGTGTGGTATTTTGTCATCCTCTCCCTCAGAGTCAGTGGCATCATCAGGCTTGCCTTCATGTCCTACCCGAACTACACTTATTCCAGCAGCTTGTGATCCATCCGTTCCTTAAAATATATGCGGAATTCAATTAAAATGTGTATAATTTAGTATTTATGCATGCGTTACCATTAGTAATAAAATAAAATTAAATATATTTTGTCAACAATAAAATAATCGGAAGAAAAAAAATTGGCGCCAAAACTGCGTAGAGTAATTAATTGTAATTATTGATTATTTACGATGTATAATCGTAGTTGTATTGATAAAAGAAAAGAAGGAGACAAGAGGAAAATTTAATAACAATAGTCATATCTCGTAAAATATCGCCTTAACTCCTTAAAAATCTTTTTACTTAAACAGTAATTCAACAGGGATTATTTGAGAAATTCCGATAAGAAATCGATTTGTATGGTTGTAAAACATTAAAACCTGATAAAGTCAAACAGATAAGCGTACAAATATAAAATAAAACTTGAATATTCTAAAAATTCGTTGGGTAAATGAGAAGCGTCACGGCGGGCGTCGCTTGGGTGTCGTACTGTTTGTTAGCGACTATTGCACAAAAAAGGCACCTTATACACGAATTGAAAACAAAAGCACACTAATTAAACACTGATATTATTAAACACGTACCCATTAAAGTTCCAAGTAAGTTTTGATCCACAGAAAGAGATCCATCCTTGTTTACAATAACAACAACAGAACTATCAGCCTTCGTGGAAGGCCCATTTAGGTCCGTGTAGTTCGTTATCACTGTATTCGACATTTTTCATTGTAATCCATGCAACTTATGCAAGTCCTCTATTTTTAAACCATTGTAGAAATACACATGCACCGCTTCTATAAATGACGCATTCTAGCAAGCAACGCGCTTGACGCCATTTTGAAATCAATCCACAGCAGGGCTCGCGAGTCACAAAGCTTTTGCACGATTAATTGTCCTCACGATGTGTACAATTGTATTTCAGCTGTAAATTTAAAGAAATTAGAAGTTTTAGATGCCTATTGATACTGTCATTACGTATGTAATAAGAAAAACAAATTAAATTATAACCTCGCAAGAGTCGCCTCGCCTCTATTTTTTTTGGCATGTGACAGATAACAAATAAAAAATAAACATTATCGATCTTTGTCTATGGTAAAGACGTGTTTACATTCTCCAACATTTGTCACTCATCGTACGTTCTCTATTTATCAGACAAACAAACAGTTATCTCTTTCTCGCTCTCACTTATCGGTGCGATGCACCAAGGTCGCGATGCGGTGCGATAGTGTGTTATGGCTTTTATAAAGGTTTAATATTTTCAGTTGGCAATACTTTTAACATTTAACTTTTTTTTTGAACGCAACTTTTCGTTCGTCAGCCAAGCAACTTTGAGGTTATCCAAGGCCTCTTAACTTCAACAGGCTAAAAGAAGTGTTGTTGGATTTACTTTTATAAGAAGTGAAGGTTTAAATCTTTGTAAAAGTGAAAGAGTTCATCATGAGTTATTCAAAGTTTGATTTGACTTTCAAGATAGGTCAATATTTAGACCGTCACCTTGTGTTTCCCTTACTGGAATTCTTGGCTGCTAAAGAGGTTGGTTGTCGTCACCAAAACAGCTTCAGAAGTTTTCGTCGAAAAATATTTATTATGTAAAATTATATAGCATTTGTCCTGACTCCTGTATTCTTAATTCCCAGAGAGGAACAAACAACAGTGGACTAACCATGATATTACAACAACAATGAGTTTTATTCTTTGAATACTATGTTTTATCTCCGTTGGAAGAAAAATTAAAATTTTGCCATTGTAACTTATGAATGTGTTATATTTATAGTGTACAATCAAGTGCTTACTATTACATTGGACTGAACAAAATATACAAGGAATGTACAGATTTGTGTTTAGAGTCATTTTGTGCATAAATCATTTTATTACAAAACAATAAATAATCCTGCATATCACTTTCATTTCGTAATAAAATGTTGGACATCCCTTTTTATATCTATTTCAGACCTATGATCAATCAGAGCTACTGCAAGCTAAATTGGAGATCTTGAGCAAAACCAACATGATTGACTATGTCATAGACATCAGGAGAATGCTTTATCCAGATGAGGAAACCCCAGAGGTAAATAGATTCATTCAAGTATATCTTAACATATAAACTTAACCTTTTCACCGCCATTGACTTGATAATATAAAGGCAACAACGTGATATGTCATATGGGTTGTTTACATGCAATTTTTGACATGGCGTTGATGACATTTTATTGCTTCATCGACATGGCGGCGAAAAGGTTAAGAAATTGATAACTAGCAGGTTGTCATTTTATTATTCTAAGTTTATTAGCAGAACGTTTGAGGAGACTGCTAACTGCACTTTGAGAATAATAGCTGATTTTTTCATATCAACAGAGCTTGAGCACAGAATAAATTATTACCGTACAGAAAGGACACTTCCTGCAAAACCGTAGTTTGACAGTGATTTAGAGACGAGTCATGCTATCCCTTTCTAATGTATGGCACTATCCCTTTCGGCTATTTAGGGTTGTCAAAATTCAAGTCTTTATCTTGTCTATGGTTGTGCACGCAAAAGGACGTCAAGTAGTGCCAACCCTAATAATTGCTTGGAGCAATGCTGAGTCTAATGGAGCCAAGTTTGCCCGAAAGGAGGAGTGTCTCCCCACTGGCTTGAATATTTATTTTATAAAATGTTACCTTTTTCCTTTTAGGAGATCAAGTCCCGCAGAGGTGTAGTGCTGTCACAACTTCAAGAGCTGCAAGATGCAGTGGAGCCAGTGCTGAGATTGATGCAGAGAGATGATGTCATGAAGACAGTGGAAACCATGAGGGACCCCAAAACCCTCATAAACTATCTAACTACAAATAAGGAGTTTGAGGTTTGTTCTTTACTTTTGTTTGTAATGTATCAAGGTTAGGCACAACTGAGTTTTTCATAGTACAGTGTTTTTAAACCTTTTTCACGATGCATCCTGTTTGTTGTAAAGAAAACAAAAAATGGTGACTTCATATTTGATGTGTGCATATTTTCATTTTTACTAAGGCTTCCAGACACTCACTCCACAGCCCCCTTATACATAGAGGCTTCACAAACTCCCAAGGAGTATGTTGTGCAAAAATATTTTTTATTAACCTCTGTTTGTCTGTGTATGATAAAAATCCTGACCAAATTTATGTTACCTTTTTTAATTTTTTCAAGATAGTTTTTTTTCACTCTATGTCTATACAGCACATTTGAGGTTTGAACCTACGATTTTTGACCACCACCACACATGCATATGAAGTGTAAACTCAGGATAATATTTTTTGATAATCACTATGTAATAAATATTGAAATATCTTTTCCAGTTCAAAATTCAGATGATTGACAGCATGTACCAGCTTGCCAAGTACCGCTATGAGTGTGGTAACTATGTGGAATCAGCCTCTTACTTGTACTTCTGCCAGCTAGTCATGTCACCCACTGATAAGGTAAGAAATTGAAAATCTATCTTCCACCAGGGGTGCAAAACTCCTACCTTCGGGCAAACTCAGTTCCGCTCGGCTCAGCATTGCTCTGCGCAATTATTAGGGTTGACACAACTTGACGTCCCTTTGCGTGCACGCCCACAAATAAGATAATGGCTTGAATTTTGACAACCCTAAATAGCCCAAAGGGATAGTGCCATATATTAGAAAGGGACAGCATGATTCGACCCTGAACCGCTGTCAAACTACGGTTTTGTAGGAAGTTTCCTTTCTGTACGGTAGTACCATTATTTATTTATTCTGTGCTTCCACTTAATGAAATTATTACTTCTGTATCAGGGATGTTGCGAATATCCGAAACCGCGGAACGTCCGCATTATTTTCAACATCCGCATCCGCATAAAATCGATGCGGAGCTGATGCGGTTGCGGATGTCGAACAAGTCAGTACAGGAACGTCTTAGCGGCGGCGCAAGTGCTAGGTAATTTCGTCATTACCTATAACGAAATCGTCTAAATCTAGAAAAGTCGGCCAAGTTACTGTTTATTAAATAAACGTTTCGTTTTTTTTAGGGGTCCGTACCCAAAGGGTAAAAACGGGACCCTATTACTAAGACTCCGCTGTCCGTCCGTCTGTCACCAGGTTGTATCTCATGAACCATAGCTAGGCAGTTAAAATTTTCACAAAAGTACGGAACCCTCGGCGGGCGAGTCCGACTCGCACTTGTCTGGCTATTTTTAAATATAAATTACTAAAAATGCAATATTTGACGTTTTTTAAGAACGTAATCTTGACATCCGCATCGGCGGATGTTAGCCTTTAAATATCCGCATCCGCATCCGCGGATGTCAAAAATTCTGCAGCCGCAACATTCCTGTTCTGTATTCAACCTAATATAGTTTGTCAAAGGACTGTCTCATTTCAATCATAGTCAGAGAGAATGATACTATCATTGTCTTACACTAGTACAGACCTAAAAAGTATAACAAAAAAAATAATAGATATTATAATGTAAATTTTCATTTATTACTTTTCCGAGCAAATCAAAAACTAATCTTACTACATATGCATACTTCAGCACCACCCTAGTATTGTTGATCTTTAAGGGCTTCAAATTCTTGAATATCATTTTCACTGGTCACACTGTAGGCCTGATTTTCTGTGTAGCTCACATCCTGTAAATAACAATCGTATATATATACAGTGCCTAACAAATAATATGACATATCTAAAAGTATACTTACACCTGTGGCCAGGGTGTTATCATAGCGAGGATGGTACTGGCTTCTATGGTTCAGAAGAAGAGCTACTGAGGGAAACCATACGCCACACAGTTCACATTGATACACTAATATGCCAAGAGCATTGATGTGGTTTTGGTGTGTTTTCGTTATGAAATGTTCCGCTTTGTACCTGAAACAAAGATGTATTACGAAATTATTATTACGACCTACTAATATTTTTTATATGAATCCGTTGAGATTTGTGTGCGAACCACCCTCACCTGTGGTTATACAAATGCTCATAGTTCCTAAACTTGCGGTCACAGGCATTGCAGAGCAATAGTTTTCCCAAATGAAAATTGTAGCAAGTCCGCAACCATGGACAGGAGAGCCAATGCACTTCTGCAGTTTTGTAACAGGAAAAAGCCACTTCGCAAGCATTGCAGGCGTAGTTGCTGGCGGTCGTATGCGTTTTCGCGTGCCGCAGTAATCGGGGAATGCTTGTGAAAACTTTTTCACAGAATTCGCATTGTAAGAGCGACGATGTCTTGATTTCACGAACACAATCCAGATTGTTCGCTTGGCAGCAGCGGGTCGCGTGTTGCATGGCCACGTCCTGGCGCGGCCACACCTGAAAGCATTCTATGCATGTCCACACCACCTGCCACCGTGGCTGAATGTCTAATATCGCATGTCGCGTAGAGTAGTGCCTCCTCAGACCAGTTTCGTATACGAAACATTTCCCGCACGTGCTACACGTATACGATCGAGCGGGTTTCGAGCAGCTCACGTCGAGGCTTTCTTTCTTTTTCGTATAGTTCAAGGCTCTATTCAACATATGAATGTTTTCCATTATGCGAGCGTTGTTCTCCTTTACTCTCTCCAGACTGTACTCTAATGGACAAATAGTACTTTCGAAACTTACACCCGTGTTATTGTAATCATATAAGTGTTTATTGACATAAATATTTGGTAACGCATTGGGGTTTTGGAACGTTTGTTTGATACTCTGCTGCATATTTATAAAGTTCTGGTTATCAATCTGGTCTGTTTCATGACTCCGCAAGTATTGTGATCCAGAAACATATGTACTATCAACATTATTAATTTCCGTCTCATTGACCTGTTTCGCACAGGAATCAAGATTTAAATGTTCATATTCTGGCCCTGACACTATTTTCACTACCAAATGAGATGATTTCTCTGTTGCTTTTCTCGAATTATGCGTCTTGCCTTCCAACCAGTCGCTGAATCTCGTTTCTTCATGTTCACCATCGATCGTAACATTCAAATATTTAAAATTAACGTCTGGCTCAAATCTCTCAACTACTAGTTTAGCTGACATCTTTGCGAATGTGTCAATGGATTTTGACAGACCGTTGATTAATTCTTTTTAAAAATAGGTATAATTGGCTGGAAAAAAGTTTGTATACCAATTTCCTAGCTAACTGGATTATACCAAAGTCTTTGATCAAAATATTGATGTTATAAATGTAAAGATTTAATCTAAGGATTTAAGTATGCTAAATAGGGACCGGACATTATACTTTTGCTCGTGCAAGCTTGCGGAGACCCCACATATGGTCGACCTTCACCAATCTGTCTGACGGATGAAACTATGAAAATATGAAAGAAAATATGTTCCAGAACATAAATAAATAGGGTTGCCTAAAGTAATATGGTCAAGGCTATTTTTAATAAATTTCAAACTTCACCGATTTGTCTGACGAACGAAATAAGTTTCAATGGAAAGTATACAACTTGTACAACATAAATCAACTAGGTTGCCTATCTTTTTCCGGTCACTATTTTGTGGTTGCCGTGTTTAAAGAGGTGATTTTATATCGATAATTGCACTCATCTGTCTGACGCTTGAATTATACATCAAAATTATGGTAATTTTATTGCAAATACAATGGTATAGGGTTGCCTGCGAAAATCCGGTCACAAATAAGGGTTGCCAGGCTTTTAATTAAAATAAGAAGGGAAGACTTTTAGCGATAACTCATAAACGGCTTAACTGAACAAGTTTGTTTTAATTTTATTTGATTGAGTTTTTTAAGCACTATTTTCATGATATTTTCCATATTTTTTGGACAGATGGTTCAAAAGTTAGAAGGAAATGCCTTTTTTTTTTTCTAAACGATTATTTCCGAAATGATGATGAGATGATTCACTTTATCAAGAAATGTTGTTTAAAGACCCCTATTCATTTTGAAAGACGTTTCCAACAACATCCCACACCATAGGGTTGACACGGAAAAAAAATCCTCACGTACATTTTGTTTCTTTCAAGGCGATTATTTCCTAAAATATTCACTTTATCAAAAAATGTTTTTTTGAAGAACTATTTATTTTAAAACTCATATCAAATGACATCTTACAACATAGGTATCAAACGAAAAAAAAGAAAAAAATGTATGTGACCATTTTTTTCGCTTCAACCCTAGTGTGACATGTCGTTGGATAATTTTAAAATAAATAGGTTTGAAGTTAAATTTGCAGTCAAGCGTGAGTCGGACTTAATGGCCGGCCAAGTGCGAGTCCGACTCGCACTTGGCCGGTTTTTTAACGATGTCCGCAGGAAAGACGCCTGGCTACTAAAAAGTTTTTGACCCGTGAAGCTGGTTTTATGGAACTTTCGAGAAGATTTTGAAATAAATACGGTTTTTAGAAAACATTTTTTGAGAAAGTGAATATTTTAGGAAATAATCGCCTTTCTATAATCTAAAAAGGTTTTTCCTTCTAACTTTTGAACCATCTGTCCAAAACATATGGAAAAAATCATAAAAATAGTGCTTAAAAAACTCAATCAAATAAAATTAAAACAAACTTGATCAGTTAAGCCGTTTATGAGTTATCGCTAAAAGTCTTCCCTTCTTATTTTAATTAAAAGCCTGGCAACCCTTGTGACCGGATTTTCGCAGGCAACCCTATGCCATTGTATTTGTAATAAAATTACCATCATTTTGATGTATAATTCAAGCGTCAGACAGATGAGTGCAATTATCGATTTAAATAAATGAAAATAAAATAAAATAAAATTCATTTATTTCGGACCATAGAATCCATATCGTAAGTAACTAAATTACATTAATTTTAAAAATTACCATCATTTTGATGTATAATTCAAGCGTCAGACAGATGAGTGCAATTATCGATTTAAATAAATGAAAATAAAATAAAATAAAATTCATTTATTTCGGACCATAGAATCCATATCGTAAGTAACTAAATTACATTAATTTTAATAAAATAAAATTAAAAATTAAAACTTATAACATTGTCAAGATTACAATTAAAATAAATTAAATTGAATTAAATTACAATAAATTACAACCACATAAAATTTAAAAATGTATACAAATAAAAATATTACAATAAAACTAAATATATTAAATTAAATTAAATTTATTATTGAGGCTAACGTGCATGGAGGACCAGTGTTTCAGAAGGCCGCTGTCCCACCTGTTAGCCACGACGTCCAGGAGGCTGTGGCGGCTGTCGCGTACCCTACCAAGCATCGCGGATATAAAATCACCTCTTTAAACACGGCAACCACATAATAGTGACCGGAAAAAGATAGGCAACCTAGTTGATTTATGTTGTACAAGTTGTATACTTTCCATTGAAAGTTATTTCGTTCGTCAGACAAATCGGTGAAATTTGCCGAAACAATTTTTTTCCAAAAATTTATTAAAAAAAATAGCCTTGACCATATTTTTTTAGGCAACCCTATTTATTTATGTTCTGGAACATATTTTCTTTCATATTTTCATAGTTTCATCCGTCAGACAGATTGGTGAAGGTCGACCATATATGTGGGATCTCCTACTATTATAATGCCATAGAATCTATTACTTAAATCAAATTAATAAATGGAAATACATCGACAGAATTATCACATATTACTGTGTCAAAAGTGTAAGCTGGTAAAGTATTATTGGCTACTGAGCCACAGCCACAGCGACCAGCGTAAATCAGACATTACGTACATGACGTGACCAATCGCACACAGTGATACGCTACCTCCCGCTTTACTTGGACAAATGCCTGGCCGCTTCCAGATGCACCTGGATCCCTTGCGTGAGGGACAAAACTTTGTTGGACAGTATATTTTCCTCATTTTCCAAAAATCTGATTGGTGTGCAATGTTTATTTATGGCACTTTCTTAATTGTCTTAGAACTACCTGTCAGTATTATGGGGCAAGTTGGCCAGCGAGATCCTCGTGCAGAACTGGGACGGCGCGCTCGACGACCTCACCAAGCTGCGCGAGTTCATCGACAACGGCGCGGCCGGCGCCGCCGCCACCAACATGCAGGCGCTGCAGCAGCGCACGTGGCTGGTCCACTGGTCGCTGTTCGTCTTCTTCAACCACGTCAAGGGTCGCGACCTCATCATCGAGATGTTCCTGTACAAGCCACTGTAAGTAGACCACCAACAAGCAGCGTCTGGTCACTCTTCGTCTTTATTAACCAGGCTAAGGGCTGTCATATCATCATAGAGATCTTCCTATAACCTTTCAAGTAACTAACTTATAACTCCCTATCTTAAAAAGATCGTATTATAACATTAGTGACCTTGTTTATTATGTGCAGGTACTTGAACGCTATCCAGACGATGTGCCCGCACATCCTGCGGTACTTGGCCACGGCCGTCATCATCAACAGGTCGCGAAGGAACGCCCTCAAAGATCTTGTAAAAGTAATCCAACAGGAAGCATACACGTACAGGTAATGTTTAATGCACAACTATCTTATATTCATGTCATAGTTATTAGTTAAATTTACTTAAGTTCTAAATGGGTTGCATTGCAAGGGAATACAACGCGTTGTAGCACTTCAACGCAGTTACCGCATTACGTACGAGCTTTCGAGGCCTTGCAGCGCCATCTACTTGCAGTTCTTTACTTGCTTCAGTATCCCTTTATCTATCTATGGTAATTTTAATGAAGTATGAGAAAATGGGGTGATTAAGTGCATTAAGACAAATTTTCCAGGATTAAAGAATTAGGGACCTATTTTCAAAAAGCTGACCTATTGGAAATTTCGAGTATTGTTTATTTGGTATCGTCTTGGGTCGTCCCATTCGTTTTTCGTCAAGTTCTTAAATTAGTCCTATTCTGCTTTCGTCACTCATTCTACATTCGTCACAATCGTCGGTGGCTTTCAATTTATAATGAGTGACGAAAGCAGAATAGGACTAATTTAAGAACTTGACGAAAAACGAATGGGACGACCCAAGACGATACCGTTTATTTACCTTTACCTTGTACACAAATATCAATATCCTGTGGTCCCACACTAGGCTATGCCTGTGACGTAATAATTGTCCATAGTTGTTTTCCATCGTATTTTCTCGGAAACGTTCGTATTTGTCATGCTACTTCAGTCAATCTGAGTACTTTTTGTACCGAGACTGGCTGAAATAGCAACTCACGTTCGTACGTTTCCGTGAAAAAACGATGTAAAACAATTATGCACTACATCTGTACCAATTTTATTATCGATTGAAACCATGTAGGGCCTATGTTTATTTACTATTCTAATAAAAGAAATTCCTAATTTTTTTAAACTCTTTAAACACAATGCGGAATATTCAACTAGTACTAGTGGTGTGGTAGCGTAAGTGGAAACAAATTGGATTCAATTACATTATAATGTTTGTCACAGGGACCCGATTACAGAGTTCATTGAACATCTGTACGTGAACTTTGACTTCGAGGCGGCGCGCCGGAAATTAAATCAATGCCAAGCCGTACTGTTGACCGACTTCTTCCTGATCGCCTGCCTCGAGGAGTTTGTGGAGAACGCGCGTCTCATGATCTTCGAGACCTTCTGTCGCATCCATCAAGTCATCAGCATTGGGTAAATTTATATTTAATTATTTATGTTAAATGGTAAATCTTACAAAAAGGGTTGCAGCAATATGGCTACTCAATGGCTCAAAATGGTCCTGTCTTGTTCATCGTAGGTAAAGTAAAAAAAATGGCGGGACGATTTGGACGCAAGAGAAGCCGAATGGAGAAAAAGAGGGAGACTTTTACTCAGCTGTGAGACACGTAGGCAAACAAAACAGAATCATTGAAATACACTTCAATTAATATTAAATATCTATGTAAACCGTTTCGATTGTCGCCAACATTTGTTATGTGTCGTCAGTGTCGTGCTGTGTAGATAATTTTTACCTTTTGAACGCCAAACGGCGCATCCATTTCCCGTTCCACTGACGCCACGGGGGTAAAATTTAGTTTTGTGAATAAATAATGCCAACCTAAAAGTGGGGTGTTTTTCAGTACATTTTTATCAAAAAACGATCGACGTCAAATGCCGTCTTTGGCTTCGTTGTCACGATTTTGCGTTGACATCAATTGCCGTCTGTGGCGTTCAAAAGGTTAACAATATATATATTTCTCTAGAATGTTGGCTGAAAACCTGAACATGCAGCCGGACGAGGCCGAATGCTGGATCGTGAACCTGATCCGCAACGCGCGGCTGGACGCCAAGATCGACTCGAAGCTGGGCCACGTGGTGATGGGCGCGCAGCCGCTGTCCCCGTACCAGCAGCTCGTCGAGCGCATCGACTCGCTCGCCGTGCGCTCCGAGGCGCTCACCTCGCTCGTCGAACGCAAACATAAAGCCCGCAATCAAGATGTGAGTTATGTGACATTAACATATGAGTGATATATCCGTACACGGCGGGAAGAACTTGATAACTCGAGATATTCTACTGAAGGAATTTGAACTTAAAATAAAATAACATAACATAAGGTTCAAATTTCTTCAATTTTTTCCCGCCAGATATCAACTTCTTCCCGCCGTGTACGGATACGTGTCGCCTACGGCAACGCTACGGCGGGCAATTCGTTGGTGCGCGTTTTTGCTCATGTTCGTTGCATTATATGAACAGGCCTATCTTTACTTTTGAAATCTTTGTTTTGTGATGGTATTCAGCTGCTTCCAATATTCGGGTTATTCCCACTAGCCAAGTTCTTACCAGTGGTAACTACTGGGAATTTTTTTCCCACCTTTTACCACTGGTAACTACTGGGAATAAAAATTCCCAGTAGTTACCACCAAGCCGAGTTGGTGGTAACTAGTGGGATTTTTTTTCCCAGTAGTTACCACCAAAATATTGTTAGAATTAAATACTAATCAAAACAGTATAGTATAAATGTAGCGTGCTGTAATAAATAATGATGTGTCAGTTAGTGATTCAGTATACTGCTTTAAAAGTGATCAAAAATATTAAAACAGTTTTACCGGTATAAGTGTAAAAACTAAAAGAGAAGAGTCTCATCCATAGACTTAAATATACTATAGATGACGGAAATGCATGTACTTTGCGTGTCCGAACCCCGACCAAGCGCCGAGGTTGGCCGTCGCTATTGACATTCCACGCGCGCCAGTTGTGGCAGCCGGTAGTCCGTAAAAAATTAAAAAAATGCCTCGTTGCGTGGTAATTAACTGCAACAGCCCAAAAATTGCAAGCACCCAAGGGTAAGGACATATTTCCTATCACAGGTAAGTCATTTTAAAATGATATTATGCGTAAATTCATTTTAAAACAATTTTTAAGTATTCCAGGTTGTGATTCCAATAATATACCTAAGTAACCATAAATTAACGTTACAAAACTACATTTACAGTACATTGCGCGTTTGCTTTGAGCGTTTGATCTGACGTTGTGAGTTAAGATACGATGAATATCGGAACTAGCGATACTGTCGCGCATCGCTTCGACTTCGTGGTATAGGCCGTTTATCATTCGTCTGTCAAATTTAACGAGTAGTGTTGTTCGTTCTACCGATCGCTTCTAATAAACGATTTTAATCGATATCGGACAGATGAATGATATTAACGATTATAAAAAACTTTTTGGTAGTTATTAATTTAAAAAAAATCATGTACTAATTTTACACGACACCTTTAAGAACAAGAGTAATTTAGACATAATTATACGATTACATGTTTATACGTTTAGTATGTTTATAAATTTCTATTGTGTTAAAAAAACCTTTCATTATTTTTGTTTTCCACATGATCCAGTCATAGATTTTGAAAATACCAGTTTGAGTAAGTTTGAGAAAATACCAGTGAAGGAAAAAGTTGGGAAGAAGATCATTCGTCTGTTTTTATCATTCGTCTGTCAGAAAATCGATGTCATTCATGACAATCGATTTGTGATTCTTGACGTGGTTCGCGGGGGAGCGGGGAGTGAGCGAGCGAGACCGCAGATATAAAATCTATGAGTATGAGCAAGACAGTTGAATCGTAGCGGGGTAGAGGGGCATCGGTGTCTTTGAATCGGTTAGGATTTCCCATCACTAAATTGCGGCTGTGACGTCACAGTAGGTGGTAAAAGGTCGGCACGCTTGGTTTCAATACAAATCGCGATATTTGCTTCATCTAGGGTATATTTAAGTCTGTGGTCTCATCCTAGTTAAGTAAAAATTAACTTAGTATCCGGATTAAATTTATCTCATTAACTGTAGATTGAATTATATATTTATACAAACGAACAAACAAATCAGTCAAAAACCGACAGAACTGATTTCGTTTTATTATTTACAGCTACTTCATTTCGTTCTATTATAACACGAGGCAGCGCTGGAATATGTAGGTATTCATAATTTGTAGTCAAGCTAAATAAGTAAAGCGCATGGTTGTTATTAAAACCGCTTAGGGCGGGCCTCGGATGGGCTGACTGCTCTGACTAACCAGCATAGGCTCGCATTCCAATTACGCTCGGTCATGTTACGCTGGTTGGCTCGATTGCTTAAACACCCACGCTAGCGTGATGGTAATAACACTCTACCAGAGGGGCATCAGGTACTATTTGTACACTTCTTTTTTTGTATTTAACTTTTATTCTTTTGGAAAATATGTTTTTTGGAAGAACTAGTGGTTGCAAATATGTAATAATAATATCCAAGCTATCTAATTAATGTTCCGTCTGCACCACAACTCTCATTGCATCTTGGTTAATCCTAATGTTGGCATAAGACAATGACAAAAACTACCACGATCCGTGAGCTTTCGGTCTAGCTCACATGCCACCTGATAGGTAAATATAATTATCAAATTATGTCAACCAATACCATTCTTATCGGCCATAGGGGCTGGCAGTTATGCCGAACAAAGAATATTTCGCAAGGGTCAGACACGGGCGACACGGCGGTTAAGAACAAAAGGGTGCGCGGTGTGCGCCACACTCGGTTCGGCATTTTTGCACTCGTGGTATTTAATAAAACAACACAAAAGATATTTAGGAACTAAACGATTGTTTTGCAATGACAAGGCATAGGTACCGATATTATTCATATTTAGGTATATTGCAATAAATCAATCTAATATGCATAAGGTATTAAGGTCCTACATTGTTTCTTACATAACCGTGATAAATATTAAGAAAACTTAAAAACATCTATACCAAATTTTATAGCAAGATCACATTCACATTCCCAACTCTACTAGGTTTTATAGACGTTCGCATTCGCACGCCATCGCCATCAGAATCAGATAAGGTACATAATAATAATTATTTTGCTCTTTTTCTGAATTTTGCTTTTAGTCTAACGCCCTCTTGCTCCTTCGTCGTACTCAATTTAAGGTTGTTTTATGTGATTTTAATTAGTTACACGTTCTTCAAATAAACATATTTTCCAAAAGAATAAAAGTCAAATAAAAAAAAAAACTTAATACGAAGTGTACGAATAGTACCTGATGCCCCTCTGGTAGAGTGCTATTACCATCCCGCTAGCGTGGGTGTTTAGGCAATCGAGTCAACCAGCGTAACATGACCAAGCGATGAACTGCCCGAGCGTAATTGGAATGCGAGCCTATGCTGGTTAGTCCGAGCAGTCAGCCCATCCGACGGGCGCCCTAAGCGGTTTTAATAACAACCATGCCCTTATTTAACCTCACTACAAATTATGAATACCTACATATTCTAGCTCTGCGTCGTGTTATAATAGAACGAAATTAAGTAGCTGTAAATAATAAAACGAAATCAGTTCTGTCGGTTTTTGACTTGTTTGTTCGTTTGTATAAATATGTAATTCAATCTACAGTTAATACGATAAATTTAATCCGGATACTCAGTTAATTTCTACTTAACTAGAATGAGACTCTTGTATTTTAGTTTTTACACTTATACCGGTAAAACTGTTTTAATATTTTTGATCACTTTAAAGCAGTTTACTGAATCACTAACTGACACAATTATTTATTACAGCACGCTACATTTATACTATACTGTTTTATTAGTATTTATACTGTTTTTAATAGTATTGAATTCTAACAATATTTTGGTGGTAACTACTGGGATTTTTTTTTCCCAGTAGTTACCAGTGGTAAAAGGTGGGAAAAAAATTCCCAGTAGTTACCACTGGTAAGAACTTGGTGGTAACTAGTGGGAATAACCCCAATATTCACGATATATTGTAAATTAACATACGTAATATTTCAAGATTGCTAATATTGCATTTATTTACAGATCCGTTGGGGAGCCCAAGAATTCTAAGTCAATGAGGGGGTTTACTCACTCTACGGATTGGTGGTCACAGGACAAAAGTTTACTACAGTTCATGTGGATAATGCAATTTGTATTAAATATACTTATTATTAACTACAATATTTTAAATGTTTCATTTCATTTAACTGGTCAAATTCTAGATCAACATCATCATCATCATATCATCAACATCAACATTTATTCAGCAAATAGGCCACAAGGGCACTTTTACACGTCATCATTGAATTTACATACAAGCAAAAAGAATAAAATCAACAATTTTATAAAATAAAACTAACAATTCAATCTAACGTATTACAATTACTAAGAGATGTATATGGTCTCTTAATGTCGAATTACATAAAAAATACAGATACAAAACACAAAAAAAAAAATCTATAATATTTAGAGGTGTAAATGTCTCTAGGTGTCAGAACTATAAGATTATATAGTTTATCAAGTTATCCTTAGAGATGTATAGGGTCTCCAAGAGTCAATATCCTGTAAAATTAATACATTCATTAAGAGAAAAGAAACATACGAGAGCAGAATGAGGCGTCTCACTGTAATTAATTAATAAAAATAAAGTTACTAAGTATAATAGCTTGTGTTAGCTTAAACTGACCAGTCTCCACAAACAGCACCCGTTCACGAGTATGACGCGTATCTCAGCCATCGCCTCCCTCAACCTTCATTCGGGAAAGTGGCGACCCGATCAACGACGCCACCGTAAGCAAAGACTTTTAAGCGAGCATGACATGTTCAAGCTACCGGCCTATAATAATATTAAAATAGTAATAACATGTAGCTGTAAGACACGGCATTTTGTGCTCGTATGTTACATAAAAAGACAGTATAGCTTCACATAATTACTAGCCTAAGTTGACTTAGAGATGTAAAGGTCTCTAAGTGTCAGAAACATTAAAAATATAGGTATGTACAATCAAAAATAAAATATATAAATAAATACTTAGAGATGTATAAGGTCTCCAAGTGTCCAAAACTAAAATTAAATTAAACAATTTAATCAAGCGAGAACATCATTGTCTCATGTGTCAATTCTACTGGACACTAGCATATTTAATTCACAATGTAAAAAAAAAACAATATTTATTTAGCTCTTATTATACTAATGAATCAAGCTACCTGCTTAAAGGCATCTCTATCGTTTATAAAATCATTTACAGTGTAGTACGCCTTACTTAACAAGGAGCGCTTAATGTGCGACTTAAATTTGTGAAGTGGTAAATTCACTACATCAGTGGGGACTTTGTTATAAAAACGTGTACAGTTCCCGACGAAAGACGTACTAACCTTACGGAGGCGGTGGGCGGGCACAGCAAGCTTATGTTTGTTTCTAGTGTTATAGTTATGGATATCACTGTTAACCTTGAATTCGTGGATGTTTTTCCGAACATACATAATATTCTCTAGTATGTATTGAGATGCAACGGTAAGAATGTTAACTTCTTTGAATTTCTCTCTTAGGGATACTCGAGCGCCCAGTCCATAGATGGAACGTACAGCTCGTTTTTGCAGCACGAAAAATTGTCTGAATATCTGCCGCTTTTCCCCACAACAGAATTCCATAAGACATAACACTATGGAAGTAACTAAAGTACCAGCCTGGCCGTCTCTACGTTTGTTAGCTGTTTGATTCTCCTCACTGCATAGGCTGCTGAACTAAGTTTTCCGGCTAGAGTGCCTATATGTGCATGCCATTGCAGTTTGGAGTCTAGAGTGACTCCCAGGAAAATTGAAATTGTTTGCCGTAAACCAGTTTACTGGTAGATAGCGCGTCATTAATGCTCTCGAAGCTATTTTCCTTTCTGTCCACTTTAAATATAAGGGAAGTGTCATCTGCAAATAACACCATATCATGTCTATCTTGCACAACTTTTGGTAAGTCATTAATGTATACCAAAAACAGGAAGGGATCAAGAATTGAACCTTGAGGCACTCCGAGGGCTACCGGGGACCCCGCCGATTGAGTTCCATTAATAACTATGGACATGTCTCATTTGCTACCAGGACCAGGCAAAAATACTCAGAATTAATAAATGGTATTAAGGTAAATCATCTTAGTCTAGAAATGCTTATGCCCAATAGATTACACCCTGCACTTCACCTTTAGTTATTGCCAATGACTTAAGTTTAAAGGTTTTTTTTAATTGATAATTATAAACAAATATTGATTAATTATACATTTATTTAAACATTTTTGTACATTAAATTAATATTAAGCTAACTAATCCACTGGTTTAATTGTAACAAATCGAGAAAGAATAAAGGCAACTAAGATTGTTGAAATGACAAAGATCACAACAAACACATAGAATGTGTCCTCAGAGAACACATCTGTGAATGCTGGTATGTGACTATAGAACTCCTCCACTACCTGAAGGAACCCTCCTTTGGTGTTGCGTGCCATCTCTTATCACTTCTTCTTAGTCTTTTTCTTTTCAGATTTGGTCTGGATTGTTGAAACGGGTTGCTCTACAGGTGCTAGTGCCGAAATATGTTTATTTAATAACTGTAGCAGCTCCAAACAAGTTAAGTTACCACTCTTCAGAGTTACTTTTTTATAATTGGCAGTTTCTGAAATAAAAATTAATTATTACATGATTGTTGTATGCAATTTAGATGCAACAAAAATGTATTAATATATTTCTCATCTCACCAGCTATTGAAGGTGTAAGGATGATATCCACAGTAGGCTCGCTGCGGTCACAAACAATATCTGTTTTAAGAGCACAATTAGGATTTGTTATGGCGATTTTAGGCGAACTTATATAGTGCAGGAAGTTTCTGAAAATTAAAATTATAATTGTATGATAGTTCTAGCAACATATACAATGAACACACATCTATATAGTAAGTTAATGGTAAACTATGACTATGAGATAACAAATAAGGACATTGCTCATACGAAATGTGTCGAAACTAGCCTATAGTTTGATTAGAGCAAATAAATAGGTTAAAACATCTCTTACTGTCTTGTGTCGATAAGGTGTGACAGAATTTACCAAGTACATAAAACAATTCAAACGCAAAAAATGTTTACGACACGCTACATTAAATATAAACAATTACGTACTGTAAAACATATTAGGTCTACATATAATTATGTACCTTGTTTCTGTAACGTTGTTACCAAAAGGGTCGAATTTAACAGTAATTCTTTTCGCAGCTTTCAAATTCACAGCTCTTAGCTGTTTTCCGATTGCAGAAACTACTCCTCCAGATCTTCGCAATGTTCCACTGAAAGGAATCGACATATTATAGATCTTACGAATTTTCAGGAAGAAAATATATATTTATATTCTAACCTAGCTATAAATACTGAAATTTGTTTATGAAGATAGCTTATTGACGTAATCACTGATAAAAAAAATAACATGGTGCGAAAGTGTCCTCAAAAAGCGATAATTCAAAATATTACCAAAATTATCGTTAAACATTAAAAAAGATATGTTAAAATTAATTAGTACTAATAGGTAGTTGGAAATTAAAACAGTATATAATTAGATGTTTTTGATATGAACATGTATCTCCGTAAACGCAAACTTTTTCACACGACCGGATCATAATACCATATCCGCTGGTCATAATGTCAAAAAAAATAATGGATAGAAATCTAGATTGGTTCGTATACAGGAACCTTAACATATCATCGAGCATCGAAGACATTTGCTCTATGGTCGAATAATTGTCAAATCAACGCAGAGACGTCAATTTGTAGCAGACATTATCCACATCGTTAATTGATCACATTATAGCAAATTCAGCACGAGGAGCTTGTACATTTGTTAATTTTACACTTTTCGTTAATTTAATCAGTAAACAAGATGTACCCCGTTGGTCAACGTTAGTATACACATGTTTAAGTGATCGCTTTTTAAGCTACTAAAGAAGCACGTCCTTTGTTTGATTGCCCTAAATATTACCATTATGTAGCATAAACCTTTACATATTATAATTGTGTATCTTTGGTGAATGGTGTTCAAATCTGAATTATTTGGTGTAGCTCCAGCGGGGGAAACGAGTGGTGGTGCAGTGGGTGTGTCGGGAGGGGTGAGCACGACGGCGGGGACGACGGGCACGGCGCCCGGGGCCGCCAGCACGGCGGCCACCACGGGCACGCCGGGCGCCGCCGTGGCGCCGGGCACGGGCACCATGGCGCTCGTGTCGCCCGTCGCCGCGCCGCCGCCCGACCTGCCCGTGCTCACATGCCCGCGTCGTCCCAATCTCGGCCACGAGGGGAGGCCCATCATGCTTAGAGCAAATCACTTTCAAATATCCATGCCGAGAGGATATGTGCATCACTATGATGTTAATATACAACCAGATAAGTGTCCACGAAAGGTAATATATCAGCCCATTAAATGATTTCTGATATCTTGAGATTAATTGAAATATTATGTAAACAATGTTGTAATCAAAACAAAATGTGTTCTTTTAGGTGAATAGAGAAATTGTAGAGACTATGGTTCATTGTTATAATAAGATATTTGGTGCCCTCAAGCCAGTGTTTGATGGCAGGAATAACCTGTACACAAGAGATCCTCTGCCGATTGGCAATGACAGAGTAGAACTGGAAGTCATCTTGCCTGGAGAAGGCAAGGACAGAGTTTTTCGTGTGACAATCAAATGGGTAGCTCAGGTAATTGTCATTTCATATATTCATTTTATTTCTGATTAGTATATTTATCCATGATTGTTAACATTGCGATTGTTAATCTTCTAATGAATTGCTGATTATAGAATTGCAAATTTTGAATTTATTTTTTTAATAATTTCATCTTAAACTGACAAACTAAATTATTTTATTCATTTTTGTGGAAATAAAAAATTATAACTTTTTATATATCCTAATATGTTAACAAAGTTGCTAAATTCTTGTTCCTTGTTTGTATGATGTGAGCTGCTACATGAGTTCAGTGTGATGTTGGAAGTTGATAATGTCACTATTTATTTCAGGTTTCATTGTTTGCTTTAGAAGAGGCTTTAGAAGGTCGAACAAGACAGATACCATATGATGCCATTTTAGCATTGGATGTAGTAATGAGGCACCTACCATCAATGATGTACACCCCAGTTGGGCGCTCATTCTTCTCGTCACCAGAAGGCTATTATCATCCTCTGGGTGGTGGCCGAGAAGTCTGGTTTGGTTTCCACCAGTCAGTGAGACCAAGCCAATGGAAAATGATGCTTAATATTGATGGTGAGATACTCGGCTAATATTTTGTTTATAAACTACATATTTACTTACTGATGTTTATCAACTAATATTTTGTAATACTTCTCATCCTAGAACTTTAGTAATAGGTTATTGAAATGGTTCTATATTTTAATTTATGATTCTGAACTAATCTACAAATATAAATTTTATAGCACATGTTTTAGTTAAATAAGCCCATTAAGGCAATGTTACACCACTATCCTTACTAAACAAACAGAAAAAGATTATTGAGCCATGAAAGTTTAGTTGTTAAGTTATAAATCGTCAGGCGACAAGCAAAAGTCACTAATTATAGTTGAATCATCGAGAGTGTGGAATTGCATATGTAGTAGTATTGTTTGTTTACAGGCATTCTATATTTGAATTTTCTATTTTCTTGTACTATCAGCATACAACCACTACAAATGCAATTCCATCTTCTCGATAATTCAACTATACTAAAAAAAATTAAACAAAAATCGACCTTCTTTTAGTACTAATATGGTTCACTATGGCTATGAACTTGTGGTGGTACTTAGTGACTTTTGCTTGTCACCCGACGAAATTAACTATATTTGAATATTTGTTTTCAGTATCCGCCACTGCATTTTACAAGGCCCAGCCTGTCATAGAGTTTATGTGTGAAGTATTAGACATTCGAGATATTAATGACCAAAGAAAACCATTGACTGATTCACAAAGAGTGAAATTCACAAAAGAAATAAAGGGTTTGAAAATCGAGATCACTCACTGTGGCACCATGAAGAGGAAATACCGCGTATGCAATGTAACGCGGCGGCCGGCACAAATGCAATCGTAAGTATATATCAAACATTTCCTCATAGTTTTATTACCAAAAATGTGGTGTTTTACTGTCCTATAGATAACGAAATGTATTGATTATGTTTATAGTGTTCCTGATAAGAATCTGTACCCTCTGTAGCAATAATAGTTGCAGCTGTTATCCTTAAGTTCCTTGACTAGTTAATTACTCTAGTTCAGTGGTTCCCTGAGTTTACTGGGCTCCAACCCACCTATCAAAAACTACCAAATTCGGGACCCACCTCTTGGCCTTTTTAAAAAGGGGGCCATAAATAGTAGTTTCAGGGCCCACTCAATATATTTTAAATTAAATGATGACAATATCATATGATGTTAATAAGTTATTATGTTACAAAAAACTTACTTCCTTTTCTATGAGGAAGTTATAGTCAGTATATTATTATTTACAATAGAAATAACTTAATTTTTTTTAAATAGTTGTGGTTTGTAGATTGCATCAGTTTATTTGTTCTTATTGTTCTTAATTTTTTTTTTATTCATTTTGATTGAAATTAATAATAAAATCCCTTATTCCACAGATTCCCGTTGCAACTAGAGAATGGACAAACTGTTGAATGTACAGTCGCGAAATATTTCCTAGACAAATACAAAATGAAGTTAAGATATCCACATTTACCCTGCCTGCAAGTCGGACAGGAGCACAAGCACACATACTTGCCCCTGGAGGTGTGCAACATTGTCCCGGGACAGAGATGTATCAAGAAACTGACGGACATGCAAACATCTACCATGATCAAAGCCACGGCCCGCTCGGCACCCGATAGGTATGTTTTGAGGAAATTTTTGGCATTGTTAAAGAAAATATTAAAAGGAAATTAACATTACTACTATTGATAACATTAGCAGGAAATAAAACTGTTGTGGAAATTTACAAACACTTTAACAATTATGTTTTTATGTAAACTGATGAATATCCTTGTCATGTTTTAAACCTGTGATTGCAGGAATAGCTTAGTTAGGTCAATTCATAAGTATTATCTAAAAATAGCCGCGCACTTTACGCTGCAATCAATGGGTATGCAGCATAAATACCAGAAATAAGAAATTCATCAGAACATATTTCTTTAAAATGATACTTAAAAGTCGCCAAAACTGTTGCACTGAGTGCAACAAAATGCGTACCTATTTCAAAAAGCGCTCTGTAGACTGGTTTTATTTTTCATAAAATCGATATCGACTGGCAAATCATACTACTTTTTGGCAACCGGGTTTTTTAACCTAATTAGACCCCGCTGAATCCGAATTTGCCGGTTGCTTGGTCGAAATCTTGACCGGAAGTGAGATATTTGACATTAAAGGTCCCTTTTTTTAGTTTTTCGTAAATAACTTTTAAACGGTGGCGCATAGCAAAAAATGTTCTATTACATAAGTAATCTGCATAAAATTGCCACAAGAAAGATTCGGTACAATTTTTCGCTAGGAACAATATTCAAAGAGATATTAACGCGGGAAATTTAATTATAATCACTTGTAAGGTCCCTTTTTTTAGTTTTTCGTAAATAACTCATAAACGGTGGCCAATATCAAAAAATGTTGTTAAACGATAATAATCTACACAAAATTTTGAACAAAAAAGATTCAGTACACTTTTCGCAGGGATCAATATTTAAAAAGATAATAAAGAGGGAAAGTTCTAGTATAATAAATTCTAAGTTTCCTTGTTTTTATTTATTCGTTAATAATTTGAAAAGTATGATTTATAGCAAAAAAAAATCTTATACATAAATAACAAACATAAAATTTCCTACAAGAAACATGTAGAACACTTTTCGCTAGGATCAATATTTAAAAGGACAAAGCAGCGGGTAAGTTATAAATAATCAATTTTAAAGTCCCTTTTTAGTTTTTTGTAAATAACTCGTAAACGGTGTCCCATAGCAAAATAGGTTTTTAAGAATAAATTATCTACATAAAATTTCCTCCAAAAAATATCTCGAACACTTTTCTCTAGGATCAATATTTAAAGCGATATTAAAGGAAGAAAGTTAATTTCAATCAGTTCACAGGTCACTTTTTTTTAGTTTTTCGTAAATAACTCGTAAACGGTGGCCCGTTGCAAAACAATATTATACATAAACATTAAACATAAAATGTGACGTTCCACGGGAAAAGGTATCTTATGAGGGTTTCTAGTTTCGGAGATATGAAATGTTTTGTAAAGAGGTGAAAAAATGCTCAATTTTTTTTTATTGTGTGATCTGAAACCTTAATGCGTAACGTTTGTTTACCTGTTTTTTGTTATAAGTTAGTTATAAGCCTAGTAATGTCGTCTCAGAGTTTAGTAGAAAAGGTACCTTATGGAAAAAAGATTGAAAATTCCCAAAAAAACTAGTCAATACGGGAAAAGAAGTTTGGTATTGAACTGTATTAGCATTCTGCAAAACTAATTTGATAATTTCAGTTCTGGTTGGGGCGCCTCGCAAATATTATAACCGTACATCGACCGACATCACAAATCCAAGTAGCCTGCTATTATACCAAAGTTACTCTCGTCAAGTCTTTTTTAACTAGAATAATCTTCATTTGGTTTGGTCGCATGCAGTAAATCAGCCATTGGTTGGTGCTGAAAAATGCCAATACCCGACGCATTACCTTATGGAATATCTGAGGTCATTGAACCTCAATGCCGCTTATCTTCAATAGCAACCGAAATATATTATTGATAAGAAATAGACGATTTATACCATCTGAACCCCAAAATATTATTAGTTTATCCTAACTGTTCCATCATCATCATGCCTCATCATGTAACTTAATCACAAGGTACCTTTTCATTACATACAAATTATTGGTCTTTTTTAAGATTATTATGACGAAGAACTAATTAAATTTGGGGCAGTTTAATGTAAATTAATATTTTCTATTCATAAAAGATAAACTGTAATATGATTGATATTTTGTAGTGATGTATTATTAGATTTATTTCCATAAGGTACCTTTTCGTAAATGTATGGAGCAAATACTGTTATTGTTATGTAAGTTTAAAGTGGCATAAGGGGTTAAATATAGTATTTAGTTGGGGTTTTAGGATTTATTTCATTTGAATGACATAATTTCTTTCATATGTGCTCAGAAAAATTGATTGTGTGTCACATTAAAAGTAAAAATATTCAATTTTGTGATTTTATATGAAAAAGTCAGAAAATACATTTTCACCTCTAAATCGGTATTGTTTTTTGCTTAAACTGTCTGTCAGTGTCGTTTTCTAATAGATAAAATTTAAATCTTGAGAGCTCATTGCAATCAATCGTGAAAATTAAATAAAACTATAATTTCAAGAGATTGGTTAGTATACACATAAATCAGTCGATATCAAAAGTTTCTATTTGCATTACAGAACAAGTCGCAATATTTTTTTAATCTCAGATATAAAAGGTATTATTATTTGTAGTCAACTATGTAACTTACTTCAGGAACATAGTTTTTTAGGCGGCTAAACTTAAAACTTCTCTATCGTAAAGTTGCTCATTTCACAACATTATTTTCAAAAAATCATATCTCTGTAACTACGCAACCTAGAAGGTTGATCTTTTGTGTTATCGATAGCTTATTTATTGTAGATTACTGGGGTATGCATAACTCCATACCCGCCATAAGGTACCTTTGACCGTGGGACGTCACAAATTGTCCACAAAAAAGGTTCTGTACACTTTTTCGCTACGATCAACATTTAAAGAGGTATTAAAGGGGGTAAGTTAATTGTAATCAATTTCCAGGTCCCTATTTTTAGGTTTTCGTAAATGACTCGTAAAATAAGGCTCATAGCAAAATAAGTTCTTAATGTTCTTGTAAATAAATAATCGGCATAAAATTTTCTACGAAAAACATATTGAACACTTTTCTCTGGGATCAATATTTGAAACGATATTAAAGAAAGAAAGTTCATTGCAATCAATTCACATGTCACTTCTTTTTAGTTTATAGGGTTCCGTACCTCAAAAGGAAAAAACCGGCCAAGCGCGAGTCGGACTCGCGTTGCAAAGGTTCCGTACATTGCCCAATTTTTAACAATGTATTTTTTATATGTGAAACGCGAGTGAATTGCCTTTAAAAATCCTGTAGGGGTCGGTTCAAAAACTAAGTAATTGGTCCGACTCACGCTTGACTCCATATTTCTAATAAGTTTTCCTGTCATCTATAGGTAAAGAACTATTTTGTATGTTTATTTTACGAGTCATTTACGAAAACCTAAAAATAGGGACCTGGAAATTGATTACAATTAACTTACCCCCTTTAATACCTCTTTAAATATTGATCGTAGCGTAAAAGTGTACAGAACCTTTTTTGTGGACAATTTTATGTTTAATGTTTATGTATAATATTGTTTTGCAACGGGCCACCGTTTACGAGTTATTTACGAAAAACTAAAAAAAGTGACCTGTGAATAGATTGAAATTAACTTTCTTCCTTTAATATCGCTTTAAATATTGATCCTAGAGAAAAGTGTTCGAGATATTTTTTGGAGGAAATTTTATGTAGATAATTTATTCTTAAAAACCTATTTTGCTATGGGACACCGTTTACGAGTTATTTACAAAAAACTAAAAAGGGACTTTAAAATTGATTATTTATAACTTACCCGCTGCTTTGTCTTTTAAATATTGATCCTAGCGAAAAGTGTTCTGCATGTTTCTTGTAAGAAATTTTATGTTTGTTATTTATGTATAAGATTTTTTTTTTGCTATGAGTCATACTTTTCAAATTATTAACGAATAAATAAAAACAAGGAAACTTAGAATTTATTATACTAGAACTTTCCCTCTTTATTATCTTTTTAAATATTGATCCCTGCGAAAACTGTACTGAATCTTTTTTGTTCAAAATTTTGTGTAGATTATTATCGTTTAAGAACATTTTTTGATATTGGCTACCGTTTATGAGTTATTTACGAAAAACTAAAAAAAGGGACCTTAGAAGTGATTATAATTAAATTTCCCGCGTTAATATCTCTTTGAATATTGTTCCTAGCGAAAAATTGTACAGAATCTTTCTGTAGGCAATTTTATGCAGATTACAGTAATAGAACATTTTTTGCTATGCGCCACCGTTTAAGAGTTATTTACGATAAAGGGACCTTTAATGTCAAATATCTCACTTCCGGTCAAGATTTCGATCGAGCAACCGGCAAAGTCGGATTCAGCGGGGTCTAATTAGGTTAAAAAACCCGGTTGCCAAAAAGTAATATGATTTGCCAGTCGAATCAAGAAGGAGAGCGATTTTGAATTTTTATGTCTAGTCTACTGTTAACTTCGTACGCTATCATTTTCTACCCAGTGCATACCAGTCACGGATTTTGTACACAAATTATTACATACATCATAAAATATTACATACACAAAATTCCATATACTCGTCCAAAGACATTGCATTGCATCATGAAAGAGAACTTAGAAACCGGACTGTGTATGTGTGGGGATCACGCGTTGTCTTAAGTTATAAGCTCCAGAGGTTAGTCGATTCGATAGTTGTTCAATTCAAACTGAATGGAATCATTTACACCTGTACAGGGAGCGTGAAATCAACAACTTAGTGCGCCGCGCGAATTTCAACACGGACCTGTACGTGAAGGAGTTCGGGCTGACCATCTCCAACAACATGATGGAGGTGCGCGGGCGCGTGCTGCCGCCGCCCAAGCTGCAGTACGGCGGCCGCGTCTCGTCGCTCGGCGGACAGGTGCGTGCGACACTGTACTGTTTCACTGTGTTGGTTTGATTAACCTCGACAACCTCGTAAGTCCCCGCGTACTTGTACAAGTACAAATTAAATTCGAGTTTTGAACTCTTATAGAAATAAAAGAAAGTTCCAAATTCAAAAGCGCAAAAATTGGCTTGGGTCTTACGAGGGTAAAACAGATGTACGGCGGTCGGCGTCATCGTCGAGCGTGCACGCAGTAGTGCAACGTTTCGTGGTGTATACTATACTACAATTAGATAGGGAAGGGAGATGAACACTTGTTGAACTTAGCATGTACAGGACATTGTTAAATGAGCAACTACGTGTATAACTAACTAATATGGCTCAGCGATCCAAAGAGGATCTTGGCCTCCGAAACGAGAGCATGCCACTTTTCCCGATTCTGCGCCGTTTCCTGCCAATTATCGGCTTGAAGCTGACGCAGATCCGCTTCCACACTGTCTCCCCAGCGGTATCTGGGCCGACCTACCGGGCGGGCTACTACGTGTATACATATTTTTAAATACTTTGTTACTTAGTAACTTTTTTTGCTGACATTACCGCTTATTTGATTTATTGATTTACCCCCTTATTCATAAACGCGCTACAAACCTCAATTAGCTAATAATCGTTTGTCCTTATCTGTCATTTTGACTTATGTATTTGTAAGGAAGGGATAACGCATAATTTAACTAAATCAGGCCCGTAAAGTTTTATGAATAAGAGGATTAATTACCTTTGACTCGGTAACGTGATTATGCTATACGTATCTACATGGTCTCTCCAGCGATCAACAACGACCAATTCGATATACAACAATGACAGAATTATGTCTAGCCATGTGCCGCCAGAATTACAGCTAAGGAAATTTGAATCTAGTTGTATTTTTTAAATTAAATTGAATTTCATTTGTTCGAAAATTTTATGACACAAATAAAATGCTAATTTGTTTGTTTTTAATGAAGGTTGATATTCTATTGAAATGGAGTGTACATCCTAATATACATTGGGCGGCACGAGGCTAGGCATTAATGCACTTGACGCAGCAGTATAAGTTCTCAAGTATTTACTTCTAAATAATGTCGTACAAATAACTGTACACAAACTATTATCTAACGGTAACTAAACCTAACCAACCTACTTATGTGTATTCTCATGTAGAAGAACAACTAATCAGCATTAATTTAGTGAACAGATTTTAGTTGTAGGTTAAAGGATAATCAATATAAATTTTCTAGAGATTTTTTTTCTTTAATTTCAATGAACATGTTGGCTAACTGGTTTGCGTTCGTTCCTGTTAAACAGGCGCTACCCAACCAGGGTGTGTGGGACATGCGCGGCAAGCAGTTCTTCATGGGCGTGGAGATCCGCGTGTGGGCCATCGCCTGCTTCGCGCCGCAGCGGACCGTGCGCGAGGACGCGCTCAAGTACGTAGTACAATAGAGGGTATTACTGCAGTGTTCTGACGCCAGAGTGCAGCACTAGCGCCTCTAGTAAACCATAGAGTAACTTATATATACTGTGCTTTAAACTGTTTTTTTGACATGTTTTCATAGACAATAAAATGACATTGATGCATCAATGCAGTTTGTTGACAAGGGCCTACCGGGAAACGCGAAAATCGAAATTCAGCTATCCGCCTCTTTATCGCTCGAATGCGTAAGAGTGATAGAGAGGTTAGACAACAAAATTCGACTCTCCGGCTTCTCGGTAGGCCCCCAGATTGTGACGGATTGTGGTAGTATTGCCCCCTACGCAGAGTTTCGCGTAATATTCCCTATTAATTATGTACGATTCACATTGATCGGGACGGGCTAAACCTGGTCGTTCGATGTGTACCCAACATAAAGGTATACAAAAAACGGAGTATCTCGTCGTCTCGTTTTGATTTGTGGAGTTTTTAACAGTATTGAGACATTTGACCGTAATGTCTACATGACAAAAATCAATATGTCAACATGGTAACTTGTTTGAAGTGAGACACTGTTCTTGGGTTTGATACCCACTTTTAGTCCGCACTTTTTGATCGTAGAACTAATTAGTTTTAGTTATACCTCCGTGGTACGTACTGAGCACTATTAAATTGATCTCTAAACGGATCCGACCGACGGATTCCGACCGCTCTCTTATTTTCCAACACCATCTAATTCACAAATTATTCGTTCAGAAACTTCACCCAGCAACTGCAAAAGATCTCAAACGACGCGGGCATGCCGATCATCGGGCAGCCGTGTTTCTGCAAGTACGCGACGGGGCCCGACCAGGTGGAGCCCATGTTCAAGTACCTCAAGTCCACCTTCGTGCAGCTGCAGCTCGTTGTTGTCGTGCTGCCCGGGAAGACGCCCGTTTACGGTACAACACATTCTTACATTATCCCTTTACATTGTAAATAGGTAGGTAGGCGCACATAGGTATTGACCTATGTGCGCAACACAACTGACCGAGACTTCTTGTTAAAAGATATAGGCTTAATTTTAGAAACTTTAGACCTTAAAGCATTTAGTAACTGGAGACGCCTTGGCTGTCATTTTCTGTACAAAACAGTCTGCCGATTTTTGCGGGGGAGTGGCACGTCAAATGTATGGCTATTAGTACTTAATTTGTACGTAACGTACAAATAGCCATGTCAGATAAACGTCAGTCCATAGTCATGCTCTAAGCATTAGACCTATGTGAAGCGAAAAGGGTTAATGCAATGAGGCAAGAAACTTTGCACAACTTTTTGCTCAAATCCATTTGCGTCAAGACTACACGCCTCTTTGCCATTGCCATTTTATTCTCAACAAAATAAGACGAAAAAAACAATGGAGAACATTTTTAGTCACCTTTTACTGTAAGCAGGTGAACGTGGCCAAATAAATCATATAAAGGAATTTTGTATTTGCTGATGGCATTCTCTTCTTTATATAATAATGACATTCATAGATAAGATATAATTGTTTACTAATAAACAAATACATGTCCATAGCGGAAGTAAAGCGTGTCGGCGACACAGTGCTCGGCATGGCGACGCAGTGCGTGCAGGCCAAGAACGTGAACAAAACGTCTCCGCAAACCCTCAGCAACCTGTGCCTCAAGATCAATGTCAAGCTGGGCGGCATTAACTCCATCCTAGTGCCGTCACTGCGCCCTAAGGTAAGAGGCTATTACCGTCTAATAACTAGAATAAATATATTATGTACATAGCAGAAGTTTAGCTAGCTAAAGCAGGTCGGCAACAGTTCTCCTCACGAGGTGGTCATGGTCAACTTGACGTCGTTTATGCCGTTTCTGCCTCCATCGCAGTTATATTTCTTTTTTGATATATATTTATTTATTTCTTGGCAGACAAAAAAAGGTTTTACCATAATACAGTCACTAGCCATCAATTTTTTTTGTTAGTTAACCAAACTAAGAAAAACATTTCAATTGATGAATAGGCTATTGTCTATTAAAGAATGTCACGGTTCATCTAAATTCCTCTCGTACTCACACTGCGAAATAACGTAATGGACTTTATCTAAGAGGAAAGTCAGTTAATATTTACACACGACCGTGAACCTTTCATAATAAATATAGATTGCACAGACTGTATTTTTCCACAAGTACTGCCCGTTCGCTTCAAGTTGGCTGTTACCTTCCGGCCGGATTCCTTGCTCCACCCCCTCTGACGCCTTATCCACTCGGCTACCACAGCTTTCGACTACTTTTATTAATTATTACTTATATTTTATACAATCACAAAAATTGTGAAAAAGAAAGGCATTAAAAAATTAACTACGACATAATTTTTTGTCGACATTTTTGTATCTGTGACGAATATTATGTAACGGGCGCGGTCGGCCAACTTGAAACGAACGGGTAATAACAGCCCTCTGGACTCACCACTGCGAGAGTGATATGCTGTATATGCTCTGGTTTCCTAGGATAGCGGTGCCGTCATATAGCGGCCGTCTCCATACAAAACACTACGACATCCATATTTAGCCGTATTATTTTGTATGGAGACGGCCGCTATATGACGGCACAGCTATCCTAGGAAAACCGAGCTTTATAGCTAGAACCGCGAGCGCTGAGTTTGTGGTGGCGTCATGGCGTGACGTTTGCGGGCATGATTTATATTTTCCTTTTAAACAAACGTGATTCTGTTGGGCACCTTAGGTACTCGGTATAAGTAAGAATAGGTAGGTACGACTTTAATGGACCTATGCGAACACAACGTGAGGAGAATTGGCGTACCTACAAGTTAAACTTTGTGTCTAATTTACGGACACCAATAATAAAACTGATTAGTTTGGACACTATGTAACGTGTATGTGCAGGTATTCAACGAGCCGGTGATCTTCCTGGGCGTGGACGTGACGCACCCGCCGGCGGGCGACAACAAGAAGCCCTCGATCGCGGCGGTGGTCGGCAGCATGGACGCGCACCCGTCGCGGTACGCCGCCACGGTGCGCGTGCAGCAACACAGGTCATTCAATTACGAAGATCGGGAATCGTAAGCTTAAATCCCGGGCCTGGCCGGCTAATGCGTTAACCCGCCAAGCCCGGGTTTTTTCGCTTATGGCTTTTGATGGACTATTATGTATATTTCACACGATACCGATGAGCGGAACGCTTGTGGCTTTTTTAAATTTTATTACAAATGTAGTTTCATTGGTTTTTAAATTCGCCTCGCTTTATCTGGTTTAACCGGAACACAAAGTCCTTTCTTTCTTAGATTAGTAAATTTTTGTTTAATTTATTTTATACAGAATGTATACTGTTAGAAAAATGCATGCTATACTTGGTGTTTACGAGGAATGCGAAAGATTTTAACCACGCATTTCTGAGGTCTAAAGAAGGAAAAAATGTAATATGAGTTTAGGTCAATTTCGCCAAAAAAAATTTTTTTAGTTTGGTTTTTTTAAATTTTTTGGATGTATTTGTACATAAAAAGTAAATGTTATTGGTTAAAATTTCACTTAAAATGGATTTTTACTTTTTTTTCGTAAAACTTCGTTTTTGCAAAGTGTTATTGTCACTTTTTGACATCTATCAATAAGGATATTTAGACTACGTCCCATAGTAGCAACATCGCCATCAAAAAGGCGTTTTGCACTATGTAACAATAAAAACTATTTTTTTTTTAATTGGTAATAACTCTGAAACTAGGCGATTTTCAAAAAAGTTTATAGGACATTTTTGGCTCTATCAGGAATACGCTGTTAAAATTATTCGGTTTCGTCATGTTACACCGTGTATAAAGTACTGCTATATTTAAGAGAATTATCTCAAGATTATCCCAATTACAAACGTTTACTGGTTTGAATAAAATTATCCTCCTCTTTGACCTCACAAATACCACCGAGTTACCGAGTTAGACCAAGCTAAGTGGCAGCGATTTTGATAACCCAGACTATGCAAGTGTTTGAAGAGTTATTTTAAATGTAAAACTTTGAAATGATGACGTTTAAATAACACTTGCAGAGTCACTTTTTTGCAACTAAATTATTGTTTGTTTTGCTTGGTCTAACTCTAGCAACGAAAGTAACAAAATATATATTTTTTAAATCTTTTATTCATGATAAACTAAAATACATTTTATAAATTACATAAAACTCGCCAAACTGTGAAGTTTGATGGGGAGGTAAAATATACTAGGTATTGAATTGTTTTGGCTATAACGCGTACTTTTTCATTAAACTGAAACAACCCGTTTAAAATGAGTAAAATTATTAATTATCTCGCAAGAAACAGATTTACCTAATTAAAACAGAAAGAATCGACTTTATCACAATTTGACTGATAGAAAATTATTGGCATTTAAAATTCGCGACAAAATCGGAATTATTACCATTCATCAGTATTTATCATCAATATATATCATTATATCATATTCGAATTCGCTTGCCATCAGCTGTTGTAATACTCCTCCCGTGTACGAGTTATGCATGTCAAGGTCAAATTGCAGACAAGAGATAGTTCACGAGATGAGCAGCATGGTGCAGGAGCTGTTGATCATGTTCTACAAGAGCACGGGCGGGTTCAAGCCGCACCGCATCATCATGTACCGCGACGGCATCTCCGAGGGCCAGTTCATACACGTGCTGCAGCACGAGCTGACCGCTGTGCGCGAGGCGTGCATTAAGGTGGGTGTTGTAGGTCGAGGTCACGTCACAGATAGTTGGAGCAGCATGGCGCAGGAGCTGATCATGTTCTACAAGAGCACGGGCGGGTTCAAGCCGCACCGCATCATGTACCGCGACGGCATCTCCGAGGGCCAGTTCATACACGTGCTGCAGCACGAGCTGACCGCTGTGCGCGAGGCGTGCATTAAGGTGGGTGTTGTAGGTCGAGGTCACGTCACAGACAGTTGGAGCAGCATGGCGCAGGAGCTGATCATGTTCTACAAGAGCACGGGCGGGTTCAAGCCGCACCGCATCATCATGTACCGCGACGGCATCTCCGAGGGCCAGTTCATACACGTGCTGCAGCACGAGCTGACCGCTGTGCGCGAGGCGTGCATTAAGGTGGGTGTTGTAGGTCGAGGTCACGTCACAGACAGTTGGAGCAGCATGGCGCAGGAGCTGATCATGTTCTACAAGAGCACGGGCGGGTTCAAGCCGCACCGCATCATCATGTACCGCGACGGCATCTCCGAGGGCCAGTTCATACACGTGCTGCAGCACGAGCTGACCACTGTGCGCGAGGCGTGCATTAAGGTGGGTGTTGTAGGTCGAGGTCACGTCACAGACAGTTGGAGCAGCATGGCGCAGGAGCTGATCATGTTCTACAAGAGCACGGGCGGGTTCAAGCCGCACCGCATCATCATTTACCGCGACGGCATCTCCGAAGGCCAGTTCATACACGTGCTGCAGCACGAGCTGACCGCTGTGCGCGAGACGTGCATTAAGGTGGGTGTTGTAGGTCGAGGTTACGTCACAAACAGTTGGAGCAGCATGGTGCAGGAGCTGTTGATCATGTTCTACAAGAGCACGGGCGGGTTCAAGCCGCACCGCATCATCATGTACCGCGACGGCATCTCCGAAGGCCAGTTCATACACGTGCTGCAGCACGAGCTGACCGCTGTGCGCGAGGCGTACATTAAGGTGGGTGTTGTAGGTCGAGGTTACGTCACAAACAGTTGGAGCAGCATGGTGCAGGAGCTGTTGATCATGTTCTACAAGAGCACGGGCGGGTTCAAGCCGCACCGCATCATCATGTACCGCGACGGCATCTCCGAAGGCCAGTTCATACACGTGCTGCAGCACGAGCTGACCGCTGTGCGCGAGGCGTGCATTAAGGTGGGTGTTGTAGGTCGAGGTTACGTCACAGACAGTTGGAGCAGCATGGTGCAGGAGCTGTTGATCATGTTCTACAAGAGCACGGGCGGGTTCAAGCCGCACCGCATCATCATGTACCGCGACGGCATCTCCGAGGGGCAGTTCATACACGTGCTGCAGCACGAGCTGACCGCTGTGCGCGAGGCGTGCATTAAGGTGGGTGTTGTAGGTCCAGGTTATGTCGTAGACAGTTAGAGCAGCATGGTGCAGGAGCTGATCATGTTCTACAATCTAAATCGATATTATAGTGGAAATTTTCTGAATCTGGCCAAAGCGTTTAATACAGTTGAGTTCAGGATATTATTAAACAATCTTATTGAAAGCTGACAGGGGGTTTGATTAAATTGGAATGGGCTGGTTCAGAAGCCATCTTAACACTCCTAAAACTTTTGGTGAACGTTGATTTGGACGTAAGTAAGGGACTCTACCAGTACATTTTGGGGTTCCGCAGGGCAACTTATTGGGCCCACTTCTTTTTAATGTGTGAAATTTGGTGCTATGACATCTCCTGGGAGCAGATAATAGGTTCTGCAGCAAAATAAGAGACGCCCCAATCAATTTAAAAATCAACGCGTAACGTAACGACAGTCCGCGACTGGCAAGGAGGCGCAGATCACTAGCTATAGCTCAAGAATGGGAAGGTGCGCCGGTAAAAAATCGGAATCGGAGGGACTGCACTCAACATTCTCCTGCATTCATTTATTAAGTTTTTTTGTTATAGTTGATCAAGTAATCAGTATCTGTCTAGAGTCGAGAGAGTCGAGCCACAAACATAAATATTTTTAAATAGCTTTGCTAGTTGGTTGCTTTTCTCCACTCAGACTGATCGACCCCTCTAAAAGCAAGCCTACTTTAATATCTATCTATGCACAGTTGGAGGCGGAATACAAGCCGGGCATCACATTCATCGTAGTCCAGAAGCGGCATCACACGCGGCTGTTCTGCGCCGACAAGAAGGAGCAGTCCGGCAAGTCTGGCAACATCCCCGCCGGCACCACCGTCGACCTCGGCATCACGCACCCCACCGAGTTCGACTTCTATCTCTGCTCGCACCAGGGCATTCAGGTACGAGCACAGGACGGCCGGGCAAGTCTGGCAACATCCCCGCCGGCACCACCGTCGACCTCGGCATCACGCACCCCACCGAGTTCGACTTCTATCTCTGCTCGCACCAGGGCATTCAGGTACGAGCACAGGACGGCCGGGCAAGTCGGGCAACATCCCCGCCGGCACCACCGTCGACCTCGGCATCACGCACCCCACCGAGTTCGACTTCTATCTCTGTTCGCACCAGGGCATTCAGGTACGAGCACAGGACGGCCGGGCAAGTCGGGCAACATCCCCGCCGGCACCACCGTCGACCTCGGGCATCACGCACCCCACCGAGTTCGACTTCTATCTCTGCTCGCATCAGGGCATTCAGGTACGAGCACAGGACGCCCGGGCAAGTCGGCCAGCATCCTCGCCACAACTTTAACAAGACCTATCAAATACAACAGATTTAAAAGATCAATTGAAGCTCTTCTGTTCATGTGTAAAGGTACTATGGAGAGCTAATTTGCTTAACATAAACAATGCTGGCAATACTGGAGAGTGCCATGGTTTGAGCACGGGCTTGTCGAATGCGGGAGCATGCACATCTAATCTACGCTGCAGGTTGTGAAGGAAATGAAAATCTTTTGCTCACTCATCCTTGCGCTCAATCGAACTTCAAAATTGAGTTTGCTTTTCAATTCCTACGACATTCGTGGGTTTATAGAAACCTTCACTATTATGAGATGTTAATTTATTTTGTTTCAACAGGGCACGTCGCGACCGTCCCACTACCACGTGCTGTGGGACGACAACCACTTCGGGTCGGACGAGCTGCAGTGCCTCACGTACCAGCTGTGCCACACGTACGTGCGCTGCACGCGCTCCGTGTCCATCCCCGCGCCTGCGTACTACGCGCATCTCGTCGCCTTCCGCGCCCGCTACCATCTGGTCGAGAAGGTAGGATTACCAGAGAACGTACACTACCCCTCTGACTGAAGGCAGTACTCGTACCAGTAAAATTCCTGTCATTATTGATGCTACTGCGATGCTAGTGACGTCGTTTAGCACCAACGTAATTTTTTAGGCCTGGTTTTTGAGAAAACGCAGACAGCCGTCCGAAATTTGCAAACTTAGCGTTAATAATACACAACAAGATACATGTTTTACTTACATGATTTTGTTTTAGCGCAGTTGGCTCAGGTTTGGCTGGTAGCTTTTTGGATCCGATTTAGTAGCAATAATGGCAATAACTCTTTAATACTTTTAATGACAAACTCTTACATGTGTACATAGAAAAATAGTAAAAAATAATATGTAATGATGAGTAATATAATATTGCAATATTCGTGCATGGAGCAGTGAGGTGAAAGCGAATGCCTAGGGTTTTTTTGCCTCTTTAGTAACATTCGTGACCAATCGCAGAGGCGGTAGATGTGATATTGGCGCTAATCAGTTCCTGATGACACAATATGTGGTATAGGTTGCGTAAAGTACGGTATCACATCCTGTTTTAAAATTTTCCTAAATCCCGCACGCCGTCATCTGAAAACCTAAGAATTACAACTCTGGTTTGTTTATTACAGGAGCACGACTCTGGAGAAGGCTCGCACCAGTCCGCCTGCAGCGAGGACCGCACGCCCGGCGCCATGGCGCGCGCCATCACCGTGCACGCCGTCACCAAGAAGGTCATGTACTTCGCCTAGACACGCCCTGCACAAGCCACGGCGTGCATACTAGGGTTAAGGTGAGGTGGGCCCGAGCCTAGAGCGACACTTACACTAATTACATTAATTTTAAGTCAAATGGAAAAATGTATAGGCTCACCTCGCATTAAGGCGGAAACCCGCTGCGGCGTACGCTATGCACAATAGATGAAGTACGGGTCGTATGACAGTGCGCCGCTGTGGGCTCAAGTGCCAGTCGAGCTCCTCAATTAAGTTGCTTTAATATGACCAATCAGCGAATCGAAAAGTGACAAAAATATAATATATTGACCCGTAATATTTTTCGGCAGATTTGGACGCGATTTATTTATAATTAGATTACGTGATACGTCGAAAGTAATATACTTTATGGGAGTTATAAGGCATACACAGGCTCCACGTGACGTGAAGCTACACTCAAGAGCAATGAAAACGACATTGTAGAGAATTTCCATAGAAAATGACCCCTTTTCATTGTTCTTCATTATATTAGTGTGACTTATTCAGGGCCGGATTAACCCTAAGTCAAAGTAGGCAACTGCCAAGGAGCCCCGCCTCGGCTAGGGGGCCCCGGCGGCTCAGCGCGCACCAAATAAAATTTTGTTCCATAGGGTCAAAATTCATGAGTAAATTTTTTATTCTTATAATAATGAGTATGTTTTGTTATTTTTTATTTCGATCCATTCTTTAAATTAATGAAATACCTACTGTAATAAAATTGAAGCAATACGTTACAGTTTACGGGGCGTATTCTGCGTACTTGTTGTAAAATTGTAATAATAGGGTGTTTCAGGAAAAATGGTTCACTTTTTTTCGAACAACCAACAACTTTTTTGGTTATTTCGACTCAGAATCACGAGGACTATTGATTAAAACAAATAAAAAGAAAGAAGATGAACGTGTCCCCAGTTTTTCGTAGGAATGCTCGACCTTCAGCCTCACTTTTTACCTCAATTTACCATTGGTTTGTGTTCCACATCTCCTCTACTTCAGCTTAGCCTTTGGCCTCGCTGCGCCAAGCTCGGCTTGCGGTCTCGCTTTATAATACAGTGGACATTGGTTCATTGGTTCGCCCTTTTAACACGCTTTCACAATTTGCGATATTGTTAACAAAAAATTTCGGGCTCGCTCGCGTTTATTTTTGGTTATTTAGTTGACCCTGTATTATCTACATGTTATCTTGACTAGTGAATGAATAGAGTTAGACCAAGAAAAGTCCGCAACGATCCCGACAGCATACGCAGCGCAAGCACCATTCATACGTCATAATTTCATAGAAATTTGACGTTAAAAATAAAACTTGCACTGCGAGTGCAATCATGCTTATCCTGGTCCAACTCTAGTAATTTAAATTATTTTAACATATGGAAATTCTTTATTATTAGGTTGATTCTAATCATGTGGCTCGGCGTTTGGTCTTATGGTCGGACAATCGCTGTTCAGCCTCGCAAAATATTAACTATTGAGAAAATCAACTTTGTGGCACTAGTTGAGCTTAGCCTTTAGCCTCGCTTAAAATTTGCCATTAGAGGTAGATAGGAAAGTGACGCTGAAGCTCATCTTTGGTATTTCACTGGGAATTAGCCTTAAGCCTAAAGGGCTCTCCCCACACTTGATGCGACGCGGAATCGGCAAAAACCGATAGAATAAAGCTTTATGTCCACGCAATAAGAGCGAAAAAGACATCGTTCGATTTGGATCGGCTCGGCCGACGCCTGAAGATTGAAATTAAAAACGCAAACTTATATCCCTGTACTGAATATGTGTGCAGAATTGACTGTAGGGGGCCCCGAGCCCCGCACTGCCTAGGGGCCCCGATATGCTTAATCCGGCCCTGGACTTATTCAACGTTACAGCCAACTATGACGTTGCTAAACATATATAAGGTCTTAATGTAAATGCTGAAGTAGTGACACCCTAGGTTATATTAAATAAATTATATAATGGCGAGCTGGATGTGGTCGTACAATCATATGTTTACTTTTTTGCATCTTCTTTTTAATAAGGTCAAAAACCTATACATATATCGTCAGGTGACAAGCAAAACTCACTTATTACTTAAAAATTATTAAACAAAAATCAACCTTATTTGATTCACTATGGCTATGACCTTGTGGTGATAATTAGTCGGTGGGAATCATGCATAAATGTTTGGCGTCGACCGTCCACGTACAGTGGCTAGCAGTGCAATGTTAACTGGTCGAGGCGTGATCTAAGCAGCCGGTGCCCATATCAGCTATTTTTGTACATTTATTGATTCATTGATTTATCCACAAATCGTTTCTCTTTGCAGTTATCGTGTGCCTTTAAGAACGATGTAACTAGATAATTTTTAATCAGCCTTAATGTAACCAAGCAACTCTATGGGTCGTATCACTTTCAATGGAATTAGTACTCTAAGTAATAATAATATAATGTTATGTATCAATATTAGAAATTTCACTGTGAATTTGGGTGACGTGGTTTAATACTGAACACCCAGAATGAATGGCCATTTGAAGGCGTCATTTTGACCTTAGATGCTCAACAGTGAAATCCTTAACAAGGCAATTCTCGAGTTCAGTGTGAACTGTTTTCAGTCAATAAGTATTAGTATTATTGTCGGGTACAGAGGCAGGCGTGTAAGTGTACGCGCGCTACTTGCGTTTCATATGTATCTGCTACATACAAAGTAATGAGCCTTATTTACATATTGATCACCCCTTTTAATTGGTCACAAATTCATTTTATCTGAATCTCGGTTTATTCTTAAAGCAATTCTCCCTTCTCCCCTCCGAATCTGCCTCATTTTTGTAAGATCGAATGGGAAAGAGACCCATTCCTTTTATTTTTGGTCAAAATATATATTATGTTCACTAGACTTATATCGACCGGGATAGGTATGATGATATAAGTCTAGTGATATGATCTATGTTATCATGATATCTAACTAAACTTAGTGAAATACAATTGTTGCTGAAAATATGGCAGTTAAAATATATACTTGTCATCATGTTTTTAAGTTGTTTGCATATTTTTGCAGCTGTTATCAATAGTATGCTCTGGCTTACGTTTATTCGATCTCAATCTCCCGCGCAATAGTTTCGTACTGTACAAATAAAGTAAGTTAAATTGTTTCCAAGTATATTTCCAAAAAAGTTATATCGAATTATAAGTTCTACTCATTGCGAGCCTCTTTCTATTTTATTTAGTCTTAAGTAGCAAACTATGTTGTGGAAATGGCATCTCGCGTTATTTTTATGTAACATTTAAACAAGTTCTTCGCTTGTTTTGTGACTGCAGGAATATCGGTGACGATTCGCGAACGTGTCAGGGCGGTTTCACATTGCCCTGCAATAATCGTATCGAAACCTGCGGGCTCAGCACGGTTCCATTTTTATCGACTATCACTATGCGCGTCCTTTTCGCACTTACATACTTGTTAGAACGTGACAGGCATGGTGACAAGGGATAAAAACGCGACCGTGCTAAGCCGCCTGATCAATAAGATATATGGTGACTACTTTGAAAAAACGTCGTATCTTGTTCTGTCAATCAAAAGAAAAATGTTGTAACTATGTATGGGATGCATACAGAGTTATAGTTGAATTATCGAGAAGATGGAATTGCATTTGTAGTGGTTGTATGCTGATAGTACAAGAAAATAGAAAATTCAAATATAGAATGCCTGTAAACAAACAATACTACTACATATGCAATTCCACGCTCTCGATGATACGACTATACTGCGTTTTAACTTTGAGTAGCAGTGCGAGATACGAGATTTTTTAAAGTAGTGACGATGTATGTGGAATATTATGTGGGTTCAGTTCAGATATCGTATCGGCTATTGTGGAACCGCGCCTGCATTATCGTCGCTGGATGTTATAATTGCTATCATTTTACGATTGTTTTTCGTGGGAAATCTGCTGTGCTATTCTTGTTACTTAAATGCCTGCCAAATGTCTAGTGTAGGAGTGTTTGCACTCTCGATTCAATATTCATCATTTAGAAATATTATAATAAGTTATTATAAATTTAATTATGAATCTAAACAAGGGAAATAATCATTATTAGACGTAAGTGCACTTCAAACTGCGTTAAAAGACCTTCACTTGTATCGCCGGAATCACTGTCAAATATTATTCTTAATAGATAATGAACTATTTTCGAAAGTTGTAATAAGAATCATATAATAACGCTAATAAAACGGGGTCCCTTTGTTTGACATAAAATTTTAAGTCATAAGGTATTGTTTGTCATATTATCATTAGTCCTAAAACTGAAACCGTAAAAAACTTTTCAGGATTTTCGTAAGGTTATCCTATAGATGGGTTACATTAGGTTTGTTTTATGGCAATCCTGAAAAGTTACGCGTTTCTGAACCAAACAAATTATAACTAACGAAAATGCAGACAAACAATACATTATGACTTAAAACTTTTTGGGAAACAATAGAGGCCCTAATAAACCATCTGAGGGTATCTCGTTTAAGGAATAGTGTAAGAATGTTTTAACTTATCAAATCATTGTACCCGTCGTTTTGAGCTTCGAGTTAATATAAACATTAGATTAAGATTATTAATTTTAAAATGTCGGCCGAACTAATTTTAATTATGACAATGATTGAAATATTATTGCTTTAAGTTAACATATCCAGTTTTATCAAACGAGCATTGATAGAATCACTACTTAAATCTGGCTCAAGATGCCCTCTTTTTATTTTACTATTAGGATTTAGCAATATTGTTAATTATTCTACGAAGTGTAGTTTATATACGCGATGAAAGTTCTTTAACCAAAAACTTGACGCTGAATTAGGTACTTACCTAAATATTTAACACATTCAGTGCCGAAAACCCGACTATCGGGTATTTTATGATTTCGTTCCCAGGTCGGACGACCCGATAGTCGGGATCGTGGTACTACTGCTTTATATGACGAAATTATTGTGGCCTGGCGCGGATGTCTTATTTGGCTGGGTGGCAATGAATGTGTTAAAAGCAGACCGCGAGGATCACCGAGTTTTATTATTTAAGTATGTTGTTAGCTGTAGGCGCTCGAACATCTATATTAATATTATATTATACACGTAAATGTTAAGATATAGCTCCCAACAAAAACCGCAATCCCCCTCGAGGCCAAAAAATAAGGTTGTTATACCGCCTTTTTAGTTATAAGCTTTTTTCTATCTTATTTTTATTTTGCGGATATCTAATATCGATCATAGTAACTTATGGCTCTTAAATGTATTATGAACTCTTAAAAGGATTCTAGGAATCAAGTTATCTTATAGATACCGATTTTTTGCATATTTTCTGCTGAGATCCTTTGGAAAATTTCTTGCAATTCTGTTGTTCATACTGAATCAATAGGTATCCATTGCTCATATAACAGTTTAATTTCATGAATCATTTTTTTTCCATTGCGTCTAAATTAATCGATTTGATTTAAGGTATCCAGATAGGAATCCTGTAAACTTTTTAAGAGGCACGCGAGTAAGTTGCGGGCCTTCACATTTTTAGGATGTATACTTTAAATTTCTGGTTTAAAAGTCTCCGATAAATTACGACTTAGTAGTTACACTGAAGAGTAGGAGAGATAACATGGGATGTATTGTATCTTATCACTCTTACTCTTCCTGTAAATATCTTCCTAAAAGATAATTAGTAAACTTCCTAGTACTTACACAAATGTTTATACCTATCGCGTCGAATGATGTCCATATGACTGTTCCTTCGAGTCTCTTTTGGGTGGACTAAATTAATACAATAATCGATGATATATCTTACCGTATTTTTATTATTTAAATGTTACATTTGTATTTGTTGATTCTGAATAAGGCCCCTGAGGGCTTACCGTAGACATAGCAAATCGAAATTTTGTCATCTGACTCTCTCTTTCTATTGCTTTTGCACATTTGAGTAACAGGGCGGCGAATAACGTTAGTGGCAGGCCCTCTGAGCAACAAACGGGGCAACGGAACGTGACTTTCTGTTACTGTCAAATGCTCCAAAATAAATGTGAAATACATTAATGTGATAAACTAAACTTATGAAAAAATGTCTACAAATATATTACGTGTCATTCGACGCGAACGGTATAGAAAGATTTTGTAAAATACTCACATTAAATTTACTTTTTACGCCAAAAGAAACTAAAAATAATTTTACCAAGTACAACAAATACAAAGTAAAAATGTGACTTTCCATCAGAGAAGTGTCCTTGTGCTGGAAGCATAAGGACCCTTCTGGGATGGAAAGCAGCAAATACTTTTCCCGACCACTAGCAAATAAAACTAAATTAAATTTGTGTCTACCTATAAAAGAAACCTAGCAGTTTTGAGTACTTGGTATTTGTCTTTTCGTGTAAATTAATAATATGATTTCATAATTGCTGTGAATGAATTTGTAAGATCTGTTAGGTAACAGCCTGATATAATTATTTACAAAAAAATTGAGCGCTCGCAACTGTTTTCGCATATGTTGCTATTTTTATATTATATGACTAAGATTATGTTATATGTATTTGACACACCATATCTAATACTGGACCCAAATGTTTCTGACACGAATGTTTTCCGTGTATAGTCCACATAGTACCTAAAGTGTTATCTTAGATTAGTCTTCAGATTTCTTCGTGCAGGGTAATTTCATGGAGTTATTGAGGTGGTTAGCTGTGGCGAGTATTGTAATAGTAGCGCTCAATCCGCGTACAAAGATCGTCCTTTATATTTAACATGTTTAAGCCGGTATCTTTGTCGAGTTTAGTCAATTCAAGGTAAAATCGTCGTATTTCCATTTTATTAGGCTAAGTCTAGATATTAATTGTCTACCTACATTAATCACGCACTGTAACTTGTTTCTAATAAGTCGTATTTTTTTTACATATAAAGTGGCATCAATGATATCTCCGCCTGATTGTTAACTAAATTTGGAACCTGAATGTTAATGCACACAATTAAGTCCACTGTTTTGTAATTAAATGTTACTTATTGATTCAACAATCAATGTATTATAAAATTGATAAAACATTTGCCCACTTGTTAGCAACAGAGTACCTAACTACTAGTAACGTTGAACAGCTAAATTGCCTTAGTGAACTATTTAATAAAAACTTAGCAATAGTAAAATCCGAGCGTCTCATTAATTGCCTTAGAATGATTACCTATATACCTATACATATAATCCATGGAATAATGTAAACTAAAGTGCTTATACACATGTTTATTAGGCCTTTAAGATACGGGATTAAAACGATGTAGAATGGAACGATAACTCCAAAAATAATGTAAATGTGTGTGTAGTCGTAGTCTGCACTTTCTGCCTTTCTTTATTGGTAAACCACTGATTAAATTAAATCTTATTTTCCATTTGAATAATTTTGCCATCAGAAAATGTTAGCGGATCTTTTTCCGCATTTTTCGCACTTGGGCTTTGTTCTAGCAGGATGTTCCATATTATGACAAAATGGTATAGAAAAATTTGCCCGTGTAGAATTGTATTAACTTCAAGTTCTTGATTCTGTTTTTTTTTACAGAAAATATTTTTCAAACTTCTGTCCGTTCACTCTGATTATGAATACCACTAAGTACTACCACTGTAAACAATTAGCATAGAGTCGCGTTTTAAAGTAGGTACGATTCCCACCGAACCGGCGGAGTCGGCGCGCATGTCACATTTGTACGGCCGCGAGCCGGTCGGCTCCTCGCGGACGCGACCGGCTGCGGGACGGACTCCACCGCTTCTGCCAGGCATAATGTATGGTTTAGGCACATTGAAAATGCGCTCCGGCGCGGCCCAACTCCAGCCGGTCGGTGGGAATCTTCGAGCAACACGGAAGGGAGACGGCATTCGCACTATTTCCCCTCTGCCGAGGTACAAGATTAGCGCGTCAATCTAATCTAGCGCGGGTAATAAAACTAGTTGCACTTGGATTTTTCACTAGACCGAGTCCAGACGCGCGCGTGAACACTGCTGCACAAAAATGCCTGTTTGCTCGGTTTTTTGTTATAAAAAGAGGTCGGGGACATCAAATTTACAAAAAGAAAGTGTTACATTTCACATGTAATATTTTTTTTTACATATCATACGTTTAATTACATTCAAACACAATTATTATATTTTAGTCTCATGTAATTGTTGGATTTATCGATTTTGCTCGCTCAGTACAAATTGCGGATCGGTCGAGCGACAAATCCGACTTCTCACATCTCAGAATACAATAACATACTTCAACGAAAATGTGTTAGTGTGCGTGTTGTGACACTTGTCACTCGTCCGTACACAAAAAGAGATCGAGGTTTGCAAGATTTGTCTTTGACGTGTGTCATTTTCTATGTATTTGTGTCGTCATTACAGATTGGATTTTGTATGTAAGTGTGTGAGAAGTGCGACTGTGTGCACCTTTCCCCCCGCGAAAAATGGCAGAAATATTTGTACGGTGAGATATCGCTTGGGCCCCTCCCTTCCGATGTGTCGGAAGCCGGTGTTGCTCGAAGGTGGGAATCCTACATAAAAGGGTCAATGTCGGATGGCAGATTTATTCTTATTTCTCATTATTTTGAATGGAGGCAATTTTCTTCTTACATACAAAGAAGCTTACCAAGGACTATTATTTCTTTTAATTAATATTAAATGTGACAAAACTAAGAACCCTTTCACTGAATCAAAGTAGTTAATATGAATATATGTAGTATTTATATTTTTACAGATTCTGGTTTATATAGATAAGGGGGTGGACAGATACAGTAGTATAAAACGTGTAATGTAAACCTTGTATTGTATAATGACAGTGCAAAACAATCCCCTGTAAAAATGCAATAAATAAGTGAATCAAAAGTCTCTACTTTATTAGTCATAATTATGAATGGCATATATTGATAATATTTCTGTGGATGTAATTATAACATTAACGTAGCCGTAATATTACAGTTAATGAATTGCGAGATATGTGTATGGGTTGTAATACAATCTGTTTATTAAATTTGAAGTTTTATTCTCAATAACGAGATCATACGATTACGATTTAACCTTTTCGACGAAGTGTCAAAACTGAAATTGAACTTTATGCATATGCGTAGGTCTATGTTGCTCTGTGGTCTGTGACGGATTAATCCGTCTTTGGCGTTGGACCTGCGGTTCGGATAAATATAACCGTCGTCGGCGTCGAAAAGGTTAAAGTGTATTCCCATCTTCCCCGCTGCCATATATATGAGGCGGGGACAATTGGGAATTATTTATATAAAGCGCCTATTCCCATCTGTGTCCGGCGGGGACATATTCCTGTCGTTCGGAAACAGGAACAATTTTCCGAGTCTGTCATGGTCGCGATGATCCATTACCAAAGAAAGGTCAAAATGCATGTGGTTAAATAATTAAAACATCTGGGCTTTTATACATAAATTTTATTTACCATTCTTAAGGTATTTGATGTAAATAGTGAAAATATTTTATAAGTAAAGGAAAGCTAAGCATCTTACAAAAATATTTTATTAGTTATCAACTGGACCTAAGAGACGTCGGCGAGGTCGTGTTGTCGTTCAACAGGCATATTATACTATTGTAATCCTTCATTCATAGCGTACCAACGTTTATTGAATTTATCTTTGTCACACCCCAAATTTTAACATTAAAAACATTAAATAGACACTTTATAATTGAGTAACTTTCGTGGAATGCATTTTAGACACAAGTATATAATGAAGTACCCTTTAAAGTGATTAGAGGCCATCAGGCAGTCTTGAAGAGTCCAACGTTCACTCACTACATGCATATGCTCAATAACTTGTGATTCAATCTGACATAAACTTGTAAGGAGGGAACTTCTAGAAGGGACCTACTAAATTATTGGCGAAACAAACGTTCTAACTGATATTATCTCCTAAACAGTGATAAAACTATTAGTCATGGGCTAAAAGAATATTAACGAAACTAAAGAGTAGTCGACATCTATCCCTTTAATAGGACACCTCGTAGCGTAACACTGATCCCCCATTAAGAAAGTACATTAATTCTATTATAAATAACGTAACTCGAGTAATAATGGGGTTCGAAGTTAGTTTCAAATCAGAATATTGTAGTTTCGCCACAACGCTACCGCCCAACCGGCGGAGACACAAAATAAATAATGTATAAATATTAGACACGATTGCAAACTATCATAAAATACTCAATACGTCATAAAGCCAATGACTTACTTAAGTTTTAACTTAAAGTGCAAGCATTTTAAGAAAGATTACGTGAAGCGTGTCCGGACTACCCCGAGTGTCAACTAGTTGCAAAATCCAATCACACTTGCTTAAAGTAATGGTGTATGAATAATGAACGTTTCCGTAACTCTGGAGCCGAGGCCGTAATTATAGCGCTAGGAACAAAAGAATCCAAAACTGTCGAGTATGCGTTTACGCTTTTCAACATTCCATGCGCGTTGCAGTACGTGGTCGAGTTAGGGTCGGTCGCACCGAGCCGTCTGTCTGTTAGTGTTCGCCAAATTGTATCGTATGAGAAATATCATCACAGTTGACCGCCGAGGGACATCGATAATTCCGCTATTAGTGGTCGGTGCAACTGGCCCTTAGTGAATCGCCTGTGAAGTGGGTCGGTAGTGGAGCCCTGGTGTCCGGTGTGTGCCGCACTAGGGCAGCGGCTTGTGCTCGGGGATGGTGGGAGAGGCGGCGCCGCTGGCCGCGCGGCTGGCGTCGCGCAGCGCCTCGTCGAAGCTCTGCGTCGAGTTCGACCGGGACGCCACCTTGCCCTGTAAGTACGAGTACACGCTTAGAGAGTTCTGTCTGACTGTGCGTTTCGTTTGAGGGCTAACTTGTCGTTAGCATATATGATGAGAGCCGGGATTTTGTCAGTTGGGCACCTTTATGATTAGAGATGCCACGAATATTCGGCAACTATTCGGTAATCGGCCTATTCGGCCGAATACCGAATATCTATTGCACCTACCTAAAAAGAAAAATTACACAAAACAAATAACCAGAAACTAGGTATATTTAATATTTAAAATGTATTCTTGGAAAGTAGCTAAATTCGCAGCCACGTTTTTGAGCATTTGTTGATTACAAAATATTTTATTCTTATCATGGGTCTGATTTGATTGACTCTAACTACATTCATTAATTCTGTTCATCATAAAAATATAAAGAATAAAGAGAAAAAATATAAGAGGTCCATCTACGCCTGCTTTCTGGATTTGAGGCGCGCCTTTGACCTTGTCAACTACAAAGTGCTGTGGAACAAATTGCTGAGGGCGGGCGTGTCGCACAGTATGGTCGACCTGCTCAAATTTTGGTATGGAAACCAAACGAATAGCGTTAGATGGGGCGACTCACAATCTAGTGAATACAGACTAGAATGTGGAGTTCGTCAAGGGGGGCTAACCTCACCGGACCTTTTTAATATTTATATTAATGATCTGATCGATGAACTGAGGGGGACTCGTGTCGGCTGCCATATTGATGGCGTCTGTTTTAATAACTTAAGTTATGCGGATGACATGGTTCTCCTCAGTCCATCGATCAGTGCCCTACGCGAGCTCTTAGCGGTTTGCCAGAACTTTGCCTTAAAAAATGGCATGAAATACAATACCGCTGTGCAAGATAGCACAACCTTTTTATATAGATTTACCTTTTTTACGTATTTTTTGTCTATGTTTTTGATACCTTTTGTCTATTTATTATTTTGGCAGATTACATTTTGTTTTTCTCGAAACCAGTGCCGTTTTAATTACAGTCGTTTAGAAAATTGGTTCTTCTGCCGTAAAGCTCAATGATAACTCGCTCAAAAAGTGCAATGAGTGAGACGGCTCATAAGGGAGACGGTGAAGCCGTCGGGAGGGACACTGCTCCGCTCGCGCAGCAAGGCGCGGGCCCTGCCCCTCACGAACCAAGGCCGACACCTTCCCGCGTGGCGAGCGGCGCCTCGTCGCGCTCGTCTACCACCATCGTGGCGCGGCAGCTGCAGGCGAGGGCGCAACATGCGCGCCGTCTGGCTGAGATAGACAAAGAACGAGAGCGACAGGCTGCTGAGCGCGAACGCAAAGTTGCTGATCTCGAACTGGAAACCAATCTCGCCGCCATAGAGGCCGCGGGCCCAAGCCGACGTGGAAGCCATGGCACGCGCAGTCGTGCAAGCGTACAGGAATGGTTGGCCAGTCTCACCGCCCTGCGCCACTTGCTTGTACTAAGGAGATCCGCCTCGGTCAGGGTAGCGGGTATGGGGCGGCCAGATGGAGATGTGAGTACGAAGTGGCCCGGTGTTAGAGCCTCATCAGCTTCGGGGTCGAGCGACACATGCGTAAGCGGACGCGTATTTACCAGGGCTTCAGCCTCCGCCAATAGTGTGCAACTTCGTCTGACGGAGCCTGTTCTCTGAGGGTCACTTTTAAGGCTTCTTTAATACTGCGAACTAACCGCGTCATCATAACCATATCGCAGTAAGCGAACCTGGCTCCGATAGCGATTATTTTACTGTAGAGCAACTTATTAGGGAGCAATTTAAGATCGATTCAATTGGTATATCGAAAAAAGAAGCCCGCAACGCTGATGATGAGCGTGCCATACAAGTACTAGAGAGCACAGCTCACCGTCTGCCGGGTGGTCGTTTTGAGGTAGGATTACTATGGAAAGCTGATAATCTGGACATTCCTGACAGCTACAAGTTAGCACTGTCCAGATTCCTCAGTTTAGAAAGAAAAATGACTAAAGATCCTTGCTATGCGGAACGTTATCGTCGCAATATTCATGACATGTTATCCAAAGAATACGCTGAACAATGTTCCTCTCGCCCTGCTTCTGGACGTCCCGTTTGGTACCTCCCTCACTTTGGCGTGATTAACCCAAATAAACCCAATAAGTTGCGAACGGTACACGACGCGGCTGCAAAATCTCACGGCGTGTCATTAAAATCTTTGTTATTGACTGGCCCTGATCTTTTGCAACCTTTACTGGGTGTTCTAATGCGTTTTCGTGAGGGTGCCGTCGCTTTAAATGCTGACATTCGTGAAATGTTTCCGCAGATCAAAATTATTGAAAAAGACAGAGACGCGCAAAGGTTTTTGTGGCGAGATACCCCAGGTGAACCGATTAGGACGTACCGCATGTCATCCATGATTTTTGGGGCCGCGTCGAGCCCATTTACTGCCATACACATAAAAAATAAAAATGCTTTAGAATGGCAGGAAACTTACCCTGACGCGGCTCGAGTAATCATCGACGACCATTACATGGACGATTGCATTACTAGCTTAGACGACGTCGGCAAGGCTGCCAAGCTGGCAGCCGATATTTACACCGTACACGCTCACGCCGGTTTTGAAATGCGCGGCTGGACGTCGAATAACCCTAGTGTGCTTTCGTTGTTACCTAAAGAATCATTGCTTGAGGTGCCTCACTCTAATGATGTTGACGTTGAATTGAACGAGCTCCATCAAAGATTTTGGATTTTAGGCCTTAGAAATGCTGTCCGTGTAGTGGCCCATGACTGCCAGTTTTGCAAACTTCACCGTGCCAGAACTTTCCAACCACCGATGGGAGATCTACCGGAGGCTCGTTTGGCCCATCATCATAGACCGTTCTCTTTCGTCGGCTTGGACTACTTTGGACCCATACTTGTTTCGGTTGGTCGAAGAAGGGAGAAGCGCTACGTTGCCCTATTTACGTGCCTCGTCATCCGCGCCGTACATCTTGAAGTGGTACACAGTTTATCGACGGACGCGGCCATAATGTGTCTACGCCGTTTTATTTCTCGTCGAGGAACACCACAAGAGATCTGGTCAGACCACGGAACAGCCTTTGTTGGGGCAAACAGGGAGTTACGAGCTCTTTACGGCGACTCTGTTGAAGATTTTGCCGCCAACGAATCAATCAATTGGCGGTTCATTCCTCCCGCAGCACCTTTTATGGGTGGAGCGTGGGAGCGGTTAGTTCGCAGTATTAAAGAAGCCTTAAAAGTGACCCTCAGAGAACAGGCTCCGTCAGACGAAGTTTTAAGCACACTATTGGCGGAGGCTGAAGCCCTGGTAAATACGCGTCCGCTTACGCATGTGTCGCTCGACCCCGAAGCTGATGAGGCTCTAACACCGGCCCACTTCGTACTCACATCTCCATCTGGCCGCCCCATACCCGCTACCCTGACCGAGGCGGATCTCCTTAGTACAAGCAAGTGGCGCAGGGCGGTGAGACTGGCTGACCATTTCTGGCAGCGCTGGGTAAAGGAATAACTGCCCTGCTTGGCACCACGTGCGGGGGGAGGGTCGCCGCCTAATGTCGCAGTAGGCGATATCGTGATAGTTTGCGATTCTAACCTACCAAGAGGCTCGTGGCCCAAGGGTCGCGTTACCGCCCTTTACCCTGGTAGAGACGGGATAATAAGAGTGGCGGATGTTGCTTCCGCCGCTGGAGTGTTGCGCAGACCCCTAAGAAAACTAGCGAAGGTCCTCGTCTCTCTCTAAAAAAGGGGAGAATGTGCAAGATCACACAACCTTTTTATATAGATTTACCTTTTTTACGTATTTTTTGTCTATGTTTTTGATACCTTTTGTCTATTTATTATTTTGGCAGATTACATTTTGTTTTTCTCGAAACCAGTGCCGTTTTAATTACAGTCGTTTAGAAAAACCGCTAAGACCGAGATGGTAATTTTTAGATATGGAAAGGGTCCGGAGAGAGTGCCACCGGTATTTCTAAATGGTGAATCAGTGCGGGTTGTAAAACACTTCAAGTATTTAGGACATATACTATCCTATAACATGCAGGACGACCTCGACATGGACCGTGAACGAAGGGCCCTGGCAATACGTAGCAATATGCTGGCGCGTAGGTTCGCTAAGTGCTCTAAGGAAGTTAATCTTGTGCTATTTCGGGCATATTGCCAAAGTTTTTATACTTGCCAACTATGGGCAAAATATTGAAAATATACACGAAAAGCCTACAACATCCTTAAGAGTACAGTACAATGACGCTTTGCGAATTCTCACCAAACAACCACGGTTTTGTATAGCGTCAGCGATGTTTGTTGAAGTCAATACCTGACTTCTTTGCCATTATTAGAAATCGAATAGCGTCGTTCTGGAACAGGGTTCGCATTTCTAATAATAGCCTAATTAGGACTGTAAATGAAAATATTTACCAAAATGTGTTTTTCCGGCATTGGTTGTCCGCGCATCAGCAACCGAACCGTAAGTAGTTTTTTAGTAGTTATTTATTTTTACATTTCTTGCCTTTTTATTTTTAAATTCATTGTATTTTTAGTTTAAAATTATGTAATGGGTCTATTGCCTGAATAAAGAAACATTAATTCATTCATTCATAAATCTCAGCAAACGTTGGGCTTTGTTGGCGAACAGTTTTTATAATAATTGAGACTCAAAATGTTCGCATGTCACGCCGAATATTCGGTATTCGACCGAGAGAGGAACCGAATATTCGGTATCCGGCCAAATTCACTATTCGGGGCATCTCTATTTATGAATGATTGATGATATGATTTGTAGTAGCTAGATTGTCAAACGTTAGCGTCGCGACGTAGTGTACGGAGGGGTATAAAGTTAATTATGTCCATCGACTGTCTGGGTTCATTTTTTCGCTGTGGGTCGATCTTCCTTTAGTGGGTTACATATCCGAGTGCTGTAAAGTGCTACATTGGGTTACATCCGAGTTCAAAAGATTCGTTGTCTTCGTCTTACCTTAACGTTCTCGTAGGCGGAGCCGACGCGCTCCTCGATGGACCGGAAGGACTCGGAGTTGCGCATCTGACCGAGCTTGGTGGACACGCCGGCGGTGATTCCCCCCAGGATCGACGTGGTCTTCTCCGCCGTCGATTTTATCACAGATTCCGTTTTTTGGTATCTGCGGTTTAAAAACACATTGGTAAATAGTTGGCTCGGTACACGAATGCGCAACAAAGGCAGCCATTAGTGAAGAATGGCGGCCTCTGTCACCAATTGCTGAAATTATAACCTTGACCACTTTGCCAAGAGTGAAACGACAAAGAAAAACAAGAAATAAGGCTGTGCTGAGCTAAGCTGTCACGGTACATTTAAGAAACTTAAATAATATGGGAAATCAGAGTTTACGTATTTATGTCATGAATGGTTCTAACATGAACCCACCGACCCTAAGTAAGTAAGGCGTACGTAATAAGCAGGGATATGTTGTATTTTAAAAATTATTCCGGTGTCCAGCTCGCACTTGTACCTATGTATGGTGCAAAGTTAATAGGTATCATAACATAATAAGTATATGTAAATAATATGTATATCATTAGAGTAATATAGTAACGGTATTACGTAGACGACAGTTTTGGTTTAAATATGGAGGACGCCGTATAAATATTAGCCGTGGCAACAATAACGATTATTTTAAAGGTCGCTACATCGAAATTATTAATATATAGATACCGGCTAAGAAATCTGACTTGTTGATATCCTTCAATACTACTTTTATTTAATCCTGTCTTAAATTGCTCATGGCAAAGGATGTCTGATAACACACACACATTGACTTGAGTGTGAATAAACTTAACTAAAATGATAACGTGAGATTACAATAAAATCGATGACTTATTCAAAATATTGCGATACATACTATCTATCGTATACTATCTAGTGTTATCCGACATTATATTGGAAGGAAAGGTAACTGAGTCAACTTGTGATTCATCGGTACTCTTGAAAATGAATGCGATAGAAACTGTTTTCAATAAAAGATGACTATGGCAGGCGCTTGGTTCCTAAAGACTAATGGCAGTGATAAAAACGACTATTGATCTGATAACAGTCACTGCAATATAACTAAACATTCATATCATGAAACACGCAAAGGAAATCATAAGAGATTCTTGGGCAAAGATCAAGATATGTGGTCATTTATTTTTTAACCAAATATTTTTACCTGTTTTCCAGTTTAATAATATTTGTAAACAGTTACTATTACTTACTTACATTCACAGTAAATAGTTAATGACATAATGACCAATTTTAATTAAGACAGCACAGACTACAAATAAATTAGTTTACTCATTAAGTAAATAAATGCTCGTTAGTAACACATTTTACACATTGTACTTATTACTATCAAATACATCAAACGAATGTCAACATTACAATAGTTAATTAACATATCTAGTAGAATACAAGTTCTTTTGGGTTAGAACAGTTATTTATTACTCTAAAACCATGCCAAATCACTACAGTTTTACTATATAAGTACCTCTAAAAAGCGTTCTCACCGCTAACCATAATAAAAAAAAATGTGTAAACCATTCATTCTACTAAGTAGGGTAAACAATTTATTATCGCCAATAAAAAGAAACACATGCTGCCCGATTCGAACTTTAAGATACGTCAATAGATCTAGAAACGATATGGATTAGATATGCCAGTGACAAATGTGAGGTTTTTCATCAAACAAAAACGTCACTTTTGACACTGACACATCTAATCCATATCGTTTCTATTAATTGACGTATCTTAAAGTTCGAATCGGGCCGATGTTCAGTCAAATTGTAACCTCTTTTGTCGCCACGTTACGTCGTTACGTGTTACAAACGACGGGATTTTTTACCCTAATTGTAAGACATTACAATGTACTTACATTGGTGCTTCGGTCACAGCTTGAGTAAGCGCAGCCACGCGAGTTTCTATTGATTGATAGCTGTTGTGCAACAAACCAAAAGTGAATAAAAGAAGATTTAAAAACACCGCCCCATTTTCTACTTACATAATTATATATACTAGTATACATAGCAAAACAAAAAGCAAGCAATGCACCCAAGCTTCACTAATGCATGTTTATGCTCTAACCCTCAAGAATTGTTTTAACATTGAATTGACAATGTAACGTAATGCAATGCACCTGACAATGTTTACGTTGAAATGTTAAAATAACACATGCTACTTACACTTGGCTTTCTTTCACATTTTTAAAACCTTGATTGACGTCTTCAGTAATCTCCTTCCACACAGTGATGCCGAGCTTTCTTTTAAGTTCGGAGCTTTGACGCATCTGAAAAGATTGTATTGGAATTTTATTGGTGCTAAATAAACTTTATTGGTACTAAATAAAATGACGTTTCCAATAAAAAGATCCATCTGTTTCGACTGTCGATTGTCTTTTTATAATTGCTCCCTAATGAAAAAAACCGCATTGCTGCATTTGCTGGCAACCGACAGTAACCTCGTCCTAAGAATCGTCAAACGAATTCATGAAGTATCTATCAAACTTGAACACTCTTTAATTTATCTTTACTCAAAAAAAGAAAGACCTTACCTTAATAAGTGAACCATTACTAATCCGTTAAACCGCTATAAAAGGAACCAGATATTCAAGAGAAAGCACTACTTTTCGACATCAAAAAGTAATTGTGAAGTGTCTTACTTTTCGTATAAATTGTCGATGTGTAGTAAGCACTAAACTTCAGAACCTAAAGCTTAAAATTCTGTTGATAAAAATGACGATATTTTTTGGCAACTTTGGCTGTCTATTAAATTAATGTTGTCTGCAGATGGTATCTATATAGTTTGAAACTTTCATATGGATAGGTATGGAGTATGCAATCTTCATTATTGTAAACGAGGCAGATTTATTAAAAGGGTAAAAGATGATGTGAGTCTTGGGCCTCATCCCATAAAAGAGGCACCTCGTTGTCAAGGATCCGCGCGGCTCGCAGAACCACTCAGCTCAGCCTGTCTCTGTTAGCTGTCAAGTATCCAGGGTAAGTCATCGACCCATGCGATCTCCGTGCAGCAGCAGCTTGCCGTGCCTCTGTGCAACTGTGGATGGGTAGGTGACAAGTCGCCTCGTTATCGACCCACGCAATCGTGAACCTACACTCCGCGTAAATTCACGTTATAACGAGATAATTACCTTGCTGTTGAGCACGGTGCGCAGGGTGGCGATCTCATCGTCGACGCGCGCGAGCTCACGACTCCATTCCGCGCGGAGCTGTTCGGCCTGCTCGGGCGTGAGTCCGACGAGCTCGTCGGGCGTCTGCGTGTCTCCGCCGGCGCCCGCGCCGGGTATCACTTCTTCAGCTGGAACAAACCACATTCTTGGTCAAGACTATTTATAGTTTGTTGACTTAAAGCAGCCTCGCAAGGCTCCAGCGTAAGTAGTGATGTGCCGAGAGTAAAATACCATTACCGGTATTTTACCATTTGGGAAATAAATGAAATAAATTAAATAAATTAAATAAATAGAATATATAGAATAAATAAAATAATTCAAATAAATCAAATAAATATACACGCTCAAAATAAGAATATTATTATATCAATTAAGCTATAAAAAATTACCACTTAACGTATAAAAACAATGTCATTGTACTACACCTTACCTACTCATAAAAATGTGATGATTATTATTAAATCAATGTGATTTTTACATTTTCGTTTTAGTTTTACTAAAATTCTAGTATTATTCATTGAGTGGTTTTGACTGGAACTGGTTTTGACTATGCCCACTTGCCCAGACAGGGGGAATACTTCCTAGTAATATTGGTAAAATACCGAGTAACATTGGGAAAATTACCAGTAGTATTGGGAATTTACTAGAAAAGTAAACCTATGTTGATTTTTTGCACTTCGTATGATGCATTTGTTGACAAGTAATGATTTAATGTAAAACAACTTATGTTAACATTTACTTAATTTGAATATTACCGTAAATTACTGATTCTGGGGAATCTTACCGGTAACATTACTGGGAATTTTCCCACCTTGGGTATTTTACCGCGGTAACGGCACATCACTAAGCGTACGTAACTAAGAACGGTCATGAAAGTCTAGTTCTAGTTAAAGACTGCTGTTAGGTTCAGATGAACATAAAGCAAAAGTGATATCAAATATCTACTGTGACGTTGCATGACGTCAACAGTGATCTTTGCATAATGTTTCGCACATTCAATTAGAAAACCTCTAACTTACAGACGATAAATTTCAAATGACACAATTTAATAGCAGCTATTTGCATGTTCAACTAAGCGTGGAATCGAGGAAGAAAACAAGTTCATTGTCATTTTTTTACTAGTTGTGCGCGAGTTACGTTTTACTCTAACAATTATCGTTCAAATGAATATTAGAAATACGTAAAAAAAAGATGAAATACAAAATCTTCCGAAATTGTTTCAATATACTTAAGCAAAAATTTGAATTGTAGTTATGTGTATTAAACTTACATATTCTCTATAGTTCTATACTTACTTACTTAATTATAAAGGTACCTTGCAATGAAATGCCTTACAAGTTAAAACAAATAATTTTCCTGCAGCTTAACCTACTCAAATAATTTTGTATTACCTACTAAAAACTAAAAGTATCAATGCACAAACATATGCGTTCAAGCGAGTACTTAATGAGTGTTATTAGCATAATGTTGAGGTGCGTTATAGTATTTTTAATCGATTTTTGCGCTAAAATTACATGTTACGTGCACTATTGAAGGCACAAAAGCGCAAATGCTCATTTAAATACCTGTTATCGGGAATATATGTATTTGTTTTATACTTAACAATGGTTTACAATTTACCGCAAACACCTGTGGGTGAATGTGTTGTGTATTCAACGTTTACTGACCTCCAGGTGTGATACCTAAAAACTTTTTATAATTCGTGTGGCTGGACACTTTGGCAAGATATGGCTTAGATAAATCTTGAAAGGTGACTCTAACTTCACGCATTTTCTTTTTGAATATGCGGAGCCTTCTGCGCCGATTGTCCATGTAGAATTCTGTTTCAATGCACAGTGCTGCATCTGTGAGGTCCGGGAGCGCGCGCCAGGAGGCGTCCAGGTCGTCCTGGGGCCAGGCGCGTTCCTCCAGCTCATCCAGCTCGTCCACGGCCACATCGAAGCTAGGCGTCGAGTCGTCGTCCGGCGGCAAGAAGTAAGGATCCTCCATGTACTCCAAGCTCGCCGGCTCGACTCCTCCGCTGCTAGCCATCACTATTTCCTATCTATTACGTCCGTCGCTACTATTTAACATGTTAGATAATAAAAACAAAACACGATCGAGTTGACACTTAGAACACGGAGCGTTTATTTACGGTAACTTCATGTCACTATATTCGCGATGCGCTCGCCGCGAACGCAACATATGCGACCCGTATTGTAACCACAGGCGAGATATTTTTGAATTCGCTTCCGCCACGTCGGGCCCGCTAGCACGCCCGCGTCCGTCTCGCGCCGCTGCCCGAGTGCTCGTATTCGCCACTTTCACCGGCGGCCGCATGAGCTCCAAACTTGGAATATTATATTAAATGATCTTGACCTCTGACGCGTAAAGCAGTATTTTTAACCTATTTTTTTTTATGTTATTTCGACATATGTTGTAAATATGTCACGTGGCAGCAGAGAGCGCGCTTAATGGTTTCTGGCCGAGTACGAACACGAACAAAACAACAGACACGATTCGAGCTCACCTTGTGCGGCCAAAGTTTATTGACAGTGCCTCGAGCGAGCGGCGGCCGGGCCCAGAGCGCTGGCTGGACCATCTTTTTGTTACGTCATTTTTGCTACTCATATTGAGAATAAAAAACTGAATAGGTACCTATTACACGACTAGTTTGTATGGTAGTGAGTCATGCAGCGCGTCGGCTCGGGTTTTGTAACAGCTTCGTGTCAGACTCCTAACTTAACCAGCACGTAACTGCTTATTTTTAATACACCATAAAGAATTTGAGTTCAATGGACCCAGTTACATTAAACACGTATGTGGACCTGGACCGACAATGTAGCTAAAGTTTTTTGCTTTAATCTAGCACCAGTTAGAAAGATAATAAAAACAACCCAAACCACGAAATGAAAAAATAAGCAATCTTGCTTGCCACATCAGTAGGTACGACTCGTCTATTATCTGTCTGTATTTCGGCATTCGCTTGCTATGCAACAGAAAGTAATTACGTTTTGTATTGCTGCCATTGCTCAACGTAATAATTTCAGGACAGCTCTTGAGAAGAGCGTGGAATGTTCTAATTTATGTATTTGTATTTAACTCGAGGTATTTTAATTAAACAACGCTAATAACTAATAAGTGAGGAAGACTTGTTAAGACGAAACAGGAGCTGAGTTTTACATATTTTAGGTAAATATACCCGTCTCGCTAACGGAAGCGGCACCTAAAAGTAGTGCGATAAGGACAAGACGAAAAATCCTGCGTAAAAATCTCAAAAATCGAGGTTTCGTACTCCTCTGTTTCCTCCTCCAAAACTTAACCAATCGTAACCAAATTTGTAAATCTAAATGATTATGAAATTATCTGTGTCGGACCGTTTTGCTTTTTTGGCTAATTGATATCAGTTTTGAATGCCACGCCTCTCATTGCGGCATAGTCAATTAGGCCATTTTGGCCATTTTTGAAGGGCTCTAGCGCCTTAAAAAACAAAAATATCAAAAAAAGCAAAACGGTCTGACACAGATATTGACAATATTAATCTGTGTTGAAAAAATCATTGCTCTAGCTTCAAAAACCACGGAGGAAAACGAGGAGTACGTTTGTATGGAGAAATGACCACTCTCGTTGGCTCTTAATTGACCAACTGAGGGAAGAAAATTGTTCAACGAGAAATAACGAGAAGTTTAAAAAAACTGACCTTTGGATTATATTAACTACATTCACCCTATATCATGGTGTCATGTCGACTATCATTTGACAGGTGATTTAGAGCTATCATTATCATGGTAATGCCCATCAGTCACTCTTCCTATACATGATGTTCTGTTACCTGTTAGCCTGTTACACGAGTAGTACAGTCAGCATCAATGGTAACGGATGAAACAACGTACCAAAAGTACCTGCCACCCATACTTTCCCAAATAGAGATCAATCTCTACATTTACAGTTCTCGTTAAAAATAATATCGTCATGCAGTTGAAAAACAAGACTCACTAATTACTACCACAAGTTCGTGCATAAACGCAACTAGCGATCATCCAATGTTGAAGGCCGTCTAGGAAAGAAAATGAAATGAATCGCCAAACGAGACGTCACGGATGGTCTTATCGTCACCACGCCAGGCCAGGATCTGATGATGGGATTTTGTCAGAATCTCTCGATGGGAAAAGCCCTCGTGTTCGTGCATTTGCTCTCGGAAATCACCTTTTGGTTGATAGGTCGATCGATGGATCGGCAGCCCCCGATGATGATCATATAATACTTATAGATAGCATGTTAGTCTGTTTTGTAAAGTCGGTTTTTACAAATGCTGGATTTTGTGATGAATACCCAAAAAATTGCTGTATTTTTGGGTGTACTTTCGTTTGGGCCAAATACCTTTCGCCAAATTTCACTTCCCAACAAACTTACGCAATAGTTTCATTTCCCAAATGAATCTTTAGCAAATTTACACTTCGCAATTAATTTGTTTGGTCAAATTATCATTTGGCATAATTTTTCTTTTTCAAATTTTATTAAGACAAAAACTTATTTAGCAAACGTTTTTTATTGGCTAATATTATATTCCAAAAAGATGTTTGGTCAAATTGTCAGTTTGCAAATTTGACAAATAGGCATCTCTATTTAAATTTGTACCTTTTATTGTGTTAATATAGGTACGTTAAAGTCTACGTAATTTGGGTGGGTTGGGTTAGGTTTGAACTGCGATCCTCACAAAACCGAACCACTCTCAGAAAAGTGGGTTAGGTTAGAACTGTGACCCTTACAGAAACGAAATGTTATTAGAAAAGTGGGTTAGGTTAGAACTTCTAACCTAACCCAACCCACTTTTCTAACTTTTTAACTTTTTCTGAAGTTTGACCAAGTAATTTTTTGTTAAACATAAACTTGCTAAAAAAGTGTTTTGCTAACTGTAAAATTGCGATAAGTTGTTTTGCCAAATATTTTATTGAGAAATGATAATTTGGGTAAAATAGTTTGGGATGTGATACTTTGGGAAACGTTTTTGGCCCATTCGTTAGTAAACCGTATTTTTCCCTATAAGATTTGAGAATTTATTAAATGGTTCTCTAATCAAAACTGGACATCTAATGGTCAGTAAGATTTGAGGAGTTCCAATAATTTACAAATAACCCATAAAAAAAAAGGTTAAGTAAATACAAAGAACAAAGAGACATGGTATATAATAAAAGGTTGAAATACACTGTAATTCATTATGTAAACGTCATCTGGGAGACCGAGCTTTGCTCGGAAAACATATAAAAACTAAAAAATGCGCGTTTTCCCAGAGATAAGACCTAGGTAGATCGATTTATCGCCCCCGAGAACCCCCATATAGCAAATTTCATCGAAATCGTTAGAGCCGTTTCCGAGATCCCCAAAATATATACTTACATATAAATAAATAAACAAGAATTGCTGATTTAAAGGTATTAGATGTAAACATAAGGACAAAAATGTGTTGTTATGCCTCAACTTCATTATCATTCTATGAAATATTTAAAAATAAAAATATGCTTCCTCTTTTCCCTGATAAGAATGTACAACAAGCACACACGCCAGACAGCCAACTATGGCAGTGGCAGTGTAAAGCATATCAGATATAGGTAACTACTAAGAATTTGTGATTCTAAATTGAAATATTTTGGAAATCTAAGTAGAGTAAAGGTTCCGTCCCACAGGCGCGTTTTCGGGGCGGGGCGTGAGCGTTTTATATGTAAAAGCGGCGCGCCCTGCTCACGCGCCGCCCGCAAAACGCGCCTGTGTGACGGAGCCTTAAATCGCTGCCAACTTAGCTTAGTGTAACTCTACCTACGAGGCGCCTCAAACATTTGTTGAAAATAATCTAAATTCATAGAAATTGGAATCTCATATTGGTATTGCAAACACCTTGGGCAAGATATTGGGTGCAAAAAATCTGATACTTATACAAAATGAGGATTAAAGAGGATGTTGATTACATGTTTTACAAAAAATTGCTAAAAAATATCAGCATCATGTTTGTTTTATAAAATGATATTGCTCTATCTATATTTTAGTTGTTAGAAAATATGATTATAGGCCTTTTGCATCTTGTCTGCAGATGCACTTTTGAAACTATTTACTTAAATAGAATTGAACAGAGGAAAATGGCTATTTTGTGGAGTGTTTTCAGTTAATTGCTATATTGTGTGCTGTTAGTTGATGAGTCATGAGCTTGAAGTATACATTTGTAAACACATGAGCAGCATGCCTTGCAAACACATGGGTACCTACACATAAACATAGTACTTATGGATATTAGGAATGAACATGTATAGAAATTTCCTTTTTAAAATTTTAATGAAAAAATAATATTAATGTACTAAGTATTGCAAACCATTATCAATCTTATTCCAATGAGGCTAAATAAAGATTTTCACTGACTTTTCTTTCAATAGTCAACTAAAACTCATCAAGACAATTTTATCAAACCTAAACATAATGAGGTTGCATTGTTTTATTACAAAGATAGTACGGCCACCTCCAGTCTACATCATCATCATCACATAAGCTTACATTATCACCCAACTTACATAAATCAAATAATAGGAAGTAGATCTAATTTAGTTTCATAGATTTTATTACAAAGGTTGACTAGTAGAGAATGCCTTCTGGCATTAAGTTCGCCTTTTGCATAATGTGTTTTCCTATGTGCAATAAAGATTAAATAAATAAATAAAATTACACTCAGACAATGGGACAGGTGAAACTAAATGAAAGCTTGTAAAAGCTTGTATGCTTGTACCATATTTGCACATCACTGGTGTCCACAAAATATTATAAAAAAATAAATTGTATAAATGAGTCATAACCACATTCTTTGTTAACTTTTGAAGTTGCGAAAAAATGCGAAAAAGTTGCGAAAATTATATTTGATATTTTATCAATAAAGACCGATCTTGACAATCTAGCTAAACATAATCTAATTAGTCTAGCCTACATTAAAATACCTCTACAATGCTTGTATACATATGTAGACTGTATTTGAAACACACTAAACAGGAAAGCAAATATTGTTTCGCTATTGTAAATGAAAACTTACGCCGGTAACACCATTCCATGCTTAAGAACCGAGAACACCCAAATAAAGTGCATGATTTATAATAATGATTACGTACCTGTCTGAACCCCGCTCATTTTGCTTGGAAAGTACTGCTATCTCGTCAGTCTTGCTTGATGTTGTAGAACTATTCACATAGGCGAATTCAGAATACGACAGCAATAGAAATTGTAGAATTGGTGAATATTTTAACAGGTGTCTACGTTAAAAAAAATTCACAATCCACAGAAAGCTTGACTTGCTGTCGTGCGCAATCGAACTTAACTTCAATTAATTTACACAACCTCAACTTGTAACCCAAGTCTTGCGTGCAGTGCACCGTCCACGGTCCACGTAAAATTTTCAGTGATAACGATAAAATGCACAAGATGGCGATGGTACTACTCAAATCAACTTGACAGATCAACATTATGACAGATGAAGATGACTAGTAATTTTTTCACATGGCAACTCTGCCCTTACGGCGTTTCACACTTTCCGACATATCATCAATCCCAAAAAAACCTCAAACAAAAATGGCCAAAATACTACCATTTGAAGTTTAAAAAGTAATTAATATGATGACAGTGACATAAGATAAAGATACGCAACGCGCATCTTTTGCCAATGTGAAATTTTGTCGTATCATTCTTCCTCGAATCTACTTTGTTTTTAATAGAAAACGCAAGTGAACATTTGTAAGTTTTAACTTAATTTTGCATGTTAGTTTTTGAAGGCAATTCTTAAAACTATATTATTGATATTATTTTTTGTAGCACCATGTCTGCAACTGCATTGTTTGGTAACACATCGGCTCTTGGAGGGAGTTCGGGAGGAAATAAGCATCTAGTAGAGTTCCGTGCCGGCAGAATGACACTTAAAGGTCGGATGGTTCACCCAGACAAAAGGAAGGGCCTGCTATACGTTTACCAGGGTGAGGACTCATTGATGCATTTCTGCTGGAAGGACCGTACTACTGGGGAAGTAGAAGATGATCTCCTGATCTTCCCTGATGATTGCGAATTTGCAAGAGTCAATGAATGCACTACGGGCCGAGTGTATGTTTTGAAATTCAAATCCTTTTCAAAGAAGTATTTCTTTTGGATGCAGGTGAGTTCAATTACTACCATACTTTTATATTAACGATTGGATTTTGACGTTAAACGTAATATAATGTAAAGTTGAGTAATAAATAATAACTATATTGGTCAATTTTCCTATTTTCTAGGAGCCTAAGACAGATAAGGATGATGACCTATGCCGTCGCATCAATGAGGCACTGAACAACCCGCCAACATCTGGGGGACGTGGTGGTGGCAGTGGCAGCGGCGCACAGGATGGCGAGCTGCAGAACCTGCTCAATAACATGTCCCAGCAACAGCTCATGCAGCTATTTGGAGGGGTCGGACAAATTGGTGGATTGTCCTCTCTTCTAGGAACTATGGGGTAAGTCCTTTATGGTCCTTTCCCTACCTAAAACTTGTTAGTTTTACTTCTATATAGCCTTGGGTACAATGATTATTAAATTGATATTATCATTTTTTGTAAACTACAAAACATTCCGCAGTTTGGTGAGCCTTTTGGCATAGGCCTCTTCTAGGTTGGTTTTACTTACTGATGAAGTATCAAAGCTGGATTAAGATCTTGCAATTTGTTAATAATTAAATGGAAATCCTTAGTTTTAGGAAGCTCATAGAGATTATTAGGTATCTTTAAGATGCAAATGGGAAAGCGCTAAGATGAAGAGTATATCTTTACATTGACACCTAGAGTAATGAATTAATCAAGTGAATGAAAGTATCAAAATGTGTAGGTCATAACACTAGTTTTATAAGTAGGTTGCCGTTTTGTTTACATTTCTAACAGATTATATATCATTATTAATTACTTCCCTGCTGCCTACATATTTGTTTTTTTAGGATGTCAACTTTGCAAAGTCAGATAATAAACATTTTTCTTGTTCTAGTATATGTTGTTGAATTCTATCTGCTTAGCCCATAGGTTGTCTTGTAATCCTCATAGAAAATGATTTATGTTGTGTATGCTGAGTGTATTCCTTTGTACAAAAAAAAAATATATGTCCAACTTCCTGTATGAAATAAGCTTTATTACCATTCTTAAACGATCAACGTTTAAGAATGGTAATACCATACCCTCATTCAAGTGCATCTGTTTCTTATCTAAGGAGATAGCTTTTAGCCTGATAGGTTAATTGTCATCAAGAATCCATTGGAGTGGGAATAGGTACCTACTTTTGTTTTGTGATAGTAGTCTGTGACTAGTTAGTTTCTTATTGGTCATATACATATAATAATATATATACAGAAATATAAAACTATTGGTTACTAGACGGGCCCGCAGCTCCGCTCGCGTAAATGAAATAAAGAGTTTGTCTTATGTTTAGTTAAATACCGACATTATTATGTATTCAACCCTGCCAGGGTTTATAACTGTGATAGGGATTTTTTATTTGTAGTTTCTCAAAAAATTATGTGATTTGATAAAAGGCAAGATTGTATTTGTTCATTTACGTTGGTAGGTATTTATTTAAAACTTGTTTCAAGATAAAATTATTATTTATTTTTATAAGCCTAGTTGCAAAGACCTTCATTAGATTAATTTCCGCCTTAAGACGAATATGGACGACCACCGCCCATAAATCGCCTTTTCTGGATATTAACATTACTTACTACGACTATGGTGACGCAACGACCCAAAGTGAGTCCTGGCCTCCGACACCACATCACGCCATGTTTCTCGGTCTTGCGATAGCTCTCGCCACTCTCGCCAGTCACCATGGCCGAGGTTGAGCAGATCTTGAGCAACTACGTCGTTCCAGCGGTACCTAGGACGTCCAATCGGGCGTCTCCCATTTCGTTGTCCCAAGTACGCTCTCGTCACGGCACGATCCTCTCCCATTCTCTCTAAGTGTCCGAGCCATTGAAGCTTAGCCGCTTTTGTCTCTCAATATTTCACCACTATATCGGACCACACATCCTAATTTCTATGGCAACAAAGTTATATTACGATATTTGGCTGACTGCTGACTGTACAATTGCTTATTTTCATCAGGTCGCTCAAAAATATCTGAACATGCACTTTATCTACCTACCTACATTATAACTTACTATCATGGTCTAATAAAACATGGTCTTCTCTTCCCAGAGTGACACGGGCCTACGCGAATCTCGGAAGAGAGTACCAGGCGGAGTATATTATTATACCATGCTTACTATCAACTTTGTATTTTTGGCTCTCCATCTCGGCAGCCCGTTCCCCGGATGAATAGCAATGTTTGCCGAAGCCGTGAAAGTCAATCTGAATAATATAACTTAAAAAGAAATTTAAAACAACAAAATACAAATTATTAATAATATGATAATATTATTTTGATTGATAAGTCATATATGGCATAAGTCACTCGTATATTAGGCTATAGACTAAGGTTGAGGTTGACAGCACTTTTTATTTTACTTCGTGTAAAAAAACGCCGAAATAACTGTATACCAACATGACAAACTTAATTTAGGTTACTTTAACTTACGAATAATTTGGTCTAGTCTGTAGCACCACCGAAACGAAACTAACCGAGAGTTGCCGAGAAACGGCCGATCGTCGTAAAATAAAGATTGTTATGAAAAATTATTTTGCTTATTGTAAATTAAATACGCATCGAAAGCGATAGTTTTTATGCTCTAGTTCTATTCCCATATTTAGATAATAGATTGAAACAGTTTTTTCTTATCATACATGCGTCGTATTTGAGAAACGTGTCAAAAACTTTTTTAGAAATTTGTAAGGCGCCATCTCGCTTCTTCCCTCGTCTTTTCCCCGTTCTGGTTTTTCGATTTTATATATATGATGATGATGATACTGATGAAGTACAAATGAAATAGTTTCAGAACTTTCAGATTGATGAGACATTTTTTTAATATTTACACAATTTGCGGTTCTACTATGACCAGAAAAACGGTGTAGATGTCAAAGACTCTTAGATCAGTCCAAAGGCTTTCTACTATTCCTAGCAATTTCGTTTGTTGTATTTTGATTACAATATTTCCAAAAGCTTTACTACAATACAGTAGGATAGTAACTGTCTAGTCTAAATGAGGTGTTAGGTGTGTGGTTATCTTTTTTTGTGAATAGTAAGTATTGTGTTCGTGTAGGAACAACAGCAGCAGCGGCGGCACAGGCGGGTCGCGCTCGTCGGGCAGCGGCGGCAGCTCGCGCGGGGGCAGCGCCGCGCGGCAGGAGGCGCCGCGCGCGCCCGCCCGCCCGCGCGACTCCGCGCCCGGCACGCCGCCCAACACCGCCGCCGCCGCCACCCCCGCCGCCGCCACTGCTGCCACCGGCGCGCAGCCCCGTAGTGAGTATCTAGCTCGACCAACCACGAGACGGCCTACCGCAAATAACGTAAATCGGAACGTTATCAGCCTCTGTCGCTCGAACGGGCAGAAGCGATAGAGACACAGATTTAGATTTTCGATGTTCGCGGTAGGTGCTCGGAACGAAGCATTCCCCACTAAATTTATTCATGAACCATAAACATTTATCAGCTAAGACATAAGACGTATCAGTATAATCTCTGCTTCCTATCCTACGACTCATTGAAATACAATGTTCATATTGTGATTTATGTAATACTAAAGTTGTAGAACATTTTACAATTGTATTTTCGTAACAAATTACTCGAGAATACAATATTAAATCTAAAGAAATCTTATCTGTACCAATGAGGCACAATTTAATAATTTCATTTTTGAGATAATGTCCATAGACCATAAACATTCCAAAAATCTGCTGCATAGTTTTGTCGCCACGCATAAAAACCATTCGTTGTGTTAGAAAACTTATTCTATCGTGAAGTTTACTGCGCGAGAGCAGGAGGTAAATTTGAAGTTTTCTAATACTCGTAACGTACGGTTGTTATGCGCGGCGGCCGAACCTCACCCTATGACGGTTTCGCCTTGCAGGTGGCCAAATATTCTTGTCCGATTTGCAACGTTACTTTTCTGGTCTGGGCACGGCGCCGGAGGGCGCGGCGACGTTGGGCGCGGCGACGGCGACGGCGCCCCGCGTGGACCTGGCGGCGGCGCTGGCCGAGCCCGACGTGCTGGCGGCCGTGGCCGCGCCGCCGCGAGCCGCGCGCCTGCAGCCGCACCTGCCGCACCAGGCGCAGGACGATGTAAGGACTACCCTGCTCTCCCCGCAGTTCGCGCAGGTGAACCCCCATGCCCATGCCCCCCCCCCCCCCCGGGGCCCGTCGCGACACCCAATACTGACTCGGTGACGCTTTCCTTGCATGCGGTTCGTTTCTGTCTATTTGTCTACTAATTTGTTCTGGGGTTTTTCGTTTTTGTTTATTTTATTTTTACAGTTTCGTTTTAAAGCGGGCTTGTTTCGATATCATTAACGCGTAACTTCATCCTAATTAAACGTCAACACACACACTCAAGAGCGATGAAAATGAGCCACTTTTTATGATAATTCCATACAAAATGACTCACTTTTATTGCTCTCGAGCTTAGTAAATCAATAAGTACATCTGTGAGTACATTTTGTCACTGGCCTATTAATAATGCTTAATAATGCTGCAAGAAAATCATAAGATAAGTACATTTCAATTTATATTTTTTATTTCAGGTAAGTAGATACATTAGATAGGTACAAACAGATACAAAGAAAAATAAACTAACTTATTTATAAAATAAAACTAAAAATGAATACTTAATAAAATTAAAATACATCTAAGAAATTGGGCCCCTTTGGCATGGTGCCGAGGACGCTGGCAGAATTTCCCCGCTGTATTGCGATGCTAGTACATTTTTAAATTAAATTATAAAGACCTACAGACATATTCGAACTTTAAGATACGTCAAATAATAGATATGGAAACGATATAGATTGGATATGTCAGTGTCAAACAAGTGTCAAAAGTGAGGTTTCTTCAAACAAAAACGTCACTTTTGACACTAGTTTAGTAGTTATTATTGAAAGTATTCTAGTCAATATGTAGCAGTGTCGACATAAAATATCTAGTAAAGTTTAATATGGTTTCATATTTTATGTTTATCTGTACATACATAAAAATTAGCGAAGCAAAAAGTTCAAATTTATAATCATTAATGTACTACAAAGTACAAATAGTCTGTTCGAGATCCTGAAAACGGTGAAAAATAAAGATAATACTCCTAAAAATACGTGTGATACCTCATTAGATTCGTAATGATGTCTAGAAAAATGTATTCGAAGCGTGTATTAGCACACAAAAAATATCAAAAGTTATAAACAAAAAATGGGGGGAAAAGTAGTTATGTTTTATTTCCCCAATATCTCAAAAAGTATTAATGTTTAAGAAACCAAAATTAATATTATAAAAGAAGAGGATATTTCGAATAAAACACTCCATACTTGCAGAACTGTATCTCCATTATTTATACTTTTTATTCAACACTGAACACAGCCCTCCGCGCCTCATTTTTGGGAAACGCGCGTGGCGTGAAAAAGCGATTACGTAACATTAAATATAATTTTAAAGGTATTAAATATTCATTGAAAAATTTAAAAAAAAAATGGTGTATTTAGAACATGTCAACAAATGTAAGTAGAAATTTATCTTAAAGTTATTTTTTCAACAAGTTAGGCAATTGTTAATGAACAAAATTTTCTCGAAATTCCTTCTTTATTGAAAACGAAAAAAATAATATAAATAACTATTGTAAAATTTCGTCGCTTTCTAGAGCCTTTCTCATATACATGCTGTAGCCGAGATAAATTGAGAGCAACTTACATAAATCCAGCAGCACCTTGGCGTACCACGTGGTGGTCTATGTATGATGATTGGGAAATCCTCTGCTTTATCGACAGCTGCATATATCCATAAGGGGCACTGGGTCACTAATTAGTCTCTGGTTGATTTTCACTTAAATCGCAGCGACGGGAACCGATATATGAATTATTTTAATCGGAGCGCGGGTCGAACGCGGCCATTTTTTTAACGGCAGGCGAAGAGCTTTTTTATATCCTCGCTAGGTGGCGCGGTTGTAGATCGCGCCGGAAGGGCTTTTGAGATAAATGCAGTTGCCAGTTCAAATATCTAGCTACTACACGAAAATATATTCTTTCCTAATTGTGTTGCTTTGTATGTAAGAAAAATACCTATTTACATATGCATAGAAAGTAATTAATACTAATCTGTTCCTCTACGGAACATGCCGCTCACCTTAAAAACACGTAGTGTCTTTTAAAAGAACATGCGAAAGTTCACAAAGATAAAGAAACTTATACCTAACTTAAATGCTAACATTAAAAGTCGTAACGATTGTAGAAATTATTCTAAGGGTAAGGGACAGACCTTAACTACGGGTCGTTTGAACAATGTGTTCCCACTTTTTAAAGTTACGACGCGACTAACTTGATCAGTGCCCGGATGGACAGCATGAACGCGCGCGAGTTTCCACTGTAACGGCGGCAAGTGGTCATCGCATACCACAACAACAGTGCCTTCACGGATGGCGGGACCGCGATCTTGAAGCCACTTTGTACTCTGCTGCAGTTGATGGAGATATTCACGACTCCATCTACGCCAGAAATGCTGGACAGCTTGTTGTACCCAGCGCCAGCGCGTAAGACGACTAGGGTTTTCGTCGATCAAAGAAACGACCGGTAGGGCCGTTAAGGGCTCGCCGATTAAGAAATGAGCCGGCGTAAGAGGTAACGGATCGGAAGAGTCTGAACTTAACACGCAGAGAGGACGACTGTTAAGTACCGCTTCGATTTGACAGGTCAGCGTGTGCATAGAATCATATGTTTGCGTCTGTGTACTTATTACGCGATATAAATGGGTTTTGAAACTCGTAACAGCCGCTTCGAATAGTCCACCGAAATGGCTAGCATACGGTGGCTGAAAATGCCAAGTTAATCCTTGTTTTAAAGTTTGTTGGTTGAGAGCGCTCATGACCGAATCGTTACGTAAGAACGCGTATAATTCTTTAAGGTAATTATTACAACCAACAAAGTTACGTCCGCAATCGGTATATATATCTGTACAATATCCTCGGCGGGACGTGAAACGTCGCAACGCAGCTAAAAAACCTTCTGTGGAAAGTTCGGAAACTAATTCAAGATGTACAGCCTTAACGCTCATACATACGAAAACCGCAACATAACATTTTATTATTGTTGCATTACAAACTTTATTAGCGCGAACGTAAAATGGCCCGCAAAAATCGCACGAAGTTTTACTAAATACGCGCGCGGGGCGCAAGCGGACCGAGGGAAGCATGCCCATGCGAGGTTGCACGCGGGTAGGGCGTGCGCGGAAACATGGAATACAACGTTGCACGCGTAGACGCACAATATCGCGACCTGAAATAATCCAATATCGCTGTAAGAGCGAGTTTTGCACGCACTGCGGACCGGCATGCAATTCGTGTATATGAGTATCGTCAATAATAAGCTTTGTAAGAGGATGTCTTTTAGGTAAAATTAATTGATGTTTTGATTCATAAGGTAAAAATGATTTATGAATACGTCCGCCGACGCGTAATAATCCCTCACTATCTAAAATAGGCGCGAGACGCCGCAAACGTAAGGAAGGGGATTTATTTGACGAGATATTTTTTATGTCGTCTTCGAACACTTGTTGTTGCGTAATCAATATAAGTCGCTTTAATGCAAAGTGGTACTCTGGTACGGTGATGTACTCAGGGAGCGTTTGTTTATGTTTTCTACATTTGTGGTAAAAACGAAATATTAATGCCGTGACGCGAACTAATTTACCTAGCGACGAAAATCGCGTAATAAGAGTATCATCGTCCGGGAAAGTAGGCAATGTGGAAACACATGCGCAATTAATATTTGTTGATTCAATTTTATTACGTTTTTCTTCCGTTGTGTTTACTACCGGTTTTTGTATAGGCCAGGAGTCGTGACCTTGTTGGAGCCATGTAGGACCATGGAACCACAAGTCATTTTGTACGAGCGCGGCGGGCAGCAGACCGCGCGACGCCGGGTCAGCGCTGTTGTCAGCTGACGGGACGTGACGCCAGCAGCTCGCCGGGACACGGGACAAAATCTCACTGGTGCGGTTAGAGACAAACGTTTTCCATTCGTGCGGGGGTGACTTAAGCCACGCGAGCGCGACGGAACTATCTGACCACGCGTACACTTGATCGGGGCGAATGCGATCACCGTAAATGCGCATTACTCTTTCTATCAATTTTGACAGGATCACGCATCCCATTAATTCCATTTTCGGAATAGTAAGGCAAATCCGAAGTGGAGCTACGCGGGTTCGAGCTATGACTAAATAAGTTTGAACCTTACCGGTATTGTCCGTAAGACGTATATAAACACAGGCGGCATACGCAATTTGACTTGCGTCTGCAAATCCGTGAATTTCGATTGAATCGAAGTCGTCAGTATTAAAAATATGACGAGGAAATGAAATTTGAGATAAGAGCGGGAGCTCGCTAACAAAACTCGTCCATAAGTTAACTATATCGATAGGGGCTTCGGAGTCCCAAGGAACCTTTGCTAACCATAGCAATTGAATTAAATGTTTGGCAAACAATGTCACCGGAGATAATAACCCGAGTGGGTCGTAAATTTTTGCAATTTCCGAGAGAATAGCCCGCTTCGTACAGGCCCGAGAAGTACTTTGTACTTTGAAACTAAATGAGTCTGATCCCGGATTCCATTGAAGTCCAAGGACTTTGACCCCTTTGTCATTTTCCATTTCGGCAAAATGAACATTTTCGCGCCGCTCACCATGAGAATCTGGGAATCGCGTAACAGCGAGAATAGCTGGCGAGTTACTTTGCCATTTACGTAATTCGAACCCGGCCGTGGCACAAATACCTATCAGCTCCTGCTGCAGAGCGAGAGCCTCGGCTGTGGTATCTGCACCGGTTACCACATCGTCAACAAAGACGTCATTGAGTAAGACTGGGGAGGCGCGCGGGAAACGCTCACCTTCGTCGTGAGCTAGCTGTTTAATTGTGCGCAAGGCGAGATAAGGGGAACTACTTATACCGAAGGTAACGGTACGAAGCCTATAATCGCGCAGAGGCTCCTCGGGCGATTGGCGCCAAAGGATGCGCTGAAAATCCCTATCACTTTCACGCACAAGAATATTGCGATACATCTGTTTGATGTCGGAACAAAATGCAATGTTATGCACTCTGAATTTTAGAAGAACGTCAACAATGTCTAAGTGTAACTTAGGACCTGTTAACAAAGTGTCATTTAACGCGTGTCCACTTGTCGTGCGACTCCCAGCGTCGTAAACTACGCGTGTGCGTGTAGTTTCGGAAATTTTTGACACACAATGGTGGGGTATGTAATAACTCGCGCCAGCGGGGGGGTTATCGTCCGCGAGCTCCATGTGGTTGAGATCCACGTACTCCTGGAGGCAAGCGTGATAATCCGCCTTCAACTGGGGGTTACGTTCTAGACGGTATTCCAATTTATGGAATCGTGCTAGGGCAATTTGCCGAGACTCGCCGAGCGGCGGTGCATCGGGCTTGAATGGCAGAGCGACCACGTATCGCCCTGTTTCATCACGCGTATGCGTCCTTTGAAAAAAGGATTCGCATAGCTTTTCTTCGGGAGTGTAACTCCGCAACTCTGGTACTGACTCCAGCTCCCAAAACTTCTGAAGATTGTCGTTGTCAAACGACGTAAAGCAAGTATGGCGTGGAGTCGAAACATTGGAAGTAAAGTTCACTTTACCTCCTAGCAAATAACCAAACACACTATTAATTGCGGTGGGCGTGCCAGGTTTACCTCTGACAATGCCATCGCGAACAATATCCATGAAAATGTCCTCGCCGAGTATCATGTCGACCGGCTGAGGTTTGTGAAATTCAGGGTCGGCTAAAGCGAGTCCCTGCAAATGAGGCCAATCAGCGAGAGGTGCTAGTGGTACACTAGGCATTTGATGGGTTAACTTCGCCAGAATAGACGCCTCTAACGGAATGATTGGATTTTGTTTGCCCTTAGGCGAAATTGAGCACACGAAGGTACCCCTAGGTTCCAGCGGCAAGTCGCCGACACCGACCAGCGGTTCGCTAACATGTTGTCGCGGTAAATTGAGTCGTTGCATACACGATTCTGTAATCAGAGCTGCTTGTGAACCCCCATCTACCATACATCGAATCGTCGCAACTTTGTTGCCTTCGTAATAAAGGTCAACCAACGCCGTTGATAATAAAACCGTGCTAGGTTGTTTCCCTAAACTACCTAAACTCTGTTCATTCACGCCGTGAACTGCTGACGGGCTGCTAGGGCCGGGCTGCTCCGTAAGAGCGAGCGAGACGGCAACTGATTCCGTAGCTTCCTTGATAATCGGCTGCGGAATGTTTGATTCTAAATGAATTAAAGTATGATGTCGTTTATTACACTTACGACACTTAAAACTTGATTTACAATTCCTTAAGTCGTGCCCGGGGCATAAACAATTGTAACATACATTATTTGTTTTAACAAATGCAAATCTATCTTTCACCGATAGGTCTAAAAATTCTAAACATTTATTGAGGGAATGCATTCCTTTACACTTCAAGCAAGCTCGAACCTTATTTGTATCGACATAAGGTCGACTTTGAGCTGACGCCGTACTTGTTGCAAAAACACGCTTGGGTGTTATTTGATTTGAATTTATATTTGTATTATTTTTACTACTTAAGGAATTGTTTCGAGTGGACTGTGTATGGGAAACTGAAATCATCTGTTCCGCTGAAAGTTCGCGCTCGAGGAAAGTAATTAGGCCCTGAACTTTAGGTATTTCGCCCGGGTTGGTTAAGGAACGTTCATATTCTTTTCGCGTATTCACGGGAATCTTACGTAATAATAAATTGAACAGAACGAAATCCCATTCCTTAACCGGAAAATCCATGACTTCGAGCGCCTTTATATTTTCGTGATAAACATTAAGTAAATTTCTCATGGCAACAGCTGATCGCGCGGAACAAATATCTATATCGAACAACTTATCTAGATGTTGTGATGCAATAATGCGTTTATTGTCATAACGGGATTTTAGAATATCGAGCGCAATTGCATAATTACTTTCCGTTATGGGAATTGACTTAATTAAATTATGTGGCTCGTTTTTGACAGAAAGGAGCAAATACCTAAACTTCTCCGCATCCGTGTAAGCATTGTTATTGTGTACCAGCGATTGAAATAAATCGAAAAAGGCAGGCCAACCAGTCGGTTCGCCGTGAAATTCGGGAAGCGATAATTTTGGTAAATTTCGACGATCGTTGCTAAGCGTTTCGTTGGGGGTAAGCGCGCGGCTCGCGCGACGCCTTTCTACGTCTACCTCCTTTAGCCGGCCTAGCCAAAGTTACAATCGCTATCGCTTCGACAACGAAAAGCATTACGTCTCTCTATCACTCTTCCATATTAGTGTGACAGTGACAGCTGCGTTTCGATCGCTACGGAGCGTAAGCGATTGGCGTCTTGGCTACGCGGCTAGGTTATTTAAATGTGTAACTATCGCGTAATACAAGTCATTAAAATCGTTACGAATCTTAATATTGGCTTCTTTGTTGAAGCTTTGCAATTTAATTAACGCTTTTTCGATTTTAGTTTGAATCTTAGTAAACTTTCGCTGATGCACTGTTAAATCTGTCGTTCTTGAACGAAATTGATCTGTATTTGTCGCTGCGAACTGTAACGTTCTCTTTAATTCGTCGAGAATTCGATCTCGTTCGAATATATTCAAGACATATATGTCTTGTGTAATACACGATGTGTCGGCTTCAGTATTGCCGTCTGTAGGATTAGGAACCATTTTGCGAGACAAAGATGGCGACAATGACAATACTAAATTGAACTACAAACGTGTCTAAACGAAAAAACTGGGTACGAAATACCGCAAAAATCGCAAAATACAAGAGCAACACAACCAGAGAAAGAAAAATCCGGATCGAACGGATCAAAAAACTATGTAGCCGAGATAAATTGAGAGCAACTTACATAAATCCAGCAGCACCTTGGCGTACCACGTGGTGGTCTATGTATGATGATTGGGAAATCCTCTGCTTTATCGACAGCTGCATATATCCATAAGGGGCACTGGGTCACTAATTAGTCTCTGGTTGATTTTCACTTAAATCGCAGCGACGGGAACCGAATTATTTTAATCGGAGCGCGGGTCGAACGCGGCCATTTTTTTAACGGCAGGCGAAGAGCTTTTTTATATCCTCGCTAGGTGGCGCGGTTGTAGATCGCGCCGGAAGGGCTTTTGAGATAAATGCAGTTGCCAGTTCAAATATCTAGCTACTACACGAAAATATATTCTTTCCTAATTGTGTTGCTTTGTATGTAAGAAAAATACCTATTTACATATGCATAGAAAGTAATTAATACTAATCTGTTCCTCTACGGAACACATGCTTAATAAGATCGCGTTATAAAAGTTCTGAAAAAAATAATAGTTTGGTTATAATATTGTTTTATATTTTACAATTTTACCTTGATTTTTCGTATTTCGTCAATTTTCTATGTTATTCTAAAACTTATTTTAAGCAAAGTATTAACTTTATTAAAACTTTTACAATGTGATCTTATTAAGCATGTATATGAGAAGATTTCTAGAAAGCGACTACATTTTACAATAGTTATTTATTAGTACATTTTTTTTTCGTTTTAAATAAAGAAGGAATTTCGAGAAAATTTTGTTCATTAACCAAGGACCGGAAAACCCCCCTTTACGCTTAATCCTATCAATTCGGTAACCCAATCGATTCGGTTACCGTATCATTCGGTAACCCTATCATACTGTTACCTGATTGTAATGGTAACCTTATTGAAACGGTAACCCTAACCTTTAACCGAGTTAATCTCAAAACCCCATCGCGATAGGGTTTTTGTTAAGGGTTTTTAACAGGTTTTCATTCAGTTATGGTAACCTTTATTATCGGTTGCTTACTGGTTTGCTACATTAAAGTAGTTTTAGTGATGTGCCGTCAGAACTAAAAAAAATACTAAAAAATTGTTTGTTTTATTTACTTTATTTATATTTTGTTGATTTTATTGACTTTATTTATTAAATTTATTAAATTTAATTTATTTATTTAATTGATTTAATTTATTGAATTTATTTATTTTTTTGAATTTATTTAATTTATTTAATTAATTTAATTTATTTAATTTATTTAATTTATTTAATTTTTTTAATTTTTTTAATTTGTTTAATTTATTTATTTTTTTAGTTATAATATAATAATATTTATAATAAGAACACACCACACAGGTAGGTATAAAGATAAACAAAGGAAAGGCAAAAAAACTTGTTTGTGCTGGAGGCTTCATAGACCGCCCATGCCAACCTCGGTTATTCAATAATAAGTTGAATTTAAGTGTGCGTAAAGATTACAATCGTTTGAACTGGTCAAAAACCTCATAATGAGGTAACTGAATAGACTGGGTTTTTATTTCGGTTACCGGTAACAGAGGTTAACTCGATCTGATACGGTTACCGAATCAAAGTGTTACCTTATTAAGCGGTTACCGTTATGGTAGGGGTTTTTATAAACACCTCTAAAATAACCCTATGAAAAACCCCGGTTAAGGTAACCGGTTCCTGTCCCTGTCATTAACAATTGCCTAACTTGTTGAAAAAATAACTTTAAGATCAATTTCTACAAGTATTACATTTGTTGACATGTTCCAAATACAACATATATATTTTTTAATTTTCAATCAATATATATCTTTAAAATTAGTTTTAATGTTACGTAATCGTTTTTACACGCCGCGCGCGTTTAAATAAAAAAAATCTACGTTTTTCCCCCGTTTTTTGTTTATAACTTTTGATATTTTTTGTGTGCTAATACACGCTTCGAATACATTTTTCTAGACATCATTACGAATCTAATGAGGTATTTTTAGGAGTATTATCTCTATTTTTCACCGTTTTCCGTTTCTCGAACAGACTAAAATGGCTGGGAGAATTGAGTATTTATCATTGACAAAATGACATAACTACTTTTTCATAATATCAACCAATATGCTTAATACTCTGAACTCATCATTAACTGCTATGCATGTCACACACTAATATAATTAATAATTATTATTATCCCCACTTCATATTGACAATGTTGGATATGGTGATTTTTAAGCAAAAACCAAAGAGACTCCTAATAAGTCCCCATCGACGTTTAACCTTTTTTAATGTTGCGTAGTCAACTAGGAACCCTTATACTTTCAACACGTCAATCTCTCTATCCACCCGCTCCAAAGGAAATAAAAGTATGTCCCCCACTATTACGTTTGAACCATGGGCACAAATAGTAGTTTGTGTTACAAGGGATCAAAATGATATATTTCCGTCAAGGGCATACATTGAATCCTAAATGAAGCGATGGATTCTACAATAGAATCCATCGCTTCGCGAAGTGTTAACGCCCAAGACGAAATAATTTTGATACCGTGTGACACATACTGCTTTTCACATCAACTATGAGGAAAATAAAAAAATCTTAGTGTTGACACAAATTATTATGTTTCAAAATATTATTCAAGCTAAAAAAAGAATGCAAAAAATAACAAAAATAGTGTCCTAGAACAGGAAAGTGCTTTGATCCCACCTAGCAGGGAGGAAAAGTGCCACTTTAATCCCTCCTAGCGGGGAAGAAAAAGCTCTCAAGCGGCAAAAATCGTCAAAAAACGATGACGTAATTTATGGACAGCCCCTAACGGCGTGTAATGACGCGATTGAGGCAGATTGCCTTTATTTCAAGTGGCCTCGTGGTGACGTATTTATTGCATTACCTACTTGCTCACTTGACATTATTTCTTGAACGTCAGAGCGTTAGGATATCCCTATTGAACAAACTGCGTCATAAACACGTAACTTACCTGCGGCGTGATGATTACTCCATTATGTTTCCTTTTACGTATGTTACTTGCCTTACCTTCCTACTAATTCGTGGTCATATATGGAATCTGGTGTGGTGGTGGTTTTGATGTTGCTTCATTAAGAATATTTGCCTAAAATAACTGGGTCGTTTCTTATATATATCTGGTCTTGTATGATTGGTAATCTTAATTAAATTTCTTATATCACTTACCATTAACGCAAAAAGTAGTTGATAAGCAGATTACAAAGTTCCTGAAGTCGATACAAAATTATACAGGATTTTGTGTTGTTGAATGTGAATAAAATAATTGTAAAATAGGCGTAACATTTTTTTCCTTTCTTTTAAGAGCTTTAGCGGTCGTTTGGATATGCATCGAAACAAAACTAACCGACATGTATAAAACGCAGACAAACACATCACAGACAACTGAAGTAATAAACGCAAGAAAATAAAGCGAAAAACAAAAGAGAGAATATATAAGTTTTTGGCAAAAATTCCATTTTTGGTACTAGCTTTTATCGCTGACTGTACTTTTCTTTCCACAGGCACCTAATACTCATCGAGACAATTCTAACAACCCCAAACACAATTAGTTTGCGTTGTTTTATCACAGAGTTCGCATGGCTTACTCCTGTCTCCATCATCAGATCGCTCCATGTCATCATAATATTGCATTTGGGGAATGCAATCCCGCATGAGGAATCCAATCCCGGTATTTAGCGGGATTGTAATTCTCAGTCCCGCGAGCAAGTTACTATACAATATTACGAATTGGTACTAAATTTGAAGGTTTAAAACAAAACGTTAACGAAATGTAGAAATAGTACATTGTGAATTAAGGGCGGTAAACAAGAATTTACGAACGAGTGTGAATTGAAGGCTTATAACACGAATTCGTAACTCCTGTACCGTGGCACACACAATGCTTTTTATCACACTTCCGAGGAAAAAATTAAAACTTCTGCCTAATTTCGGACGTACATTACAGCCCTAGGTCCAAATTTTGGATATACGGACCGCATCGCCTAGCTAGCAAGTATGACGAAAAAATATATTACAACCCTAGGTCGAAATTAAAGATTTAAGGATCGCATTTGCCTACGTTACGTGTAGTTAACACCTTTTACAAGCAAGTGTGATTAAAAGTTTTTTATTTAACTTCTTAAAGAACAATTTGCCCGCCCTATTCAAGCGCCCAATTCGCCCCATTGTTTTATTATTGCTTTACACAACTTGCATTTAGCACTCTGCGAATCTTCCGCCTTCAAAAAATACTTACACACGCAGCGTAAGTTACCTAGTAGATACTGTCGCCAGTACTTGGAAATTCTTTAATACACCGTCTCCAACATAGGTACTTAACACTTTACAAACAAAAATATTCATTCATATAAATAAATGTTTCTTTTTTAATATTTAATCAAAATATAACTTAATGTAAAAGGTACCAAAAAAATTGACAAATTCAGGCGAAATTTTCTTTCGTGTCCTTATCCCTTCCTCCACAGATGCATCTAGGCTCCGTGGAGAATTTTCGCCATTAGGCGCGCGTCCGCGCACGTGTTACTAGTAGTAAAACGTAAGAACCAAGTCGCTCCTCAATCCCGCAAATCCCGCGGGATCCGGCTTAATTTCCGAGCGGGATTAATCCCGCAAATTATATGCGGGATCCCGGTATTTCGGGATCCTGGTATCCCGGTATTGCATTCCCTAATTGCATTGTCTTCCGATTTACATATGTATGCAAAATTTCAGCTCAATCAGAAATCGGAAAGTGGGTCAAATTTAGCTTCCAAGATTTGACCCACACTATACTCGTAACATACATACATACTATAACAGGGCAAGTTTAATAAAAGCTTGTAAAAAAGAATAAAAAGTTACCTATTAGTATCATCAAAATCATGGTATAATAATATACTCCGCCTGGTACTCTGTTCCGACCACGTGACTGACACAAGCCTACGTCATCATGCGACAACGCTATATGATAATATGCGATAGCGCTATATAAAGTGGCAATGTTATTGTGACGTAAGCTTGTGTCACTCTGGGAAGAGAAGACCATGTTTTATTAGACTATGATCAAAATAATGCGGTCACTAGATGGCGCTGATGGCATACTAGCGCTTAGCTTACCTACTCTTTTTTTCAAGACTCGTAAGATATGGCGCTGAAATGTCTCAAAATAGACAAACCGTTGGAAATATATGGAAGGCTTGCCAATGATGTATATTCTACATCAGAATATGGAAACCGGCGTGTGGAAAATATGAAGTGATGTAATAAAATTTCTTATTCTGCTACTACAATATTATTAATCCGTTTTATCGCTTTGAAGAAGTGAACGAAAGTTTGAAATAATTATAAATCAGTATGATTTCGCTAACACTAAAGATTCATTGATTGTATTAGATATGTAAAATATAAAACAAATTCGTGCTCCGAATTTGATAGCTAATGTAGATGGCGCTGTACGGCTCCTTATATTTAGCGGTAAATTTGGTTGTTAAAAGTTAACGCTTGACAATAATTCAGATAGAGAGTTAGACCAAGAAAAATCTGCAGCGATTTTGATAGCCCACGCAGTGCACGTGTTATTTAAACGTCACAATTTCATAGAAGTTTGACGTTTAAAATAACACTTGCACTGCGTGGGCTATCATAATCGCTGCAGACTTTTCTTGGTCTAACTCTACCACAAATCACATGGCACCGTACATCGCTAAATTCTTGAGCTGTCAAATCCGAGGGCACTCTTTTTTCCCAGGTTTTACATTAGGTTATACAATCAATGAATCTTTGCTAACACTTTACGCAACCTTGTAACTTAATTAGTGTCAAAATGTGACATCGAGACGCTTCCTTGAACTAATACCTAGCTGTTATTTACTTTTCCATTCAAAGCGAGTATCAATTCTAAAAATGTTAAAATGTAGGTACATGAGTGTACCTGCAAATATACTCTCCTACATTGCACGCATCAGTTTTGTAAAACCTACACTACACTTGATTCCCACCGGTTTGTATCATCATCATCATTAACCCTTCTTTGCATGATTTTTTTCATTTTGCCCGAAATTAATATATTTGTCACGTAATTGTTTGCTGATTCTAGGAAAAATAGTAAATAAAATATAACATCGATTTTTACTGAGAAAACAATGTTAAACTTTGCATAGGCTAAATCATATTTATGTAAATATATAATTGTCAGTAAGAGATATATGAAAAATCTTAGTACCATCAGAATGGTACACTATTTGTGATATACCTATAATAAAGTTTATAAATATAAAACAATTACAAACTCCGAAAAAACGCCCAAAATAACATACTGAAAATCATCAACTTCTGGGTTTTCCCAAATTTTCCGAGATTTAGTCTTAAAACAAATGTAATTTTTATAAATTAAAATACTGTAAATTTAAGTAAAAAATTGGAAAAAGGATTAGTGTTGAAAGTTGAGTCTTAAAAATTAATTAAATTTATTGAATAAGTTATTTATAACCCCGATGTGATTGCAGGCGGCGAACCAGTTCTCTTCAGCTCTGAACTCGGGCCAGATGGGCCCCGTGATGACGCAGTTCGGTCTCTCGCCCGAGGTCGCCTCGGCCGCCAACACCGGCGACATGCAGGCCTTCTTCCGCGCCCTCGAGAACAACTCCTCCGCCACTTCAGACACTAAATCCGAAGAGAAAACCGAGGAAAAGCCGAAAGAGGATAAGAATAATGAAAAAAAAGATGGCGACGCCGGCATGTCGCTAGATTAATTCGTTGTGTAATGTGATGTGTGCTGCAAATAATTTACTTTCGGTTGAACTGCGTATAGTATTAGTTTTAATTTGAAGTTCACTTGTCGCTTTCGAAAATAAAAGAATGCCTATTCAATAAATAATGTTTTTATTAAGAATTGAGTCGCTTAACTTCAAACTCGGGTAAATGCATCTGTCAGATTATGCGATTTAGGTATTAAGAAAAGGTAATAGAGGTAATTAGAGATAGGAACAGGCGGTCAGTGTATGAATGTACGAAAGTCGTCGTACTTAGGGTCCTTACTTTATCATGTTGTAAAAGCCTTAACAGAATACCGCAACGCACCACGACCTTGGTGCAGTGTGGCACCTAGGGGTCACAAAACCGTGCGTATATTAGAAAACCGGTTTTTCGGTTTTTGTGAAACAGCAAAACCGGGTTTCCGGTTTTTTCGGTGATTTCGATTTTACGTATAATTTGTAAAATAAGCAAGTATTTTTAGGATCAATGCTTTAATATTAATTCATCCACAACATATACACAATACATACCAGCTGGGGATAAGTATAGGAATTCTGACGCCAACGGGGAGGCGATCATGGACTGGGCAGGTAGGAACAACACTGTTTTAGCCGTTTCTAACAAAGGCAAAGGAACATTCAAATCAGCTCCATGTAGAAGTGACCACAACCTCCGGGTCTAGTCTTCACAACTAGAGCAATAGATGGTACCTCAGTGGCCTCCGAGCGGTACATGCTAGCGGATTTTCGACACTCTCAATATCGCCTTATCGCCTAGTATTAGTTGTCATAGGTCTGAAAATAGCGATGGTTAAGTCGTATCCTGCCTAACACCACCTCGTGGAAGTTTGCTTATGCTGATGACCTGGCCCTTGTATGTGACACAAGAAGACAGCTTGGAAATGGGGCAAAATACCCTGGAAAAGGACCTGGATCTATTAGATGACTATTTCTCTCGGTAGCGTTTGTGCCCCAGTACTTCCAAGACCGAGGTGTCCTGCTTTCACCTGTGTAACAAACTGCATGGCAAACAAGGAGCTGAGAGTAAAATTCAGGGGCAATCTTCTCCGACACAACTTCCTTCCTAAATATCTTCGAAGCATCCTGGATTGAAGCCTCAATTTCAAGGTGCACCTAAGCAGCCTATCTGCAAAACTGCGCAAATAGATATAACGTTGGAGACTAAAAAGCTGTTTATTTATACAATTAGTGCGTATAATGTATTGTTTTTTTTTTAATTGCTCTTCAAAATAATTAACTTATATAAAACTGTAAAATCGAAAAACTCGAAAAAGCCGGTTTTGTCAAAGTGAAAACCCGGTTTTTGCAATTGACTGTAAACCCGGTTTAGCCGGTTTTTTCGATTTCGGTGAAACCGGGTTTGTGACGCCTACGGCACACGTATCGATAGTGTGTAAGGTGGTCGCCGTACGTGCGTTAAGGACGCAGTTATAATTTAGAGCGAGTTGCACTTCCGATGATTTCTGCCTTCAATAGTTTCAAACAAATTTCTATGCAGGGGGTCAATTAACTCTGCAGCTTTACTGTACATACCCGTAATTGTAACCTAATAGTATAAGGTAGGTAAATATGTAAGAGCTCCACCATCCAGTAGGGTCCAGACTCCAGCAAATGTTCGGCAAAGCGGACCTTTGTTCGACGTATCATATATTCAACAAAACAAGCCCAAATGAGGTTGCGTTGGTTATCGGACGAACGAGCGAAGCGAAGCGAAGTTCTTACATTCCACTTGAAACACTGGCCTGCCGGCCTAGCCAAGGTTACAATCGCTATCGCTTCCATACTAGCGCGACAGTGACAGTTGCGTTTCGATCGCTACGGAGCGTAAGCGATTGGTATCTTGGCTATGCGGCCTGGCTAGGGGCACGTCCCAGCATTTCGATGTTTTTAAGCTGAACTACCAGAGGAAAGTTTGATGGTCAATAACTTAAGTAAATGTGTTCTAATTTAAGTAAATGATATTAGGTAAACGTGTAGATGAGGGCATTATATATTTAGGCATTAAATTATGAGCAGGCTCGATCACGGGGTTATGGAGCTAGAGGAGCCTAGAAGGCCCAAAAGCTATTTGTGAGGGGTCTTGCTATTCTGGTCAACTCCTTTGCAAGAAAGTATGAGTGGCCATAGTGTAGATACATTGGTAGGGTAGGTGGACTGTTGTCTGGTCAATTGGGGTGGGTACGTGAGAAAATAGGCATATCAGCCATCTTGAATTTTCACATTTTTTATTCAATCGTGTCGAGAATAAAATAGATATCTATTAATTTACACTATATAGTTTTTGGCCAACCGCGAGTTCTCATTTCAGGGCGAACTACTAGTTTACATAATTCCTATATCCACTTTTAATCTTCAATTCTTCATCATCGGAGCTTGATGTTTCCATTAGGCGGTTATTACATCTTTGACACTTCCGACCGCATCAGTGTGACTTATGGGGGATGGGGGTGGGAAAAAACGCAAGGCCCCGTGGATCGGTAATTCGGTATCGTTTATAAAAAGTAATGCAAAAATAACTCCGTTACACTTCGCTGAAACGTGTATTATAATCGTTGCAAACAATACATATGCCTATTATGACACATTATTTGATGAGTACCCATATCTGTGTAGGTATATAAAGTAAAGGAAAAAATACGTAGGTATGTGTTTATACGTATAGGTACCTTTAATTCTTGTTAGTGGAGATTTAAAAGATAGGGTAAGCCGAATTCTTCGTTATCCATCTATGACGCACTTTCTACTATTGTGATAACTCTATCAACTAACCTTATCTAAGTACGTAAGTATCTTGTTGATACTCATACTATGTGTTTTTATAATATTTATACGATACAAGGGCTGTCCCGAAAAATTTAAGTGACTTATTTATCTACTTTCATTAACGATTTACTTTACAAAATGTTGAACGTATCCTTATCTTTTAGGTACATACTTACCTACAGTAAGTAATAGAAGCTAACTGCTTCTCCTGCAGTGCGTACCTATGTAATTAATTATAGATAAATCCATAATTTTATGGGTCTCCATATGGTACTTTTCTACTAAAAATACTGAAATCACTATGGGAGAGGAGAGAGTATATTTAGGTACCTAATAGTCTAGTTTATTAGAGTTTTTCCTCGATTTGGCTCGATTTCTTCTGAAATCCCTTATCAGACATTGAATTGATGACTACGGGACCAATTAGAAAGACCCTTTCAAACAAAATATTATTTTTTATTATAGGTCTAACAGTCTTCGAGATTACTGACCATGCCTACTCACATAAAAAAAATCAGGTTCCGACAAATTGAGAACCTCCTTTTTATGAAGTAGGTTCAAAACGAACGTACTTAGGTACCTACTTAATGTGCGTTTATCGCTTATTAATGAACGAATCAGCGAATCTTCCAGATTTGTGATTATATACAAAAATTCGTCAACTGTTTGGATAGGGGAGAGAGGGATACATTGGATCACTTTTAAACCATATAGTCGCGCTATTAGGTAATAAAATAAGTTCTTAATTATTTCCTCGATTTTCTCGATTGTATTGCAATACATGCATCAGTAACCCCGATTTTTGGAAATTAATATACATATTTAATTTAAACACGATTAATTGAGTTATCAGGAGTCGAATATGACGGTAGGCAATCGTGGGGCAAAGTACGTACCTAAACGTATAACATTAAATTGATAATAAGTAACACTGATAACATTCGGATATAATATATCGCCACTGTATTATCATTCGTAATATGCTCTTAAAATACATAATGATTAAAAAAGGCAATAATCTTATACCAAGTCAAAGCAAAGTAGTAAACAGTGGTAAGCGGTCACCATCGCCTATTAACTGAAGGTCGCAACTCTAGAAAAGTGTAATATATACGCCTTTCCGGCCCTTTGAAATCCTGAATGTAGTTTCCCTTTCTGAAGAACCTCTTTTTGTAAGTAATAGTTCCTCGAGAAAACTTCGCCTGTGATATCATTTAAGAGCCTATCAACGTGCACACTAGCGCCACTGCTAAATAATCGTGTTTATTTAAATTTAACGAAAGATATTTAAAAAAGGGGGCCGCTACGTACTGTATTTTGTATTTAAGTACTTACTTTTTGAAAACATCAGACTAGTTTTTAAGTTGCTGGATTCGTCAATCTATGCGTCCAAAGTTAAAACGGCCGTTTTTGTTTTGAGTTCATAGATCGACCAATCCAGCAACATAAAAACTAGTCTGATGTATTCAAAAGGTACTTAAATACAAAATACAGTACGTAGCGGCCCCCTTTTTTAATTATCTTTGGTTAAATTTAAATAATCACGGTGATTTAGCAATGGCGCTAGTGTGCACGTTGATGGGCTCTCAGCAGGGGTGACATAGTAGTTCAATTTACTTTTCACATCACCAATTCGAAAAAGGACTTTTCTTTCCTGCTAGGAGGGATTAAAGTGGGACTTTTCTTCCCTGCTAGGAAGGATCAAGCTTTTCTGTTCTAGTACAATATATATTTTTTATTTTTTGAACCATTTCTCCTTCAGTACACCTGCATGAAATATAAGATCTTTTTCGAACAAGTGTGATGAAAACTAGGTTTCATTTAGATACTTTATTGGTTTTCTTAGTGTTTAACTAAGTTATATTACACCTATTTAAATCATTGCTGCAATTTTTTAGAATGTAACTGGCACCACTCATAAACTCGGAGCGAATTGTATAATACTCAATCGAGAACATATCGTGAAGGTTTAAAAGGCTCGCATTAGGTTGTTTAAAATGAAAGTTGACCGTATTGTGTGGCAAGGTGCGGCGGTGATGTGAGCCCGGTGCGCCGAGCTCGAATGAGATGGCTCGGTATGCGGCGCGGCGGGGGCGGGCGGACGTGCCAATGTTGCGGCGACCTGAGGTAGGCAGGCAACATATTTATTCATACGCCTGAGGCGTAAATCACCGTGCATCTATTTCGAGTGGGCCGGTGCGGGCGAGAGGAGAGTGGGGTACGGGTAGACGCCCGATGCCGGTCTGGCGCCAGAAGGATTCCCCAACGTCCCCCGCGCCGCGCCCCGCGCCCTGCGCGCTCGAGGTCATGCGCGTCGCCCGCGCTTTTGCTGCCGCAAATGGCCGCGATTCGCAATTTGAACGCACCCGTTGTGCTATGCCTATCAATCCTATCGTTCGTCACCTATTCAATTATGGGACACGACGTGATTGAAACATAACCACTACCTACATCCTGTAAAATAAAACAACTCATTCTTACGGGTTTGATTTGATATGAGGAGTGACAAAGAGAGAGAGCGCACCTACTTAATTATGAAGAAATAGTATTTTATACAATCGTGATATAATAGAGAGCTTTTCAGTCGAGTACCGTGTTTAGACAACGAAGCTTGCTGAGTTGTCTAAGTAAGGTACGAGATTGAAAAGCTTGATTATATCACTATTGTATACAATACTTTTTCTACGCGTCAACAAAAATAATACTTTAAACTAGTAGAATCATTTAGGTAAACAAACCAAAAGTATACAGCTAAGATACGCGAACAACCGCGATACCTTCATGTCCTTCATACTAGTACGCTACCCGGCCGCCGCGCCCTGCGCCCCACGGCGAGTTGGTTAACGACACCTTCTCGTAACTCATGAGGCCCTGGTACTTGCTCCGCGCTAAACTCAATTTTTAGACAGTTTTTTCTTGATTTTGGCCACCGTAGCCTATGGAGACTAACAAGCAACGCTAAGTGGTTTTCGTAGTCAATGGATGTTGCTATATTAAGGGTGTCTCGTGCGCGTTTCTGACTTTTGCATCTCACTTCTTCATGAATTGTTTCTACTATACCACCTAAAATAAATAATTAATTTGAGCTATGGTTTTGTTTCGTCCTCTTGATCGCGGCGTGCTGTGATTGGTCAATTTCATTATAGTTGACTAAACTGTATCGAAATGAATATTATAGTTGAGTTGGGAGCCCACAGCTTAAAAATACCCAATTGCAGTTTGGTATAAGAAATCTTAATTCAAGAATTATAGTCGACGAGTAGAAAAATCTTATTATACTCAGTCTGTGGGTAGAACGGTTTATGCTATGAGATATCTACGTTTATATTTTCCATATAAAGTTTAAACGTAATGAATGCGAGAATGTGCTGTCAATGGCAGTCGAGAAGGCTACAGAATGTCTGCGAGCTGGGGTCATAAAAGTCGCTGGCACTAGTGGCACTGTTGTCATTATCACTATTGACTACCTACTTGAGATAGAGATATCTCGGCTTACGATCGTCCGCCGACATCTGCATAATATGTACAAGTACCAGAAGTACCTACCTATGCTACTCGTAGGCAAGGTAGACGGGGCTTACTCACAATAATGTTAATACCTACGAGGGCTACGAGTACTAAACTAACCCTAATTATGCCACATAATTATAGACTAAATAGGTAGGTAAGTATCTACAGTGTGTACAGTCAAGGGTAGAGAGTAGAGACATCGATGCGACCAATTTACCAAAACATAACAACCCAAATATTAAGTTGTAATAGGCCCTCTCGGTCCTACCTATCGATATTTTTACATTGAATGTACTTACTTAATAAAACTACTTGCTAACCCCTAATCAATTTTTTTTTTTTTAATAGATAATTACCTACCTTAATCTTTGTAGGCTTTGTAGCGCACCTGTTGCTTATGATGCTCATACAAGTTTAACTAAATACTACATGCAAGATGTTTTCTCTTAAAAATATGTGCATTGCCGTAATAAATAAGGTAGGATTTAATATGGATGTAATTTTGAGACCGTACTGTTAAATTTAATTTCATCCCGGGTCCGGATTAAGCTATACTTTAGTATAGATATTTAATACGCTACTTCGATGGTAATACAATCTATGAATGTCCATACCATCATGGTAGGTATTTAAATACTAGACGGTGACCATTAGAACTCTGTAATAAGTAATAAAACAAAGCCACTTAGGCACTTACGCAAGTTACGCAACCTTATTGATGATATTGGGCTCGATATAGTTCTGTGGACGCAGCACGGTTCCATTTTTATCGTCTATCACTATGCGCGTCCCTTTCGTACTTACATACTTGTTAGAACGTGACAGGCATGGTGACAAGGGATAAAAACGCGACCGTGCTACGCCGCCTGGTGATTATATGACATTTATGACTGTCTTAAGAAAAGTACCTACAATGGACATGGAATTTTTAGAAGAATTTGCTTTACCTTTACGGCTTTTAGAAAACTATCAACAATTTATATGTCTCTCTGTATTGTATAATGGCGAATGGTTTTGAAAACATGCCACCTACAGGGTAAATTTGACTTAATATTGCAAATGCGTATTCCATGTGGAAGCCATGGACGTATAATAATTGCAGCAATTAGGATTGTAATGAACAATTTCCATTCAGCGAAGAACTCTCATTAGTGGCTCCAGGCGAGGCGGTTGGTTAGTCGGCAACATGGCCGTGTAATCCCGCCGCTTGCTAACACAAGCGGACCTTCAATTCAGTATAACCAGTATAAGTGTGATCTGGAAATTCGTAACTACTAAGTGTACCCGGATATCACACTTCTGTTGTTCTTCAAAGACGAGCAATCGTCTGTGCTCGACAAGGAATGAGAATACAGGGTCAGGGAACAAAAAGCGATGCCGTACGACCGGTCCCGCGGGTTTCAGGGTTGCTATTCACAAAACGCTTATTAATCCCCACGCTACAGGTGAACCAGTGGTAAGTCTGATCTGCGACTTATTACGTTATTACGAATGCAGTTCAGATTGAACTGGGTTTCTGCTCATCATTGAGACATTTTTTGCCAATACACAGTTCAGCCAAGTGGCGACTCTCCGCGCGTCTCGGGTGCCGAGCGAGCCGAGCCATTGCATCCACTTCCATTCATCATAATTCACTACACTCACTCACATGACATTTAATTGAAATATTTTTTTGTGAAATTTCTTATTACGTTTCAATTCGCCGCATCAGTTTTACCCGGGTTGAGTTTGATCTGATTTTTTCCGTTCATTTTTTCTCCACTCTTCAAATTAATATAACTTACTTACTGTCATATTCTTAAATCGACTTTTGGTTAGGTGACCTACCATAATCATGAATAGGTGTCTAGAACATTTGTAGTCCTAATAAAAAAAATTAAGCTACATTTGAGTTAAATGTTAAACCGTACTTAATTAATGAGCCTGAGAACACAATTATAATCTCGATGTTTTGATTATTTACCTAAGTACATAGGTATGTCTGCAATTTAGTTCCCCAGTCCCTTTTGGCGAGCGCGGTTTATTTACTCGCTTACCGTAAATAACAACAAGGTTATTATGTTCGAACGTTTGTGCAACGGAGCGCGCGCCGCCGCCAGGGCGTCGGCACTTGGGCAGGTGCATTTAGCTCCCTTGATGCCTGAGCTGAGCCTACTGGTTTAGTCGCTTTGCAACACAGACACACCAAGTTCAAAGAGTTCACGTTTACCTGTAGCGCTCTAGATTCCCGACCAATGTAATGTAAATACTTATCTCATTTTAGAGCAACGAGTCTTTGTCTAGTGCCCACCGCAAATCCTCTATTTGTTGGGGTATTCTTTTTATTTCCTGATTGTAACATACCTTTTAAGTTATCACTGAAACGATTCGTGACAATGTCATGATACGTGCAAACGTCCTACTATTGTCGTATAGAATATAATTATGTAAGTGTCGCAAAGGTCAGCGGGAATACAATGGCGGGTGACCCTCATTGAATTTATTTATTTATTGGCTCTACCCCACATGAAGAAAATCCACTTCCTCTGTGGGTTTTGTGAGCGATTATCATTCGATCTACGTAAGTTAGTTCTTTTTTCTCAATCGGACACTAATTCCCAGAGCGCCCAGTCAAGTTCGTGTTTATGGATAACCTAACCTAAGTTTATCCATTTAAGTCCTTGCTCTACATTTTTTCTCTTGCAGTAGGTACTTCCCCTCATCTTAACGTTAAGTACCCAATAAGTGCCGAGATATATCAGACCTTCAGATCAGAGGCTTGCCCAAAACGAAGTCCAGCTTTGTCCGTTTATTTTTTGCGGTCATTAGTATTGTGGAAACATTTTGAGTTAGAATCTGCCCACCTTACTGAATATTGCTTGCCTTCTATTTGATCATGGATCACTCATTTTTTCGAAATTATAACGGATATGGTCGTAAGTGTGTACACGTGTAGTAGTACGTTCTTACAATATTAAAAAAAAACTTTATTATATCGGAAAAAAAACAGATATTTCTCTTGCTAAGTTTATGACAATTGTCACAAGAAACACTACAATTGTCACGAAATTCCGATATATAACTCATTACCTGTCAAGAATTACCTACAATTCTTCTAAATCATGACAATTGTCAGAAACTTCGCAAAAGAAATATCTGTTTTTTTTCCGATATAATAAAGTTTTTTTTTAATAATACAATGATGGTGGCAAACAGGAATACGGCCCGCCCGATGGTAAGTGGTAACCGTAGCCAATGGATGCCTGTGACGTCAGCAACAGTGATTTTACAATTGTCGCACCTGTCACCGTGGTGAAATTGGGGCCTGCTGTCATGCAACAGGCTCAATTGGTTACCATGGCAACACAAGCTCGCGTCGGGTGGGCGGCGCCAGAGTGTCGCAATTGTTTTGTCTACATAGTTAGGGAAACAGACTCGACGTAGTGTGGTAAGAATTTTAGGGAGAACCTTTGTTCTTTAAATATGACAGTATTTTTTCTCAAAAATGGACGGCAAAGTCGACTTTGCCGTTTAAAAAATAGGTCGCGAAGCGCGTAGTTTATGGTCAGTCAAAAATTAAAAAGTTAAAAACATTGCAGTCTCGATTTTGGGACTGCAATGTTGCATACAAATTCCATTATTTGTCGAGTTCCAAACTTTTTAAAAGTTGAAATGGCCATATCAAATGAAGGCACAGGCCCATTAAACAGCCAAACAGATGATTAGTACCGCGACTATTTACCTGTCTCAAATAGGTTGGCGTATTTTCGGCAGAAAAATACACTTCTACTTTTTTATTAAAAAAATAAAAAGGCGGCAAAGCTAATTTTTTCAATTGTTTCTACTTTTTTCTGTGAAAATATATACCTATAGTGTAAACAACTTTATTTACGGTATTTGACACATTATGACTGACGTATATAGAGATGTAACTAACGCAAATCGATTGTCACAGCAAGCGATTACGATTGGATGGCACGTAGACTGAGGTATCGAATTGTGACGTATAATGAATTTTTATTTGAGATTTAAATAAAGCTAGAATTATATGGTTTTCCCGCAAGCTACCGGTCGGTCGGTGTATTTAATACACCGACCGAGTAGGTCGCACCCATTGTCAAAATTGAAACTAACTGGGGATCTATTTTAAAGTTTATTTATGTTATTTCTGTGTCAAATTTGTTGTCTGTTAAGTGACGATAAATATATCCATATTTACAGTTAATTATCCACCTTTTCCTTATTTTTATTAAAAGAAAAATGAAAAATTCATATCGATTTACTTAGACGACTACCGATTCATAACGATGGTGTTCGGCCAACCCTAAAATTAAAAAAAAAAAGACGTAGAACGTAAACGTTCGCAGTGCAGTTGTTTTCCTTTGTGATTTCGATGTGCAAAACATTTTACGTAGTGTTGCTGTAGTGAGTGACAGACGTCAAATACCGTAAATAACGTTGTTTACACTATAAGAACGTTGCTTTTGTAAAATATTTCTATGATATTTATATTTCTTGCACCATTTTTGAGAAAAGCACTATATATGACTCGGCTGGAAGGCTACTTGCTGGCTTCGGATTCAATTAAACGGACTCCCAAGGTCGTCCGTTTAAACCGAATCCTCAGCCTGCAAGTAGCTACTTCCGAGCCTCGACAATAATGTACTATTTTCTACTAGTCGACCGTAATTCTTGAATTAAGATTTCTTATACCAAACTGCAATTGGGTATTTTTAATGTATGGGCTCCCAACTCAACTATAATATTCATATCGATACAGTTTAGTCAACTATAATGAAATTGATCAATCACAGCTCGCCGCGATCAAGAGGACGAAACAAAACCATAGCTCAAATTAATTATTTTAGGTTGTATAGTAGAAACAATTGGTTCATAAGTCAGAAACGCGCATGTGACACCCTTAATATAGCAACATCCATAGACTACGAAAACCACTTAGTGTTGCTTGTTAGTCTCCATAGGCTACGGTGGCCAAAATCGAGAAAACAACTGTCTAAAAATTTAATTTAGCGCGGAGCAAGTACCAGGGCCTCATGAGTTACGAGAAAGTTTCGTTGACCAGCCCGCCGTAGGTCGCGGGGCGCGGCGGCCGGGGCGCGTACCAGTATGAAGGTATCGCGGCTGTTCGCGAATCTTAGCTGTATACTTTTGGTTTGGTTTGTTTGTATGATTCTACTAGTTTAAAATATTATTTTTGTTGACTAGTAGAAAAATTATTGTATACAATAGTGATATAATCAAGCTTTTCAATCTCGTACCTTACTTAGGCAACGAAGCTTACTCGACTGAAAAACTCTCTATTATATCACGATTGTATAAAATACTATTATTTTTTTATTAAAGCTTTCATTTAACTTGTAATGTAAGTACCTATGTATGTAACTATGTATTATGTTTGTACCTACGGGTCAAATCTTGCAAGTTAAATTTACACACTTCCCGGTTTCCAATGAAGCTGAAATTTGCATACTTACATATAAGTCGGGTGACAATGCAATATTATGGTACCATCAAGCTGATCTGATGACGGAGACGGAAGGTGGCCATAACATAGCTATAAAAACATGTCTATAAAATTAAAATTCTGACGGAAGCTTTGTGTTTCATAAAATAAAAATAACAAGAGCGTTATTTTTTCCTACGCTAAAAATAAACGTATAAAAACTTATAATAAGAAAGAGGGCGCTAGCGTGGTATTCTCGGAAATATCGAAATCGTAAATGTGAAAATGTGAAGTATAGACTGTCGCGCCGGGCCGGCGGAGGCGGCGCGTGCTCGGCTGCTCGGCGCGGCGGGGATATTCCGAGAAGAGAATCCTCGAGCAACAACAACGCGTCCAATAATAATACCACTATTTACGAATCCGCTTAATTATCCGGAAATAATTAATACGGATCTGTCTGTCGAGTTGCAAGACAAAAGCGGCGGTTTTATAGTTTATCAGATAGTTACAAGTTTTATGGAAAAAGGATAAATGAGGGTAAATCAATGATTATAATTTTTTTATAAAGGCAAACAAGGGAAAGTCAACTTTTAGTTTGTATATTATAAACATCAAAATTTTTCACGTCTAAGCAAATAATAAGCATGGTTTCATTTATAATTGTGTGCCTAAGCGGAACTGGAAGCTCAGCTGCAAGTTTTACGGTTCCTAAATATGCTTATTGAACTCTCAACGCCCAATATAGCCGACGATAGCAGTTGGAGAAGGTAACTGGTCTACTGGCGCCTCGCTCGAAACCGCAGTCGCCCCAGCCTACTAGATGCCCATGTGCGAAGCCCTCGACGAATATCTTCAACCGCCTCGCGATAAAGAATAAACTACACGATTTAAAAAACTGACTTTTATTACGCGGTACAAATATAAAAATACTCCTACAACGATTAGGCGGTACAGCTTCGGATCCCTCAGGTCTTCCTTGGTTTTCTTCCTTTGGTTTTCTTCCTTTTGGTTTTTCCTTTTCGGCTGCTCCTGGTGTACTGTACGATCCGAAGCGGTTCCGTCTTACTTTTATACGAAAAATCAAGAAAGAGAGTCACCTACGATAGGGAGATAAAATCATGTCTTAATTCGCGGAATTAATCGGCCTGTGATTGGTCGCTTACGTCATACGGTCATTTTCGGGTGAATTTTCATTATCCCGCTATCGTTCTGCGACTCATATTACATACATCCGATTAATTACTGACTTAAAACTATTACAAATAGTTAACTACGTTCATTAGTTATAAAAACAAACGATAACAAGTTCACTAGTCCTTACGACTTGGCTTACAATAGATAGGAAAGCGGCCGAAATGAATACAATGGATGGTTTATGGCCCTTTTGCCGACTCGCAGGCCTTTGTCTACCTGTGACTGCCTTATGATTCTTATCTAATTAGGTGACTAGGCTAACGACCTATAATATCTACAAATATTGTTATGATGTAACTTTAACAGGTTACGAATTAATTAATGAAACGTGTATGTTTCTAAGTGAAAATTACGCTGTATCGGAGCGCTGAGCTCGAATTTGGCCGACCAATGAGAAGCGGTCATTCTGTCCCTTTCATATTGAGACTTCCTTGTCTTGATCCGCCTTTCTTTGGTTAACCAATGACAGAGCCTACATTATTTTACTAAGTTTATAGTGATTACTTGGGAATTGGGAAATAGGTTTAACCATGTTTTTTTCCTAACTTACTGGGTGACCTAAAACTTATTACGAACCTACGAGTTAAATAACGGATATTTTGAATACTTATGACTACTGACAATCTAATCGCGGTTTTCCCTACCTATCAAATAAATCTTTATTGAGAATACAGTCTTAATCGAATTTGATCTTAATCTAACTTATAATTATCCGCGTCTTGTCGTAGCGTCGCTAACATTTTGTCCCCGCAGTCGAAGACTCCTGGTGCATGGGTTGCGACGCGATGACCGCCAGCTTGCAGCTCGGCCTGCGTAGCGTCCCGTGCCTCGTTCTGACGTCTGCGGAGCGAACCCTCCCGTCGGGTCCATGATAGACGGTCTCGACGACTCCTTTAGGCCACACGCTGCGTGGTCCGTTGGGTTCAGAAATGATGACAACATCTCCCGGCTGGATCTGTCGCCCTCCGTCGTCGGATGATTTGCGTGGTGCCAGCAGTGGAAAGTACTCCTTGGTCCAGCGCCGCCAGAAGTGGTCTGCTAGCGCCTGGGCAGCCCTCCATTGTCGCTTGTCGTTTTCCTCGTAAGCGCCAATCATAGGTAAGTTAGCGTTATGAAGTAGAAGAAAGTGCGCAGGTGTGAGACTTTCTTCGCTCTCTGGGTCGACGTTCACGTGTGTTAACGGCCTTCTGTTAACGATATTCTCGATCTCTGCCAGTAGAGTCTCGAACACTTCGGTTTTCGGTGCTCTAGTGTTGAAGGTATAGAGCATCGCTGTCTTCACGGTGCGTACCATTCGCTCCCAAGCTCCGCCTGCAGATGGGTTGCCGGGGGGAATGAATTTCCAATCCATTCGTCGCTGCACGCCGTAGTGTTGCAATTGCGGAAGCCATTGCCTGTAGGCCTCGCGCAGCTCGTTCGATGCCGCCTTGAAGCAGGTTGCGTTATCGCTATACATAACGCTCGGCCATCCTCTTCGTGCGGCGAAGCGCCTTAGCGCCAGTAGAGCGCTATCCGTAGACAGGCTATGTACAGTTTCGAGGTGAATAGCCCGAGTTACTAGGCATGTGTACAGACACACCCAGCGTTTCTCTCGTCGTCGTCCTATGGTCACGTACATAGGCCCGAGGTAGTCTTGCGCGGTGTAGGTGAATGGCCTCTGGTAAGCCTGTAGCCGCTCGGGTGGTAGATCGCCAAGGGGCTGCGCTCGCGGTGAAGCTCGACGTAGCTTACACAGCGCGCAGTCTCGCGCTACAGCTTTCACAGTAGGTCGCAGTTGTAATATCCAGTAATGTTGTCGTAGCTGATTTACCACTGCCTCGTTATGAATGTGCGCCATTCGCCTGTGTGCGCGTTGGACCATTAGTCTGGTAAATGAGTCCTTGCCGTCTAATATTACGGGTCGTACCGATGTGTACAACACTGGAGCGTTTCCTAACCTCGTCTTCATTCGCAGCACGCCGTCGTCGCACAGCTCGGGTGCTAGATTGTATATTCGCGATTTCTTGTCCAAATCGCGTCCTGCGCTTAGAGTGCGCAGCTCGTCCGGGAAACTTCTTCGTTGGCTATTCTGTAGCCACATATGCTCGGCTCGCTTTATGTGGTTCACTTGCAGCTGCAGCGTCTTGTTCTTATTTTTCATCTTATCTATGAAAAGTAGAACGTAGGCCGTCGAATTCATTAGCCTATCGTAATTACTGAAGCGTCGTATGTCAGGTAGCACGCTCGACGGATCTGACTTTGACGTAGTAGTAGATAACGTAGTCTCTACTGTGACTCCGCTTTTCCTTTCAGGAAGGTCTTCAGTCGGTCTGCCTATTTCTTGACTCGGCCACTCCACTTCTGGTCGGTGAAGAAATGACGGTCCTTTGTACCATTCGTCGTGAGCGGTGATTTTCCTCGCCGGCTTCCCTCTCGTAGCGTGGTCTGCGGGGTTCACGTCGGTTGGCACGTACATCCACGCCCGCCGGTCCGATTTTTCAGCTATTTCAGCCAAACGGTGCGACACGAACGGCTTGTAGTTTCTTGCGTCGTCTTTGATCCATCCTAGCAATACTCGAGAGTCCGTCCAGTAGATAATTTTCTTGACGTTGTATCGTTGCTCCTTTTTAATCGTCTCGGCCAATCGAACTCCGATTACTGCGGCTGTAAGCTCTAGTCGTGGTACTGACAATACTTTCAGGGGGCAAACTCTGCTTTTGCCCGCTGCTAGGCTGACTCGTACATCTTCTTTGTTCTCGATACGCCAATACGCCACGGCGCAATAGGCTTCAGTTGACGCGTCGGTAAAAACGTGTAACGTGTATCTCGTAGCTCCGCCCGGTGACTCATACCTTCTAGGTATGCGTAGCGCCGCTACGTGTTTCAGTGCGTTCTGCCACTGAAAAAAGTCTTCAGCTTCTTTATCTGGTAGCGGTGCGTCCCACGTAGTGCCTTTTGTCCAAACTCGCTGAAATATCATTTTAGCGCTGATGACGTAGTGAGCGATAAGTCCCATGGGGTCGTATATGGACATTATCGCGCTGAGAAGTTCCCTTTTTGTCGGCGGCCGTTCTTGCGTCTTCACAGCCTCGGGAACTCGCAGCATTTTCGTGTTGTAGCCCAGAGTGTCCGTCCTAGGGTCCCACGTCATGCCTAGAACTGTGGGTTGACCTTCGCCCAGATGCGTCGGTCCTTGCGCTGCGTGTAGTTCGTGCTCGACGCTTGCCAGCATTCGCGTACTGTTGCTCGCGTAGCCTCGTAGATGAAAACTGCCCTCCGCGTGCGAGTCTCGCACTTGTTGTGATACTCGTAGCAGCTCATCCTCGGTCTCGTACGATGCCACGTAATCGTCCATATAATGATTATTGTGGATGTCGTAGACCGCGTCCGGATATTTGTCCTGGTTGTCGAGCGCGTTCCTATTACGCACCGAATGCGCGAGGAAAGGCGATGACACGTTGCCAAAACAAACTCTGTTTAGTTTGTACACCTGGGGCTCCATATCTCTTCTAGTGCCGCGCCACAGGAAGAGTTGGCTCTGTTGATCTTCTTCTCGCATTTGAATTTACAGGAACATTTCTTGTATGTCCGCGACCACCGCGAAATTCCATTCGCGGAATCGTAGCAAAATTCCTAATAGGCTTCGTAGTAGGTCTGGCCCCGATAAAATATAGTCATTCAGACTATTTCCTTGACTTTTTGCCGCGCAGTCAAAAACGGCTCTTCCTTTGCCTTTATTTAAATTAAATACATTAAAGTGCGGCAAAAACCAGGTTCGGTCGGTCTGCGGCGGCTCCATGATACGTTCCGCGTATCCTTTCTGTAGTAACTTCTGAATTTGGGCTTCGTAGTCTTCAGCGAAGTCCTTGTTGCGCCGCATTTTCATCTCCAAGTTGTGTAGCCTCGACCGCGCCATTACGTAACTCGGTGGTAGCTTCACGTTGTCCGACGCCCACAGTTGACCGACCTCGTACCGGCCCCCTGCAGTCTTGCGTACCGTAGCGTTGAAAATGTCGATGGCTCGCTGATCGCTCGGACTGACGTTTTCTTTATTCGTTACTCCTAACGCTTCGATCGACCAATGCTTCTTAACTTGATCGATTAATTCGTCGTCCTCTGTGCGGCAATGAAGTACGGTTTGCTCGATCGTGCGAATGATGCGCGGCATTCGCCCAAAAAATACCCAACCCAAGGGTGTCTTCATTGCGCAAGGCTCGTCCTCTCCGCCCTGCCTGATCTCGATGGGAGTCTTCAGGTGGCAGAAATCGCCTCCAATCAGCATCTGCGGTACTCCTGTACCCACGTAGCATTCGTCGCCCAAATCTTCTAAGTGTTTGTGCTTCATCAATTCGGCCTTGTTGAGTGATTGCGATCGTATGCCAAGTCCTTCTACGGTCTTCATGACGATCTCGTGCACGGTGCCTCCTCGCAGCGGTCCCACTTGCGCCTTTACAGTTTGCGTGATAGATGTGTGCTTCAGGTTTCTTATCCCACGTAGACAGAGAGGTTCGTCTTCGCCTACTGCTCCGATTTCATCTGCGACGTCTTGATCTATCATGGAAAGCGTTGACCCGTCGTCGAGGAAAGCGAATATTTGAGCCGTACCCTTCGGCCCCGTGACTGTTACAGGCAGCACCTTCAGTAGCACGTTGAAGTTTGGGGTTGACGACACGTAGACGCGCGGATCGTTGTCCTCTCGTTCTGTAGGCCGCGACTCCGTTTCGGCCGCTGCCGCAAACGATGACGTCACTCTCGGTGAGGCGACCGCTCGATGCGTCGACTGAGCTACCGCTATTGTAGCCCCACTGCTGTTGTTCGCCTGTGTAGGCTCGGTGTGCAGCAAACGGTGATGCGTGTGCGGGCAGCCTGTCACGCCGCACCCTTTCGCGTTGCATTGCGACTTCAAATGTTTCGCGTCCATACATCTGAAGCATATACGATTGAGTCTTGCCCATTCCCATCTAGCGCCTATACTCTGTGCGGCCAGCTTGCGACAATCTGTAGTAATGTGATTGCCACCGCAGTACAAACACGTGCTCTTCGCTGTGATTTGTCGAGCCGTATACGTCGCCTTCTGCCCTCCGCTGCATCGATTTGCGGCCGGAGCTGGAGTGGGGATGGGATAGCGCGGCGCGGGCGCGTTCAGTCTAGCGCCAGGCGCGCGCGCGTACGGTGCTGTCATCGGTCCCTGCGCGCGCTTCGCTGGTGCGCGCGCGTGACAGAATGACATCTCTAGCTCGCTCTCTTCCATCAGAAAATCAGCCAACTGCAGGATCTCGGGGTCGTCAGTATCGCGATGTCTGTTGGCGTAGTCGCACCATCTGCTTCGTAGATGAGGCGATAATCGATCGGTTACTTCCCGTATCAGCATCGGGTTGTCGGCGTAGTGTCTTCTATCTATGTCCATGATAGTAGATACGACGTTCATAATCTTGATCGCAAACGTATTGAGGTCGTTCGCGCTCGGCCCCAACGGTGGCAGTCTTCGTAGGTCCTCGATTGCTTTATCCAAAAGCACCTCGCTTCGGCCAAACTGCTTCTTCAAAATACGTATAACCATGTCTGGACGAGTAGCTGTAGACAGGACATGTGACACGCACATCTTAGCGTCCCCGCGTAACGCCATACGCAGTCTTGCAACGTTCTCGTAGTCGGTGAACTTGTAGCGCTTCGATGTCTCGATGTAGGTATTGTAAAAGCTTCGCCATTCGCTCACATCTCCATAGAAGTGAGGTAGCTCGAAGATATCTTTAGGTGCCGGACGAGCCGCCATCTGCATCTTCTCGAACAAATGCAGCATAGACTCCGCAACTGTGCCTTCTTGCGTGTGTTGCGTACGCGCCGTGTGCGGCGTACGGGGCTCCTCCGGTGGCGATTCCGATCGCCGTTGACGTTCCACGCGGCTCGGTGAGCGGCGTCGCATATGTCGCTCGTCCCGCAGAGGCCGTCTAGGAGTCTCGTAGTCCGGTGGTGGCTCGTTGGCTAACCTCTTCTTAACTGGCTCGGTTATAGTCTTGTCATCCTGAGAGTCGTCCATCCACTTCAGGATTCGTTTCTGTTGTGGCTCGATGTCACCCGCATCTGAGACTGCGCCCGTGCTTCCTTCCGCTATAATCTGTGATTTCTGCGCCTCTAGCCTCTTCTTTATTAAGTCGGCTTCGATCCGCAACTCTTTTCGCTGAATTTCTGCTAGACGTTCGCTCGCCTCAAGCTCCACTTGAGATAGCCTTGCCTCGATGACCGTACTAGCGCATGAGTGCACGGACTGAGTAGGGGCAGGTGCATACGGAGTGCTCGACTCCATAGTGCCTCCCTGCTGCGTAGCTGCGACGTCCTTAAGTTTCGTTCTCACCCGTCGCAGTGGTAACGGTGTGGGCCTCGCAAGTCGTCGTAACCGCTTGCGGAGCTCTCTGCTCCACAGCAGTGTATTTACTTGCGAGGGAGACCCCGGTGGCCTCGTGAAGTCGTCCGCCCTGAGGGAGTGCTGTGGTGCGGCCGCTACGCCAAACGGCTCGGCGCTAGCCGCGCGCGGACGCTCGCTGAGCGCGTCGGACGACGTTACAGGGGTGAGGAGGGGGCGCGCCGCCTCGGCGCCCTCTGACCTCTCGGCGTCCGCGCGGGCAGCCCTCTGAGCCGCTGCCGCGCTCTCCGCTAGGTAACGCCGCCTATCTTCGTCGCTCTGCATCGACGCAGCCTTTCGCGAACGCGTACCGACCATTTTATCGGTCATTTGTGACGTTTCTTCGCAGCAAGTGTAGACTTGAGCACGACGTCCCGGTGCGCTGACAGTAGATCCGGTTCGAAGGACCAGAAAATATTGAACTCTCAACGCCCAATATAGCCGACGATAGCAGTTGGAGAAGGTAACTGGTCTACTGGCGCCTCGCTCGAAACCGCAGTCGCCCCAGCCTACTAGATGCCCATGTGCGAAGCCCTCGACGAATATCTTCAACCGCCTCGCGATAAAGAATAAACTACACGATTTAAAAAACTGACTTTTATTACGCGGTACAAATATAAAAATACTCCTACAACGATTAGGCGGTACAGCTTCGGATCCCTCAGGTCTTCCTTGGTTTTCTTCCTTTGGTTTTCTTCCTTTTGGTTTTTCCTTTTCGGCTGCTCCTGGTGTACTGTACGATCCGAAGCGGTTCCGTCTTACTTTTATACGAAAAATCAAGAAAGAGAGTCACCTACGATAGGGAGATAAAATCATGTCTTAATTCGCGGAATTAATCGGCCTGTGATTGGTCGCTTACGTCATACGGTCATTTTCGGGTGAATTTTCATTATCCCGCTATCGTTCTGCGACTCATATTACATACATCCGATTAATTACTGACTTAAAACTATTACAAATAGTTAACTACGTTCATTAGTTATAAAAACAAACGATAACAAGTTCACTAGTCCTTACGACTTGGCTTACAATAGATAGGAAAGCGGCCGAAATGAATACAATGGATGGTTTATGGCCCTTTTGCCGACTCGCAGGCCTTTGTCTACCTGTGACTGCCTTATGATTCTTATCTAACTAGGTGACTAGGCTAACGACCTATAATATCTACAAATATTGTTATGATGTAACTTTAACAGGTTACGAATTAATTAATGAAACGTGTATGTTTCTAAGTGAAAATTACGCTGTATCGGAGCGCTGAGCTCGAATTTGGCCGACCAATGAGAAGCGGTCATTCTGTCCCTTTCATATTGAGACTTCCTTGTCTTGATCCGCCTTTCTTTGGTTAACCAATGACAGAGCCTACATTATTTTACTAAGTTTATAGTGATTACTTGGGAATTGGGAAATAGGTTTAACCATGTTTTTTTCCTAACTTACTGGGTGACCTAAAACTTATTACGAACCTACGAGTTAAATAACGGATATTTTGAATACTTATGACTACTGACAATCTAATCGCGGTTTTCCCTACCTATCAAATAAATCTTTATTGAGAATACAGTCTTAATCGAATTTGATCTTAATCTAACTTATAATTATCCGCGTCTTGTCGTAGCGTCGCTAACAATGCTGTATCTACTTAAATAACAATCTTAATAATCTTATTAAAATTTCTTGCTAACGAGAAGCAATGTTAATAAAACTCCAGTCTCTCACCCCTTTACAGTGTCAATTAGTTTATTTTTTTTTGTATGCAAAATGGATATTAGTAACTGCCTGAAATGCCTGCCTACTTTTTATTATAAGTACATTTATTAATTTTTTATTATACTTACATACATTTGCTACTATTTAAACGCAATGCAAGTACATAGTACAAGAAATGTCATTGATATATCATAGTTTTCAATTGTTTGGGGGATTTAAATTTATGATGTCCGTGTTACAACAACGTTTACGAAAAAAATAACTATGCCATTCAGTTTCCTTAAATGTACTTACATTTAAGCCATAATACATTTTTCTTTAGGCATTATTACCACGAGTTTGAAGGTAACCGGCCGTCCTAGAGATAGGTAAAGGTAGGTATAGGTTAGGGAATGCAATCTCGATCTCGCAATTTCAAGATCTCGCGAGATCTCGCACGAATTTTCGAGATTCAATCTCGTTGACAGAAAATCTCGATTATAGCAATCTCGGTCGAGATCTTGATTAATATTTTCGAGATCTCGAACGAGATTGAAAGATTGATCCGTGTGAAGTACTTTGTTTTGAGTAATCTTTGTGACTTTATGTTCGTGTTGTTGTAGTTAGTGCTATATGCGGCCGGCTTTAGCTGACGATAAAAGCACTGTGGCGCGCTCTGTGCGGAAAATCGGACGAACTTAACGTACCCAGTCACAATTATTTATGATTTTTGCTCGCTTACCCTCACAGAACACCGCCTCTAGAAACCTAATATTGGCCATTTTGCTTAAAATAACACATTTTTAATTACTTTGTCAAATCTCGATCTCGTCGAGATTAATCTCGATCTCGAAAGTGTGACGGTCGAGATCTCGAAACACCCTATCTCGATTCAGATTTTTCGTGCGAGATCTCGAATCGCCAATCTTGGTGCGAGATTGCATTCCCTAGTATAGGTACAACAAAAAGTCTCATTCTCGTAGGTGTTCTTTTATAAAGGTGTAATTAATTTTTAATTATATATATTTTTTTATTTGTTGTTTTAATGAATAGAAAAGTCACACTCTGAGAATAATACCAGTATATAACGGTTCTTGAGATAGATCCCGCTAACAGTCAGACACAAACAACAGATGGACGGGCGCACAATGCGAACATAGGTATAAACTAATAAAGTTCCGATTGTCATGTCACCCTTTGGGTACGGAACACTGAAAACACGTCACCTCCAGGCCAACCTTTTTCAGATGTAAGTACTTACATAGGAGCACACTTGATAAACAAAATTATTAAACTAATTTAATCTGTGTGTGGCGTACCTCAACGAGTTTTGCAAAAATATTCGCGAAATATTCCCAGCATCATGCACCTGCCAAGTTGCGTAGGAATGATAACGTAGGTGAGATATATATAGCAGTCAAGTTTCTCTCTTGACTGACAAGACAATATTTTTTGGATAAGAGCCATTTGGTCCTATTTAAGTGGTGATCTTAATAATATATATGTCATATAAATGTACCTACGTAGTTACATACTACAGGTGAAGTAACGGCGTACCTCTTTATTGACTCATAATTGAGTATTTTCTTATTCCCTAATCCACTTAAGTAAATGACAGGTTTAACATCATTATAGTTGCGCCGTTAACATTGATATGGTGGAATTTATTAACAACACCTATAAGAATGCTATATGGGGTGCATCCAGTCCAGTCGTGCACCTATAGTCATTTCACGCAAAATTAGAATCACATAAATTAAATTGGTCAGGTTAAGGTGTAGGCATAGGCATTTCATGAAGTTATCTCAGTTAGATTACTTAGTCACCATGGTAAATGATGAGACAGCTATTTGTCACTTTGATGATATCGTGTACCCACGTCTGTTAAAACTACAATACGATGACTATTCGGCATTTGTTATTGTAGTTTCCACAATAACGTAATCGAATGAACACATATAACCTACCTCATTACGTAATACAATAATAACAATTTTAGCTCAGCGTACCTACTTTCAATTTATCTGGTGAGCTTTGCTTTTCTGTGTTATATCTTTGTGATAGCTGTTATCAATTATCATAGCTATAGATATGAGTGTATGAAAAAACTAGATACGCAAAGTTGGCCATTTTGCATGCAAAAAAGTGTGTTAAGTACCTAATGAAGTTAGTCTTTGTTAGAGTGACTATATGTGACGTCCCGCGGGTAAAGGTACCTTATGGCGGTTGGCGCTTACGCTATTATTAACGTCGCTCCAATATTATTGCGGCGCTATAATGCGACGTAAGAGCCAGCCGCCATAAGGTACCTTTTGCCGTGGAACGTCACATATACATACCTAAATTAGTATAGAAATCCGTCGTATAAATTTTTAATTACTTACATCGTTCATGATTGCCACCTTTTTTACCGACGAAATTTAATTGCCCCACTATGCAAAGATGAAGATATTGTTGGAAGAGTAGATATGTATTTAAATTTATTTCTTTTAATTTGTTATTTACGTAGGAGTAAGAATGCAATTCGGAAGCGGGAACACCTCTTGAAACTGGCAAATCTCCAAGAGTCGATCCTAAATAGGTACCACGTAAATGATTGGTGGAACTCGCAAACGAGCGCAATCTTGACTGGTAGGCAGAAGAGTGCCAAGTGTATTTCGGATATATACAGGGTGGAAAGGCACGACGATCCTTTCCGGAAATGGGAGATAGTTTAGCCTAAGCTCTATATTTTCTCCATAGAAACTATGTTAATATGGGCAACCGTTTCTAAATTATGACCTTTTAAACATCCACGCAAAAAACTACTTTGTTCTAACCCTAACAGGTGACAGGGTCAATGAACTTACTTGTAAACAATCAGTATTCGACAGGAAATTATGCTAATTTGTTGCCATCTAACCATTTTTAGGTCTGCTTACAGCACGGTAAGAATCATTGCAGGATTTTCGCTTTCTTAGTGGTTCCACTTGTTCAATACTTGAATGAAATAGTTATGTTATTCCTTAATATTAATAATACTAACCACAACATTGTTTACAACGACAGTTCAAATGGTGACATTGACAACCACTCAAAAGTACGCAATCGTCTTATAAATATCTCTGGTTTCCTTGACTGATAAAAAGGTTTTAGTTTCTTAACACGTTTCACAAAATTATTTTCGAATAATTGGAAACTATCTAAAATAATTAAAAATAACAAGTAGGTTGTGTTAGTTGCACCAAATGAACTTGCAAAAATGAAATACTAAGAATAAATCAAGAATAAATACTTCTTCAATACCAAACTAACAAACCTTCTTGCGTGGTAGGAAATAGACAAGACGTCTGATGTTTGAAATTAAATTTTCATTGAACTATACTTATTGAATGTCATATTCTTCAAATAAAAATGTTAGATGCTCGTGGCTATTTAAATTTGTGGGGCTGTGTAAAAGATATGGTGTACCAAACCAAACGGAATGTGAAACTGCGGACGAAATGAGACAAAGGCTAATTGGTGCTTTCTGCGGAGGATAAATGACGAAGAGCATACACTATATCGCATGTGCATCGACATACTCGGGTACGGGCTGCGGCGGCGTTGTAATACACGGAGGTACATTTGAACACCGTATGTGAAAAGAAGATAGTATTAAATATTGGAAAAAAGTAATTATCTAAGAAAGTAATAAAATTGTTTGTAATATTTTTGCATGCATTTGATTTATTTGACATTTATGCGTCATTCATACATCATTGCGATTCTGTCAACGATCGGAAAAAAGTGTAAAGTCCCGAGCTTTCCCGACGGAGATCCTTAATCTAGCCGTCATGTGCACATGCTATAGGGTTATCACCACAGTTAAAAAGTAGTCTTTTTGCAATTTTTATTTTTTACTCAATTAACGATTCTTACCATTACCAATAGTCTCTGTATCACTTAAACGACCTAATACTTCCGGGAAGGATCGTCGTGCCTTTCCACCCTGTATATAATTGACAATCAATATTGAAGCCCTCGCGACGTTGTCATAACATAATATTCTAGTTGCGCTCATAAGACGAAGGTAGGTATTTTAAGATTAATAAAAAAATAGGTACTTACATTCGCGTGTAAGTGTGCTGTCTGTTACCTGACTAATTTTATATAATATGCAGAAGTTTATAAAAAACAGGAGGTACGTAAATGCAAATCACGCCTACGTCAGCGATGAAAGACTCGCGCCCGTCGTCGGATCGCGCAACAATGAATAAACATTTTGTTTGGTCAAGTGGTACCAGGTTTGGGCTGACTCACGAATATTGTTGTCGCATATCCATACATCTGGCGTATTTCGGTCGTTGGTATGCGAACGCCAGAATTCGCGGAGAATGACGCCATTCTCTTCAAACATAAATGCTTAGGTATATATACATATACGGACACATATAGGTAGGCATGTCAAGTCAGTAGTTTTTTGTTTAATTAATAAACTTGGGTGAGTGGAATGGAACGATTTTATATACAGATTTCAACATGAATCCTTTGTGCGTAGTAACATATAAATAGCCTTTCTAAACTAGAATTAATACTACGATTTAATTCGGCTACCGTTTGGATTGGACAAATTAATACAGCTGAGCAGACCGCGTTAATAGTTTTCTGTAACCTCTTGTTGTTTCTTGTCTAGACCCACCAAAAAAGAATAGGTATACAATGTATAGACATATTACAATAAATGTATCAGGTTAGATACCTATCTTTGTTATTTAAGTATTTTAATATTTCCCAAAAATGAGCTCGGTAATTGTATAATACATACTTGTAAATACATATGTGTAGTATGGAATATTGTAGGTTAGGTTGTAGGTTTCATGACTTAGTAAACAAGGGGGGCACATAGCCAAAATTCTATTACTAACTAATCCTATTTACGCTTAAACTTTTTTTATATTTTATGGGATGCTATACATTCTTTTAAACATAACATTGGATATGTGTTACTAATCTAGTAGGCGTTACACAGTTTTGTTGGTCGTGTAGAAAGCCTAAGCTGCCTATCTATTCATAAAACCTTTCGTCGCGACGTGACTCATATAACTACACCCGGAGGTTCGTAACAACACTAACAACTGTGCCCATGAGGTGGTGTCCATACACTGGTCCACCTGTTGTCGAATGTAGAAGCGTCATGAATAACAGCAGGAGCGCGGTTGTGAAGTGTCCGAGGCGCGGTCCGCCCGATGACCCGGTTGCGAGGGAAGCCCGCTCGGGTGGCGGGCGGGGCGGAGCGGCGGGGAGGGACGCAACACGGCCACAATGCTGCAACGGCACTGTTTGCCAAGTTTGCTTACTTCGAGCCTTTTACCAACACCTACGCGTCATTGCATATTTGTGCAATCGTTTAGCATGGTCAACTTTTGAGTAATAGGAAACGTTCGTGAAACGACGCATAAAATTTAATTATGTTTAAGAATTGTTATGAATATGATTCTGAAATAAGTTCTATTTTCGGGTGGGCGAGGCGAGGTGCGGGTCTAATAAAGCTTGTAACTACACAACGACGGGTTCCCCGCCCACGCGACTCCGCGGCGCCCGTTCGGACCATTTTGTGTTTTATATTTATTTATATACAATACATATACAATGAGATAAGACATACGAATGTTCTATATGAATTTATGTAACTTATAATTATATCGTCTATATCAAAGTTTTTTAGCTTTAATCATAAAACCTGATGATAATGTAGTTGTAGGTACCTACGTCAGGTATGACATAACATTATTGCAGCCAGGTCACTTAGTAATAATTACAATTAAAACGTCATTAAATGTAAACTAGTTATGTATAGTACGTATGTTCTAAGTTTGACTAGTGGCACTAGTACCTATATTAAGTAGAGAATTAGAAAAAAACTACGGTAATACATATATCGGAGCAGCCAAGGTGCCCACAAATATCTGAACACGCCTTCTATTGTCAAAGCGCTAGGTGCGTGTTCAGATACCTTTTTGTGAGCACCTCGCTCGGCCGCTCCGATATATTAGGCGTCTGTACTCAGTGATAGGTACTCATTTGAGTAGGTACCGATCTAACGATTGATTGTTTATGAATTGCAACATACCTACTTGTGTAAGTTATGTATTGACTTTGGCATCAGAACATCATCGAACCGTGCCATATTATTATTAATAGTAAAGAACGACGGGACACAATTTGTCACAGATATATTACGACTCTAGCGAGTTTGGCAATAATACAAGTTGCGAATTAACAGCAAGGTATGTATCGTGTACGTCCACAAACACTAAAGCATATCCCCTGGCCGTGCCGCGTGGCTCAAGGCCACTCCACAGTGACGTTGGCACTCGGCAGCGAGCAGACGAGACCGCTAGCGCGCGCCGCGCCGGCCAAACAACGCACGCAACAAGTGCTTGCGCCCCCGCGCTCGCGTGCCGCGATAGTAGGGTTAGTAAGTAAGACAAATGTATGGAAGTGGATGCACTTTAGTCTCAGGCGATGCCGCTTGGCACGATTGTTCCTTAGGTCAAACAAAGTTGATCTGGCCCGGTAGCCAGGAGATCGTACCATGCAGACCCCCTAAAAGGGGGGGTGAAAGGGTCGGCTCCCCAGGTCCAATCTATGCTATATTCCATCCTAGTCTTAGCAACTAGGGCAAGTTATATATCATTTTCGTATAATTAAGGGACGAGGAATTCATTTTTGAAATAATTACTATACCTTCTCATACAAAAAAATGGTTTTTGTACAAAAAATGAAAATGTTATGTAATTTTTTGTGACAATATTGGATGTTACAATCACAGTGTGGCGATTTGCACTAAATAAAAAATTGGACGATGTTGCCCATGTATTCTTTATTCTGAAAAATATCACTTATTCGTAGGCATTCATACATTTTTTCGTAATAAAAAAAATATTTATAGCGCGCGGTAGTAACGATTTCCATACAAATGGAACTATGTCCAAAGTCAAAGATTAAAAATGTTTACAAAAACACTGAATTTGGCATTTTAAAAGTTTAAATATAATGTTTTAATATTTTTGCCATGCGTTTTTGCTCTTTTTTGGTACAAATTTGTTGATTTTATTTTCCTTCCACACAAACTTTCTCCCCCCTATTTCCCCCCCTTAAGGGTTGATTTTATAAAATTTTATTTTATCTCAAACTTAAGCCTGTTGCATTTAATTGATGTTGAAAATTTCAGCTTCATATCTTCAGGGGTTTAGATTGTATGATGTCTGGAAGTAAGCAGAATTTCGTTAGATATTATAATGTATGGGATATTATGAAATAAAATGTCTTTAGCTCAAACACATGTAGATCCTAAACTACTAAACTATTTAACCTGAAAATTTGAACATCGATTAATTAAAAAAGATATAAGTTAGTAATAAAAACTAATTTAAAACTATCTACCCTTAAGGGGGGGAAATAGGGGGGAGAAAGTTTGTATGGAAGAAAAATAAAAACAACAAATTTGTACCAAAAAAGGGCAAAAACGCATGAAAAATATATTAAAACATTATATTTAAACTTTTAAAATGCCAAATTCAGTGTTTTAGTAAACTTTTTAATCTTTGACTTTGGGCATAGTTCCATTTGTATGGAAATCGTTACCGCCACGCGCTATAAATTATTTTTTTATTACGAAAAAATATATGAATGCCTACTTTAAAGTGATATTTCCCAGAATAAAGAATACATGGGCTACATCGTCCATATTTTTATTTAGTGCAAATCGCCACACTGTGATTGTAACATCCAAAGTTGTCACAAAAAATTACATAACATTTTCATTTTTTGTACAAAAATTTTTTTTTGTATGGGAAGGCATAATAATTATTTCAAAAATGAATTCCTCGTCCCTAATTTATACGAAATTGATATATAACTTGCCCTAGTTGCTAAGACTAGGAAGGAATATAGCATAGATTGGACCTGGGGAGCCGACCCTTTCACCCCCCTTTTTGGGGGGTCTGCATGGTACGATCTCCTGGCTACCGGGCCAAATCAACTTTGTTTGACCTAAGGAACAATGGTGCCAAGCGGCATCGCCTGAGACTAAAGTGCATGCTAAATGACCTTACTAACCCTACTAGCAAGGACCAGCCTGTATACGGTGTATTCGCCACTACAAAGACAAATCTTTTGAAAATCTGTTTGGTTGACGCGAACGTAAAATTAAAATTGAAGTTTGTATTAATGGTAGGAAGTAGAATCACGAATATTTTGTTCCTGAATAATGGATACTGTACGTAATAGTATTATTATTTATTGATTAATACAGTATGGTTCTCTCCGGCAATGCTACACCGATTTTAAGCGACTTTTGCCAAACTATAATTCATCAATAATTATTATCACGCAAATTTATTTGAGTACCTATGCCTCTTTCAATTACTTAAAAATATAGTTAAATGTGCTGAAGGGTGGATTTCATCACAAAAATTTCACCATACAAAAAAAAAAATTTTTTTTATGTTTAATTTAACACGATTCTAGCTGGGTAAACTAATAGGGGGCTGTATATTGAGGATATTTATGGAATTTATACAATCATTTGTGGCTTATATTTGAAGTTATCGCTTTCGGAAAATAAAAACGCAAGATGGTGATGACAATCATGGTATGGTAATGACTCTTTTATAGACGGTAATGACACTGCATGTACGGTAATGACGATTTGGGAACTAATTTATATATGTATTAAAAGCGTATTAAAAAAACAAAAACTTTTTTTAATTGTAAGGCTTTAGAACTTTAATAAACATTACAAATAACATGTTTTTGAACATAAAACTAGCTACATAAATTATTTTTAGAAAATTATAAAAAATACATTTTATTCATATAAATAAATATATAACAAGTATTTTTATTGTATAATTTTAAATAATTTAATTTCCGAAATAGGCAATTTATGTATTCATTATTTTTTTTGGGTTTTTTCAATGTTAAATCATATTAACAATATTGTACTCTTATTATCAGTTTAAACCCGCATCTTCTTTTATCTACTGCATAACTTGGTATTTATATCATATTATAAAATTGCTGGCTTACCAGTGAGCTTAATTTTTATGATATATTACTTTTTTTTTTGATAATTTTATTCATTGCTTAAGTTTGTATTTTTGTTGTTTTATAAATTAACTTTAAAAATAGCTATAATGATTTAAATCCATATATATGTTGTTTAATAGCTAAACATTAATATATAATCAGTGTTTTATAAGTTGCAAGACCCCTACTTGTAATGCATGTCATAAATTACAAAATGTTAGGTATTGGGTCCGGTGACTACTCAATGGTATAATTATTAATTGCTGTAATTATATACATCAATTAATATAATATTATCAAAAAACATAAGGCCATCACGATAGTGAGCCACTACCGTAGCCTATGGTCGCTTAAAACTTAATATATGTTGCTTGTTTAAATACTTTGTTTTAACACGACTAACATGCAATTACAGACTCTAAGTTGCACGATTTACATTATTAGATAATAAAAAATAAACATTTGTATGTTCTAAGTTCTAAGTGACCTAAATTTTGCCTACTTCAGTCAAAATGTTATTTAAAAACTAACCATCCTCTAGTGTGAAAGAAATAGTCATATCTTCTTCTACATTTATAAGGTAGACATTATATAGTGTTAGAAGACATAGAGAACGTTTTTCAAACATACAGCTTAATTTCATAATGAATTATAGCAAAATAACTAGAAAAGTTTCTGAGAATCGTCATCACCATACACATGAAATCATCACCGGTCGTCATTTTTTCCCGGTGATGATGGGTATGGTGTTGACGATTTGAGAGTTTCTTGTTTTTATTTCTAGAATACGAATAATAGTAGTTAATGTCTATGCTACACAATAAACTTCATGTAGTTTGCCATTCATTTCAATAATTATTTCTAATATATCATTTGTAACTTTTTTAAACCAAAGCATAACGGTGATGATGCTCTGTTGTGACAAACTACGTTTTACAAATTTGTTCGTAATATTTCTCACGATTTAATGATGTGACTTTATAGTGAAATCATTTTTGGCATTCTATATTAAAGTGAAAAATAGGGCAAGGACCTTTAGCGGTATTTCGTTGTTCATACACGGAGATAAGCTCACATTGACATTACCATGACGGTGTTGACGAATATTCGTGACAAAATTTTAAATATTTTTAAATGTACTTTCTCGGTGAAGGAATTATTGCATATTTTTTCATGTGTTAAACAACAACATGGAAAAGATATACTTAAGTTAAAGAAAAATCGCAATCGTACGATAAGTATGCTATAATTTTCACTGCAAACAAAAAGGTTCAGATTTTTCCGGTAGACGGTGATGACTTTAGACACATAAAACATTTTATATAAAAAAAACTATTAAGTTATTGGAGATGGTAATTGAAGGAACATGAAGATAATAGTTCTTAAAAACATATAAAAAAGTTGCAACTCGCACAACCTACTAGTTTTTTTTATAAAGACCGAACCATAAGTTTTCGCAGGATTTTGAAATCCACCCTGAAACAATCAGAATAATCATAAATATTTATTGTTTAAATTGGTTGATCAAGGATAATAATATTAATACTTAATGTAAAATATGTAGGTACTTCTAACCTATTTGAGTGTCCCACTGCTGGGTAAAGGCCTCTCCCCTCGTGGTTCTGGCTACCGCTAAAACCGAAATTCGCAAATTGCTGGGATCTTTCTCTTTTACTCCAATGAAGGCGTAATTAGAGTGACAGAGAAAAATGCCCGCAATTTGCGAACTTCGATTTTCGCGGTTATAGCCCAGACCCATTTGATCCAGACGGTTTTTTTGCCAACGTCGACAATACGAGTTAGAGCGCAGCGTAATGTTCCAGAACCGACCAGTCCTAACTAGGGAATGCAATAACCGGTTACGGTTATGCCCGAAAAATAACCGAATATCGGTTATAATCGGTTACGGTTATTTTAGACGAAAAATTATAAATTTACAATGAAGTAATTAAAAAAATAAAAAATCTTTGTTTTAGCACCTACAGTATTAGGGAATGTGAGCAAAAGTCTTCGTTCTTTAATAAAACACACCAAATACAGTAAAAGTAAAATATGACCTTGAACGTGATACAATATTCAATAAAAATATTTCATAAATAAGGGAAGTAAATTTGGTATATATTTTTGTTATTAAAGTCCACGAATGACAAAAATTATAGTCACAGGCGTCACAGCCAAAAATGGCAGGATTTTGTAGTCATTTGATGATAAAAACATACAATTTAAGTCATAAATAAATAACCGAAAATAACCGTAACCGGTTATTCGAGTTTCCAATATTCGGTTATGAATTTTTCTTAAAATATTCGGTTATAACCGAATATTTCGGTTACGGTTATAACCGATTTGCATTCCCTAGTCCTAACCTATCTGGTTAAATCCTAAAGTTTTGTGGTGAAAAGTTTACCTGTATAGGTAATTAGTACGAATAATTTATCGTCAATAGCGCATAATTTTTCCGTAAGTAGATTTTACGAGATAAAGGTGCTATGAGATATCAGTTAAGGGAATAAGGGGGCCTAGCCTAGTAACAATGACCTATATAGGCCCAACCAAACCCCTACAAGAAAAAGCTATTAGGGATACGACTAAAAACGTATGGAAACGATCACGTGACTTTTCGTTGTACGTAATCTGTTATCCTTTCGATAGTTTCGATCATTTAACTCGAACTAACCGGTCTACAGGAAATATTAAGACAATTTCCAGCACATATTTAAAGGAAAAAACAAAATTTTCAAGAATGCTAAAAAACGCTTGGTCAAGGCAAGGTATAAGTAGTCCGAGAGTGAGATGTCGATTTTGAGACAGGACAGACACTAGATGCTTTCGAAATGTGGTTTTGACAAAGGATCGAATTAATTAATTAGCCGAACAGAAAGGAGAAGGTTTTGATGAGTTGTTCAAATCAATACAAAATAGGAGAGGGCAAGTTAGGTTTTTGGGCGCCTGATAAGACAAGGTAGGTATTCTTTTTCAATATTTTGGAGAGCAATAAGGTCGAATTAGGAGAGCAAAGGAAAACTAAGACCTAGGACCTAGGTAGGTACATATGTCAGAGACGAGCAAAAAATTGTGCTGTTCCTAAGTTCCTGAGGTAGTCACTAATAGTCAAGTCAACTGTGACTGAGGAGACACGAACATTATGATGTATAAGTACCTATTGTTCAGAAATTGCGAAAAAGCTGCAAATTTCGGCGTTCAAATTGATTGCACGAAAGTCTGCATTGTCAAAGAACCTAAATTTTGACCGGTATTGTATAATTATTAATTAGGTAGGTACCTACTTTTTTGGAACGAATTTCCTTATCGGACGGTTGGCGGATGGGAGGTTAGGCGAAAAAAAGTGTAAGATTTTGCCGTCACAACCCATACGATTGAGAATGAGGTGAGAATCATGGTATAATAATATACTCCGCCTGGTAGTCTATTCCCGTCTTTTGTAGGTCACCTAACTGACACCTGTGTCACTCTGGGAATAGAAGACCATGTTTTATTAGACCATGGTGAGAATGACAGACACGGACACGGATACGAAGAAGATGAACAGAACATAACAGAACTGAACTAAACAGAACATAAATGAACATGAATATTTTTATGATTTTGCCACAGTAACGCCTTAATTTAAATATTCAGCACAACAGCTCGGACGGCGCTCTTTATTAGGTATTTAAAAACAGATAGAAAATTGCATTTTATCCACAAGAGCAAAGTAATTTGATTTGTTTTCTTAGATACGTGTTGGATGTAAGTTGGAATTTTAAGTGATGATTTTGATTATGTTTAACGGCTCGTGTCAGTTTCATCTGTATTCGATTTGTAATATTTTACAGCTATAGTATTTTGTCGCGTTGAAGTGGTGAAATATTTTGTGTTTCACTGGGTAGCAATGTTTGTTAACCCTCGCATAGTTCAATATTCTACTTCTGGATTTTTTCGCTTGCTCATCAGGTATCATTACTAACACAATGGGTTAAACAACAATTTTGCCCTCTTGTAAATTATATGTATTACCAGAGTAATATGTACATGTTATAAGTAATTGAACTATAAGATTTATAATACTATAAGGATACCTATAGTATATGCATAGTCTTATGCAGGTTAAGAGTAAGAGCATTCATCAAGTTTGCTTTAGATATGCATCTGCTACAAGCATACATATGGTTATTGTAATAAATGACACAAATACGGCGTTGTGGCGGTGGTATCGCTCGTTTCCTGACCAAGTCGTCCACGGCGCAACCACACGGCTGGTATCGGCGCGCGCATGCGTCATCGCCTCCGCTCGTTGATAGCGCCTACCAATTATCATTGCAAATAATGTATTTATACAGTCCGCCGATCGCGGGCGCCTGAGCACTCAAGTTTCTCCGCTGAATCTTATCAGCCTCGCATGAGCACATAGATTCATATCCAAAATGACGCCAACTTGGCTTGTTTATCTTCAAGTAGTTTATTTTATAGGTATGTATAGTCAGCACAGAAATTTGATAAAGAGGTCTCACTGATAGCAAGTTCAAGAGATACAAGTTAAATATAGGAAAATGCCAGCGTTAAGACATATCAACTTCTTTATTATACAAAAAATGTTTGATAACTATTTTACTTAGTGATCAGTGTGATCACATCGCTCACTATATTCAGTTATTTATTGACCTTTAATGAGACGGACTGGAAGGCTATGTTGTCTTTCCTTTCGTAAATTGGAGAACGTACGAACCGCGGAGCCAATACCCGTTCTAGTCGAGCGCAACCGTTACGAAATCAGTGCTGCATGAAAATTACACCAGCTCGGGCTGCGCAGCCGATGGATGATGGGTAATAGTAATTATTAGTTCCGCCATCAATCAGGCGCCCACCCGTGCCACTTCAATAGATCAACATTAGGTATTACAATCCAGGCCGAACACTAACCCTCACATGTTATTCGATCTTACCACGTGTCAATAAAGTGTACGTCATTTAATTGTTGCTCGTATAATTTGCCCAGTTAGTTTATTAGCATTCATTATAAAGTAACAATAACAATAGGTATGTACATTCTACGCTTTAATACATATTTAATGATTAAAACTATACCTATTCGCGCTATGCTCTCTCTCGAAACGGCTTCATGGTAATTTTATTGGAGTTACTGCTACTGTAATCGCAAGTCGCAACGCAATGTTATAGCGTAGTTTACAAAGTATAGATACGTATGTATAAATAGATTACGAAGAACGACCGATCCGGTTATGTTGAAGGAGAGAGATAGATAAACGCGACATGAATCACTACTCCCAGAGCGAGCGCAGGCAAGTCCGTTCGGTGCGCGGGGCGGTCGCGGGCGAAGGGGGGGCGGTGCGAGCACGACGACGAAACGAACGACAAACAGTTGGGTTGCCCGAACAGTCAGTCATCCGCGCCCGCGTTAGAGCGGTGTGTTGCTCGGGCCTGAACTACGATCAGCAGACTGCAAATTACGATTTGTAGACAAATTTTATAATTACTCGCACGACGATATATATTCGCAAAAAAGAAAGTGGTGTACGTTTCGAGGAACGAGTGAAGCGAGTGTGTTATCACAGGTGTATGTGTGTGTGAGCGTGGCGTGGACCGTCGCGCAGTTATTAACGATGATTCACTTGTGCGCGGGTGAAATGCAGCCTATCGGACTTGTTGACATTTGTTCTGGAGGCGTAAACAAATGATATCAGAACAGCAGACGTATGATGGTGGACTAATTGACTATTCCGCGGTAAGTGCCTTTTAGAGTAATCCGTCTATCGCAGAACCGTGTGATGTTGTATACCTACGATACATTACATATTATATTATGTATGTACTTACATATTATTATCAGCATTGTATGACCTCAGCATGTTCATTGTAAAATAAATGAATTACGGCATTGTAGTGTAGGTAATTGAATGAGTTCTATAAAATGACGTACATATAATCATAGTAATCAGTTGTTTTGGAACTATATTTTCAACTGAAATATTTGGCAAGGTCAAATTGAAAAGTTTGTAGGTAATGCATTTATTTCTCATTTCAAATATGACTTATAATAACATTCACGCCTATTTATATTACCACGATTTGGGAGTTATCTTACCGTATTGCTTTAGTTTTCAACGTGCTTGAAAGACAATGAAACGCGTATTGTGTCGTGTCATCCCTTTCAAACACATGGACGCGCGAAAAGGTAGCAAAACAAGATTGAAAAGAAAATGGTCCCAATCAATGAGACAGTCGGGTTAAATTAAAAATAATACTTAAGGCAGGTTGATAACTAGAGAGTGATCGCGATGACGCATGTATACTAGGTATGTAAACATAATAACAACAGTATGAACACTAACAGTGAGCAACAAGTCACATCATTGTGGAGTAGTGGCTTTTATTACTACCTACTGGCAAGCCTCGGCATTTAATAGATCTAACATGATGAGTAAGATAGAATGTTGATTATGTATCTCGTATCGGACTGGGCTAGTAGTTCTATCAGGTAAATATTAGGTAAAGTATTAAGTACAGCCAAATGTAAAAATAAACAACATGGGCAATCAATTGCCGTGTCTATAAATTGATAACGAACTCCCAAAAGCTACAACAAATTAATTATGTACGTTGAGGTTAATCTACGTTTATGAAATAACAATAAAAAACGCTCAGCTCGACTAATTCCATAACGATAAATTTAATTGACACAGTTAAATTACTTACGTAAAAAATACTAATCGCTAACTTTCAATGATTAAAATCTCATTTAAACAAATACGAATCGTCATGTAAAACGGGTTTACTAGCTGGTAAGGCGTACCTTCTTGCGGATTGGAATTGGATAGGTAGGGGCAATGCAGGCTGACGGCCGACACAAGCGTCGCCAGGGCCGCCTGGCGTGGCGCCAGGCCGGCGGGCGGCAGCCGATCGCCGGGATTCCTTTGTCTCATTACGACACTAGTGTGCTGAGCCGCCATCCGCGCCCCATCGGGCCCAACTGCCTCTGCCTTCGCTTGACTCTCTACTCTCAATGTACATTCGCTACGACATGTTGCATTGCATTGTTGCGTTTACGTTACCTACGATACAGGTGGACCACTCATAAACAACATTTAACTGAGTTCGTGGCTAGTTAGTAGATACTTAAATAAATATAAAATCATATTGGGAGACCTTTAGTATGCATTGTAAAACATAATATACATTTTTTTACATTAAATGTAAAAAAAAAACAACAAAAACATCACCTCGGTATATATTAGGTACCAGGTACCTACTTATAACTAGTTATCGCGAAATGTACTGTATCAAACAGTACTGAGAAACTCCGGTTCAAGCGCTTGTGTGTGTTAGTGCGTAGGCTCCATAACATTTATTCGCTAGCTCGTTCTTAACTTAAACGAGTGGAGCGGCTTGCTTGTCTCCGGTTCTCAGAAATTGTAATGCCTTCTGAGAACGCACAAACGCAGTCCACAAACGACTTGACTCGGTGAGGTGTGAGAGCAATGCGAGGTCGGTTGCCACCGTTCCTTCTGCATTACTTCATGTTCTTGAGTTATGAATAAATACTATAATTGAGTTATGAATAAATAATATATTCGCAAAGTTAATCTACCTAGACTTTTCATCTTAATTTAAAAGTTGCGTACCTACCTTACAGAGGTCTCGTCATATTTGCAATAGCTAAGGTTGAGTCACGATGTCGTAAACTTAAACATTTTTTTGTGATTAGTATTTTCAGTCGCCTGTTCCTAAACAGAAGTGTACGACGTCCATGTTTAACCTTGAAATAGATAATTTACGGCCGATATAAGTCACCGTCAAATTTTAAATTTCTAATGAAGCGAATAACTGCGACTGCGTTTTGTTTCGTTAATGACACGATTTAAAAAGATAAAGACGAATAGCAGAAAGTCGCTAGCAATGTTCGGCGGGGATATCCTCATCCGTTAGCATAAGATGTGTCTACGTCACGATGATGTCACGCCGCACACCAATAGAAATAGCCCGGCACATGCGCGTTGCGTCAACTCGTTCACCGCAACACTCTGTTGTGTTGACGATTCTATACATAATTAGTATGAATGTTTACTTTTCAGGAATGTTTTTAGTTTTTACATGGTGAATTTAACTGAATTAAACAGTATTATTTTAATATTAAAGTTTTGTATTAGTATGGTTACATATTATCAGTCAACACAGGTATTAATTTAAGTATTTTTCTCATATTTTCAGGTACAAGGTTCGCGGGTACGATGCCTCTCACTCAAGAAAAACGTTTGGATAATAACTTTACCAACAACAATGACCACAGTTATCTCCATAAGAAATTTAAGAAAATGGCATCGACCATTGCAGTGTTTCCTGTTAACAATGCAATGGTCGGGGACCCTAGACATAAAGATATCGTCGTAGAAGAGACGGCTCGTAATAGTTATATTACTAATGGGAGCATTCAAGCAGCTCATCCCGAAATAGAGAAGATAAAAGGATCGCAAAATAATCAGAACTCTAAAGATGTACAAATTAATATTAGTGATGAAAAAAATAGTAGGTTATGTGATGTAAATAATTTTGATCAAGTATCTGGTAAGACCAGTTGCAATGATGAATTTTCAAACAAGACTGAGAACCTTGAAAATGATTTTAGAGATGTTCAGAGTGGAGGAACAGGTGGGCGATATGTATGCCCATACTGTAAATTATCTTGTGCCAAGCCTTCAGTTCTTCAAAAACATATCAGAGCGCATACTAACGAGAGACCTTACCCTTGTGTACCTTGCGGGTTTGCGTTTAAAACGAAATCAAACCTTTATAAACATAGAAGATCGCGGACTCACGCTTTGAGATTGCGGGGAGCTGACGTGGCTGCTACGATTAATGATGACGATATATCGGGCGGATCTGAAAGCGACACTTCTTTACCACCTTCTACAGTTTCTGATTCTGGAACTGATGTGTCTAATACTCGGCTTGAAAACTCAAGACCTTATGAAATTTCTTCTCCAGAGTTGACCAACGACCGAATCACTCCTCCATCTGGTGTAGATATGCGAGAGGGTGATACTAGTAAATTGAAAACAATATATAAGCCCAAATTTCGAGTAGTTTCATCTTATCAAGAAATAGAAGAAAAAGATAAATTGAAAAAGACAATGTCACCAAATGCCGATTTTCTTACGGAACATATCTCTAAAATTATATCAAACAATGAAGCTATTGTTGATGTCATCGAAACGCCTTTACAAAAGAAATATGGTAAAATTAAACAAATAGCAGAAAGTAAACAATTTATGAACGAGCATGAAATAAAAACAGAGCCATCACCACTTAACTTGACGAAACATTCTAATGAAATTGATAATGTTTTTCGGAAAAGGTCTCATTCAGAGAGCTTTTCTCAATCAGACCACCAGAAACACCCTTTAAATCCCGAAGGATCAATTATAAAGGATCTTCTATTAAAAACAAAAGGAAATGGACTTATATCGGTAACGGAAGAAATAAACGATGGGCCGGCACTTCTATATATTTGTCCGCTTTGTCAAATAGTTTACAAAAGTGCTGAAAACCTGGAAATACATAGATTATATTACTGTAAAGGAAACTTCTCTAACAGTCTAATCAATAATGCCCAAAAAGAACTAAAGACTGGCAGACCAGAAAATGTGTACGTAAGAAGCAATTCAGTCAACGTTCGGCTGCCAGAAACACCCTCTAATTCTTCCCCAAAAATGACCGTTTTTAACAACTCACCCCCGCTTAAAATAAAACCCGATAATTTGGTAATTGTTAAACCTGAATCAAATGACGTCGCTGCTCCATTACCGTCACCGGGCCCTCTTTTAGGAAATACCAGGCTTGTTGATGCAAGAGTACCATATGACTACAACAAAAAAACGGAAAATGTTAAAGTTAAACCAATGGTAGCCAGTCCAAAAAGAAGAATGGATAGCAGTTCTGACCCGTATGGTACTAGAATATCTGATAATACTTCTCCGAGATTAAGTGATTTGTATAATCAATCAAAAATAAGATGTATTGAAGCCAGTGCTGCAACATTACGGACTATGGATGAGCTATCACAATTAGGAAGGCATAATTCAACTTCACTGCAAATGTTTGGAGGAGAAGTCAAAATAGTCCATCATTCTGGTAGTACAACTACCCTACGCATTGAACCAAGTAAAAACCAATTGTCTCCTGTACTGATTCATCCAAATTTGTCGCCTTCAAAATTGTGTGTCGACATGGAAGCTAGCAGCGTTGTAGTAAGATCGGAATTACATTCAGGTGGAACGATTGTGCATAATCCTCCAACACCAAAAGAAATGATTGGGACTCCAAAGCCTCAAACCCCAAGAATAGCTGTGTCAACGAACGTGTCTAGTAACTTACCAAACATTCATGATATAACACATTTCCAATTCCCACCATTTAGTGCTATTACAGCATATAATCCTTTGACCTTACCACCTCTAAGCCCATCAACATCTCCCAACGGTGCTACGACAATCCTGCATGGAGGAAAATTAATACCACACGTTCCAGGAATTCCAGGCCCAACCACTCCTGGTACAAATGTTGCAACACTCTCTAAAAATGCAAACGATTACTTTAGTCCCTTAGAAACTTCAAAGCTGTCAACGGTCGACAATGTTCACGGCAGTTTACTATGTGTCAATGGTCAGGCTGCCAAAGGCATTGCGTCATCTAAATATGAAATTAATAAAAATGAAACTATGCTTGGCATGAGAAGTCCTAACTGCAGACCATTAAACCCAGAAGCCGACAAAGTTACACCGAAACAGTATAATGCTGATGCGTCTCAATATGTCGTTTCGGTGCCAATAATAAATATAAGGAATGTAGATGAACCTAACGTTGCTCCGAAAATAATAACCAATATTAAAAATATGCCAACAAAACAGGACGTAGCTGTAAAAAGAAACTTTGAAGGAGTTCCAAAAACTCCCATGATGAACTCTAACTTTTTATCAGTGAAACCAAAATACTCTGACAAACTAAATAGCCCTCGAAGTGGTGAAATAAAATCGCAGATCGAAATTAGAAATTTTAATTTTGAAAGTCTTATTACGAAAGCAGAAATATTCAACAATCAAATTCCAAGTTCGGCCGAAGTTCAGAAAAATACTAATGCCCAGGAGATGGTAGTTTCTTCTGCTCACAATGAAAGATCAGAGACGGCATACTTTCAGAAGAACGTAACTACAAAATCTATAGCAGAAGACCGAAAACCCAAGTTTTTAAGGCCTTCAACGCTGCCATTAAAACCTGGTACATTTACGCCGAAAAGACATCATGGCATCACTCCTAACGCAAACACTATGCCATTAGTTTCTCCTGAAACTCCACGCCCTGCTAAAGCGTATGGGCAACTATATCTCAATGGGAATGCCTATACATATTTGGGGCTGAAATGCTCAACAAAAGTGTTTTATTGCACTATAAACCGGCCACAGCCGACTTATGTTCCTAATCAACATTTCCTATCTATGTACAGTAATTGGCAGGTAATTATGAAACTTATTTCAATGACTGTACATTGCAAGTTTACGATACAGATTTATTTTGTGATAAAATAAATGCATTATTGTTTACAGTTATTATCAGAGCTTACGCCAGACCCGCTAGGACTGTCAGCCTCGTCTGCCATGTCTCTTTATGACTCACGGCATCGACCGCAAAACGTGGCCAGCTCTGTGCTCAAACAGGATCTCATATTAACGCACTCGTCGCAATGGAATAAAATTACTAAAGATAGCAAACAGGTATGAAACATCATTATTAACTAATATATTTTTAAATGTAGGTACTTAGCTTACGAAAAATATAACGGACTCTTTCGATACAACGACTGACTTTTTAGGTCATATTTTGTTTGATAATTAATAATTGATTTAAAATAAAATCATAAGATTTCGTTTGCAGATAAAATATATTTCAAAGCTTTTTCTTATAAAGAAATAACGCCCTTTATTTATTTAGTAGTATGGCAATAATACAATTCATGGTCGCTTTACAAATTAATATCTAGATTATTTACCCAAGGGGCTGCGTTTTCGTTTAGCTTAAGCTTAAGTCAAAGAGTAGGCTTAAGTCCAGAGGATCTCCTGTCCTGTGTAGGTACTTTCTTTTGGCTGCTATTTAACTGATCACCAGATTTAGTAAAATTTAATACCAAAAAAATCTACTCTACCACCCTAAAATAATAAATGATCACCAAAATTATAACACCATTTTAATGTGAAATGATTACCAATTTTATTACATTTTACTATCCTATTAAAGGAAATGACACCAAACTAATCATTATTAACCCAAAAATTGTAAATGATTACCAAATTTCAAACCCCATTTTAATGTGAAATGATAACCAAATTTTTACATCTTGCTATCCTATTAAATAAAATGATACCAAAATAATAATTGTAAACCCAAAAATAGTAAATGACAACCAAAATTAGAACTCCATTTTAATGTAAAATTATAACCAAATTTTTAAATCTTGCTATCCTATTAAAAGCAAATGACTCCAAAATAATCATTGTAAACCCAAAAAGAGTAACCACAAGAGTAACCAAAATTGTAACCACATTTTAATTAAAAATGTGTCAATATTTAATATATCGTTATCCTATTAAATTAATTAATCCACTTCGTCACCTTTTTCTAACCTAACCTACTTTTATATTAGCATTTCGTTTCTGTATGTTTCGCAGTTCAAACCTAACCTAACCCACTTTTCTAGTAGCATTTCGTTCCTGTATGGGTTGCAGTTCAAACCTAACCTAACCCACTTTTCTAGTAGCATTTCGTTTCTGGATGAGTCGCAGTTCAAACCTAACCTAACCCACTTTTCTAGTAGAATTTCGTTTCTGTATGGGTCGCTGTTCAAACCTAACCTAACCCACCTTTCTAGTAGCATTTCGTTTCTGTAAGGCTCGCAGTTCAAACCTAACCTAACCCACTTTTCTAGTAGCATTTCTTTTCTGTAAGGGTCGCAGTTCAAACCTAACCTAACCCACTTTTCTAGAAGCATTTCTTTTCTGCAAGGGTCGCAGTTCAAACCTAACCTAACCCATTTTTCTGGTAGCATTTCTTTTCTGTAAGGGTCACACTTCAAATCTAACCTAACCAACTTTTCTAGTAGCATTTCGTTTCTGTAAGGGTCGCAGTGCTAACCTAGCCCACTTAACTGATAGCAGTTCAAACCAAACCTAACTTACTTTTCTAGTAGCATTTCAGTATGCTACTAGAAAAGTAGGTTAGGTTAGGTAGGTAGGTATGCGGTGCGGGGTACGGGGGGTTGAGCGGGAGGGGCTAGTAATTTTGGCATAATTTTACTTTATTTGATAATATGTATACATTTTTTGGTAATCATAGTGGTTTATTTAGGTGAAAATATCCGATTAATTTGGTCTTCAAGATTTGGTGATCATTAATGATTTTTGGTGATCATTCAATATATTTGGTATTCGAATACAATTTGAAGTGCAGTCGTAATGAAAACGGTGGTTTTTTTGTAATTTTAGGCTTTATTTTTTTGGTGTTCAGTAATTTTTTTTGGTAAGCATGATTTTTTTATTTAGGATACCAAAGTATATTTTGGTGGTCATTATATTTGTAGCCCTTTCTTTTTGGGCACTCGTGGACAATGTGGTAAATGGACGGTACAGGTGCTCCAAAGTGGCACTACGGTGTATGTATCTCGCCACCCACCAAAATAATATTATGAAATGCGATATCCCATTTCATTCTATCGATGTATTTAATTTTTTATTGTGATTATTATGATCAACTTCATTTAAATTACGAATATTGTTTCCAGTCGTCGCTGGTGTTAGACTCTAAGAAAACAGAAGATAAATTATTAATTACCGAGAGTTCTATTACGCCCAAAAAAGAATTGGCGGGAGGATTTGAAAGTAACGAAGAATACACTTATGTACGCGGACGCGGCAGAGGGCGGTATGTTTGCTCAGAATGTGGTATTCGTTGCAAGAAACCGTCCATGTTGAAGAAACATATAAGAACTCATACTGATGTGCGCCCATACACTTGTGTACATTGTGCCTTCAGGTAATTTTCTTGTTAGAGACTTACATATTTTTCTTTATACGCGGTTTCGCAAGCATATCTTTTATCATAAAATCAGTGCGTTAATTTTGCCCACATATAAAAAATAGGTACAAAACCAAAAAAACTGAAGTTCAATTCAATTTTCAGCTTCAAAACAAAGGGAAACCTCACTAAGCATATGAAGAGTAAAGCGCATTTCAAAAAGTGTTGCGAATTGGGTATCAATCCCAACGAAGGCAATGACGTGGACGGCGGGGAGATGGCGCCGGGCTCCGGAGAAACTGACGACGATTCAGATTCTGACGGCGACGAAGGCAACGAGGGAGAAACTGAATCCAGCGGTGAGTATATCAAATATTATTTATTAGTACCTATCGCAAGTTTCAGGAAAATAAAGAACAGATTTTATGTACTGGATTAATGGATATGGCAAGGTTTTGTGCTGGTTTTGTTATGCTAAACATAAATTAATATTTAAAAAATAATAGAAATTAATATTGAGTTGGTATTTTTTTTGACCAAGAGAAAAATAGCTAAATGTTTTGGAATAGCTAAAAGACAAGTTTCATAAAGTATACCGTACAATTTTTTTATCCGTAATTTGCCGTAATGTAAACTTTTGAATGTATGTTTATTACTTACCATTTTCAGATACCGAAGTGTGCAAGTCCCGTTTGCCAGAACATGAAGCCGCTCATTGTTTACTCTCTTTGGGAGGCAGTCGGCCGGCGACTTCAGCGACACCCGGGCTCATCACTAGTGCCAGGCCGTCCACGTACCCCTACACCCCCACTGGCCTAGAAAGCACTACAACGGAATTAAGTCCAGAAAATTTTAGTATCTCCAGAAGCACGTCGGTAGATTCACGGACGGACGTCGACAATGAACCAATGGACCTAAGTAAAAATGATGTGAAAGTTGCTTCTAACATTCCCGAAATACCTACAGCTAGAGAATCTAGTGTCCTAGCATCTTTAGCGTCAAATACAGCAAAGCTTCCTCATAATCAAACTCATTGGTCGAATGGGGAACCAATGCTTCATACATATTTAACGGAGAGAGCCCTCCAAGATTCTAAAATTAAGCAGAGTCAGCTAACAAGCAGCTTAAGTAAACTAAAGAAAATAGAATTAGAAAAAAATGTTTTGACCGAAAGTGACAACGGGAATATCAACATTAGAAACATAACAACGCCTAAAAATTCCGTAAATACGTCTATCCCATCACCGCAAATTACTATTAGCACGCCTAAGCTCTCGATAGTGGGCGACAACGATAGTTCAACAAATTCGCCGAACGTTCTAAAAGAAGACAACATTACTGTCAGTACTGATTCTACATCCTTAAATAATTTGGTTATAGAGGCGAAAAGAACTCGTACACCTAGTAGTAGTAATGCAGAAAATGCTAAACATGTTGTGTCAGAATATCTGAAACATGCTCGCATAAACCTTATCAAGAGCTATGATGACAACAATCAGAATCAACCAGACGTTAATGATTTTACTAACGCGAAAGGGAGCTTGGAAGATAGAGACGAAATAAATAATACTGACGATATAAAACTGCCAGCCTTAGATCATGACCCTATTGCCAGAAAAGTAGTTATCGGAGCAGGAGGTGTAGCATTTAAAGTAACCAAGGGAAAAGAATTCGAAGGGTCTTCGTCCTATTCGCCAGGGAGGCTTATGGAGGACGGGCGAAGAGTATGTGACTTCTGTAATAAAACTTTCACGAAACCTTCACAACTGAGATTGCATCTAAATATTCATTATATGGAAAGACCATTTAGATGTAGTGCATGCGCCGTTAGTTTTCGAACTCGAGGACATCTACAGAAACACGAACGATCAGGGTCGCATCACAATAAAGTGTCGATGACTTCGACATTCGGAGCGGCGACGTCTTTAAATCCTAGACCCTTCCGGTGTTCAGATTGCAACATAGCATTCAGAATACACGGACATTTAGCGAAACATCTCAGGAGTAAGATGCACGTGATGCGGCTCGAGTGCTTATTCAAGCTGCCTTTTGGCACGTTTACGGAGATCGAGCGAGCGGGCGTCAGTTTAACGGACATAGACACGACGGACTGCGCGAGCTCCCTAGCCAGCCTGCAGACGCTGGCGCGCAAGTTGCACGAGAAGGACCCCAGCAAGCTGGAGTACCGCGAGCCGGGCGCGGCCGCCGCCTCGCACGACGGCTCCGAGGACGAGGAGCCGCCACCCCCTCCCGCGGACAACGCGTGTGACAGTGAAAGAGATAGTGAAATGAAAACTATTGAGCATAGTGACGAGCTAGACAAAGAAAGGAGTTAATTTTAGTGCCACAGATAATTAGTGCCAAAATTATATTAAGTAGGTTATTTAATGTGCAATTTTGTTATTAATTTAAGATGTAATTATTCGTAATGGGGTTTGACTCAGACATGTATGAAAACGAGATAATACGCTTTAAATACTTATATATTTGTAATTTGTTTCTATGTTAATATTGTAAAAAATCTCAAATTGAAATGTCTAATGTTGTTAAAATTGCTTCTTTTGTAAGGCTTGCGTATTTGTAGTAGTAGGTATTTTACGTACACAACACAGCAAGACTTGTCTCGTGGCCATGAAACTTAACGGAAAACTGAAATCATAAATGAATAGTTACATCTCTAATTTAAATACAATAGACATTTTGCGGTCCATATATAAGTAACGATTAAAATATCAGAGAAACATATTAAAAAACTTAAAATAATATAGTCATCGATATTACCTGATAAGTAGGTACCATATTGTTTTGTATGTATTTTTATAAAATATATACCACTATGTATTTACAGTAATTAACTTCTACTTCCAAAAACGTTTATATGTAAAAACGATTGGCATATCATCTTCCATAAACGAAATTTAGATATACATTGTAACAATCCTTGAAGAGTCTTCCATATCAAAAATAGTACTTGTGCTAGATATTTGTTACTAGTTACTCTTCACTTGAGTGAAAATTGACGAGCGTAAATTAACTTTACCATCTACAAATATTTTAAGCTCCTCGTTTTGTAAATATTACGTATTTATTACTTATTGTACTTGATCATATCTTGGAGACGTAATCCGCCAGATTTAGAAGTCTGTTCGAAACACTTATATTATTATATGCTAGTGGCAAAGCCAATTCAAAGGTTCGTATTGCTAATTTACTTCAACAGCAACACCCGTGATCTAAAAATATACCTACCGTTAAAAGTGACAATGGATTTATTTAATTGGATATAAATGAAGTAATCTTTATATTTTACTTAAGCAAGAGTAACCGTTACGGTTTAATTTCCTATTGTACAATAACTACATATAATACTTAACGAGTTAATTCCAACATTTTGCATTATGGCAAGTGAAGTTTGCAGTCAAGAATACAAATACCTATGGTTAATAAAATGAAATTATTTGAGGGATGATAAACTACATAATACTTTGGTATTAAGTCGTTACATAATTATATAAATAAGTTACGAGCTAATATACCTATATATTTGAAATCTTGACGGAACTGCAACCGTCGGTCGAGTGAGTGAAATGAACGTATAAACACCCTAAAGACTGACGCTAAACTCGAAAGTTTATTTTGTGGCATCGATGAGAAATATTTCATGTGCGGGCATAATGGGGAACATCAAGTCCCATTTTGTTGTTTTCATTACTTGTTAAACTCGCGAAGTTAACATTTATCTCACATGCGTAGACAGTTCGATGATTGGGTCTGCTCCAAAAGTCCGTGAAAAGCATGAACCTTGGCAGCATATACATAAAGGTTTTTAGCGAACACCAACTATTGGTGTAGACTTTACTAGCATGTAACTATAATTATTATTACAATTAAGTTAAGTACACCTTTAAGGTGGCATGTGCCACTAGTTTTTGTACACTTAGGTATTTTAAAGAAACAGTCAAAAGTCAGGAAATGTAAAATAAACGAAATCCATATTCACGTGCATTTTTTTTTGTTACAATAAGGGACAGGTAGCACCAACGGCACTTAATGGGCTTATCGACGTCACTCAGCAAAACTATTACCTAAGCTACTCACAGTAAAAACATTTACCGACTTCAAACCCCACGGAATTGTCAAATGGAACGAATTTAATCCGTCTGTTCTATGCAGGATAGCTCGTCTGCGGGAATCTCTGTGATAAAACAAAAGAGTTCCTATGGCTACCTCATATCTCCATCATCTGATCAGCTCGATGGTAGGTACCATAACATTGCATTGTCACCCGACTTACATATAAATAAATAAATATTGGGGACAGCTTACACAGATCAACCTAGCCCCAAACTAAGCAAAGCTTGTACTATGGGTGTTCGGCGACGATATACATACTTAAATAGATAAATACATACTTATATACATAGAAAACACCCATGACTCAGGAACAAATATTAGTGTTCATCACACAAATAAATGCCCTTACTGGGATTCGAACCCAGGACCATCGGCATGCATGCAAATTTGCAGCTTCATCGGAAATCGGGAAGGAAGTGGGTCAAAAACTAGCAAGATTCGATTACAGACAGACAACGGGCAGGTGAAACTAAATAAAAGCGTGTAAAAAAGTGTTACCACTGGGGATAGCTTTTTTCGCTATCATCTTCGAATGTCCGTTTTGCGGCCGTTTCAGACTTTCAGTCCGCAGTGAGACGCCCGGGTCTAGTAATAAGGATAGTATGTTTGGAAGGAGAAGAGTCGTAGAATGTATTGCGCTCCATACATTCCACGACTCTTCTCTTTCTGCGCAGACTCTAGTATTGCGTTTGCAATAACTATAGCTCTAGAAAACACTGACCATTATCCGGGAACGGCTAGGGAATGCAATAGGTAACCGGCCATACTTCATAACCGGTTTCGGTTACGGTTATGCCCGAAAAATAACCGAATATCGGTTACGGTTATTTTCGACAAAAAATTATAAATTTACAATGATTACGAAAATAAAGGTACAGTATTACGGAATGTGAGTATAAGTCATCGTTTTATAAAACACAGTAAAAGAAAATATGACCTTGGACGTGATACAATATTCAATAAAAATATTTCATATAAGGACCGTATCGTTAATTATGGGTACAGATAAAACCTGGTCTAACTGTTGACGTGTGTATTATTTTGTATTACTCATGGTCTAATAAAACATGGTCTTCCATTCCCAGAGTGACACGGGCCTACGTCACAATAACATTGCCACTTTATTTCAACATAACATGTTACATGGGTACATTATACCTATGGTTAATAAGTTAAAATATTTCTTTATAATTTTATAATTTTCATTTATATGTATTTTAGCTTAAATTTTACAATAACACGTCATTTTTAATTACTCGTTAGCAATATCTTCCGATTCACGGAAGAAATTTCAGACTTTCGGGTAATTCTGTTTATACTACTGGCAACACAGGATAGCGCTGTGCACATTTGACAATTCGGATCTAGATAACTTCATGCCCTGACCGTCATCCTTGTCGAACGCGTGTTAATTGTTATTTCCTTCTCGCTCAGTGTCAGCAGTCGCAGTGTTTTCCAAACTTTTCACGTCGTAAGCTTGGTAATTAATGTGTAACTGTGAATTAGTTTTTTAAACGTTTGTCTTGTATAGATAAATAAAGTTTAATTTAATACATTAGATTTGTTTTATTTTACTATGTTTCTACATGAATAACTTAAAATTAATGCCGTTAAAATAATTTTCACCGTTGGTTAAAATTCTCCCACATTTCAAAGTTTGAGAACCTGTAAACAGCATGATGACGTAGGCGCGTGTCAGTTAGGTCATACGCGAATCTCGGAATGGAGTACCAGGCGGAGTATATTATTATACCATGGTATTACTATGTTCTTAAGGTATAATCTGGGGGTATTTTTAAGCCATATCTGATATAAGGTTTTACATTTATTTTATTTTAGGGACTTTATGATGATTTTAATACCGTCTAGCAAATATAATTTGGACAAGCCTATCGAGCTTAATTTGATACTATTTCACCAATTCCTTGGTACGATTTAAAGAAACAAAAGGTTAATATGCTGCCAAAATATGCCATCTAAGTGTCCTTGTCATGGTTGCTCAATTGAACATCAACAGAAAAAAATGTGGTGAATTTTTATCTTTACACGAAAACGACTTTTTATGCAACATTTTGGATTCCCGTCAATTTCTGACGCAAGCGAAATGAGGGAAACAGCTAAAAGAATCTACCGAAATCCAAAGCCTAAGGGCCCTTACGCACTAGCGGTTAACCGCGGGGGCGGCTGGCCGCGCGGCCAGCCGCATTTCCAATTTAATATGTAACCGCCTGTGATCGTACGCACTTAACCGCCACAAAATTTCAACCGCGGCGGTTGAATGAAGAGCTGCGGCCCGCTCCGCGGCTGGCCGCCAACTTGTCTATACGCACTGGCGGTTCAGGGTGCGGCGAGCCGCCGATGAGTTTGTAGCCGACGTATTCGTCCACTACAATATTATTTAGCATGTAGATATAGAATAATTTATTAATAATAAAAAAATAAAAAACGTAGATTATTTTTTATAGTAAAGCAAGCAAATAACAATTCTTGAAAGCAGCTTGCGAACTGGTCAAATTCGTTGCGTGTTTCTAGTAAAGGATGAATCCAGTATCTTTTTTTATTTTTCTTTCGTTGTTTTAGGTAGTACAAATATATAACACAAGCTACCTCAACGGCGTCCATTTTGTTAATGGACCCAAGATGCCGAGCGGTCCAGCCGCTTAGCGCGGTTGTATCGCGGTTTCAACCGCGTCAGGCGGCTGGCCGCTCAATCGAACCGCCTAAGCGGCCAGCCGCAAGTGCGTAAGGGCCCTAACGGACATTCATGGCGTTGAACCATGGCTAGAGCAGGTCGATAGAAACGCTCCATGATGGTTATATTGTATACCAAAGTCGGGGTAGTCGTAAGTAACATGCCATATTCTCTAAAAGGCCACCATGCACAGATCCAAAACTTGTTTTTCAACTATAAGAAATGATTAGACTATGCCCAGATGTTTCGCTTTACGAATCATATGTAATTTACATAGTACGATTTATTTTTGATATCTCGTCTTTTTCGCAAACCGCAAATTTTCTTGTAGTAAGTATTTGTTCAAAATCGTTGTAGTCAGGATTAGGTAAATATTGTCCAAACCATATGCTTTACGTGATCTCCCCTGGGAGATCCTGGGAGATCCTGGGAGACGTTGGTCCTGACTAGGGTTGCCAACCGTACTATATTATATAGTATTGTACTATATTTTGGCTCTCTGTACTATATACTTTTGGAAAAATATATAGTACGCTGAAATACTATATTTCCGATTAAACGTATATTACACTCATGTTTAGTATTTTATCTAAAAGTACTATATTTTTTTGAAATGTACTATATTTTCTTGCCTTATTCTGAAAAATACTATATCCCATCAAAAACATTGCATGTAAAAAGGTGCAAGTCTCGCAACACTTCTACTACAAAAAAGTTTTGAGATGTAATGTGAAACCAAGTCGGTTATTTTAATCAGTGCCAGGGTGAAAGTGGTCAGAGTCAACGCTCTGTGGCTGCCCAAGACAATGTGAGCCAATCAGCTGTCAGCAAACTTTATGCGAGGTATCGGCAGACTCTCACGCTTACTCGAAGGCCATGATCAGGCCGTCAGAGGTGCACATCACAGAGGGACGACCGCTTCATCATCACCACCAGTCTCCGAAACCGCCACCTCACAGGAGTTGCAGTCCAACAACGACTTCGGGATGTGCGAGGAGTCAATGCCAGCGAGTGGACAGTGAGGCGAAGACTCAAGGCAGCTAACCTGACCCCAAAAAGGCCAGCCACTGGACCCAAATTACTGGCACGGCGGGTTTTTGCCGCAACGCACGAAGATTGGACCCTTGAATAGTGGACCCCTGTTCTTTACTCTGATGAGTGCAGGATGTGCCTCATGGGTGCGACAGGAGAGGACGAGTTTACTGAAGACCAGGAGAACGTTTTTCGCAGTGCTGCATCAGGGAAACAGTTGCCTATGGTGGGGAATCTGTAATGATGTGGGCGGGGATCTCGTACGATCACCGGACCGAGCTCTTTTCGTGCCTGGTGGAGGCCGTGGAGGTGGTTTGACTGCGGCAAGGTAGGTCACCGACATCCTGGAGGAGCATGTGGTTCCTTTTGCGGGGTTTTTCGACGAGGGGTTCCATCTGATGCAGGATAACGCCCCTTTTGTCATACCGCGAGAATCACCATGGCCTACCTTCAGGACGTCGGCATCCCAACACTGGACTGGCCAGCTCTGAACCCGGACCTGAACCCGATCGAGCATGCATGGGACTACCTCAAGAGAAGAGTTCGGAAGCGGGACCCAGCTCCATTCAATGTCGAGGACCTGAAGGCCGCATTGCTGGAGGAGTGGGAAGCCATATCCCAGGATTACTTCAGGAGGCTAATTAGGTCAATGAAAAGTCGTTTATTATGTGTGAAAAATGCTAGGGGTGCCAATACCAGGTACTAATTATCGCTAAATTAATTAATTTTTCCTGCAAAACGCGTTTTACTTCTGTTTCCCCTGTAATTTTTCGAAGCGTTTATTTATTTTTATTTTTTTATTTTATTACTATAGAGAAAAGAAGAAAGAGAAAGAAATAACCTTAGGATCTAATTCAGTGCCCTGCAAAACTGTTTACACAGTTTGTCTGCAGGTGCGAGTCTCTTATATAATTACTTACATACGTAATCAATGTAAAATATTATAAAAACTAACATCATACACTTAACTAATATAATCAGATATACCTTACTTTACTTGGGTGACATTTGCAGGCACAGGCATACAATTGTCACCCAAGCATTTTTAATAGGTGCTGCTTGATTGCTGTTTTAAATTTAGTTTTATTGGGCTCGAGCCTGATATTTTCTGGAAGACTGTTTAAAAAATATGGCAACCTTTTTTTTAGAGTTCGGTCTCCGTAATAATTGGTGACGCGGGGTATTTCATATTTTCGCACAGCCGCTGATCTTGTATTATGTTTATGTTCTACTCGTGTCGAGATATGCTCCTTATTGCTGTGGTTGTTAATTGCTAAGAGGTATTTGTGTTTTAAGCTGACCGGGAGTATTTTACAAATTTTAAATAGTTTATTATAATTACCTTTACAACTGTTTCTGTTTTTTTATTGACGAGTAACTTTAAGAATCTAATTTGTAGCGCTTCTACTTTATCTATATACGATTTAAACGTGAGACCATAGCAATCAAGGGCATAGCTTAACACGGAATCAACTATTGCAAAGTATAAGCACTTTAATACATTAATTGGTACTTTAAAGCTAAGGTGGTAAAATTTACCTAATAAAATTCTAAGTTTGCTACAGATATAATGGCGTTTTCTGCCATTTCTTGGAAAACACGATTTTTTTCATTTTTGAGTAATGAGATGAGCAAGGCTTTGGTGTTTTCCGGCAAGATACATAATGAGCTTTCATATGATACCATTTTCTTCAGGATCGCATGAAAATTGGAAAAGTTGTAGAGCTGATAAGCCAAACGTGCAAGGTGATTCCGTTTCTTTGCTCGCGAGTGTATGTGTAATTTTTTAATAAAAATATAATACCGAAAAAACGGCTAAATAAAGTTGTATCCATATAATAAATAATACAGTCCTTATAAGGGAAGTAAATTTGGTATATTTTCATTATTAAAGTACACGAATGACAAAAATTATAGTTACAGACGTCACAGCCAAATAGGCAGGATTTTGTAGTCATTAGATGATAAAAAACATAGAATTTAAATCATAAATAAATAGCCGAAAATAACCGTAACCGGTTATTCAAGTTTCCAATAATCGGTTATGAAATTTTGTCAAAATAATCGGTTATACTTATACCCGATTATTTCGGTTACGATTATAACCGATTTGCATTCCCTAGTTAGGTTAGGTAAAATTTCAGAAGTCGTTACGCAAGAAAAAATACAGAATACCAGAATACTATTTATTCATTAATAGTGAGTAGGTAAGTAAAATCGTAGGACTCGTAAATCTTCAGCTTCACCGTGCATCGAATACGACCACTGTAAACTTGATTAAGGACAATAAGTAGTTGAATCAACTTGATACATGCAAAATGGCTCTTACTTAATTTTCAAATATACGGTTTTCGAATAAGCGTTAATATGTAAGTAATTGTCCGACCAGATTAGCAAATCGCTATCCATGAAGGTCCATGATGCCTTGGAAGTCGCAAGGGATCGGACAGGCTGGAAATCTGCAATCCGGAATCATGTGCTCCACTAGGAGGTCACGACCCTCAGCACTGAGGAGTACGAAGCAAGGAGTAAGTAATTGCAGTTGCTTCAGTTCAGTTAATACAGTAAAGCAAGCAGTGAGAAAGCAATGCAGTACACATTTCACAGTTATTAAGACGAAACAGGAGCTGAGATTTAAATATTTTAGGTAAATATACCCGTCTCGCTAACGGAAGCGGCTCCTAAACTAGATAAGGACAAGGCGAAAAATCCTGCGTAAAAATCTCAAAAATCGAGGTTTCGTACTCGACTGTTTCCTCCTCCAAAACTTAACCAATCATAAACAAATTTGGAAATCTAAATGATTATGAAATTATCTGTGTCGGACCGTTTTCCTTTTTTGGCTAATTGATATCAGTTTTGAATACCACGCCTCTCATTGCGGCATAGTCAATTAAGCCATTTTGGCCAATTTTGAAGGGCTCTAGCGCCTTAAAAAACAAAAATATCAAAAAAAGCTAAACGGTCCGACACAGATATTGACAATATTAATCTGTGTTGAAAAAATCATTGCTCTAGCTTCAAAACCCACGGAGGAAACAGTCGAGTACGTTTGTATGGAGAAATGACCACTCCTGTTGGCTCTTAAAGTGATCAGAGATGGAGTTTGACCAAGCTAAGTTGGCAGCGAATTTTTCTGCCGTCAACAACAGTTAATTTGTCTGTGGGGTCTCATTCGATACCGCTTTTTCTGAGGAGATATTACGACTTACGACTGTCACATCTGTCTCGGACTTTTAATTTAGCTAAAGAGGTCATCCATTAATTACATCACACAAATTTCTAGGTTTTTTGACCCCTCCCCCCGTCATTGTCACACTTGGCAAACCCTTCCCCCCATGGTTTGACGTCACATTTTTTTCAACGAAATCGGCAATTCGAATTATGTAGGTTGTACCTATTTATTCATATTTTATCAAAATATTTTTAAAAAAGAAATGTTAGTAATTGAGTGTTTCAAATGTAAAAATTATAACCCAAAACTGATTAGGAGAGAAAATTCACGAATAAAAATTATTATCGATCCAAAAACGTGTTATTTAACTGTACAGCGAATTAAATAATTTAAAGTGACCTTACAAAGCCCCCCCCCCCCCCCCCCCCCTAAGTCTAGGTAGGGTTGCCAGATCGAAAGGCGTTATTATCGGGAAAAAATATCTATTTTTCGGGATTTTGGAACTTAAGTCGGGAAAAAAAAAGCATTCAAATTAAACTAATTGTATTAAAAACAACGATATTTTACATTATTGGCACTACGTCAGCTGCTCTGCCCATAGACGTTTTTATATAAAAATAGTATAAATTCTTTGAGATCTTGAACAAAAAAAAATGTCTTCTCATTATCTACCTAATATTATCAACGCGGGTTGCTCGTTGCACGACTACAGTTCGGAACTTAACGTGATAACGTGAAGCTGTTTTTCGGGACAATTTTCACTTTGTCGGGAATCGGGAACACATGCTAAAAATCGGGAGAATCCCGCCAAATCCCGACCATCTGGCAACCCAAGTCTAGGTAGGTAGGTACATGCATGGGCCATTTTATTTAAAGTTGCCCCCTACACTTTTTTTCAAAATTGGGATTTTTTATGTTATTTCTACTCAGAATCACGAGCTCTTTCTATCCTAATAGGAGAAAAAAAGTGTCCCAAGGTTTTTTTCCCATTCCGTTACCATTTTTTTCATAGACTTTGTATGGCGGTTTCGGAATGAAAGATCGAAAAATGTATGGAAATCTTGGGACACTTTTTTTCTCCTATTAGGCATAGTCTAATAAAACATGGTCTTCCATTCCCAGAGTGACACGGGCCTACGTCACAACAACATGGCCGCTATATATAGCGCTATCGCATATTATCATATAGCGCTGTCGCATGATGACGTAGGCCCGTGTCAGTTAGGTGACCTAGAAAAGACGGGAATGGAGTACCAGGCGGAGTATATTATTATACCATGCTATTAGGATCAAAAGAGCTCATGATTCTGAGTAGAAATAACATAAAAAATCCCAATTTTGAAATAAAAGTGTAGGGGACAACTTTAAATAAAATGGCCCGCATGCATCCTATACCAATAGCAATAAAATCTGTATTCATAATTTTATATTTTATCGACGTTTATGCAGTATTAAATGTCAAGTTCATTTATAAAACTATTTCTATTTTCTTGACCCCCCCCCCCTCCTAAACGTGTGATGCAATTAATGGATGACCCCAAATGACATATAAGTGCCACCAACGATCAGTTAAGTGTGTTGTTAGTACAGAGTGGGCTATTCAAGTAGGTCAAAATTGTGAGATTTGGGACCATGACTATCAAATTCAGACGAAGCAAAACTACATTAATGTGTTTTCCAAAGGTGTGCTTGTTACTCTTACTCTAAATAACGAAATGAGGTGTTTTCTTTTGATTACTGATACCTACAGGGTACATTATAGGGAAACATTAAAAATACTTATATCAATTACAATTGCTGAAATTCTAACATTGACCTATTTGAAGTGCTTGTCATGTGCACCACAAAAAAACCGGCCAAGTGCGAGTCGGACTCGCACACACACGAAGGGTTCCGTACCTTTATCATTATCTATAAAAACGGTCACCCATCCAAGTACTGACCCCGCCCGACGTTGCTTAACTTCGGTCAAAAATCACGTTTGTTGTATGGGAGCCCCACTTAAATATTTATTTTATTCTGTTTTTAGTATTTGTTGTTATAGCGGCAACAGAAATACATCATCTGTGAAAATTTCAACTGCCTAGCTATTACGGTTCATGAGATACAGCCTGGTGACAGACGGACGGACGGACGGACGGACGGACGGACAGCGGAGTCTTAGTAATAGGGTCCCGTTTTTACCCTTTGGGTACGGAACCCTAAAAACAAACAATTAAGGAACAAACTTACCACAACCAGTAATTTGCACGCCAGAAAATTGTAATCACACATCACAGTCTTAGCACCATAGCAATAGCAGTTTAATTTGTTAAAAAAATATTGCGGAAAAGCATGCAATTAAGTTAGGGTTACCCAAACAGTAAGCTTATTTTATGTTTCGGTATTAATCAAAGTCTAAGTATAGAAATAGCTTTAGTAGACTATAAGGCCAGCCAATTGTGTCAATGGAAAAATAGGGGTATCAATTTCTAACTGCTATTCTTTATTCAAACACTATGTATAAGTTTACAGCTCCAGCCAAGGCACTTATACTGTTAATTAGGTACATATGTTGTCAGTATCAGTCAGTATCATAAAATTAGTAGGTACACTTATTGTATTAGGGTCAAACAGATCACTGTGTTATGTCTTTCCTGTAGACATACACAAGAGTTAAGGGCTATAAAGGTTAATTTTCTTATTTAACCCTTATCCACGTGAAAAGGTCCTCCTTTTATTTAGAGAACTATGATAAAATCATTACTTACATGCCCACAAGCTGTTAACTATTGCCCACAGGAGAGAAAACTAGTGTGTTATCGCTAACAGTACATTTTTCTCTCCTGTGGGCAATAGTTAACAGCTTGTGGGCATGTAAGTAATGATTTTATCATAGTTCTCTAAATAAAAGGAGGACCTTTTCACGTGGGTAAGGGTTAAATAAGAAAATTAACCTCTATAGCCCTTAACTCTTGTGTATGTCTACAGGAAAGACATAACACAGTGATCTGTTTGACCCATTACACACTTATCTTTATAATTGAACATACATATTATGTATTACTAAGTTACATAGAGATAAAAAAAAGAATCTGATATTAAATAACATAGGTAGAGTTTAAAAAAATGCTATGATAACCAAATAGGTAAAATTTTGATTTAGATGGCCAATGAAACAAATGACACAGCTAACCAACCTGACTATAATTTGTTAATGCATTTTAAGTAAGTTCAAGCAAGCACTGAATGAAGTAACTACTACAAGCTGACTAAGCACAACAGGAAAGAATGGTGTTCTCTCGTAGCTGATACAAGATCCTCTTTTACCTGTTAAGCTTTTAGTAAGTAAAATATCACGGTTCATGAGATACAGCCTGGTGACAGTCAGACAGACGGATAGCGGAGTATTAGTAATAGGGTCCCGTTTTTACCCTTTGGGTACCGAATCCTAAAAATTAGTATAAATAAAATGGTACCTATCTTAGATACAATATTAATGTGTTACTTTCAGTGACCTTATTTTAACATGGTTAAATCGTGTAAATAAACTCAAGCAGTGCATAAAAAATCTTGGAATATTAGTAATATTACTTTTAACATAAGATTTCCCTAAATTGTGCTTTTGTTTGTTTTAGAATTAAGATCCTCACATTACTTAATCTTTTGACTGATGCAACTTTTTTATATAACATGCAATAATAAACTTCACGACAATCAGAATGTAGGCTATGTCCAACTATAGTGAACAAAGGGTTAATAAAACTGTAAAATAAATATGGCAAAGCTAAGGTATCAATAAAATCCACAAACACAAACCATTACTGTGAGAGCTATTTGTTAATAGCTACTTTAGCCATAGGGTAAGTTAATATTTTGCTATTGTTTTTAATGACATAACATGGTTTTATATTGATATTCTTTGTAAAGAAAACTAGTCTTGTTTTAAAATTGACATTCATGAGGGTAAAATAATGTACCCAGATGTATTTCTTTATATATATATATCCCTTCGGGTGGCAGCACCTCCGGTTGAACGGTAGGACAAATGGCGCGGCCATTTTTTTAAATATGCCTCTGCGTGGCAGAGGCCGCGAGAAGGTTCGGTCATAACAAGCCCGTAATTGGCAGAGACCGTCTCGAGGCATCTGTGCGACGCTGCATTTCGCGCCTAAAATAAAACCGTTAAAACTATGCCTTGCTTGCTCACTCTTGCAAGATGCATTCGTCAATAAACAAGGATGGTATTCCCTAACGGTCTAATTCCCACGTAAAACAAAGTTTGTTAGAAATGACATGATGTTCCTGCCCCACCTCGCCCATTACGCGCCGACCGTCGTCGAGCCGCGAACATTCAAACGGAATACGCACTGATAAAAAGTGAAATAAACTGTGTGAATCGTGTTAAATGTATTGTTTTGTCATAAAGACTGCTTTTTCTACAATAAATTGTTTTATTTCGTAATTATACGTATTTTTACATGAAAGTAGAAAAAAATTGGTAATATGAGATTAGAACAAGTCTAGCATAATTCACATAAATAGAATAGAATTCATTGGTATACAATCAAATAACCCATTTTATGCCGAATTCAGTGATATATAGTTTATATATATCATTCATAAATTTTTTTTGGAAAACAGTCATATTTCTAACACGCGCCAAATTCGCGATGATCACCCGTTGAGGCGCCGCCACTTGACGTATATTTTTCCAAAATGGCTGCGCCACTCAACCGGCTTGTTATGTCTGTCCGTCTCGCGGCCACCGCCACTTACCGTAGAGACCTCGAGGAGGACAATGCCACTCGAAGGGTTATACTTATATTATACTAAAAAATGATAACTTTTAAAGTTGTATCCCCATTTGTCATTTGTCTTAGTCAATTTGTGTAAGATTGTCCCTATAATATTTATTTATTTATGTCCCCGCCCCACGTGACTGCCGCCGCTGCCATACATGTGGCGGGGATGGAATGATTCATATGAATGCAACTATTCCCATCTGTGCCTGGCGGAGACAAAATGGGAATACAACCTCAATAAGTATGAAGCTAGTGTTTCAGTACTTAGAAATATAAATAAGGTGTAAATGTAGATTATAGGAAAAGGATACATCTTTTAGTCCTCTTCTTGTACATAATTCGATATCCGCATTCTCGACATCTGATAGGATCTCTTGGTTTAATTTCGTTCTCTCTATGGCATTCTTAAAACAAAAAAAACGATACGGGATTAATGAATCTTTGTACAACAATTATTATTAAATTTATTAGAGTAAAAATGTTTACAAAACTTTACCTCCACAAACATATATCATTGGAACTTTGGTAACAGACTGTTCTTTATTAGATGTGTCTGCCATTATGATTCGTAATTAATAATAATGAGATTGAATTCAATTAATTAACTCACAAAAATAAGTGCTATCGGAGAATATATTCTTTCTAAGCACATGCCTCATGCAAGAAAGGCAAACAAGAAAATGAAATGTCAACTAGGTATGTCAAGTGTCAATTCGATTGTCATTATCATGTCATTATACAGAAAATTGTTGCTAGGTGGAATAATATATATATTATAATCATAGAGCTAGAGGTACAATAATATAGATATGAAACGGGGGAGGGGCCAAACGACCGAACGAGATGCACTTATGGAACTTTCAGTAGGAGTAGCAGGGAAAGCCGTATTATTGCTTGTCCTTGTCACAGTCTCACTTTTTGTTTGTTCCCCACCATAAATTTAGTATGGTTTATGGTGGGCAACAAATAACCCGACCGAATTACGTAGATTGTTTTGGTATGTTGTCAGGAATGTTAAAACGTGTTTTTAATATTGTCGCGTTGAGTATGTTTTGTCCCTCACGGAGGCACGCGTATACCACTTCTATAGGATGCTACCTTCTATGATTATAATGTACCACACGATCCAATAATGGACACAAAACATCCAACACGTACATTTAACAAGTATAGTCTGTCAAACAAGTTTGTCAGTAGAAAAAGGCGCGAAATTCAAATTTTCTAGACGATAAGCCTACATTTTTTGAATTTGTCGCTTTATTCTACTGACGGAAATAGCTTGACAGACTATAGTTCGTTTTTTTAGCATTAGAAATAAGGTAAACAATCTTGATGTGTAGCCCCCTCCTCACTCGTGCGCGAATCGCGGCGCGAAGCCGCGAACGCGAGTGTGGCGTCGATTTTCGTAGACAGCTACATCGACTCCACACTCACGTTCGCGGCTTCGCCCGCAATTCACGCGCATAGTCTGGAGGGGGCTTGTCTTTTAATTGAAAACCACATTTTAAAAATAAGTTACGGCAAATATGTAACAATTATGAATCTAATACGATCATTTATATTCTTCTGCTTTCATAAGTAATAGTTACTGATTTTTAAAAAGCGTTTTTCAATTAAAAGACATGTCAAGATCGCTTACCTTCTTTCAAGTTCTTTCTAATGCTAAAAAAAACGAAATATAGAAGCAAAGTGTTAAAGTAGTAACAGACTATCGCACCGGACCGCGACCTTGGTGCGGTGCGGCGCATTTAGCCTAAGCCCCCATTCGCACGACAGCTTTTTCAACGCGCGTTAAAAAAGCGCTTGAATCTGTCCGCACTCTAATTTCGACTTAACGTCCAAGGCTTAAAGTCGAAAATCCAACAACGCTTGATAAAAAGCGCCACCGCTGTCGTGTGAATAAATACCAAAGAATATAATACTCACTAGGAGAAGAACGATAACTCCATACAAAAAAATGTCCCTTTCAAAAGTTCGTTTATACTACTAGCGCTCTGGTAGGATACCATTGTAATTAGAATTGACAACTCGTTTAGCCTAGCCGGTATTGGCAGTAATCCAGTTCAGGAAGCTAATGGTCCTGGGTTCGAATCCCGGAGAGGGAATTTCTTTTTGTATTTTTTTCTTTTTTGTTGGGGTCAGGTTTTTAAGAGCCCATCAACATGCACACTAGCGCCACTACTGAATACATTAAACTAGTTTTTATGTTACTGGATTCGTCAATCTACCCGTCCAAAGTTAAAACGGCCGTTTTTGTTTTGAGCACATAGATCGACGAATCCAGCAACTTAAATACTAGTTTGATGTATTCAAAAGGTACTTAAATACACAATACAGTCCGTAGCGGCCCCTTTTTTAAATTTAAATAATCACGATTATTTAGCAGTGGCGCTAGTGTGCACGTTGTTGGGCTCTTAAATTAGCATATCACAAATAAATAAAAAAATACGTTAAAAGATAATGATTAGGTACTATATTTAGAAATTCGTCAAATATAAAAGGTAACAAAAAGTTACGTATTAAGATATAAATATTTTCATTCCTATTAGCATTACTGTATATATGTTAGGAGTAATACATATGAATACATACATTGATATGGCAAATGGTTACAAGTTGTTATTACATCTATCCGGATTTTCTGCTTCACAGCTCCGCGCGGCGTTCTTGATCACCGGGAAACTAGTCTGGATATGCGGCAGATACGTGCCCTTTGAGCTTTTTCCAAGAAATCATATGACGGCCCAGGATTATAATATATTATTATCTCACGCTCAAGCCATCAATTTGATTGATTCAATTTCTAAAACAAAATAGTCACAAATTAAACAATATAATCTAACTTCCTAATTACTAACGTCGCTAATTCCTAGGGTCTAAATTTACCAGCTCAAACAATGTGAAGTTTTACATCTATGATGAATTTTGATTATAATTTCGGACGCGATATAACGTCCGCGGGTTTACGGGGATAGTAAGATTAAATTATTATATTTGAATTTGGTAATTTAGTACGCTCATTTTTATTTAAATATTAATATATTTCTTACCTTGAAATTATCGCTGTTTCTGGTTTCCACACACACATTAGGGCTTTTCATAATCCGGATAAGAATTGTTGATAAAGTCGCCATTGCCGGATACAGCAAGGAAGGAAGAGAGACAACGGTTTAATTTTAACTAAGCCTGTCTGTGCGAAGACGCATTTAGATATGTTGCTCGTACATATGAATAGTTTTTATTTTAAAAATTAATAGGAACCTAAATAAATATATTTCAAGTGAATAAATCGTTTTATATGAAAACTGATATGATATTTTTGCGTTAAATTACTTTACTGACAGCATTGACATTACAGACTTTTGTAATGACCTATGTTCTTACCGGCCAGACCCAAATCAAGGCCTATCAAAGAGGCCTATTGACAAAGTTTTTTTTTTATTTTATTAAGGAGGGTAGAGGCACGTCTACCCTTCGTAGATTTTATGAACATAGACAAAGACAAACTGAAATATAATAGATAACAATTTACATATATCAAAATATAAATAATAATTTACATATGACTACTTCATAAAATACAAATCAAAATATATTTGATAAAATAATTTCATTTGTTCCTAGAAATCGTATAGACAAAGCCAGTTCTAGCAATGTTGCTGTAGTAAAATATTTTTATGTTAATTACTGGCAATCTCGTCTGGGAACGGACAACACATATACAATTTTGAAGGGTCACATCGTTTCAAGGAAGTCAATAGGCCTTGATAAATACACACGTATCCATTTGTGTCATTCAAACGCTTTTTTAACGCGCGTTGAAAAAGCTGTCGTGTGAATGGGGGCTAAGCGCGCACCACGATTTTAGTTTTTGCGACACGATTTTAGAATCGCGCTGTAATATATCGCAGAAAATTCACTGCGCGCACTGCGATGAAAAAGTCGACGATTTGTTCATTCTCAACATGCATTTCGTACCAGTCGAGTCGTTTGTCATGAAACGTTGTCTTTAATATGTGATCGCTGTATGACTTTGAGTATTTATACCACAAAGGTGATCTCCTTCTATTTCCATAATTAAATGGTCAACATCTAGCGTCTTCAGCAGCAGGTTCCGACATGTTGACGCTTGGAGAGCGATATGCCGACTGAGGTCCGGGTGCGATCTTATTATCGCAGTGCGCGCGGGGCCATACAACTCCGTATGCTGCAATTCACTTTGCGACAATCGCGTCGCGAGCAGTCGCGGAAAAATGTGACAAATCACAATTTTAAAATCGCTGCGATTTTTTTGTCGCATATGCGTGCACTGCCATATAAACACATACGTTACATTTTTGCGACTAAATTATCGCGCGACAAAAAGTCGTGGTGCGCGCTTGGCCTTAATACCCGAATTACTAAAAACGCCCCAACTGACTTTGGCAAAGGCCCACGAGGCTGCCATATCTCAAAAAAAAAAAAACTTAAGAGTGAAAACTTGAAAAGCTCAGGACCTGGATTTTACTAATTAACTACTAAAATATTTTGAAAGTATAATCTGTAAACAGCAAACATTAGTGCTACTAAGAAGACCGGAAAAATGCATTTTCTAGACAACTTTGACCCAGTAACATCTGAGCGTGAACGTCGTAAGCTGAACCGTAAAAACTATTTTGGAAAGTATGTGGATTAGTGTCCTGATACCGTTGATTTAATTTTTAGACATAAAACTCAAATCTAATTTGTGTTTTGTAATTTCAGTCGTAAAAGTAAATCAATATACAACGAACATGGTGAAATAGCGGCCACAGGTAGAGATGTATGTGATTGCTTGGACGAAAAGTGCCCTGGATGCCACTTCCCATGTCCGAAATGCAGTTCTTGTAAATGTGGCCACGAATGCAGGTAATAACTAACTAAGAAAAAGCTTACAGGTTTGCCATTACCAGTGATCGGACAAATCATCGCAAAACCATCAAAAAACATTTATATCTCAAAATAGGACAAGATTTATTAAACTCATATTATGTACACAGTATCTTTATAAAATTTCCAGATTATACTCAAAAACTGCAGTTCAAACTTGTTAAAAAAATTGTATCATGTTCCATACAATATTTATTTTTGCGATAAATTGTCCGAACTCTGGCCATTACAATAAAATTGTGGTAGTTGAGAGTGAGAGGGTCAGAAACATCTTGCCATCACCCCAGTGCATTCACACAATACTATTTGGAATATTAACTAGAATTATATTTGTTTCGAACACTTATACTAGAGTTAGACCATGAAAAGTCTGCGACAATTTTGATAGCCCATGCAGTGCCAGTGTTATTTTAAATGTCAAACTTCTATGAAATTATGACATTTAAATAACACTTGCACTGCGTGGGCTATCAATATCGCTGCTGACTTTTCTTGGCCTAAATCTATAAAAGTTTGTTTTGTAGAAATGTGATCAGTTTGCTTAATCCACATATTTTTTTTTAGGATAAATCGAAAATGGATGTATGACAGGATTGAGATAGAGGGCAATGATACTATAATTAAAAATGAATACAAACACAAATAAATTCTTGAATAAGAATATTTGTGGTGTTTGGTAATTGTGAGAAGTTTTATCAATGACCAATGCGGTGTGAGGTCTTAATTCATTTTGGTTGGAAGTAAATCAACAGAAAATTTAATTTTGAAACATTATGATAATATCTATAAGAAAATTTGCCATCTTTGTATGTAAGACTAAGTATTAATCATAAAACATAAAATTCAATAAAATAAAATAGTTTTTTCTTTTATAAATTTATAATTTATTTAATAAGACTATGACAGGAAACAAACAAACATATATTACTAATACCATAAGTATCACCATAAATATCAAGTTGCAAATCAGTTGTGCAAATTGGCCAAGAGTTTGAAAAAGTATTCCACTTCCAATGCTGCATCCTCGTCCAAGTCAGTGCAGTGTACAGCATTAAGCACACAATTTTTCCCATACAGAGCTCTTAGTGAGTCTGGGTACAGCTGGCGACACAGGTCCTGCATTACCAGAAATTTGTAGGTATGGTATTTATTTAAAATGAAACTATTATTCTTATTACTGTTTTTTTGACAAGCAAAACACACTAATTACTAAAAAATATTTAAAAAATCAACCTTATTCAGGTATTCATATGGTTCACTATGGCTATTAACTTGTGGTAGTAATTAGTAAGTTTTGCTTGTCACCTGACAATTTATATGTTCATCTTCATACAAAGTTGTGCCTCAACGATTGTCTAGGTATTTTTAGCATTAGAAAGAACTTGATAGAATTAAATGACAGAAATTATGTTTTTCAGCTAGGCACATTGTGCCATAATTATATGTAGAATGTTCTAAGTTGCCTCAATGGGTAGGAATAGGTAGATATTGCACCATGGAAAAAGGACACTCAATAACAGACATGTATAGACAAATCTTTCAACGACATTTTAATTCGTATCTATCTTAATCTGTGTATGTATATCTATTATCATTTGTGTGTGCTCTCTTTCGGCACTCGAGTAAATAATATTGCAATTTTGACACAGGTTATGCTCGTGATTAGGTAATAGGTATATGTATTATACTACCTTTATATACAGGGTGTCCCATAAGTGACCCGTCTCTGTGACACTGGAGGTAGACCAGGCCAAGAGGACCCAAACCAACTTAACATAACCCCAGTAAAAGTGGCACGGTTTTCGAGTTATTGCCAAATTAAGGTTTTTCATGAATTTTGACCGTTTTTGACATTGTTAGTGCCTGTGTGCACTCGGAAAGTCTCGAAGTTAATTTTTTTTATGTGTACGGCATCACGAATAGTTAACTAAGATAACAGAATAGGTATTTTATCGATAAACAATGTAAAAAAGTACTGGTTTAATCTTGAATTAAATTTACAGCGAAACATTAATTTCGACTTTGACCACCTATCGTGAAAAAAAATTACTAGAAAAGTAATGACTGTAATGAGCTAATAACGTCTAGCTATTGAGCATATTATGCAGATTCAAAAATGGTATAACACATGTAAAGCCTGACAACAGTTTATTTAACCCTGAGATAGTGTCGCTGCAAACAGCTTACGTATGGCAATAATGTGCGTACGTCATGTATAGTCGGGGTAGTGGGCATTGGCTTCATGTTGATACGTGGTTGATACTCGTATAATGTCAAAACATTGCTTACAGAGAATTCGGTTCTTTCAATTTACCTATTCGTCAAAATCTGATTCTAAATATTCAATATTATTATATTCTTCGTTTTCTTACTCTGACGAAGTCTGATTTTCACCAGATGTTGTGTCGCTTTCAGGACCACCAACCTCGATTATAAAACGTTCAGTCTCCAATTCGATTATGGGATTTTTATCGTCGATCTATATAAACCTTAAATTAAATATTAAAGTTTAAACCTAACAACTAACCAGTTCCATAAAACCGCACTATAAAATGTCAATACCGGTCATGTCAACATTGTCAACGACCAACTTTAAAACCATTTTAAAACATTGTTTATTGGAATGCTATGTAATCCTTCGTATTTTTTAAGCTGTAAGTATTTGATTGCATTCACTACAATTTTTTTCGCATCTTTGGTAATTTTTTTGGCATTTTTTTAATAAAACCGTTTATATTTGAATATATTCGTAGATATTTTCCGTTTGTTTACATCGGTGACATTCGATGACATCCAACGTTCGTTGTCAAAGAGTACTTGTTGCCAGTAAAAGAAATTAGTACCATTGAAAATCCGCAAAATGGCGAGGGTCAAATAAACTGTTGTCAGGCTTTACCTTCCTGCAATAAAATAGGATTTATTATCATTCGAAAGCCTCATAAAAAATAAGTTAAAACTAGGAAATCTGCAATCCGTTGCTACTTAGTAAAAATAACGATTTATGTTAAGATATCTAATTCTGGATACAGAAATAAAAAAAACGCCTATTCCGTATTTGTCGAATGCCTAAAAGAAAGAGATGGAAAATGGTTCACTCCCTTTTTAAGGATATAATTGAGTTAATAAAGGTTCAAATAAAATAAAATACTGCAGGTTGAAGTTTAATCAATTAATTAAAATAATTTTATTTTACAATGGGTGCTCGAATCGTTTTACCCCGGCTCGTATGCACGCTTGGCACCGTCTTGTAAAACTTCAAGTTAATTTCCTTGACAAGTTAATTTCCTTAAATAAATTTCGGATATGTTTCGTGCTGCCTCGAACATACGCCGCCGTAGAGTTCCTCTTGGGACCTTATTGGCTTGGAGTAAACTTTGTCTTTTAAGCATTTTAAGCATCCCCAAAGAAAAAAATCTAATGGGTTTAGGTCCGGGGAACGCAGCGGCCATGCCACTGGTCCCAATCGGCTGATCCATCTGGGAATTTCTGTGTGAGGTGGTCGCGGACATCGCGAGCGTAGTGTTCTGGGCAGCCATCTTGCTGTGGTTCCAGCTCCAAGAAGATGGATCGGCCGACCAGTGGCATGTCCTAACGTTCCCCGGACCTAAACCCATTAGATTTTTTTACTGGGGATACTTAAAAGATAAATTTTACTCCAAGCCAATAACGTCCCAAGAGGGACTACGGCGGCATGTTCGAGGCAGCACGAAACAAATCCGAAATTTATTTACGGTGCCAAGCGTGAATACGAGCCGGGGTAAAACAATTCGAGCACCTATTGTAAAATAAAATTATTTTAATAAAATGATTAAACTTCAACCTGCAGTATTTTATTTTCTTTGAACCTTTATCAAATCAATGATATCCTTAAAAAGGGAGATAACCATTTTCCATCTCTTTCTTTTAGGCATTCGGCAAATACTGAATAGGCGTTTTTTTATTTCTGTATCCAGAATTAGATATCTTAACATAAATCGTTATTTTTACTAAGTAGCAACGGATTGCAGATTTCCTAGTTTTAACTTATTTTTTATGAGGCTTCCGAAATATGATAATAAATCCTATTTTATTGCAGGAAGGTACATGTGTCATACCATTTTTGAATCTGCATAACATGCTCAATAGCTTGACGTTATTTGCTCATTACTTTTCTAGTAATTTTTTTTCACGATAGGTGGTTAAAGTCGAAATTAATGTTTCGCTGTGAATTTAATTCATGATTAAACCAGTATTTTTTTGCATTTTACATTGTTTATCGATAAAATATCTATTCTGTTATCTGAATTAACTATTCATGATGCCGTACACATAAAAAAAAAATCGAGACCTTTCCGAGTGCACACTGGCACTAACAATGTTAAAAACGGTCAAAATTCATGAAAAACCTTAATTTGGCAATAACTCGAAAACCGTGCCACTTTTACTGGGGTCATGTTAAGTTGGTTTGGGTCCTCTTGGCCTGGTCTACCTCCAGTGTCACTGTGACGTGTCTTTTATGGGACACCCTGTATGTAGGTACTAAGATAATAATCATATCAAGGAATTTGAGGAATAGAAAGGAAAGGATTTTAAGGTTTTGATCATTGTTGAATAATTTAAATATGCAGATTAGTTAATTAAAGTTATATATACCGGGTCTCGCGGCCCGCAAAATTTCCTGAATTCTTGAACAACGTTCATGTTTGGTTTGTTACACTTCACTTCTAAAACAACGCATTTACCTTCTGAGAGATGAATGCACATGTCCTGCAAATGTAATATGTGGCGAGTAAAATAGACATTAGTACTAGGTATACCTAATTATGTAGGTACAATCAATTTTTTCTTATTCTTATTCAGATCAGACTACACGGCAAAAGTACCAAAAAAGATACTCTATATGTAGAACAATTAGACAGTACCTAATAAAAACTTTGGAACGCGAAGATTTGTCTCTATTTGGAAAAGTATTCCAGGCATTCCAGGGTGGCAGATACTTTTGGTTTGGTGCGTTGTTTCATCCTCTCATACGTCAATGCATCCCCTACTATTGATGCTGACTGTACCTACAATAGGTACCTATTGGGGCAGAGTTGAAAATATACTCTACGCACCTCATATTCAGGCAAGACTCCTTTGTATATTTCATAGAACTCTTTTGCATCATGAATCTTCACTGAAAACATCGCCATTGCAGAAATATAAAAAATATCCGAGGTACTTATTCGATCGATAACATTTCCTAGATGACCATCGGTCAACACATGAGGTTTAATTACACAGCATGTGCAATCTTTGAGAGTTGCTTGATAGGGTACTTTAAGAATATTGTTTTCTTGGCCGAAGAACCAATCTATTATCTGTAATTACAAGATACGGGTAAAAGAGCATTGACTATCGAGTGGGTAAATGTTTCCTACGGGTATTTTAACAGTTGAGTTCCTTCGTTTATTAAGATGATATTAAAACTTCTTCACCACATCAGTTACGAGCTTTGTGTTTCCCTCGGTAACAAAATTTCGTGCCTTAAAACCCTCGCAACGCTATAGATTCCACTTTTCAAACCACTCGCTAAGCTTGTGGTTCCATTTGGGAATCTTTCGCTTGCTCGGGTATCAATATTAGCACGAGGAGTTAAACGATAACTTTGCCCTCATTTAGGCTTATTTAGGCTTTATAACTCGTATGTGCCACGATTATTTTTTTCAAATTTCCACGTAGAGATGCTTAATTCGATGAGATTGCGCTGCTCGCATTCCGCAGCTCCGTATATACCAAGAGGGAGGCAAATGCTACGCTACATGATTGAGCACAGGTGGAAGGTAAAACCTACATTTTTCTGCAAATAATAAGACAAGCGTGGGTCCCTATCTGTTATATTTAGATGGGTTCGGGTTACGTGAGTGTAGGTATTATTTAATTATTTCTACGACTGGTTTCTGGACCAAGTTCTAATAATACAAATCGCACTAGCCTTTGCGGCGTCTTCTCGAGTATTGCAGCCGTGCGCTACATTCCTTAGAGTATTTTGACCGTAAAGGTTTCTCAGAGTCCCGGGCGAGGCTTTTTTTGGATCAGTAGCACCCAAGCAAGCCCGAAAGTATTTCACAGCCTCTGGAGCTACCAGCTCTAAACCAACTACCTCGCCGGATGTAATGTAGTCTATTATGACGCTGCAAACAAAATAATGTATGTAGGTAAATAATGTACGCTTTAGCCATCTTGAGATAGGTAATGGATGAAGGAAGATTGATAAAAAATAGAATAGTAAGAGCATACCTGGGGTGCCCACAAGCGGTTGCTCCGTTGGGCAATACAGAGGGTCGATCTACCACGAACACCGAAGTTCGCAGAAGTTCTTTCTCTACCACTCTTAATCACACCTTAATTGGAGTAAAAGAGAAAGATTCTCGCAATTTGCGAACATCGTATTTGCGGTAGGCCCTCAGATATTATATATCGCTATTAATTATATTATAGAACAATATGGTGGAGGCGCATGGATCCGAAATTCGAATCAACGCAGAAGAAAAACCGAGATAGAGGCGGCACAGTCATTTTTCAGAATTCTCATTTTGGAAAGTAAAGAGTTCTTATATATATATTTGCTTTCACTATATAAGTAAGATTTATCTAGGTATTCCACAGAAAAGTATCAGAAATGACACCATTGAAATAATAATATAATAGCCTGTTAAAAAAATGTCTATATCTACTTACGGTAGCATGTCGCTTCCGGCGCAGTTTTGGTAAAGTTCCATGGCTAACTCTTTACAAACTTTGGCATTTTTCATGCGAACGATTCTAAAGCCTTTTTTCATTATGAAAGTCAGTATTTTTCCGTGGTCGCTCGGAGGGCCAGGCTTGATCAAAGCGAATGTACTGAGGGAAGATAAATTATATTTTAAATATAAATATATCATAATATATCTACCTACTATGCTTAGTAAGGTCGGGTTACTATAACCCAAAAGCGAAACATCAAAAACGACATTAAATCTTACCATGATGAACAAATGTGCAATAATAAAACCTGCACCGAGTTTATCCCAAAGGTTAAAGTTGTCCTCCAGGGCCAAAGTAACTCGACCGTGCAAAACAGGACGAATATAGAGCTAAAGCCAAATATCGGCCTTTTCTCGAAAATGCGAAAAAAGTAAAGATCTCTCTAATGCAACCATTAAGAGCGCTCTTACAAGAAAAGTCGAAATAATGCAAAATTGATGATACTAGTCGACGAAATTCAGGACTTTGCGCTCATTATTAGAAACAATGAGTACTTGTTCCAGTAAAAGCGTCTTCTTATCTTTATAAATATCGTTGTAAATATTAGAAAAAGGACTTATTAAATTAGTAATGATTTTTTTTCTGATGGTCGTTTCCGAAAAACCCCGTGAAGCACTGAATGGCGAGCTCTTATTTGGAAATGTTGAGAATTTTACTCTGCTAAACCTGGCTATTTTGTATTACTAATACCCTGTACTTTAGGCATATCAAACTATATTTTTCCTACATACCTTTGAGAAAGAGAAAATCAAAGTAAAACGAACTCGATTTTCTCTCCGAAACAAGTGTCAATTCCTACGAAAATCTACTTAATATCGAAGTCATTTTCATACTCAAGCAATCTGCAACGTTTGCTTATACTGTTGGTATACATTAGTGTTTATGAAATTCTACTATAATTTTTTGGCAATTTTTTGAAAACTACTCTATATTACCGATGACGCGCGCCGCGCCAGCTCAGTGCCGCGGCAGAGCTTGTAGAGGCAGGACGTGTGTCGGTCGGCTCCGCACATTTTCAACGGCGACGACGAGGTTTTTTATCATTGTGTGCGGCGGGCGCCGTGTAAAACGCTATACTGTGTGCGTGTAAACCGCAACGAGAGACTTTGATCCTAGCACTGTTTTTATAGTATTATAATTTATAATGGTACAGTTTAATAAACTACCGGACAGGATTAAAAATATTTGAAACGACCTGACATTCTATATGTATTTATTTGACTCAAGATAGTACTCAGGTCAGGGTCTGATGATGGAGCCGGAAGGTGGTCACCGGTACCAATCAACCATGCAACTAAACCACTTCGTGTTTAGGCTCGTTTTATTCATCTCAACAAGATCTTTGACACAAGATAGTACTCAGGGTCTGATGATGGAGCCGGAAGGTGGTCACCGGTACCAATCAACCATGCAACTAAACCACTTCGTGTTTGGGCTCGTTTGATTCGGCTCAACAAGATCTTTGACTTAAGATAGTACTCAGGGTCTGATGATGGAGCCGGAAGGTGGTCACCAGTACCAATCAACAATGCAACTAAACCACTTCGTGTTTAGGCTCGTTTTATTCGTCTCAACAAGATCTTTGACTTAAGATAGTGCTCAGGGTCTGATGATGGAGCCGGAAGGTGGTCACCGGTACCAATCAACCATGCAACTAAACCACTTCGTGTTTGGGCTCGTTTGATTCGTCTCAACAAGATCTTTGGCACAAGATAATACTCAGGGTCTGATGATGGAGCCGGAAGGTGGTCACCAGTACCAATCAACAATGCAACTAAACCACTTCGTGTTTAGGCTCGTTTTATTCGTCTCAACAAGATCTTTGACTTAAGATAGTGCTCAGGGTCTGATGATGGAGCCGGAAGGTGGTCACCGGTACCAATCAACCATGCAACTAAACCACTTCGTGTTTGGGCTCGTTTGATTCGTCTCAACAAGATCTTTGGCACAAGATAATACTCAGGGTCTGATGATGGAGCCGGAAGGTGGTCACCGGTACCAAATACCAAATAACAGTTTTAGAACTTTAAAAGTTAAGTACAGAGTGTTGTTATGGTTGATTTCAATATGCTTCGCGAAGGATCAAGAATGTTTAATCCATCATTGTAGTGCGAGTGTGGTAGAAGGGATCGGCGTACTGAGCTCGCACGGCCTGCCGCAGCGCGTAAAATACCTAAACTCGCTCAACGCCGAAATGTAATAGCGCTCTTAACTACCTACTTTTGGAAAACCAGCTCTCAATTTACATCAAACCATGCCTCCACTCTAGCAACTTAAAAAATAGTTACCTACATAGTTTGTAAATCACTGTAGGAGTAAGTACCTACCTCTCCATTTTATTGAACAAAGTTCGCTTCGTGATGGGAGCGCAATCCTTTATAAGAATCAGTTTAGAAAATATGTTAACAACATTGCCTATTTGTAGCATCTCCATTGTTAGCGTCGGCATTATGACTCGACGAAGTAGGTTTTTGCCCTTTTGAGGATCAATAACTTGAACGGAATTATCAAAAGGAAAGAAGTTAACGACTAATTCCACCACTGTGTCTGATTCTTCGTCGTACATTTCACATAGAAAAATATATTTATCAAAGTAGTCGAAAACCTAAAAGTAAAAACGAATATCTACTGAAGAGTCGTACAAACAGCAACACTCCTAACTGTACATCGGTGGACCTTATTACGAAAAGCATAAGGTCCACAGATGTACAGTCAACAGTGTGGGCGATGGTACCTAAACATGAGCAAATAAATGCGGCTGTTTTACAAAGACATCGATTTGCAATTGTATTTCTGTAGGTATACTGCACCGATATATATATGATATCCTATATAGAGCATAGGCTCTGTATAGACAAAGCCTATATAGAGTAATATAAGTAAATAAAGAGTGGTAACTCCATACATCAGTTTTCTTACCAAAACCATAGAGAAATAGAGTAAGAAAAGAGTGCTCACTCCATACAACAGTTTTGGTACCAAAAAGACTATTATTTTCCATTGACGTATATATCTTAGGACTGGCTTTACGGGCAATAAGAATGGGGCCAGTACAGCGGTGTGACATCGCTACACGCATTGGTTGATGAGTTCGCATCACGCACGCGATTGGTTGATGAGTTCGCATCACGCGCGCGATTGGTCGCAACTCGCAACTATTTGCGTTAGGCTGCAGGATTGGCTCGAATTCGTGAGTGACACCGCTGAACTAGTACCATTTTTAGTGCCCGTAAGGCCAGTCCTTAGTTATATAAGTAGCGGAATTATCAGTACTTTAAATAGCAGCATAGAGAAATATTATATAGTAAGACAAGAGTGCTCACTCCATAGTCTCCATAAAACCGACCGACCGGAAAGTGTAATGTTGTTGAGCATAAGACTTTCCGGTCGGTGCTACATATATTGTCACTTGAGAGTACTACTAGTGCTACTTAAAGTACTGATAATTACCTACCTTACTACTTTACCTACTACTACTACCTACTACTACCTTACTCGATGCTAGATGTCGACTATGAAAATAATAGTCTTTTGGTACCAAAACGGATGTATGGAGTGAGCAATCTATGTATTTTTTCTCTATGCCAAAACGCGTTATTTCGTAGTCGACACTCTAGAGTCATGTCATAGAGAAAAAATCGGGCAAGTGCGAGTCGGACTCGCGCACGAAGGGTTCCGTACCATAATGCAAAAAACGGCAAAAAAAAAACGGTCACCCATCCAAGTACTGACCGCGCCCGACGTTGCTTAACTTCAGTCAAAAATCACTTTTGTTGTATGGGAGCCCCACAACAACAGAAATACATCATCTGTGAAAATTTCAACTGTCTAGCTATCACGGTTCGTGAGATACAGCCTGGTGACAGACGGACGGACGGACGGACAGACGGACGGACGGACGGACAGCGGAGTCTTAGTAATAGGGTCCCGTTTTACCCTTTGGGTACGGAACCCTAAACAATACATAGAACATCATACGGTCAAAAAAATACACAACTCTTTGATAACAACAAACAACATCTTTCACGTAAAGTGCCTACATAAACATGGCCTTTAGGATTTAACATTAAATCGTACCATTTTATATAAGTACACACGCTTTCCAATTATTTCAAGCAGACAGGCGATACATACTATTACTATAAGATAAAGAATAAATGTTAGGAAAACTTAACAGTTTACGTCACTATGACAAATTTGGCATTGTTGTTTTATCTTTAGTTCAACGAGAGTTGTTGGGATTTCGAATTTCGCGCTTTTGCTTTTGGTTATATCTTTTAGGGCCTTTTTTTTTCTTTGTATGGACTTGAGGGCGGTGTTGCCCGTAGCCAACGTCAGCGTCAAGTAAAATGGCCGTAACACACTACCGCACCGCACCAAGGTCATTGTGGGACGCACCCATAAGTAAGAGGGAGAAAGCGATATCTCTTTCTCCCTCTTACTTATGGGTGCGTCCCACAATGACCTTGGTGCGGTGCGGTAATGTGTTACGGCTCTAAAAGGGTAGGAAATTAAACGCGGAAAGGAATTAAAGGAACGGAATTTGGAAAAAGTGGTCAGGTCAGGTATAAAAGCCGTACACACTATCGCACCGCACCAAGGTCATTGTGCGACGCACCGATAAGTGAGAGCAAGAAAGAAATATACTAACCGGACCCCGGTTGCTGTCCGGTACGCCTGTTTGTTACAGCTTTTACTTTGTCCATTAAAAACGTATCCAGACGACAAAATCAAATTGCCAATATCATCCACACGTAATATACAATTTCATAAGCGCTTATTACATCCTACACGGTCGCCCAGTACTTTTTGTAAGGATGCCAACTGCTCCACTAGGTACTGCCAGGATTCAGCATCACCTCTATCTTGGGTACTACTCACCTAAGTGCTCATCAAGATGAGTCGGATGCCCAAAACATAATGTGCCTTTGTTGCACCAAACCTGAGTTCCACTAGGACATGCCAGGGTTCTGGGTCATTTTGTTGAACTGCACGCCGACGTTGCAATAGGGTATTTTCCTACTAGTCAAATCAGTTACTTTTTTATACTCGGTTTAGACTCTCGCGCGAGCCACGAGACGAGCCGCGAGCCGCGCCACGAGACGCGAGTGTGAACGGTAGGCTCGTGACTCGTCTCGCGGCTCGGCTCGCGCTCGCCTGGCTCGCGTGGAGGAGCGGTTTTTTGGGCACAAGTCAAAGGGGCTCGCGCGGGACGCGCGCTTGCGTTCACACTCGCGTTCGACTTGTCATTCGATTATAAACCTTATGCCGTGCCGTTAGTGTTTAAAATATATTAGCTCGACGAGCTTACGCGCCATGAGACGAGCCTCGAGCCGAGCCACGAGGCGAGAGTGTAATCATTAGCTCGACGGGCTCATGCGCTCAAGGCCACTCGAGGCGAGCCACGAGACGCGCCGCGAGACGAGAGTCTAAACCGGCTATTAGAACTGTCGAAACGATTTGCTAATATGGAATTTATATGAAACATTACATCGCGACGTCACGGTCAACCAAGGCCTGTTCACTTCCTAAGAAAGTTATGTCCCCAAATAATTGCGCATGTATGCGCCTGAAGCTTCTATGTGTGCTTTGGCCTCCTAGAAAAAGTTGCCAGTAATCAAAATAAAAACATTTTTCTACAGCAACATTGAGCAATGTTGCTGCCAACTGAGATTTAAATTTTCACGAATTTTTTACATTATTAATCATAAAATGGGACTTCAAACACTTAAAGCTGAACTACACGCGATTAAGTTTTATAATGAATATTTGCTTCCAACTGTCTTTATCAATGTTCATAAAATATATGGAGGGTAGGTACGTCTACCCACCATAATAATAAAATATATTTGTCAATGACTCTGTCCAACTGCTGTGGTTAAAGTTCATATGAAAATTTTATTTATTAAATCTTTAAATAATAAGTACAACGTAGCGGTACTACCACTTAAGACTCTGTAAGTCTGTACCTACATGGATTACAGCAATGCACGTAGAAAATGTGCTAAATGCGGAGCAACGGCTGTTGAAGATACATATTTGAGTGAAATTCATAGCTTTAGTGGGTTCAGAAGGAACCGCGTCATAACGCATATGGAAAGCGTATTAATTAACCGTGAAGAAATGTATGAATACAAGTTGGAAATCTGTGTAAAATCCCGTGTGTAAAGTGTAGTGTATCTGTGTGTGTAAAGTGTAAGTAATAGGTAGGCATGCCTATAAAGTTTTCAGTATATTATACTGAAAACTTTGTGAATGCGCTTTATTAACGTCTATTTTTTTATTAAGTTGTCAGGGTTTAATTTTCAGTGTATATTTCTATATGTAAAACATTTTTTTAATAAATAAAATAATACAATGTTATAAACATAAATATGCCTTTTATTTAAATCAATTGATAATACCACAAACAAGGGGTAATATTTGCATCTTTTATATATTTCGTGATATGAAGATAACAAATATGTTTATCAACAGAATTACTACCTATACCTACCAATACCCGCCAGGCTAAACCGGTTGTCAACTTTAGTTCCATTGGTACACAACGACGGCGCCACTAGTATAAACGTATAAACGGTTGGGGACATTTTTTTGTATGGAGTTACCGTTCTTCTCCTAGTGAGTATTATATTCTTTGCGGTCAACTCACCTATTTTTTATATTTCTATCCGATTTATTAAATAGAACTTGTGTTTAAAAATAACTCCTATCTGTGTTTTTCTAATAATTATCTGGTGCTTTATTTCATGCATGGTGTAAAATAATTTATTTTAAATACAGTATAATACTCTATTGGCGTGCAGTCGGCGTGTAGTTCCCATACCTACAAATTGCAGTCGTGTGTCGGCCCTAAGTCACTGAAGTTTGTATTAATATGCTTTTCTTTATTTATAATTTTAGCAGTTCCAAGCAATAGTCACACTAAAGGCGCCATTCATTAATTACGTAAGACAATTTTTGCCAGTTTTTGACCCTCTCCCTCCCCTATATAAGAAATAATAAGAATAGGCTGACCCCCTCCTTCTCCCACCCCCCTATATTACCATATATTACGTAGGAATCTAAAGATTGAATACCTACACGTTTAGTTTGTTTTAGTGTTTATTTTTCAAAAAAAAAATTTTTACGAATGTGATATTTGTACCTACCTGTACAAAGGTACTTGAGCTCGTTTAATTAAGCTAACTCTGCACCGTGTTTCATAGCATATATAGAGTGTGGAAGTATTATTATTATGGATTTTAAACGTCATAATTACATAGAAATTAAATAAAAACGCATCTTTGTGATCTTACGTAAGAACTATGAAAACCCCCTCCCTCCCCCTTTTGTAAGACAAAATAAGATATGTTCGATCCCCTCCACCCCAAAACCGTCTTACGTAATAAATTAATGGCGCCAAAACTGTTTCTCGAACTGAAAATACCCGATTTAAGTTTGCTAACACAACATGACTGATAAGTTCATCAGCGTCACAAAACATACGAGTAAATTGACCTCCGCACTACTCCGCAGTGAATATACAGCAAGATTGATTGTTCTAGTAGGTATTCACAGAAACTTAATTGCTAAATTGGGAATCAAACCAAGCGAAGCGAGGTGGGTCTGAATCCAAAATTTTAACCCACTTTTGTATTCATCGTTGTTAATGGCGTAAGCGCCATCGACATTATTGAAATTTAAAACACCACATAGGCCACGTCGTTGTCTGAGTAACAAGCCTTCTTGAGCTAACTGTGGGGCTTAGTCAATTTGTATAAGAATGTCCAATATTTATTTATTTATTTACTACTAACGCCATCTGTTAGATAAATAAATAATTAACATTAGCACGAATGTTAATTCATCATTTTGCCAACAGACGGCGCTAGTAGTAATACAATACAAAGTGTTATTACTTTATTTTATTTTTTTAGGTTTATAAAATGATATTTTTATGTTTGATAACACATCTAGACATGAATTTAAATTACTATGTTAAATTTCAAACCTAACAGTGCAGTAGTTTTTCCGTAATGTGTACCACAAGAATGCATAGTTCGTCGAATAGTGATAGGGTGATAAATCATGATCAATGATATATGTAACTCCGTATAAAATAAATAAAGTCTAAGAAAAAAACGTGCCTCGGTGTAAATCGTTACAGGAGGTCTTTGGAGGTTTATGATAAATACGGAAAGGCACTTTTATTTTGTTAACACATATTTATTATTTAAAATACAACATTGGATACACGTCTTGTTTTGACGGCTAGTGGAAGTAGAGTAATTTGACATTCTCAAGTTTGACTTTAAACATCATTCAAACTTGAGTTTCTATATCCAAATTAAATGTGTCAAGCCAGTGTCGATTGTATATATACATACTCTTTATACCAACACACCCCCTCAATCGACTCTGCTTGAAGCATTAATTTACAGCGTTATTCTTTAGTCAAGACAATATTCCAACAAATAATTTCAAATACAAAAACCAGAAAAAACATAACACATCCTTTATATTTCCCTCATATTACATCATCCTGTATAATCCCCATTCAACAAATACATTAAAGTAAATTCTCATTCAACAAGATAAGTACTCAAGTATTCCTCCACTCGATACGTCACCACTAATTATCTATAATACACGTTTTATTCTCCCACTCGACTCATCAACATTAATCATATATTAAAAGCTCTATTCTTCCACTCGACTCTTCAACACTAATCATATAATAAAAGCTCTATTCTTCCACTCGACTCTTCAACACTAATTATCTATAATATACGTTTTATTCTCCCACTCGACTCATCAACATTAATCATATATTAAAAGCTCTATTCTTCCACTCGACTCTAATCGTATATATAATAAATGCTTTATTCACTGACTCAATAGGGAATATTAGGCAAAGCTCTGCGTAGGTGGCACCTTTGTGGCACATACAGTAAACAAACTACATTGACACATGGCGTACCGCGAAACAAGAAAATCGAAATTCCGTTATCTAATATCTCTATCACTCTTGCAAATTCGAGCGATAAAGAGGCAGATAACTAAGTTTAGATTTTCGCTTTTACCGGTAGGCCCTTGTTAACAAACCGCCTTGATGCATCAATGTCATATTTTATTGTCTGTGAAAACTTGTCAAAAAACAGTTTAAGGCACAGTATGTATAAGTTAGTCTATGAATTTACTGAGTCGGTAGTGCTGCACTCTGGCGGCAGAACATTGCAGTAATATCCCCTATTCTTCAACATCACTAAATATAATAAATCTTTTATTCACCGACTCAACTCTTCAACATCACTAATAAAATAAATCTTTTAACAATTCTAATATAAATTATAAAATATTAAAATACAGACTTAGAAACAAAACCTCAAGGATATTTTTCAGAAACCATGTAAAATGTACCTATTAAAGTGAATATAACTCTTCTTCGGTGATGGTGATGGATGAGGTTAAATAATGATTCAGTTACACTTACTACACTTACACCCCCTTAAATGAATCATTATTAAGCACCTCCTCAATTTTGAATACACTTTTTTTCTAGGATCCGCGATCCTTAAGTTTTCTTTCAATAAGTACATATTTCTGTATTATAATATAAAAGTTTACACACCCTATAAAAACTTACATACTACGACATACTATAAAAGAAAACCCCGACATTTATTCGAAAAAATTATTAACGTTCACTTTTGCCCGCACTTATACTACATTGTCTACACTCAATACCTCATATTGTCACTAAAACACTAATCTTCGTTGACATTTTTCAAAATCATTTCTTTCAACTTCATTTGTTTCACCTTCATTTGTTTCACCTTCATTTGTTTCATCTTCATTTGTTTCGTCTTCACTTGTTTCACTACTCAATCTTCTCAAATGAATATCGCCTTCTCGAACACTCTCCATATTTCTACTTCTCACTCTTTTTCTTAACATTTCACCTTCTCGAACTTCATTATTGTTGACTCTACCACCTTGATTTTCTTCCTATCTATTAACTTCTTTATTTTGTGTTGTGCCAGGTCGAGTAGGGTGAAGTAGATTTCAATTTATTTAAGCTGTTCATGTTGTCCATCTTTTAAAATTACGTACGGTTTACTTCAACTGAAATGTCAATCTGGTTGCTAGCCTTATTTTGTAAACAACTCCGTTGCTAGGCTTATCTTCTGAAATATTTTTGTACGAAAGCTGAATCGTTTTCCTGAAAACACTACTTTTTGGTTTATTTTTAGGGACCCATAACCTGTAAATCGTTACAGGAGGTCTTTGGAGGTTTATGATAAATACGGGAAGGCACTTTTATTTTGTTAACACATATTTATTATTTAAAATACAACATTGGATACACGTCTTGTTTTGACGGCTAGTGGAAGTAGAGTAATTTGACATTCTCAAGTTTGACTTTAAACATCATTCAAACTTGAGTTTCTATATCCAAATTAAATGTGTCAAGCCAGTGTCGATTGTATATATACATACTCTTTATACCAACACTCGGAAATCGAGAAAAAGTCATTCTCGAATAGATGGCGTCATACCTTTTGGCGGCGTGGCTCTCTCCGCGATTTCGTCGCTTTGCTACAGGTAGCTAAAAGTACATCCGTTCGGCCCCAATTTTGGGGTTTGCCATAAGCCGCGCGTGGCGCTGTCGCCACCTAGCGGCCATATCTGTGCTGATCGTAACAGACGCGTTTTGTTAAGCCCCCTCCAGACTATGCGCGTGATTCGCGGGCGAAGCCACGAACGCGAGTGTGGAGTCGATTTCGCTGTCTGCGAAAATCGACTCCACACTCGCGTTCGCGGCTTATCGCCTCGATTCGCGCACGAGTGTGGAGGAGGCTTTAGAGAGTGAGTCTTCTGTTAGTCCGGTAGCAATAACTTTTGAAGTTATAAGATTATTAATGTTGCTTATTTTTTACATATAGTTTCCAGACCACATACCAAACATAATAATAATAATTTGTGTCATCCTAGGTATTTGCTTAGGTAGAAATTTAGGTATTTCTTTTTTTAAACAGCATTTGGTAAAAAAAATATTCGAGATGAAATTCTTTGTTTCCCTGTAAAAGCAAAGTGGCTTCCGACGTACACACGCATTTTGTGTCATTATTATCCACGGGTATAATGACATTTAATAAATACCTAATAGTGACCCTAAAATGCCTAAAATAAAATTATAGTCGGTAAGTGAAGTGTTGTACTTCACAGGATATTATAATATGTTATTCCATCAAATGTGTGTCAAATTCATCCACCGCTTTTATTTTTAATATTTTTTTTTCTTATAAACATCATATATCTGCCACAAAAAAAAAATCATGTTATTAAGTTTACGTCTACATTATTATAATGCCACATCAAGACAACATTCATAAGTTGGGTCATTTTCAACAACGGTTTTTTACTATTTGGCTAAATATAAAACTTTGCATGAACGGCGTACGCGGGGAGGGCTACCTACGCGGGTAAGGTGCTTGTTAGATGAACATTATGGCCCCTTTACACGATGGGCCAACGCCGGCCACTCCAAGGGACGCAACCATGCGGTAGAATGAGATAGCAATATCACTTGCTCCCTCTAACGCATAAATGCGTCCCTTGGAGTGGCCGGCGTTGGCCCATCGTGGAGAGGAACCATTACAGTGTATTTATTTCATTCGGAGGCATAATTACATTAAATCTTTTCATAGTGTGGGAGTAAGTATCAAGGCCTATTGACTTCCTTGAAACGATGTGACCCTTCAAAATTGTGCATGTGTTGTCCGTTCCCAGACGAGATTGCCAGTAATTAACATCAAAATATTTTACTACAGCAACATTGCTAGAACTGGCTTTGTCTATAGCACGGACGTAGAGAGTAAACTGGATAGTGTACACTGGCCAAAAAGTGTGTCCACATGAGATGTCAAACCTGAGCCCTCCATCTCTTTCTAATTAGGGTGACCATAAGTCATATGAATGTGGGATATTAGCATAAGATGGAATGTATAGTTTGGCCAGGATCTTTTCTCATTCGTGCATAATCAGAGAGAAACATACTGTATTTTCCCTATGCTAGTATAATTGCCCCAGAAAAGAGATGGATAAAGTTTTTTTCTCTTCTGTAAAACGCTTCACACAACCTTACTTAATTTAGTAGTTATAAAGTTATAAAAGCTGTTACAGATGGGATGGGCGTATTGGATCGCGATCAATGCGATCATGGTTGATTGTGAGGAAGGTGGTCCGCCGTACGTCCATCGTACGTATTGGGTGAAAACCAGCGTAGTGTCTTACAGACACTGCTTATGCTGAGCGGCATCCTATTTGGTGTATGTTTACTGTATTCTTAACTTTATGTTGTACTTACCGTAATCTAGGTATGTTTTTGTACGCCAAATAAATATTTTCTATTTCTATTTATTTCTATCAAAGACAGCTATAAGAGAGAGCGAGACAGATATTCAGGGTCGGGTAAAACGTTGTAGTTGTACTTGGTAATTCGCAAATCGTATCGATTAAAAACGCTGCCTTCGGTCGTGTTTTAATTTATCACCACTCGTTGCGAATTTAATTCCTACTTTCAACACTTGCAACGCAAATAAATTTATATTATTACTATGCCCACTGGTTATCGATACTAGTCATTTTGTCAAGCCCTAGCGTAGCGTAACAATTTATGTTTTTACACGAAATTATCTTGATTATTGACTAAAATGATAAAATATTAGCACACGACGAAATAAAAACTTACATTTAACTGTGTAAACCGGCATTCTACACTATTTATGCTCTTCATAATTCATAATTTAACAAAATACCTATCACTATCAATATCATACTCATGGTGTGTTCATATACGTGATGACTTCCCTTTTGCGTACTTTAGCTATTCTTTAAGCGTCATCGTAGATCTGTAATTGAAACAAAATTTTCAAATTTGCCGCTTTTGTATACTGACGGAAATGTCGGCTCAACCTATATAGAATCGATTACATATATAGAGTCTGGCTACTGAAATATTACCCAAAGTTTTGGCGGGAAATTAAAAAAATCTTGGGCTGGTCACACTGTGTGTAGTAGGAATTATAGTTTTGATACTAGAAAATATTTTTTATTTTCTGTGCACACGTAAGGTACCTAAGGAAATAAGTTAAATATACGTTGACTACACTCAAAGTCAGCTCACATTAATTTCTACCACTATGTAAAGTATAGTCAACGACAAACACATATGATTACGTTCCAATGTTTTGATTTTATTGATATTTTCTAGAACTTCTAGTTTATCCGTTTCTTTTACACACTTGTCCTGTTTATGAGATTCAGGTATTAGTAATTCACATACTTAATCAAAGTTATAGGGAAATGTTAGAAGTTTAGAACTAGTACTTAAAGTATCAAAATATTAATAGAGCACCAACCTACGAAATTGTTTCCGACTTGTAAACATTGCAGTTTTTCGTTATAAAACGCTTCACGTCGACTTTGCACATTGTCGTAATTATTTACGAGCTTAAATAATAGGTTGCGGACGTCACTCGGTATAGTCATTATTAACATTATTTAAGTATTATTTAAAATAAACGCCTTATAAACCGCGAACAATTTGAATGAATGACATAAATTGACAACAGACTTTTAACTTTTTTTAAAAGCATAGACAATTGGTGATGCAACAAGGAAATATCTGTCAACAAAATTTGGCTAGCCAGACTCTATAAATAGTTAGAATTAACGTTTCAGTAATTAAATATTATGTATAAATATGAGTCTGTAATGTCCAAGGACTTCGGGTTTAATTTTTGGCAATTATGTAGCTCTCATTACGTGAATCGAATAATTAAACATGCCGAAATAAGTATATCTTTATTTATTTATTAGTATACTATTTAGGTAAAGTTATTTTTACATTAAGTATGAAATAACAATTTTGTAAGACCGATCCAAATCGTACCGACATCATGGTCACCCTAATCGTCATCAAGTTGGGGATACCAATTAATATTCAAAGTTACTACAATTTCTACCATATTCAATTTACTGTTTTTTTTGTTGCGCACATACTTGGCTTAATCAGTTAATAATATTAACATCATAATAATTAGCAAATTACTTAAAAGATATCAGAACTGTAATTGGAATATAGCACTAAAATAGTATAAGAAGGTAATGAATTTCAGTAGTATATTGATATAATTTTTACCACAATGGTATCTTTTTAACATTGGCAACATGTGCGAGTGAGACACAGGGCTCGGGTTTTCTATCTCATGTGGACCGTATTCTCTAGTCTGGTACGAACAACATTCTGTCTCGGTGATAAGGTTCAAATTAGTATGGCAAAAAAAGTGACAACTCGCTCCAGTTTAAACAATATAACTTCATGGTCTATAGATGCGATTTCTAGGAACAAATCAAATTATTTTGATTTGTATTTTATGAAGTAGTCATATGTAAATTATTATTTATTTTTTGATATATGTATATTATTATCTATTATATTTCAGTTTTTCTTTGTCTATGTTCATAAAATGTACGAAGGGTAGACGTGCCTCTACCCTCCTTGATAAAATAAAAAAAAATCTTTGTCAATTGGCCTCTTTGATAGGCCTTGATTTGGGTCTGGCCGGTAAGAACATAGACAAGATAAAAGTCTGTAATGTCAATGCTGTCATTTAAGTCATTTAATGCAAAAATATAAATTTTCATATAAAACGATTTATTCACTTGAAATATATTTATTTACCTATTAATTTTGAAAATAAAATCTATTCATATGTACGAGCAACATATCTAAATGCGTCTTCGCACAGACTTAGTTAAATTTAAACCGTTGTCTCTCTTCCTTCCTTGCTGTATGTATCCGGCAATGGCGACTTTATCAACAATTCTTATCCGGATTATGGAAAGCCCTAATGTGTGTGTGGAAACCGTTGTAGTAAATCAGAAACAGCGATAATTTCAAGGTAAGATATATATTAATCTTTAAATAAAAATGAGCGTGCTAATTACCAAATTCAAATATAATAATTTAATCTTACTATCCCCGTAAGTCCCGCGGACGCGTCCGAAATTATAATCAAAATTCAACATAGATGTAAAACCCCACAGTGTTTAAGCTGGTAACCCTAGGAATTAGCGACGTTAGTAATTAGGAAGATAGATTATATTGTTTAATTTTTTGACTATTTTGTTTTAGAAAGTGAATCAGCAGATGGCTTGAGCGTGAGATAATAATATAATCCTGGGCCGTCATATGATTTCTTGGAAAAAGCTCAGAAGGGCACGTATCTGCCGCATATCCAAACTAGTTTCCCGGTGACCAAGAACGCTGCGCGGAGCTGTGAAGCAGAAAATGTCCGATAACCGGATAGATGTAATAACAACTTGTAACCATTTGCCATATCAGTGTATGTATTCATATGTATTATGAAAATATTTATATCTTAATAATACGTAACTTTTTGTTACCTTTTATATTTCACGAATTTCTGAATATAGTACCTAATCATTATCTTTTAACGTATTTTTTTACTTATTTGTGAAATGCTAATTTAAGAGCCCAACAACGTGCACACTAGCGCCACTGCTAAATAATCGTGATTATTTAAATTTAACGACATGTATTTAAAAAAGGGGCCGCTACGGACTGTATTGTGTATTTAGGTACCTTTTGAATACATCAAACTAGATTTTATGTTGCTGGATTCGTCGATCTATGAGCTCAAAACAAAAACGGCCGTTTTAACTTTGGACGGGTAGATTGACGAATCCAATAACATAAAAACTAGTTTATTGTATTCAGCAGTGGCGCTAGTGTGCACGTTGATGGGCTCTTAAAAACCTGACCCCAACAAAAAATAAAAAAATACAAAAAGAAATTCCCTCTCTGGGATTCGAACCCAGGACCATTAGCTTCCTGAACTGGATTACTGCCAATACCCGCTAGGCTAAACGGGTTGTCAATTCTAATTACAATGGTATCCCACCAGAGCGCTAGTAGTATAAACGAACTTTTGAAAGGGACATTTTTTTGTATGGAGTTATCGTTCTTCTCCTAGTGAGTATTATATTCTTTGGTAAGTATGTTGTAAGTATATTAAAAAATAAAATGTAGGCTCCTCATACTGACCAACATTCGTGACGTTCGCAATCAAAATGTAGCACTTTATCCTTGCCATAAGGACTCTCTGACAGGCTATTTGTATAAAGATACTTACAATAAAATTTCGTCTTTATGGTAAACGACAAAGTGGTCCCTACCTTTTGAATGAGAATGTCACATCAGCGACTTTTAAAAATAACTTATATTCGATATTTAGTACACTTTTTAAGATTATTTTAAGTGTTAGGTTACGTTATTTTTAACGTTAATATTTATCAATTTTACCAATTATTTATTTTCAATAGTCGTATTTAGTTAATGATTTATGGTTTACACTAGTAACATTTATGGTTTATTTCTGGCAACATCGCTATAACGTGATTGGTTGATGTCTTGGCGGGCGAATAATATCGTTCAACGATTGGTTGACGTCATCGATATCACGCGATGTCGTCCACCAATCGCGAGGCTCTATTTTCCCGCCATATTGGCAACGGTTCTTGGCCGGGAGTTGATCAAACCGTGCATTCTGTTTGGAGCGTTCGTGGAAATAGGTAGCTTATTCGGAGTGACGTGCTCACTGTTGGAAAGTGTCTTCGTAAACTTAAAGAATCTTGTTTTATAGGTAACTGCATAAACGCACGTGGAACAAGTTTAAATGTTTGAATAAATATACAGCTTTTGTTCGCGTGCGTGATGCCGTCACATTCGTTTCGACCTTGCTGCTAATCAGACTAAATTTGTATCAGTGCCTAATCCTCGACAATATACTCTTCATATGGACTCATCATAGTTTCCTTTACGCCAGATTTAACAGGTCATGGGCCTGCGCGTTTTCAATAAAAATCAAAACGTATTTCGAGCGTAAAAAGTGAAAATAGTTAATACGGTTGCCGGCAGTAATGGCGTCCAGTACAAGTTCCTCATCTCCACTCGTGATGGAAAAACTAAAAGGAATGGAAAACTATTCATCGTGGAAATTTATGATGAAGATGGTGCTAGTTCATGAAGATCTTTGGGATTTTGTGGAAAAAGAGGTTGACGATAAAAAACAGGAAGATGTGAAAAAGGGCCAGAAAGCGCTCGCACGCATTGCATTGTCCGTGCAATCGACGGCCTTTGTACACATAAGGAACGTGACCTCGGCACACAAAGCATGGACGAGTCTTCAGAAAGCATATGAAGATAAGGGATTAAGTCGGAGACTAGGCCTGTTGCGAACTTTGTTTAGCACAAAGTTAACGGATTGTCAGAGTATGGAGAAATACATAAACAAAATCACGGATGTCGCACAACAACTGCAGGATATTGGTGCTGGGTTGGAGGATGACTTTGTTGCGGTCATCATGCTGAGCGGACTTCCTGAGGACTACGACCCGCTAATCATGGCTATTGAGAACTCGTCAACTGCCAAATTATCTAGCGAAGTTGTATCGGCGAAGCTGCTACAGGAAAGGATGCGACGTGAGGACAGCAAGCGCGACGGAAACGGAGTTACGGCTCTGGCGGCCGCGAGAAAGCTGCCCAGGTGTTATGTATGTAAGAGGACCGGACATTTCAAGAAAGATTGTCCGATGTTGAACAAAAAGAAAAGTAGCAAGGGAACGTCGTCGGCAAAGGCTCTACTCACGGCGCTGTCGGTGAACGTGGAAAGTGATCTTTGGTACGTGGACAGTGGATCGGCGAGTCATCTTTGTCGAGATGTGAACATGATGAGTGACATGAAGTCAGAGAAATCGTTGCAAGTGACTGTAGCTAACGGAGATAAACTATTTACGGCCGGGCGAGGTAATGTTCAAGTGGAACAACGTAATGGCACTGTAAAGACTATAAGTGATGTGTATTATGTACCTAATTTAGTAGCTAACTTATTGTCGGTAAGCGCCATGGCAAAGAAAGGCTTTAAGATAGTATTCGAATCCGATAGTTGCGAAATATTAGATAATGGGGTTATTGCAGCGACAGCTACTTTGAAAAATGATGTTTATGTCCTTGACACTGTGGGGGCGTGTTCTAATGTTCCTTTACAGAACAAACAGATGGCCAATGCAGCAGTGGATGAGAAGCGTGCGGTTACTAGCGACGAAACTGTATCTGTGGCTTCAGAGAAGGTTTGGCATCGTCGTCTATCGCATCTCAACAGAAGAAGCATGGAACTTTTAAAAAAAGGTATGGCTTCTGGTATATCATATGATAGTAGAGATTTTGAAACGTGTGTAGCGTGTGTACAAGGTAAGGCAAGTAGGGTCCCCTTTCCTAAGAAATCTCACAACAGGGCTAAAGAGGTCCTGGGTTTAGTACATACAGACGTCTGTGGGCCGCTACCATCTCCCTCATTCAGCGGTGCAAGGTATTTCTTGCTTTTCATAGATGACTATTCTAGAAAGACGTTTGTGTACTTTTTAACTAAAAAAGGTGAAGTATTTGATAGGTTCAAAGAATTTAAGGCTTTAGTGGAGAACCAGACAGGTAAAAAGATAAAATCGCTACGTAGCGACAACGGAGGAGAATACACCAGTTCTGCTTTTCAGGCGTATCTCAAGAGCAATGGCATCGTGCATCAAACCACTGTTCCTGGCTCCGCTGCTCAGAACGGGGTCGCAGAACGCGCGAACAGGACTGTGATGCAGGCTGCAAGATGCATGCTGCAAGATGCAGGCCTAAGCAACGAATTCTGGGCGGAGGCTGTTAACACGGCCGTCTACGTCAAAAACCGCTGTCCTACGAAAGCTGTACTGGGGAGCACTCCTGAAGAAAAGTGGAGTGGCAAAAAGGTATCTCTAAGTCATTTACGTATCTTTGGTTCTGTGGCTTATGCGATGACTTTGAAGCGTTCGAAATTAGATCCAAATGCAAAAAGTACATTTTTGTTGGGTATTGTGAGCATACAAAGGGTTATAGACTCTTGGACCCGGAACAACCAACAAAATGCATCAAAGCCAGAGATGTAACCTTCTTAGAAAATACGTTCATTAAAAAAGTATCAAGTGATGACATTGACAATGTCATTGAGTCAATTGAAATATTTCCACAAATTGAAAATAATGGAAATAAAAATGTTGTAATCGAATTGTCGAACCCAACTTCTGTACAACCAGCGATATCGGTAGTGAGCGGTACGTCTGATGATGCCAATTTAACACAAAATTCTCAGAGTACGAGCGATCGAACGAGTACGATCACAATAAATTATTCGTCTAGCTCTAGTGAATGTGATGATCCGGCCGATGCAACTTATATTCCAGAGGAGGAGAGTACGCGGATACTTCGGAATATGACAGTTCATCGGGTTCACCACATTTTGGATTCCTGGCGGGCACGTACGATCCAGATGCTCCACGGACTGTACGAGAAGCACTGAGTGGTCCAGATGCTGACAATTGGAGGGAAGCAATGTCTTGTGAGTACAACTCATTTATTAAGAACAAGTGTTGGACACTGACAGATCGACGAGAGTCACAAAAACCTGTCAAATGCAAGTGGGTGTTCAAAGTGAAACGTGGATTGAACGGTGAACTACTCAAATATAGGGCACGCCTGGTAGCTAAAGGCTTCACGCAGCAATATGGAATAGACTATGAGGAGACGTATTCACCGGTTGTCAGATATTCCACTATACGTACTTTGTTAGCCTTGGCGGTTGAGTACGGTATGAAGATTGAACATCTTGATGTAAAAACAGCATTTCTCAACGGTGACTTGAAGGAAACTGTGTTCATGGAACAACCGGAAGGCTTTATAGTTAAAGGTCAAGAAAGTAAGGTCTACAAATTAAATAAAGCTATTTACGGGTTGAAACAAGCCTCAAAGGCATGGTACGAGAAGATTGATCATGTTCTATGCAGTAAGTTGAAGTTCAATAAGTCATCATCTGAGCCTTGTGTTTATTTTCAGCGACTGAAGGGGTCGTTTATAATTATTGCTCTGTATGTTGATGATATAATATTGTTTTCGACAGGTGATGAACGTGATAAGCTAGATGTCAAAGTCAAATTAATGAAGGAATTTGATATGACAGATCTAGGGCCAGCTCATCAGGTGTTAGGTATGAGATTGTGTAGAGATGAAAACAAAATTACTCTCGATCAATCGAGTTATATCGCGATGGTGCTGAAGAAATATAAAATGGAAGAGTGTAAGTGTTCGCCTACTCCCATGGAAACTGGACTTAAGTTACCTAGGGGCAATCAAAGAGATGATACCTATGATTATAGAGGTCTTGTAGGTTCTCTTATGTATATTGCTATCTGTACCCGACCAGACATCGCATACGCAGTTAGCTACTTGAGTCAATTTAATGAATCATTTACAGAGACCCACTGGAAAGCAGCCAAAAGAGTCCTGCGCTACTTGAAAGGTACCTTGGATCTCCGTTTGACTTTTAAGAAAGGCAAGCAGCAGCTGGATATCACCGGATATGCGGATGCAGACTGGGGCAGTGACGACGTGGACCGCCGGTCGTACACGGGTTATGTTTTTAAAATAGGTGAGTCAGTAGTTACTTGGGAAAGTCGCAAGCAAAAAACAGTTAGCCTTAGCTCTACCGAAGCCGAATACTACTCTTTGTCTAATTCTTGTAAAGAGGGTTTGTTTATTAGTACATTTCTGAAAGAAATTATAAATAAAGAAGTTGTACCGACAATTTTCAATGACAATCAGTCAGCGCTAAAATTGTGTAGGAGCTCTTTACATCATGCTAGGACCAAACATATCGATATACGGCATCATTTTATTAGAGAACTTGTAAATAGTAATAAGATTACTATTGAGTATCTAAATACTAATGATATGTTGGCAGATATACTGACGAAAGCGTTGTGTAAAGTTAAACACAGTAAGTTTGTGAGACAGCTCACATTACTGTCATAGGTAAATACATTTAACTATGTATTCTATGTAATAATTGTGTTCTTAATGTAATTACCATCATGGTTATTTGTTGGTTTAGTCAAACATGATAGTGATTACATGAAATTAAAAGACTTGTTTATTTTATAAACATTTATTGAATAACAATTCATAACGTGAATAACTGAACTTTGTTAATAAGGTGTAGCGAAAGTTCAGTGCATATGTTTTTGTTAATTTAATGTTATAGTGAAGTGTAAGTCACTATTTAAGTTTTGTGTTTGTGTGTTTAAACAAGATTGCTTTGGTTTAAGGGCCAGTGTTGGAAAGTGTCTTCGTAAACTTAAAGAATCTTGTTTTATAGGTAACTGCATAAACGCACGTGGAACAAGTTTAAATGTTTGAATAAATATACAGCTTTTGTTCGCGTGCGTGATGCCGTCACATTCGTTTCGACCTTGCTGCTAATCAGACTAAATTTGTATCAGTGCCTAATCCTCGACAATATACTCTTCATATGGACTCATCATAGTTTCCTTTACGCCAGATTTAACACTCACGGCTGTGGGTAGCCTAGGTTGCCTAGGCTTGCTAGCTAGCTAAGTTAATTAATTGATGTGTAAACGAATGTTGAGTTTAAGTGTCTAGAGTAATAAAGTAAATGGATGTTGAGTTTAAGCGTCTAGAGTATTAAACAAGTGAATGTAATCAAGTAGTTTGAATAAACATTCCTAATCTAACCGTTTGGAGTTTTCCTTTGTTCCGGTGCCTAGTAGTTGGTTGTTCATATTTCAGAAGTGACAAGAACAGTTAAAACGTAAGTACACGCCCCAATAGTAAGCTATTTTTGTGCGAAGTGATTTCAAGTGAACGTTATTTATTTAAAAGTTAACGATAAAGTTTAAGTATTACCTAGTGATGTTAGTTTAAAATCTCAACCGTGGTTATTGCTATAATATACCGTTAACAGTTTAAATTTAACAAACGATTTCTTTGTTAATGCTATTTAGTGTTCATATCATTTTACGATAGAAAGTGGGTAGTATTTTCGTTCGATTACTTATTTTATCGATTGAAATTAAGCCTAGTGATACTATACCTTATTTATATAGCTGAAGTTACAGTAGTTAATACATCAATCGGGTTCGAATCCCGGACAACAATGGAACAGATTAAATTGTAATCCAGTGAACGTTAACGCCTTTCTATATTTAATAGCATTGTTGGTGCAAAGAACTTGTGTAACGTAATGATATTTCAAGTAAGTCGTGTTGTGATTTATTTATATGAACCGTTATTGCTTTGATCATTCGTTTCCTTGATTAATGGGATCTTTTACCTTAAACTTAGTAGTTTAGTAGTTATGTCTAGCTATAAGATTCTAAAATCCTCTGACGTGAGATTTCAGACTATGTTAGAGCCGCCAGACCGACGAAGGCTCGTGACTCCGAGACGAAGAGATGCACACTCGAACGCGAGCCGGAGCCGTAGTCGCCTGCAAAGCCGAAGCAACAGTCGACACCGGCCGGATCGGGACGTGGATCTGGGACGCGAGCGACTACGGATGCTGGAGGAAGAAGTACGGCGTGAGCGCAACCGCGTACGTGCTGCCGAAGACCTACGTGAATCATCGCGGCGCGCCAGCTCACCTCAAGCGGCCAGCCGTCATCGAAGCATCCCCGTGTCAGCGAGGGGCCAGGATGAGGAGCGTCGAGCTGAGCGCGGATCACGACAGCCTGACACCGAAGAACGGATTAACAGGTCACGTAGCCCTTCCTTTTCAAATAATTATTTACTCGATATATTTAAAAATCTGCGAGACGGTCTAGCATCGTTGCCCGTGAACCAAGGCGCACCCCAACCATTACAGAAAATCGATCATAAGAATATATTGCCAAATTTTGATCCTTCATCAAAAAATCAGAGGATGGATATATGGTTGAAGAAGGTGAACGAGTGCGCCTCGGTGTACGGGTGGGATGAAAGAACAACTACGCATTTTGCTATGCAGAAACTTCAAGGTTTGGCCAAAACGTGGTATGAGAGTCTGAATAGTATTTTGTTTACATGGGCCGAGTGGCAAGATAAGTTGTTGAGTGTTTTCCCATGTGAACAAAACTATGGCCAGACCTTGGAGGATATGATTAGGAGGAAGAGTAGGTACAATGAGTCCATAGAGGTGTACTATTATGAGAAGTTGAGTCTGGTGAATCGATGCGAGATAGTAGATGCCCGCGCAGCTGAGTGCATAATACATGGTATTACGGACAAGACGAAGTGCGGTCGATGATTGGAGATATGTTAGACGCCTGTGTGATTCGAGAATCGACTTCAGATTACACGAGTCCTATTCTACTTGTGCGTAAAAAGGATGGTTCCTCAAGGTTGTGCGTTGACTACCGTATGTTTAATTCAGTAACCATTAAAGAGCGGTACCCAATGCCCATTATTGAGTCAATCTTGTTTCATAATTCTTGATCTCGCTTCTGGCTATTACCAGGTGCCGATCTCTGAGCAGAGCAAACATCTGACGTCATTCGTTACGCCGGACGGCCAATACGAATTCAATCGTATGCCGTTCGGCCTAGCGAATGCTCCGGCAGTTTTTCAACGAATGATAAACACGATACTTGGTCCGGCGCGATTTAGTAAGGCGACCGCGTACATTGATGATGTACTCATTTTTGGAAAGGACTTTGCTCAGTGTCTAGAACGCCTTGAAGAGGTACTGCAAATGTTTGAACAGGCGAATCTGACATTGAATCTGTCGAAATACGAGTTTTTGTGTGAGGTTGATTATCTTGGCTACGAAATTAGCGCTAGTGGTATCCGGCCCGGTGAAAAGAAGATTTTGACCGTAGTCAATTTCCCTCGTCCCCAGAATGTTCATAATGGGAGACTGTTCCTAGGCCTAGCCAGTTACTTTCGCAAATTTATAGAGAATTTTGCTCAAATTTCGTCCCCTCTTAGCAAGCTATTGAAAAAGGACGCCGTCTGGCAGTGGGGTGACGAACAGGAACGAGCATTTGAGTCTAAAGTCGATTTTGGTTAATAGGCTGGTTCTTGCTATTTACGATCCTTCTGCAACGAACGCAACGTAATGAGAACTTTCACCCAGTGGCATTTTAGTCGGCAAACTTCTCCCGAGGAGAAAAACTTCCACTCTTACGAGTTGGAAATACTAGCGGTAGTGTGTTCCCTTCGTAAGTTTATAGTCTATTTATTTGGGAAGGAATTTAATATTATAACCGACTGCAGTGCATTGCGATCCACATTTTCAAAGCGTGATCTGATACCAATAATAGCACGCTGGTAGCTAACCCTTCAGGAATTTGATTGTACTGTCGAGTATAGGGCTGGAGTAAAAATGAGTCACGTTGACGCGTTATCTCGAAATCCGGTTGAGCCGTCAGAATGTCTCGAGGATCAGTTTCCGGTGGTAATGGGTATTCGTAGCGAAGATTGGCTTCACACGCTGCAGTTAGGCGATTCTGAGTGTAGCAGAATAATTGACATTCTGAAAAGTGATCTAGACGAAAAGGGATTAGAATATATCAAACAGAATTTTTTCCTTAAAGATAATCGCTTGTTTCGCTATTTGGACGGGGATAAGGACAAGATCAGGTGGGCGGTACCGAAGGGCGCAAGGTGGCAGGTGTGTAAACTCAATCACGACGAAATTGGACATTTTGGGATTGAGAAGACCTTAGAACGAATCAAAAGTAACTATTGGTTCCCCAAAATGTCCAGGTTCATCAATAAATACGTGGGTGCCTGTATTGAATATGCGTATACAAAGAACAATTTAGGCGCTCCCGAAGGGTTACTGCACCCTATTGCAAAGGTAGAGATCCCCTTTCACACCCTTCATGTGGATCACCTTGGACCCTTTGTAAAGTCGTTAAGGGGTTTTACTCATTTGTTGGTGGTTGTTGATAGTTTTACCAAGTTCTGTTTTCTCAGACCTGTCAGAAACACAAATGCCCAAAATGCGATTAAGGTTCTAGAAGACATTTTTAGCATATTTAGAAACCCTGACCGGCTCGTTAGTGACAGAGGTAGTTGTTTTACCTCGCACACGTTCAAACGGTTTTGCTTAGATAATGGGAGACTGTTCCTAGGCCTAGCCAGTTACTTTCGCAAATTTATAGAGAATTTTGCTCAAATTTCGTCCCCTCTTAGCAAGCTATTGAAAAAGGACGCCGTCTGGCAGTGGGGTGACGAACAGGAACGAGCATTTGAGTCTAAAGTCGATTTTGGTTAATAGGCTGGTTCTTGCTATTTACGATCCTTCTGCAACGAACGCAAGGTAATGAGAACTTTCACCCAGTGGCATTTTAGTCGGCAAACTTCTCCCGAGGAGAAAAACTTCCACTCTTACGAGTTGGAAACACTAGCGGTAGTGTGTTCCCTTCGTAAGTTTATAGTCTATTTATTTGGGAAGGAATTTAATATTATAACCGACTGCAGTGCATTGCGATCCACATTTTCAAAGCGTGATCTGATACCAATAATAGCACGCTGGTAGCTAACCCTTCAGGAATTTGATTGTACTGTCGAGTATAGGGCTGGAGTAAAAATGAGTCACGTTGACGCGTTATCTCGAAATCCGGTTGAGCCGTCAGAATGTCTCGAGGATCAGTTTCCGGTGGTAATGGGTATTCGTAGCGAAGATTGGCTTCACACGCTGCAGTTAGGCGATTCTGAGTGTAGCAGAATAATTGACATTCTGAAAAGTGATCTAGACGAAAAGGGATTAGAATATATCAAACAGAATTTTTTCCTTAAAGATAATCGCTTGTTTCGCTATTTGGACGGGGATAAGGACAAGATCAGGTGGGCGGTACCGAAGGGCGCAAGGTGGCAGGTGTGTAAACTCAATCACGACGAAATTGGACATTTTGGGATTGAGAAGACCTTAGAACGAATCAAAAGTAACTATTGGTTCCCCAAAATGTCCAGGTTCATCAATAAATACGTGGGTGCCTGTATTGAATATGCGTATACAAAGAACAATTTAGGCGCTCCCGAAGGGTTACTGCACCCTATTGCAAAGGTAGAGATCCCCTTTCACACCCTTCATGTGGATCACCTTGGACCCTTTGTAAAGTCGTTAAGGGGTTTTACTCATTTGTTGGTGGTTGTTGATAGTTTTACCAAGTTCTGTTTTCTCAGACCTATCAGAAACACAAATGCCCAAAATGCGATTAAGGTTCTAGAAGACATTTTTAGCATATTTAGAAACCCTGACCGGCTCGTTAGTGACAGAGGTAGTTGTTTTACCTCGCACACGTTCAAACGGTTTTGCTTAGATAAAGGAATAAAACATGTTTTAAATGCGGTCGCTAGCCCCAGGTCTAATGGCCAAGTTGAGCGGTATAACCGCACAGTTTTAGACTATCTCAAGGCACTAAGGGTTAAACGTGGCGAGAAAAGTTGGGATACGCATTTGGGACGCATTCAATGGGGTCTGAATAACACCCTTCAGAAAACTATCGGTAGAAAGCCGTCGGAAGTGATGTTCGGAACTCTTATGAATAGCGAAATTAACCCCATGCTCAATGACGTCGTTTTCGATAGCCGTGAAAATGATGATTTGTGTGAAATACGTGACAGTGTTAAGGCTAGGATAGATCAGGAGCAGGCTAAACAAAGAGAGTTATGATTTGGGAAGGACACCTTCACTAATATACAGGGTGAAATTTAATTCACTGGCCAAATTGAAACACCCGAAAGAACTCGAAAAAATATTAAACACGTGTTTTTTCTTTTAATACCGCTCAGTACATTTTTTTCGAAATAACTCATCATCAAGTTGTCCTAAAAACCTCGTACGTTATGGTGAACCGACAACTACCCACTACACCCGCTTCTCTCTTATCAGTTAAGGTCATTGACACCCCGTCCCTCCCGCTGTTTGCAATCGCGTCACCAATTATGAACCCTATTGCAGCGAAATAAGACGCCTACCTACATAAGTTGCTAATTTTTCCTTCATACTTTAACGGGCTTAGAACCGTCAAAATGCAAAGGCAACCCATTTTTAATCTAAAATGTTATTTCTGACTAATGATTATTAACAAAACGTCCGTGGCTTAAAAACAATGAGTAAAAACTAGGTCAGGAATCTTTGCATTCAGGCGTATTTAAAAAATTGAATCAACGTATGTACATTTGATTAAAAATCGATGCAATCAACGAAAGTCCCACGAGATGGTACTTACTTTTGGATTCAATCCTTTATGCGAAGGCGTGGAACTGATTCCATTTCGTATAATCTTTGTGCACCACGTAAACACTCACCACTTAATAAATAACACCGTACCATTTCGTAATATTCCCGGTTCGAAAACATTTTTTTAAACCTTAGTACGCGCGCGATTATTATTTTAAGGTTGGCGAGTGACGAGTGACTAATCATTTATGCTTACCGTTATGTTTACCGCTAGCGCGGAATGGTTTAGACTACCCTCGAAATTGATAAACCTGCCTACCATCGCCAACACTAACTGGGTGGACCCTATTGCAACGATTATAAGGTTTAGTGAAGGTCAGATAAGGGTTTTGCTGATGTTGTTGTTAAAACTTACTATTAGGTTTGTTTACATTTGTGGTAATAGGGTGACCACGACTCGTGGAAAATATTTAAAAATTGAAAAATGAAAATTAAAAAAAAATGTACTCTTTTTTTTTGCTAAATAGATTCCTTAAGTGTAACCTAGTGCCGGGAATGAATATGGCCAGTGATTTAAATTTCACCCTGTATATAGAGGGAGATACCGTTAAAATAACAAAAACTTGTTTCAATAATAACGGACAGAGCAAGAAATTAATGCCTTCTTTTATAGGGCCATACCGTGTGAGTAAGGTCTTAGGCAATGACCGCTATGTTGTTGCTCCAATACCTGGATTAGTCGATACAGAAAATAGGCGGTCAACGACCGTAGCTGCTGACCGCATGAAGCCGTGGATACACGTGACCGCTCTAGAAGTTAATGAAAAAGAGCCTAATGATGATCTTGAGAGCGATGATGGAAACAATTCGAGTTAGAACATGGTTATTATTATGGATATCATATTTGTTAGGATATTTTATCCAGATTGATTTGCTACAGAATGTTTTTTCGTTGTTTCAGATCAAGTACGCGAGAATCGATCGGTTCGCGGCTTGGTGCAATAAGTGTCGAATAAAGTCCTTCGACTGCCATTACGAGCATTAACCGATCGGCTCGGACGGGCGTCGATAGGCATCCTGAAAGGCATCGATCGTTCAGGAGGTTAGGGAACCCTGATTAATCGATCGTTCAGGGGATATAGGTATTCTGATTAATCGATCGTTCAGAATACTCGTTTGATGTAAATAATGTATTTCACGACATAATCGATCGGTCGTGACTTCATTTTGATGTCCCCATGGCCCAATCAATCGATCGTTTGGGTTCACTAGATTCGATATTCAATCGATTGTTCATAGAATTTGTTATTTAAATTAAAATCTTATACTTATTCCGATAATCCGTAAACGCACTGCCTCCCTCATGCTCCGAGTACGTGACAGTTCCAACAGTCTGCTTCAGCTCGTTCCTGGAGATACTGCTGGTACACTCTGGAGGCACTGGAATGACCTGCATATGGGATCCAGAGGCATAGTGTATAATTTAATGTAAATATGTATGTAGATTTTAATTTAATTTTAATGTAATTTTTGTTTATTGTAATTTTTGTTGACATGTTTTTAAGTTTATTTTTAATTTTAATTTTTATATGATAATATTTTAATCTTAATAATTTTTTATTTTAATATTTTGTATGGGTATATTTTTTTTGCCTGAAATAAATTTGATTAATTGATTACTTGGATTATGTATGTAGCTTATAGTTTATTTTGGTACATGATAGCTTCGTAAATTTTGCAGTTTATGATTAAATTTAATTTGGGTTAACTATAATGTTAACTAGACTAGTGTTAAAATTTACTAATAAAATAACTATTATTATTTTACATGTTGTATGTTAAATATTACTTGATAGATCAATGTCTGCATTTGCATTGTAATGTAAAAGTTATAAATGAATAATTAAAATGTTAAGCATAATTAAGGCTAATTTGTTGAATAAATTTGTTTTAAATAGTCAAGATAGCAGATTGTTAGGTTTCTTACGTTACCACCTGGTGTCGTGTGCGGGACGCACACGATGTCAGGACAGCCGATTGTTAGGTTACGTTATTTTTAACGTTAATATTTATCAATTTTACCAATTATTTATTTTCAATAGTCGTATTTAGTTAATGATTTATGGTTTACACTAGTAACATTTATGGTTTATTTCTGGCAACATCGCTATAACGTGATTGGTTGATGTCTTGGCGGGCGAATAATATCGTTCAACGATTGGTTGACGTCATCGATATCACGCGATGTCGTCCACCAATCGCGAGGCTCTATTTTCCCGCCATATTGGCAACGGTTCTTGGCCGGGAGTTGATCAAACCGTGCATTCTGTTTGGAGCGTTCGTGGAAATAGGTAGCTTATTCGGAGTGACGTGCTCACGGCTGTGGGTAGCCTAGGTTGCCTAGGCTTGCTAGCTAGCTAAGTTAATTAATTGATGTGTAAACGAATGTTGAGTTTAAGTGTCTAGAGTAATAAAGTAAATGGATGTTGAGTTTAAGCGTCTAGAGTATTAAACAAGTGAATGTAATCAAGTAGTTTGAATAAACATTCCTAATCTAACCGTTTGGAGTTTTCCTTTGTTCCGGTGCCTAGTAGTTGGTTGTTCATATAAGATGCAATATATTGCTAATTTTGTGATGTATAAAGCGTGGCAAGCAACGTCAATTACAATGATGATGGTGTACATTGAATAGGTACAAGACTTCATAAATAAAAAAAAGTTATTAAAAAAAATATATGTTCGTTTGAGGAGCAGAATAATTGTTTTAATTATTTTGGTGAAACGGCCTCCACCGGGTTGGTATAATCATGAGAAAAAATGTTGGCTTGCGATTATCGTTAGCCACGCCCCCCACAACATAGCATGAATTGAATGCAATGAAAATATTTGCACTTACATGTGCAACTATAATATGTACCTTGTTGATACACAATACAAAGACTGATTTTATTAATTTTAGTAATATATATTATTACGATTATACGATACCTTTTGGTTCAATTGGCGTAAAGGACAAAATGCTACTTTTCAGGAGACGCGAAAAACTGATTTTTTTTTAAATGTTTATAATATATTTTTGTTGTTTATCGAGCACTGTTTTTGATGTGTATTGGAAAAGTACTCAAAATGTTAGTCTCTTTAACCTGTTTTCGCCTCTTTACGCCCATGAAATTATTGATAATTTAGTGAATCTTGTTTATTAGGGGGTCGTAAGTTACATTTTAGTAATAAAGGACCCATAAAACTATTTATTTACTAGGCATTCTAGACCGTTACGCCCATGAACAAAGATAACTGCCGAAAAAACTTTTAGCGTAAATGCTTTGAAAGCAAAAGCTAACAATATTTATATATTTGAAATGTGCTAATTGAGCTCTTTCAAACGATATACAACACGTCATCATTACTTATTTTTATTTTTTTGGTTCGTGACTTTATGACCTCTAGAGGGCGCAGTGTTAATTTTTTGTGACGTCATATAGCCTATAACCAGCCGACGATTAAGACGATACGAATGACATATCGTTTATCAAATTATAATGAGTACTTTAGAAGTTATGAGCGAACAGATGAACATACATACATACCCACATACATACCAGTCAAAATCATAACCCTCCTTTTGCGTTGCCGTAGTCGGACGACAAAAGACATGTAAGTCATTTACAACAATATTTATATTTAGCGGTAACCTTTACGATAATATCTATGAATTTCTAATTCATACCTGGTCATTTACGCCCCTTGTGATAAGCTGTTGTTGCAGCAAGCTCATAGTGCAAAAATTGGGTCGTAAATAGGGCTTCCAAATACCGGACTTCTTTCAATACCGGTATTAATACCGAAACTGTCTTCATTAATACCGGGATCCCGGGATCCCGGTATTGACTATGAATCGCTTAATTTTTTTGAGTTTTATTAAAAAAAGGCTCACTGTAACACCAGATATGTATGTCCTTAGCTTAGGATATTAAACAATAATCGCCATCTGCAATAATAGGGAATATTACGCCAAACTCTGCATAGAGGGCGTCACTAACTCAATCACATGGCTTACCGTGAAACACGACAGTCGAAAGTTCGGTTTCTACCTCTCTATCACTCTTGGTTATTCGATCGATAGAGAAACAGATAACGAAATTTCGATTTTCGCGTTTCGCGGTAAGCCACCTATAAACAAACCGCCTTGAAGCATCATTGTCATAGTAAAACTTGTCAAAAAACTGGTTAAGGCGTAGTATGTAAAGTTACTCTATGGTTTACTAAACAAATTAGTGCTGCACTCTGGCGGCAGAACAGTGCAGTAATACTCCCTATTATAATTTTACCCTCCAGGTTGGCAATCATTTTATCCGCCTTGTTGACTTTACCACTTTCACTAGTCACATTTTTAGTTCAACCTAATAAACCAGCCGACTATATTCAAATTTGCCACCAAAAATTTGTTTGCTATAATACAATTCCTTGCTCATTTCTTTCCACTCTTTGATATAATTTTAAGAACTAACTATATTAATAAACACCAAATATTTATGTATGCATATGCACCGATCTTGTTTCAATTAAATGATCTTCTTTAATTATTATGACGACCGGTCTGGCCTAGTGGATAGTGACCCTGCCTGCGAAGCCGGCAGTCCTGGGTTCGAATCCCGGTAAGAGCATTTATTTGTGTGATAACACAGATATTTGTTTCAGAGTCATGGTTGTAATCTATGTACATAGGTATGTATTTATCTCTATAAGTATGTATATCGCCTAGCACCCATAGTACAAGCTTTGCTTAGTTTGGGGCTAGGTTGATCTGTGTAAGATGTCCCCTAATATTTATTATGCTTTTAAATGGGCAAGTAATATTCTTGATACAGCCGAATTTAATCATTTTAATGGAATTTAAACGGTATAATCGGTATATTTTCCTTGTTTTTGAAAATACCGGGATCCCGGTATTGCATTAAAAAATACCGGTATTGAAAAATGCGTTTTCACAGACGGGATCCCGGGATCCCGGTATTGGAAGCCCTAGTCGTAAAGGCAACTTTTTAAGAGATATCGAAATTTTCAAAATACAGAACGAAAGCGCTTGGAATTCTGAACAAAACTGTATTTAACGACTACCGTAGGCTCAAAGGGCGTAAGGGACAAAATTGCGAAAATGCAGTTATACTCAGTATTTTTTTCTCTATCGAATAATATATTTAAAATCTCGATAACTTGAAAAAAATATCCGTTAAGCCCTATGAAAAATCAATGCTTGAACACAATTTTCCAACGCATTTGGCCGGATCTGCGAATTCAGCTGCGTAACTCCCAACTTTGTGTGCGATACGCCCTTTTGCATCGGAATTTTTATTAAATGTGGTAATTTTTTGTACGTTACGCCTCTTTGCAGTAGCTTTTTGAGTGCTAAATGTACGTTACGCCCACAACTAATGGATATTTATACGAGTGTTAGATAATTCAATGTAAGAGATACGGCTCCATACTATGTATAATTTCGGGTTTATAATTGTTCCTTTTTTGTGTTTAAGTGGGATGACCTTGTCAATTTTTTCATTAAGAAGGTACTTGCATTTTGCCTGCTCATGTGCTCATTGCTTTATTTATAGGGTTACTAAATTTTGATAATTTAAACTGAACTAGTGGGTACTTTTTCGTCAGTTTTAGGAAAATGATTAAACATGACTTTAATTCAAATGATAATTATGGCTGATACTGTTAGTTTTGTTTGTGACTGGGTTATTGGTAATATTGATTATAATATGAATACTTTTTTGTTTAAACCCTAATTTACAGGATTAACCTTATGAAAGTTACTGTCTAGGTATAACGTTTGCTTTTAAATCCATAGAAGTACGTAAGCCTGGCCGTATGCCTTTTTCTACTCTAATGTAATGTCATAAATATGCGATCATATTCATTAAGTTTTACTGAATAGACATACGAAATTTCAAAACTACTATTGTACCTAATAATATTTTAGTATGTAAAAGTAAAATTTATAATCCAATTAACATTACAAACAGAAATAACGCGTAATACTTTCTATAGTAAAATTAATTTGTTACAAATTGTTGTAAGTATATCAATATACATAAATGGTGGGACAGCAGTGATTCTGTTGAAATAATATCATCATAATCATCATCATTTCGGCCTATATACGTCCCACTGCTCAGCACAGGCCTCCTCTCATGCGCGAGAGGCCCCTCGCCCATGAAATAATATAAACAAATGAAAAAAAAAAACCATTGTTTTTGTGGCTAAGAAAAAGACCTTTTCGACGTTTAAGTATCCAAAATAACAAAAATGGGGAAAACTTAACAGTGAATACATCTCTATAATTTTTCGGAAAAAAAATGTAAATTCTAGTACTTAGAAGTATAGTGTTCCCTAAATGCAAGTTGTCAATATTGCAACAAAATTGTTGAATTTACGCCAAATGGTACTAAAACAGTTTAATTTTTAGTACATTACGCCCTTTTTCTAATAAGATAAACAAACATGCTATTTTCGTAAATAAGCATTGTATTATAAGTTCAAGAAATCAGTTTAAAAGACCTCAAAAAGCTAGGAATAAGCCGCATACAGGCATCAGTTAATTCAAGCAAACAAAACTGTTTGTTGGCTCTCCTGAAAAATTGCGTTTTGTCAGTTAAGCCCTTTGAGCCTACGGTAGTGGATATTCGCCAAAACGTCCTTTACGCCAATTGAACCCAAAGGTAAATTATTATCCAAAAAGCTTGAACTATCAAAAGTGTTGGTAATTATTATTTAAGGTAAATGTATTCAAAACATCAGAATAAACAGGCATTAAATAACCTCAATACGTAAAATTAATAATACCTATTATAAAAAAATGCTAAGAACAAAAAAAATACATTAAAAAAAGAATGTGCATAATTTACGTTAAGTATGGAAAGACTGGTTTATGCTATTTATAAGGAAAAAAAATACATGTTTATATTAAAATTTATTAGTCCATATAATTAAGACATATTGAAGTTAGACTTGATTAGATATTAGATATAGAAATAAAAATATTAATAACATTAATATAAATTAAGTTCAAGAAGTAATATTCATTTGGCGCACAGGCGAAGTAAACATGCGCTGCGTACGCAACGTGTGGTTTTTAGAGAGAGGCCCTTACCCGCCGCCACGCCAAGGTCGCGCCGCGCCCGCCGCGCCCGCCCCGTTTAGAGCCACCCGCTAGCGTCGTATGAACGCAAACATTATTTTTGTATTATTTGTTTATGCAATGGATGAAACTGACACAAATTCATATTTCTTATTTATCCCGTCTTTTAAAATTAATAAGATGTGAACTCTAGTAACTTTAATATTCTTTTGTTATGGTAATAGCCTGTTAGAACAAAATTATCAAAAATCTTATGAAGCTATGCCTTAATAAGACACAAAAACATGTAATGTACATTTTGACACGATTAATTGCGATGTCAGCAATTTTTTTTTACTTTAATTATTTTTTGAGTCATTTTGAATAGTATGGCATAGTATCCGATTGCAATGGACGTAATTGACACAAACTATGTTTTCACATTAAAAAAACTATCCTAAATGCGATACAGTTACATGTTTTCTCTAGAATATTCTTTTCTTCAAAATAATTCAAAATAAAAATAATTACCACAAATTGTTAAATTACTTAAAAAGCAAATAATATCTGTGACACAAAACAAAATGTAAGATTAACATCTTAAAACACTATTCGTAAGCGAAAAAATAATTGACTTTAATATTACTTTAAGTTAGGGCTCAAAATATAGCCAGCGCTACAGGACGATGTACCTAGTACTATTATTTATTCTGTGCTTTTGGCCTATTCTCGGCTGGATGGCGTCGACGACACCGTTTCATATTTAACAATTTTAACACATATCAGTCAAAGAACATGGGTCAGTATGGAACAATAAAAATTAAAAATCATTTATCCGAATACATATTTTGATTAATTTATACATTTTCAATTTGATTTTAAGTTTTAATCGTGTGTCGATAGATGGCAGTAAATGTACCGTGACTACAAAATTTGCTATTGCAATAGCCCTCTATACTATCTATTCTCTTTGATCATGATTAATAAGCAAGGAAGGGATGTCTGTTGGAAAGGGAATATGTTTAGATTGTAAAGCTTCCATGAAAACAGTGCTTTTAGGGGCTTGATACATTCTAGCATTAGAGAGCCTACCGCGAACCACGTTCGACGTGTTGCCTCCCTGTCACACTTACGTACGAATTTGCAAGTGCGACAGAGAGGCAACACGTCGAACGTGGTTCGCCGTAGGCCCTTCGATTTATCTTTGCGCGTTGTCCTCGCCACTCAAGAGACACAAACCACACCCACACCTTGGAGACGATTTGGATTTGATTTGGACGCTTCCTTTCACGTCGTTTTCTTGCTGGTGTCCATGGGCGGCGGTAATCGCTTACCATCAGGCGATTCCTCTGTTCGTTTCCCTCTTATACTCTGACGAGCCATTTCCGTCAGTAGAAAAGAGCGGCAAATTTAAAAAAATGTAGGCGCGAAGAGTTATCATTCCATATAAAATTTGAATTTCGCGCCTTTCCTACTGACAAACATGTTTGACCGTCTATATCATGAAGTTATATTGTTTAAACTGGAGCGAGTTGTCAGTTTATTTGCCATACTAATTTGAACCTTAACACCGAGACAGAAAGTTGTTCGTACCAGACTAGAGAAAACGGTCCACATGAGATAGAAAAACCCGAGCCCTATGTCTCACTCGCACATGTTGCCAATGTTAAAAAGATACCATTGTGGTAGAAATTATATCAATATACTACTGCAATTCATTATATACCTTCTTATACTATTTTAGTGCTATATTCCAATTACAGTTCTGATATCTTTTAAGTAATTTGTTAATTATTATGATGTTAATATTATTAACTGATTAAGCCAAGCATGTGCGCAACAAAAAAAACAGTAAATTGAATATGGTAGAAATTGTAACTTGAAATTGTGGTAACTTTGAATAATAATTGGTATCCCCAACTTGATGACGATTAGGGTGACCATGATGTCGGTACGATTTGGATCGGTCTTACAAAATTGTTATTTCATACTTAATGTAAAAATAACTTTACCTAAATAGTATACTAAAAAAAACAACGGGTTGCACTCCGGGAGTGCCGACAGAAGTGAAAACTCAATAACTAGTCCAAAATATTTGCAGGACTATGTATAATTGACCCATCCTCCTTTCTATTGAAAAACTTTAGTTCCGAAATTGCTGGCCAGTGAACTTAAATTTGTAGCGTTAATTGTTTAAAATTCGAATAGAAATTGTAAAGTTACCTTGCAGACCTCACATCTAAATATATTTGGTCATGATATGTTGAGTTTTATTCACCAGTACTAGAGTTCACTTTTATTAGCGATTTCATCAAGATGTGACTTTATTTAATTATTGAATTATATTGGACTGATATAAAGTTAGAATGTAACTGTGAGATCCTCGTATTTGAGCCCGTACAAGATTAGAACATTGAGCTTTATTGCTTAATATAAAAGTCCAGTTTTAAATAATTGACCTGATTATGATACGTTATGACGTTACGTGACGTTATGATTTTTGGTGAATAACATTGTCCGTCACACATGACATAAGTCACGCAAGCGCCCTGCGCCGCCTACATGAAACAGCAGGCTCAGGCATACATTTTCGCCGTGCGGTAGAAAGAGAGGAGAGACGCCTTACGCGTTACGCGTTACGCTGTCCCGAGTTTATCATTTTTTCCCCACCTCAAAAAGTGCTCAGCGCCGCTAAAGAAGTTTTCACTTCAATAAATAAATAAAGATATACTTATTTCGGCATGTTTAATTATTCGGTTCACGTAATGAGAGCTACATAATTGCCAAAAATTAAACCCGAAGTCCTTGGACATTACAGACTCATATTTATACATAATATTTAATTACTGGAACGTTAATTCGAACTATTTATATATATGTAATCGATTCTATATAGGTTGGGCCGACATTTCCGTCAGTATACAAAAGCGGCAAATTTGAAAATGTTGTTCCAATTACAGATCTACGATGACGCTTACGCTTATGAGTTTTACGCTCATGAGTATGATATTGATAGTGATAGGTATGATGTTAAATTATGAATTATGAAGAGCATAAATAGTGGAGAATGCCGGTTTACACAGTTAAATGTAAGTTTTTATTTCGTCGTGTGTAATATTTTATAATTTTAGTCAATAATCAAGATAATTTCGTGTAAAAACATAAATTGTTACGCTACGCTAGGGCTTGACAAAATGACTAGTATCGATAACCAGTGGGCATAGTAATAATATAAATTTATTTGCGTTGCAAGTGTTGAAAGTAGGAATTAAATTCGCAACGAGTGGTGATAAATTAAAACACGACCGAAGGCAGCGTTTTTAATCGATACGATTTGCGAATTACCAAGTACAACTACAACGTTTTACCCGACCCTGGATATCTGTCTCGCTCTCTCTTATAGCTGTCTTTGATATAAATAAATAGAAATAGAAAATATTTATTTGGCGTACAAAAACATACCTCCATTACGGTAAGTACAACATAAAGTTAACAATACAGTAAACATACACCAAATAGGATGCCGCTCAGCATAAGCAGTGTCTGTAAGACACTACGCTGGTTTTCACCCAATACGTACGATGGACGTACGGCGGACCACCTTCCTCACAATCAACCATGATCGCATTGATCGCGATCCAATACGCCCATCCCATCTGTAACAGCTTTTATAACGACTAAAAGCTTTATAACGACTAAATTAAGTAAGGTTGTGTGAAGCGTTTTACAGAAGAGAAAAAAACTATATCCATCTCTTTTCTGGGGCAATTATACTAGCATAGGGAAAATACAGTATGATTCTCTCTAATTATGCACTAGGGCTTCCAATACCGGGATCCCGGGATCCCGAAATACCGGGATCCCGTCTGTGAAAACGCATTTTTCAATACCGGTATTTTTTAATGCAATACCGGGATCCCGGTATTTTCAAAAACAAGGAAAATATACCGATTATACCGTTTAAATTCCATTAAAATGATTAAATTCGGCTGTATCAAGAATATTACTTGCCCATTTAAAAGCATAATAAATATTAGGGGACATCTTACACAGATCAACCTAGCCCCAAACTAAGCAAAGCTTGTACTATGGGTGCTAGGCGATATACATACTTATAGAGATAAATACATACCTATGTACATAGATTACAACCATGACTCTGAAACAAATATCTGTGTTATCACACAAATAAATGCTCTTACCGGGATTCGAACCCAGGACTGCCGGCTTCGCAGGCAGGGTCACTATCCACTAGGCCAGACCGGTCGTCATAATAATTAAAGAAGATCATTTAATTGAAACAAGATCGGTGCATATGCATACATAAATATTTGGTGTTTATTAATATAGTTAGTTCTTAAAATTATATCAAAGAGTGGAAAGAAATGAGCAAGGAATTGTATTATAGCAAACAAATTTTTGGTGGCAAATTTGAATATAGTCGGCTGGTTTATTAGGTTGAACTAAAAATGTGACTAGTGAAAGTGGTAAAGTCAACAAGGCGGATAAAATGATTGCCAACCTGGAGGGTAAAATTATAATAGGGAGTATTACTGCACTGTTCTGCCGCCAGAGTGCAGCACTAATTTGTTTAGTAAACCATAGAGTAACTTTACATACTACGCCTTAACCAGTTTTTTGACAAGTTTTACTATGACAATGATGCTTCAAGGCGGTTTGTTTATAGGTGGCTTACCGCGAAACGCGAAAATCGAAATTTCGTTATCTGTTTCTCTATCGATCGAATAACCAAGAGTGATAGAGAGGTAGAAACCGAACTTTCGACTGTCGTGTTTCACGGTAAGCCATGTGATTGAGTTAGTGACGCCCTCTATGCAGAGTTTGGCGTAATATTCCCTATTATTGCAGATGGCGATTATTGTTTAATATCCTAAGCTAAGGACATACATATCTGGTGTTACAGTGAGCCTTTTTTTAATAAAACTCAAAAAAATTAAGCGATTCATAGTCAATACCGGGATCCCGGGATCCCGGTATTAATGAAGACAGTTTCGGTATTAATACCGGTATTGAAAGAAGTCCGGTATTTGGAAGCCCTATTATGCACGAATGAGAAAATATCCTGGCCAAACTATACATTCCATCTTATGCTAATATCCCACATTCATATGACTTATGGTCACCCTAATTAGAAAGAGATGGAGGGCTCAGGTTTGACCTCTCATGTGGACACACTTTTTGGCCAGTGTACACTATCCAGTTTACTCTCTACGTCCGTGGTCTCGGAGTAATTAACAACGGAGACGCCAGCGCCACGTCTAAAATTTTCGGTACAAAATAGTCTGCCGTTTTTTGCGGGGGAGGGGCACATCAAATGTATAGGTACGTCATGTCAGATAAACGTCAGTCCATACATATGGTTGACATGTGGTTGACCATTGGCCGCCTATTTTCGACAGAGGGGAACGCCTGTTAATGGCGGCTCCATTGTTAATTACTCCGAGTCCGTGGTCTATATATCTTTAAAAAAATTGCATCATTTGATCCGACCGTGTGGCACGCCTTGATAAGACATTATGATATTTTCTGCAATGGCAATATTATGGCTCCTCTACACGATGAGCCAGCGCCGGCCACTCCAAGGGACGCATTTATGCGTTAGAGGGAGCAAGTGATATTGCTATCTCATTCTACCGCATGGCTGCGTCCCTTGGAGTGGCCGGCGCTGGCCCATCGTGTAGAGGAGCCATTAGCAGTGTCAATGTCAACTATGCCAAGCAAGCATATGTCACGTTTGTTTTTGAAGACTGAACGGTATTGCTAATGTTTACAAGCTGCTATCGTTTATTTATATTTATATTAAAAGTTCACTTTAGATATGAATTTTATTTCTCAATAAATAATGGTGAATACTCATTTTTATAATAATGTTTAAGTTTAATGTATATAATGTGGATTACTTTTCCATGGAATGGACTTTTTGTTCTGCTTGCAGGAAGGGGCCTACCAAGACAAATATTCGTTTGTCGGCGAATGGTACGACAGCCAAGCCAGCGTAACACGACGATATAATGTATTTTATTATCCGTACGACGATACCGTAGAAATGTTTGATTTGAAAACTCGTAAAACCTTTGTTCGAAGGGTGAAAGTAAATGGTATTAGTTTGGATAAGTTTTGTATTGGTGGTACTCTCTTAATTTTAGGACGCCTTATTAAAATAGTAGATTTCGCTTGCGAAGATACCAGAAAAAAATTACAAAAAGATATGGAAGTGTAAGTATATCTCTAGAATCTTGTTATATATCATTATCTTGTCCAAATGCTACTATTATCCAACAAATAAATACTTATTACTGTTCCAGGACATTTGCTATGATCAAACCTATACCAACTAATATTGTTGGAAAAATTGTCACGCAATTGAATGGTCATGGACTACGCATTTCTAAAATGAAAAAAGCTCGCCTAACCGCCAATGACATAAGTTTTATCTATAGACATATGCTTATGGATCCTACATATGCGTAAGTTTTATGAAGTTCTTAACCTATTAATTGCCGAAGACGCGAATTCGCCTCACGAAATTATTTCATCTTAACGCGTTGGCAATGAATGTGTTAAAGTATAAGTATATTGTTATTACTGGATGTTAGATCGAGGTTATAGTAGCAAATCAGTCATAAGCCGGGTCCATACTATATTTCGGGTTATTCCCACTAGTTACCACCAAGTTCTTACCAGTGGTAACTACTGGGAATTTTTTTCCCACCTTTTACCACTGGTAACTACTGGGAAATAAAAAATCCCACTAGTTACCACCAACTCGGCTTGGTGGTAACTACTGGGAATTTTTATTCCCAGTAGTTACCACTGGTAAAAGGTGGGAATTTTTTTTCCCAGTAGTTACCACCAAAATATTGTTAGAATTCAATACTAATAAAAACAGTATAAATAGTATAGTATAAATGTAGCGTGCTGTAATAAATAATTATGTGTCAGTTAGTGATTCAGTAAACTGCTTTAAAAGTGATCAAAAATATTAAAACAGTTTTACCGGTATAAGTGTAATAACTAAAATAGAAGAGTCTCATTGTAGTTACGTAGAAATTAACTTTTTATCCGGATTAAATTTATCTTATTAACTGTAAATTGAATTACATATTTATACAAACGAACAAACAAATCAGTCAAAAACCGACAGAACTGATTTCGTTTTATTATTTACAGCTACTTCATTTCGTCCTATAATAACACGACGCAGAGCTGGAATATGTAGGTATTCATAATTTGTAGTCAGGCTAAATTAAGTACAAGGCATGGTTGTTATTAAAACCGCTTAGGGCGCGCTTCGGATGGGCTGACTGCTCGGACTAACCAGCATAGGCTCGCATTCGAATTACGCTCGGGTAGTACATCGCTCGGTCATGTTACGCTGGTTGGCTCGATTGCTTAAACACCCACGCTAGCGGGATGGTAATAACACTCTACCAGAGGGGCATCAGGTACTATTCGTACACTTCGTATTAAGCTTTTTTTTTGTATTTTATTCTTTTGGAAAATATGTTTATTGGAAGAACGTGTAAGTAATTAAAATCACATAAAACAACCTTAAATTGAGTATAACGAAGGGGCAAGAGGGCGTCAGGCTAAAAGCAAAAATCAGAACAAGAGTAAAATAATAATTATGTACTTTATCTGATTCTGATGGCGATGGCGTGCGAATGCGAACGTCTATAAAACCTGGTAGAGTTGGGAATGTGAATGTGATCTTGCAAATTAATTAAATTTGGTATAGATGTTTTTAAGTTTTCTTAATATTTATCACGGTAAAGTAAGAAATAATGTAGGACCTTAATACCTTATGCATATTTGATAGGTTACAACTTTGATTGGGTTATTGCAATATAAGTACATATGAATAATATCGTTACCTATGCCTTGTAATTGCAAAACAATCGTTTAGTTCCTAAATATCTTTTGAGTTGTTTTTATTAAATATCACGAGTGCAAAAAGGCCGAACCGAGTGTGGCGCACACCGCGCACCCTTTTGTTCTTAATCGCCGTGTCGCCCGTGTCTGACCCTTGCGAAATATTCTTTGTTCGGCATAACTGCCAGCCCCAATGGCCGATAAGAATGGTATTGTTTGACATAATTTGATAATTATATTTACCTATCGGGTGGCATGTGAGCTAGACCGAAAGCTCACGGATCGTGGTAGTTTTTGTCATTGTCTTATGCCAACATTAGGATTAACCAAGATGCGATGAGAGTTGTGGTGCAGAGGGAACATTAATTAGATAGCTTGGATATTATTATTACATATTTGCCACCACTAGTTGCATACAAAAAAAAACTTAATACGAAGTGTACGAATAGTACCTGATGCCCCTCTGGTAGAGTGTTTTTACCATCCCGCTAGCGTGGGTGTTTAAGCAATCGAGCCAACCAGCGTAACATGACCGAGCGATGTACTACCCGAGCTTAATTCGAATGCGAGCCTATGCTGGTTAGTCCGAGCAGTCAGCCCATCCGAAGCGCGCCCTAAGCGGTTTTAATAACAACCATGCCTTGTACTTATTTAGCCTGACTACAAATTATGAATACCTACATATTCCAGCTCTGCGTCGTGTTATAATAGAACGAAATGAAGTAGCTGTAAATAATAAAACGAAATCAGTTCTGCCGGTTTTTGACTGATTTGTTTGTCCGTTTGTATAATTATGTAATTCAATTTACAGTTAATAAGATAAATTTAATCCGGATAAAGAGTTAATTTCTACTTAACTAGAATGAGACTCTTCTATTTTAGTTTTTACACTTATACCGGTAAAACTGTTTTAATATTTTTGATCACTTTTAACCTCGTAAGTCCCCGCGTACTTGTACAAGTACAAATTAAGTATAGCACTTCAGACCTGACATTTTAACTACATAGATGGCGTAACTGCCTAATGTACTTACTCAAGTACAAATTTTTCATTCCCCATTTACCGGGTAGTTTTTTTGCAACGGCAACACTGACACGGTCATTCTCATTCTATATTCTATGGTCAATTTCGCCATGTTAGACAGGTAAAGTCAACTGTCAATGTCAGTGTCACTTTTTCGCAAGATGGCCACACAGTCAGGTCACTGGCCAGCACGAGGTAAAATAATCGGTTTATATTCAAGGAATCACTTGTTTTTTCTGTTGTCATACGAATGTATTAGTATATTTAAATTACAAATATTGTAAAATAAACAATATTTCAAAGAACGCTGTATATTTAAGGAGGTTTGTGATTGGTCAAAATAATTTGTACTTACGGTAGTACGTTCGGTCTAACTTACAAGTATTTTTTTTCTTATTATAGCGTTTGATGAAAAACAAATATCACAACTTCTCAATAACTATGACTTCAAGGACTCGGACGATGAAGATATGTTTATATCTAAACCCTACCAAGAATCAAATAGGGACTTTTCTTCGTTTTCGGAACATGAAGATGGAGAAATATAAGTTACAATACGCGGACGTGTATCTAGTCATCGATTTCAAAGTGCTCGTGGTCAATGAAGTGGGCGTAGCCGTGGTAGAAGTACAAGTCCACAAGGGCCCGACGTGGGCAAAGTACAAGGGATAGGTCTGGAGATCTAGTCCAGGTTTTGAACACCCAAATCCAACCTCCGTGGATGTAGTATGGTATTAAAATAATGAAAGCGGTTTTTTTATTCACCTTTTTATAAGAAGAAGATTAGTTATATTGTAATAAAGTAAAATTTTTACTTTAGTGATGTTTAGAGATAAAATATGATTTAATTTTAATATTAAATAAATCCTTTAACTTTTTTAATTATACTGTGTAAAAACCCAATGTACTCACACAAGTACAAAATATTTTCAATAATTTCCTTCTTAAAGAGGTGCTATACATAATAAACATACCATAAAAAATAATGAAAATAAAACCTCACTTCAAAAAATCTCTAAAATCGTCATCTTTTTGTTTCGGTCTGAAGCACTATTCTTGGTTTGTACTTGGTATAGTACATCCGGCAGATATGACTACTGGTCTCGGAAAAACACAGGACTTACGAGGTTATAGCAGTTTACTGAATCACTAACTGACACATAATTATTTATTACAGCACGCTACATTTATACTATACTATTTATACTGTTTTTATTAGTATTGAATTCTAACAATATTATGGTGGTAACTACTGGGAAAAAAAAATCCCACCTTTTACCAGCCAAGCCGAGTTGGTGGTAACTAGTGGGATTTTTTTTCCCAGTAGTTACCAGTGGTAAAAGGTGGGAAAAAAATTCCCAGTAGTTACCACTGGTAAGAACTTGGTGGTAACTAGTGGGAATAACCCTATATTTCTGGAAATTTACTTACTCAATCAGACTTCAGAGGCCTGGAACAAATAATACTTACTGCTGTACAAAGCTGAGGCTCAGGCCTCTTCTCATTTCGAGAGTTGAGTCTTTAAAAAACTAAATGGGTATTCAAAAAGAGACATCTTACAGACTTATATTTAATTTTAATGAGACTACCACATGTGGTATAAACATAATACATTTTAAGTTATTTTAATTTTCATGGTTCTACCATAAGTTAGTTGCTATTTTTTGGGTGAAATAATTTTTATTTAGGGGTGTAATCTCTCCAGTTAGGCTACAAGGGTGACAATATTGCAAAGGTTACAAACCACTGCTTCACTCTGCTCTTTGGGTTTGGGAGAAATTGTAAGGGTCATTTATTTTTTCAGATTTACACTGGATTATTTGGAAGGGCAACTAGTGATAGGTTTAGAGTTAGTGGGGAACAATGCAGTGGCAGCATGTCAGGAATGCCTGGGCGACGAGGACCCCCTGAAGGCTGCTCCTGGTACTGTCAGAGCCCTGTATGGATCTGATGCTGTGAGAAACTGTGTGTATGCATCAGCAACTCCAGAACATGCTTCAGAGGTATATGATTATATAAAACTTATTTTTTTAGTAGAGCTCTTACACACCAGAGTACACAGTGTTTTGGTATTTTAGTAGCTATTTATCTATGAATACTTTATATTCTCTGGAAGAGACACACACTGCAGTAGATATTACTTTTGAGGCAATTACTGACAATGAGAAAAAAATATAAATCCAAGTTTCAATAGGTTATACCTGTCTCTAGACTCTCCAGTTTGGTTCTATGAGATTTGGCTTAAGGGCTATCCAAAGCATCCAGGCTATAGAAATAAAAAAAGAAACAAAAATTTCACACTTCTTAAGACTGATAGGTAAACCTATCCTGGAGCCATCTGTAAAACCCTTCAACCGGCCAACCACATTGTTTAAAATATATGTTTTAGGACACAGGATATTTCTTCAGCGGGCGCCTGCGGCTCACGGCCACGCTGTCCAACTGCACGCTGTGCGTGGTGAAGCCGCACGCCGTGCGCGAGGGCAAGCTCGGCGCCGCGATCGAGATCATCGCCGACGCCGGCTTCGAGGTGTCCGCTATCAACATGCTCATCGTTGAGATGGTTAACGCTGCTGAGTTCTATGAGGTCTACAAGGGCATCGTGCCTGAGTATAAGGTAATATTACAAGCTCAGCGCTGAGCGCATCGCTCGAGACCATCGCCGACGCGGACTTCGACTAATAGTGTGAATTCTATCGAATGAGTGAATTTGGCAATACCTAGTGGAATTAATATGTATATTACGGAAAGGGATGCACGATGGCGGGTGGGCGCAGTACCTCGATGTATTGCTTCACCTTACTAAATTAGTATGGTTCGATCTCTAGCGCGGTCCGATCAAGAATCCCCGCGGCGGAGCCTCACTCACTGCTGCTCCCGCCTCAAAGTCAAGTTGGCTCACCTGCTTGACCAGTCTACCAACATAACGACAAAACTGCCACCTCGTACCGAACTTCACCCAAGTTAAACTACTTGACGTTTCAAAGCCTTCTACCTGTCATCTTAGTTCAACAACACGCCAATAGACGGCATTACTCTCTACGCAACATTATGAATTTCGTTACAACTAAGTAATACGTAGCCAAACATCGCTAATCGATTTTATACAGGCGTCTAAAACTATGAACTGTAACGCTGCAATACGTCCTTCTGGAGTCACGCTCCGACATCCATATGTTTCGTTTTGCAGGGCATGATGGAGGAGTTGTCGAGCGGGGCGTGTGTGGCGATGGAGCTGCAAGCGAAGGACAAGTCCGTCAACACAGCTGTGGAGTTTCGGAAATTGGTCGGCCCTTCCGATCCGGTAATTTTTAATTTAATATTATTTGAATTTTTAATTGATTGAACGGAACTTGAGTTATTATGAACAGAGGTTTAAGCGCTGAACAAAATGGATGCAACAGAGACCTGATTCATATTGTTCAAAATGACTTAATTTCCGTTCAATAGATGGCGCTGTGGAATTCGACCCGAACCAGCAAGGTTTTAAGCGCCCATAAAAATGGATAGAACTGAGATCTGAATGTGTTAGTGACGCCATAAGAAAAAGCCTGAATATTGGAGTTTTTGTGGATTGTGGATTTGTATAAGGGGCCCCACTGATTAAGTGATTAACAGTCCGCCGGACGGAATCGGCCTGTCAGTTAGAACAAATAGTTGACAGTTCCGAACAACTGACAGGCAGATACCATCCGGCGGACTGTTAATCAGTGGGCCCCTTTAAAGACAGTGAAGCCGAGAGGGTAATGTAGGTGCTGGGCATCCCTGCGTTTCCTTAATTCCGCTTCAGGCGGTGTAATGTATGTTACATCATAAATCGTCTGCAATAGGTGCGAAGGCCAATGAATGAATGATGATATATAGGGGAACACCCAAATATTCCGAAATATGTTTTTCCGACTTTCATAATCTCGCTTTTCATAATCACGATTTTTTATACGTCCGAAATATCGAAATTACGACTTTGAAAACCACGAAAGAAGAAAATCACGACTGCGCTATTTCCGAATATACTTAAAATCCGATTGTCATATGAACGAAAGCTTAAAGTTCCGATTTAAAAAAAATCCGAAATTATTTTTCCCGAATTTGTCTATTCCGAAAAATCATTGACCGATCGGAAATAAAATAATTCGGTATTCAGAAATTCGATCTTTTGTTAACTCGGAATAATGAACTTCGTGATTTTCAAAAAAGAAGTAATTAAATGGTCAGCCGTTTTTAAAATTGATCTGCAAAATAAAATTGAATTTAAGTCATTTGGACATGCTAGAACTGCTACCTTTACAGAAACCAACTGCTACTAGAAAAGTGGGTTAGGTTAGAACCGCAACCTTTACAGAAGCCAACTGCTACTAGAAAAGTGGGTTAGGTTTGGTTAGAACTGCGACCTTCGCAGATGTCAGTTGCTACTAAAAAAGTGGATTAGGTTAGTTAGAACTGCGACCTTTACAAAAACCAACTGTTGCTAGAAAAGTGGGTTAGGTTAGGTTAAAACTGCGATCTTCACAGAAGCCAACTGCTACTAGAAAAGTGGGTTAGGTTAGAACTGCGACCTTTACAGAAACCAACTGCTACTAGAAAAGTGGGTTAGGTTAGGTTAGAACTGCGACCTTTACAGAAACCAACTGCTACTAGAAAAGTGGGTTAGGTTAGGTTAGAACTGCGACCTTTACAGAAACCAAATGCTACTAGAAAAGTGGGTTAGGTTAGGTTAGAACTGCGACCTTTACAGAAGCTAACTGCTACTAGAAAAGTGGGTTAGGTTAGGTTAGAACTGCGACCTTCACAGAAGCAAACTGCTACTAGAAAAGTGGGTTAGGCTAGGTTAGAACTGCGACCTTCACAGAAATCAACTGCTACTAGAAAAGTGGGTTAGGTTAGAACTGCGACCTTTACAGAAACCAACTGCTACTAGAAAAGTGGGTTAGGTTAGGTTAGAACTGCGATCTTCACAGAAACCAACTGCTACTAGAAAAGTGGGTTAGGTTAGGTTAGGTTTATGCTTTTTTTTGTTAGAAAGTGCATTGTTTCTGTTCCAAAACTAGATTTCTCATCCTTAATTTATCCGAAAATGATATATCACATGCCCTAATAGGTATAGTTTTAGAGAAATGTTGCTCCAAGTGAAGCGCGGCGGCGTCGAACTTCTCCCCCTCCCCCCCACTAAATGAGACGTGGCTCTCGATGTCTACCGGTCTGTATCTGCTCAAGACCAGCTAACAATCAACTGTGCCAAGTTTCAGCGCATAGTCTCAAAGTGCAAGGTCCCCATACAACGGTGTGCACTAACAAACCAGCTAATTATTATATTCGGAATAATGTGGTTCGGAATTTAAAACATCGTCGGTTTTGCTATTCGGAAATATAAAACTTCGTGATTTTCATCGTTCGGTAATTACGACAATCGGAATTTTGGTGGGTCGAGTATTTAAAAATCGGAATAATAAAATTCGATATTCTAAAATTCGGCATAAAATATTTCGGAATTATGTAGTGTACCCGATATATAGACATTGTCGGTTTTGTTTGATTCGTGAGATTCGTCCATGGTGACAATACTCACGCAAGTCACAGCGTCCTAAATTACTTGTATATAATGAGAAATGGCATTTTTAAGCCCACAGCTTTAATTGGCAATGTTTACTATATCTGATAATAATGATTATACTTTTACACTTCTGACTTCCGTAAAATAATGTTTTTGACATGTCTAATAACTGTACTGTAAATAATGTTTCAAACACTGTTCATGTATGTAAAGCCCCCTCCAGACTATGCGCGTGAATCGCGGGCGAAGCCGCGAATGCGAGTGTGGAGTCGATTTCGCGGTCTGCGAAAATCGACTCCACACTCGCGTTCGCGGCTTCGCGCCGTGATTCGCGCACGAGTGTGGAGGAGGCTTAATGCCGTATATTTTGCCGTGTTGCAAATAAATGAAATGAAAAATTAACAAAGAATAATTGTCAGGAAATCGCTCGGTTGCTTCGGCCGCACACCCTCCGCGCCAAGCTCGGCGTGACCAAGGTGCAGAACGCCGTGCACTGCAGCGACCTGCCCGAGGACGGCCTGCTCGAGGTGGAGTACTTCTTCAAGATCCTGGACTTCTGAACAAAGACTGCCTTCACAGATTACTACACTAATATATATGTAAAGTAATATTTAAAACGTGTACAGCTTAAAGATAGATGGCGCTGCAATCGTTGAAAAAACATGCCTTTGGATATGGCATATCCATGGAAACATAAATCATTAGACTACAGATTTATGGAACTATTTCCTTCCAAACCCATTGCAATTTCACTATAACATTTTGCTGTCAAACTAGTAGACTAAGAGCTTGCCCCGAAAAACAGGAAATGACATGCAATGAAAGCAACAAAACTTGGAGCCTAAAAAATAACTTGTACTGTAGACTTATATTTATAATACCGCCGATTCTAGAGCGTTAGCTAATATTGACTGCTGTTTCAACGATCATGCAGTCAGCATTGCAATCGTACGGAATTAACCTGCAGACGGATTTGGCAAAGGCACTAAAGTCTAAAAGTAGATTAAAATAGAGAATCGCAATTCTTTGTAAATTACAGAAAAATTCAGAACATCGGGTAATTCCAAAAATGGACAGGACTGGAATGGAATTATAGGTGATTTTTGAAAATAGGCGACATTTGGAAGTATTCGGAATTACCCGAATATATCAGAAATCTTAAAAGTGTAGCGCCATATCACCGACTTTGCATGTCTATTAGTTTAGTCATCTGTGCAACCTCATACAATACGCTTATTACAGTTTACTTAAACTTTTACAATGGCACCGAGTGAGTGAGCTGCAATGTTTTCGTGAGTTTCTAATGTTTAATAACGAGATTTTAATTGATTTGAGTGTCGGTATTGTAGATACTGGTTTTTATTTGTGCACTGAATGAACTGTTGAAATATATATGGAATTTGCCAATATTTTCTATTTATTATTATTATATGCCGCCTGGCATAATGCAATACACACATTGACCTTTAGGTATATAATCACTTTTACCTGACTAATGAAGAAGAAACCCTAGTTTTTTAAGTTCCTTTATTTGATTTTTTTTAACGCCCAAAGTGTCTTAAACTGTTTGACGGATTTTTTTACATTTGAGATTAGATTAGTAGGACGATGTATGTGATCAATAGCGTCCGGAGTAGCGGTGGCAAATTTCACACAGAGGGAAATGGAGTCGCCTAAGTATGTTTATGATTAAACGAATAACGATTAAATGATTAATTTTGCATAATACTTCCTATAATTCTCTTGCGAGCATTACCTATACCTAAGTTTGGGAAATGGTAATATGATTTTTTTATCAAAATATTATTCACATTTTTTATTAAAATAAAATTACTAGATTAAGAAGTAACCTGCCATATAATTATTTTCTACGCCATTGAACTAAAATTGGTGGCTGGAATTAAGTGAGGTCTTCCTCACTGTCTTCAGTTAAGTGCGTATCTATGTTATAGAATGAATGGACTACGGTCACTTGTTCTTGGTTTTTCGGAATAAATCAGTTTCTTAATTTACTTTCCTACTTTAGGTAAATAAATAATTTATTCATTCAATCTTAAAAAGTTAGTAATAAATAACAACTCCATAACCCTCTGTGTGAAATTTGCCACGGACGCTAGTGATCAACATCTTTCACGTGGTTTCGCTTTCTTATATAGTATAGTGTAGTAAATAAAGGTAGTGGACCCCGCAGTAATTCCTCAGCCAGAAAAACCTTTACAGTATGATAAAGTATCAATAAATAAAAAGTATTGTATAAATATCCAAAGAATAATAGTAATAGTATTTAAGTAAATACCTAAAGTCTTAAATCGTTAATATCTTTTTACGGAAAAATGCTCCGTTCAAACTTTCGTCTCCACCGGAAATATTCATGTAACGTATTGCAACAATATATGACATAACAATAAAAAAAATCCCAGCAGAAATACCAATAACTTATTTGGTAAAAAAATTTCGGACGGGGGAATTACTCGGTTAAATAAATAAACAGCTTTGTATGTTTACGTATAAATACCTAACTTAGGAGTGTTTTTAGGGTTCCGTACCTCAAAACGAAAAAAAAGAACCCTTATAGGATCACTCGTGGGTCTGTCTGTCTGTTTGTCACAGCCTATTTCTCGGAAACTACTGGACCAATTAAGTTGAAATTTGGTACACATATGTAAATTAGTAACCCAAAGATGGACATATTTTTTGTATAATTTAAAAATACATAGGTTCGAAGTTATTTAAGAAAATACAAATAGCCAAAAAATGACCATTCCCCCTGTATCTCCAAAACTACTGGGTCTAAAATTTTCAAAAAAATTCACAAAATAGTTCTTTACCTATAGATGACAGGAAAACCTATTAGAAATGTGCAGTCAAGCGTGAGTCGGAATTATGTACGGAACCCTAGAAACGCGAGTCAGACTCGCACTTGGCCGGTTTTTTTTTGGATATTTATAATGTTAGTTTCGGCTCATACTATACAATAACCAAGCAAAATTTCATCGACTGAGGAATTAATGCATGGGTCTCCATACAACAACTTGCTTCGTTTACTACCCTAATTACGTTGACATGTATAATTTAAGATTATCCCAAAAGCTATTATGCTAACTAACTGCACTAAGCATAGATATGAGCGCCGCGCCGGCGCGCCGCCGCCGCCGACAAAATTTTCGCGCCGCCGCCGCCGACGTTGCCCTATCGGCGTGGCATCGGCGTGACCTTGTTAGATACTACTACTTTCAGAATCAGATAATATATATTTTATCTAGTTTAGATGTTTAACGGCGCTACTCTGAATAGCTTATAGACATTCAAAAGGTATTTTAGGTCCATATAATTCAAAAATATTGATGGTAAATTCAAACTTTTCTGTTTGGTAACCGCGCTGCTAGTGTTAGGGCAACGAAATTACTAATTTTGCCAGCTGGCTAGCTCATCCGTCATTCACCGCGAATTTAATCATTGCAAGCATGGTTTGAATGTCTTTAAAAGGTGTAAAAAGGGGTTAATTTCAGATATTAAGCCTTTTCACGCCCAAAGGTTCCGCCATTGGCTTCGCACGGAAGGGCATCGGAAATTACTCATTTAAGCTTGGCCATTGTTCAAATTTCAAAATTTGCTCTCTTACAGCCCAATCTTTGGCCTCACATCGCTCGCATAGAAGACGCTATCGGAACCTCGTTTTCGGCCCTGTTTGGAGCTTAACTTTCGGGCTCGCTTTTAAAATGCATTGGTTCTTCTCCGATCTTAGCTTCACTGCAGCACGGCCTTTGGTCTCACACGAATGCACCTGCAGAAAAGCTCCAGGTCTTTAACACTATGGCCTCGGTCTTTATCGGCCTTCGGAATTGCTTACACTGGACCAATAGTTCAATTCCAAGCTCTGCTCTCTTGCAGCTTGGCCTTCGGCCTCACATAGAAGCGCGCCGTAAAAGGCGCTCCGGGCATTCGGCCATCAGCCAAGTTCATATTTGGCGTTCGATTCTAAGCTGTATGCTTACCTGCAGCTCAGCCTCTGGCCTAGCATGGGAAGGCGTCGGAATCAGGTCTACGGTTTTAGTTGGAGCTCGGCCTTGGGCCTCACTTTTTGACATAAATCGGTTTGTTGGGTCGATATTGGCTAATGACGGAGCTTGAATTTTCCTCACTTCGGGTCTTTGGAATGTCGACCAGACGTTCCCCTGATACAGTCAATCCGCTACTTTTTACTTAGCACAAAAGATAAGGGCTTCGCAAAGATCTTCCGGCCAGGGCCTCGCCAAGATTAAGACCGCCACTGTTGCCGCGCGATCGGCGCGATACCGTTTATGCTATATAAAACTTTTTTCGTACCTTTATTCAATCAATTTTGCTTGTAATTGAAAAATTCACTTATTTTATAGCTTTCTTACAGCAAAACCATGTTTTTTCGGTAAAATTTTAGTTTGAATTAGTTTTTCATTAATCAAAGGTGTTTCAAGGCCACGCCGCCGATTCGCCGCCGCCGCCGACCGATTTTGACCGGCGCGCCGCCGCCGGCTAAATGCCTATCGGCGCTCATATCTAACTAAGCATAAGACACGCATAAGACACGCGTATTTGCCATCTGAACTCACGAAAACAATAGTTATACCACTTGTTAAAAATAGTACGGGTGATCTTTCAGATAAAACTAATTACAGGCCGATTTCATTGGCAACGGTGCTGGCAAAAGTTTTTGATAGAATCCTAGACGTGTACTTGAGTCGGCAAATTAAACTAAATGATGCCCAGTTCGGATTTCGAGAAGGTCTATCGACAGAAAGTGCCATATTAGCTTTAAAACATACGGCTAACTATTATGTCAGTAGGGAAACGCCCATCTTCGCTTGTTTCTTAGATTTATCTAAGGCGTTTGATTTAGTATCTTATGATATACTTTGGGCTAAGTTAAAAGAGATAGGTATACCGCATGAACTGATAGGTATATTATCACACTGGTATAAAACTCAAATTAATGTAATTAAATGGGCCAATGCCTTTTCTGATCCATATACTCTCAATTGTGGTGTAAGACAAGGTGGGTTAACCTCGCCTAGACTTTTTAATATATATATGGACCAGTTGATCGGCAGACTCAGCAGCATGCATGTCGGATGTAGAATCGATAACACAAGTGTTAATAATATCAGTTACGCTGATGACATGGCGCTGCTGAGTCCGTCGGTGGCTGGTATACGTAAATTATTGGAAGTATGCCAAGAATACGCGGTACAACATGGTTTAAAGTATAATGAAATTAAAAGCGAGTTTATGGTAATTAAAGGTAGAAATAAGGGTCCGGCGAATGTGCCTCCTATTATGTTAAACGGAACTGCTTTAAACCGTGTTACCCACTTCAAGTACCTAGGTCACATAGTGACAGAGGATTTAAAAGATGACATGGACATGGAGAGGGAGAGGAGGGCGTTGTCGGTTCGTGGCGGTATGTTGGCGCACAGGTTCGCTAAGTGTAGCACGGAGGTCAAAATTACTTTATTCCGTGCATATTGCCAATGTTTTTATACTTGCGGCCTGTGGGCTAATTTTAAGCAGAAATCCTTTGACTCTCTGAGGGTCCAGTATAACAACATTTTCAGGGCCCTGGTGAGGCTCCCGCGATACTGTAGTGCTTCTGGCATGTTTGCGGACGCGCATGTAGATGATTTTTATGCCATTATGCGCAAAAATATTGCATCAGTAGTACACCGTATACGTGGGAGCACCAACGGGATCCTGAAAATGATAGCCGAGCGGTTTGATTCTGGTATTTTGGGACGATATATCGCATTACATGTTCACAAACATGCAAGCCGGTAGATCGGCCACAATAATCAGCCATTTATTAAGTACCTACCTATGTAAGCTATATAACTTCATTTATGTAACTTAGTTGACCGAAGCGAAGCGAAGGTCTACGTTTTGACTCGGGCATTTTGCTTTCGTATGTCCGGATGTTCTCCTCTACAGGTCGCAATTCTTAACCGATTCTCGTGAAATTTTGTGACCGAATTTTATGACTAAATAAAATTTTTTTGTCAATCCGGTTTTTGGAAATTTTTAAAAATGGCGGAGTCGTGATACCTGGCGCCTAAACAAATAGTCGTATCGATATCATAAGACTTTTTTCTTTTTGAAACATGTTTACAGAGTTAATAGCAAAAAATGCAGAAAAAAATTATCGCTGGTTTAGGCGGTATTTAGATATTTAATTTTAACTAATTTTAATTTGAGAAGGAGTAGCTAAATTTCGTCAACCCATCTAAGAACTATTTGGCTCAGTTTGTAAACGTTCGCTTTTTCTGTTTGCTTGCACAGAGGGTCTGGGTTCGATCCCCAGTAATTGTATGCTGGGATATTATAACTTTTTGTATTTTTTTACACATAAATTTCGTATTGTTTTTCTTTAATTTACTATACACCGTGTTTTTATTGAATTCCGTTAACTTCGGGGTATAGTTAAGTACGTTTATAAGAACTAAATGGCATAGTTAATTTTCAAAAAATTTTTTTTTTTGTTTTCTTTTTTGTTTTTTTTTTTGTTTAAAAAGTAATTAAATGTAGCATATAGCGTTGTTGTAACACGGGCATTACATTTAACTCAACCAAACAATTGAAATCTGTGACATATCAATGTCATTTCGTACATCAATCGACCGAGATTGTACTTAAGTTTAGTAGCAAATGTATGAACTCATTCTAAACACTAATCAATATGTAAGCCGGCCCTAAGGCAAGTGTACACGCTTGTAGAGGCCTTATAGTAAAAAAATAAATTATGGATTATCTCCGAAATGGACTTAATTAGAACATCGGTGTCTTTGAGAAAGTTACTTGATTTAAGCTCAGGAATGCACCCTTGAAATTAACGGAAATCAAAAAAAACACGGTGTATTTAAAGCTCTTAGCACCATGTTATTTCAAGCTCTGCTCGCGAGGTCTACAGCTCACAGAGCCACTAGTGTATTGTAATGTAACGTAACATAGCCTGTAAGTTAATACTAACAACTATGGACTGTAATTGTCTGAAAATAAATAATTTTTATTTTTTATTTATTTATTAGGTATGTAAGAGGTTTGACATAAATGTTTATGAATAAGGTTAGGTACAAGAGTAATTAGTGTATGGACTTGAAAAGATAAATAAATGTCACAGTGAATCGCAAGTTTGGCACGAGTAGGTAACTACGTGTGACACCGCCCTATGGCCACAGAATAACGAACAGTACTACCGCTATGCCGCGATATATCATCATCTTCCTCGCGTTGTCCCGGCATTTTGCCACGGCTCATGGGAGCCTGGGGTCCGCTTGGCAACTTATCCCAAGAATTGGCGTAGGCACTAGTTTTTACGAAAGCGACTGCCATCTGACCTTCCAACCCAGAGGGTAAACTAGGCCTTATTGGGAGTAATCCGGTTTCCTCACGATATTTTCCTTCACCGAAAAGCGACTGGTAAATATCAAATAATATTTCGTACATAAGTTCCGAAAAACTCATTGGTACGAGCCGGGGTTTGTACCCGCGACCTCCGGATTGAAAGTCGCACGCTCTTACCGCTAGGCCACCAGCGCTATGGCGCAGTATAAATAATATAAATTGAGGCGAGTACCTATTTATATGCGCGCGCGCGGGAATCGTGTCCCGCTCGCTGGTGACTGGCAGTGGTGGCAGCTCAAAATCGTACTTATCTACTTCTGGATGGTTTCAACCTTTTTCAATATTTGAAATAGCGAATCGTCCGCAAACTGTTCCCACTTAAAATAGGTACCTATATTATAATTGGGTACTATCTAAACGACATTGGGTTAAGTTAAATAATGTATTTGCGAAAAAATGCTCTTATAATAATTTCAGGCGTATAGAGAGGCCAAACTAAATTTTGTCAATAATGAAACGCAGATTACTAGATACTTTCTCACATCAGTATTAGGCACAATAGGACCAGCAATAATACTGATCTGGGATATATTATAGGTACAGCCATGGGATTTCATTTCTGTACCATTTCGTAGGCACTTTGTCACGTGGCAATCAATATCTATGAATATAAAAGCCGCTAGAGATCTCGTTGTCACTATGATAAGGTACTAAATGGTACCGCAATCAAATTCCTTGACTGTAGGTATCCATGTTTTGGTTGATCTCAGTGAGGATAAAATATCTTATTGAAGATAACAACACGCATTGACTTCATGGTATTTTCAAAACACGAGCCATACCAAAATCCCTTTTTTTAGCCTAATTTAGTGTCCCACTGCTGGGCAAAGGCCTCCCCTCCTTTCCTCCGATATTCTACGTAATGGCTAGATATAATCCTCTCAGCTGCAAAGTATAGCAAAGCGAAGGTACCTGCTTTCGCATTTTAGCAACTCTAAACTACGAGGGATTCTCACAGTAGAGACAGGTTGAACTTTTCGCGTGTAGAGAATCCAAAATTGAGGTACTTAGGTACCTATAGTATTAGTGGTATTAGTCAGAACAAACTTCTATACTTTAGGTATTTCTAAGAAAAAGCGACGTAGGTTTTAGTTGTTCATGGCATAAGGTTATGTCAATCAATAAAGCACAAGTAGGTATAAGTAGGTAAGGAACGCCACCATATTGCAGTGACACCTTTATTAGCCGTTCGGACGTCACCACTGTCAGGACCATTTCCATAATAACGGGATGTGACGCAGGCACCATCGCCTTGCCGTTCCGGCATCGCTCGCCAACAAGGATAGCTTGATTACTTGTTTTGTTTTACTGGCGACCTATGGCTATTTCACTTGTCGTTTTGAAACTTTCTGCGCCTATGTTGACCCACAAAATGTAGTACTATCTGAGTATATATTATGCACTGTAGACTACCGTAGGTAAGTTCACTTCATTTATGGTCCTGTGTATTATAAAATAAACCAAATCTATAAACTTTACCTTTGTTAACCGAGCGTCAGCGAAAGTCCCCGTTTCAGCTTGCAGCAGCAGTATGTCCGGATGTTCTTCTTTACATATCGCAAAATTCTCAACAGATTTAGTAAAGCAGGCTCGATGATTAAATAAATGGATGTTTTTTTGTCGGTTCAGTTTTGGAAATTTTTCTCAACGGCGGATCCATAGATTATTTGACTATTTAAAAACCACTGAGTCACAGTGTGTTCCGGTATGGGAGGTCCTTAAACCAGTATGTGAAACCTGGATAAGTGGGACATCAAGGGACGAGCAAATTTCTCTCACAAGAGGTATTCCACTTATTACACGGGGACTCAGTAAGCCAGACTCATTTACAGAGGCTTCCATTAATAGAGGTGAGAATACATAGAGTAGAGGATATTTCTGTTAATAAAGTGGTGATTAGGTTAGGTTAAGAAGGTATTTTGTAAATATTATGTCTGAGTCACATAACCAGCCCAGTTCTGCCTCATCATAAGATGACCGACGCTCGCAATTCGCTGGCATTACTCCATGATTGATCTTTTGTAGTCGTGTTGTGTGTGTTCATAATTCACTTGGTAATAGATATAAAGTATATGTGACGCAGCGCAGAGTATCGTCTTTGCACACTCTCCGGCCCAAAGATGTTATTCGCCATAGGTGTATCTTTAAATTAGACCTCCGATTCAGCGTAAGTACGAGTAGTCCTAAGCTCTCCCTTATGGGAACATTGTGAACATAGTTCAGTCAGAGCCGGTAACCGCTACCAACTTTTAGTAGATAATACCTACCTACTTACAACATAATATGTTGTTGCAGTTGTTGACTTGTTGTTCATGCCTATATAGACCCCAAACTTGCCGAGAGTCAGTGGCACACGCCAATTTAGATTGTGGAGTACCTACAAAACGACCATTTGACTACACCCTTGACTGACAAAAGTATATTAGTATATATGTGACGTTCCACGAGAAAAGGTACCTTATGAGGGTTTCTAGTTTTGGAGATATGAAATGTTTTGTAAAGAGGTGAAAAAATGCTCAATTTTTTTTTATTGTGTGATCTGAAACGTTAATGCGTAACGTTTGTTTACCTGTTTTTATTTTTGTTATAAGTTAGTTATAAGCCTAGTAATGTCGTCTCAGAGTTTAGTAGAAAAGGTACCTTATGGAAAAAAGATTGAAAATTCCCAAAAAAACTAGTCAATACGGGAAAAGAAGTTTGGTAGAGAACTGTATTAGCATTCTGCAAAACTAATTTGATAATTTCAGTTCTGGTTGGGGCGCCTCGCAAATATTATAACCGTACATAGACCGACATCACAAATCCAAGTAGACTGCTATTATACCAAAGTTACTCTCGTCAAGTCTTTCTTAACTAGAATAATCTTCATTTGGTTTGGTCGCATGCAGTAAATCAGCCATTGGTTTGCTGAAAAATGCCAATACCCGACGCATTACCTTATGGAATATCTGAGGTCATTGAACCTCAATGCCGCTTATCTTCAATAGCAACCGAAATATATTATTGATAAGAAATAGACGATTTATACCATCTTAACCCCAAAATATTATTAGTTTATCCTAACTGTTCCATCATCATCATGCCTCATCATGTAACTTGACCACAAGGTACCTTTTCATTACATACAAATTATTGGTCTTTTTTAAGATTATTATGACGAAGAACTAATTAAATTTGGGGCAGTTTAATGTAAATTAATATTTTCTATTCATACAAGATAATCTGTAATATGATTGATATTTTGTAGTGATGTATTATTAGATTTATTTCCATAAGGTACCTTTTCGTAAATGTATGGAGCAAATACTGTTATTGTTATGTAAGTTTAAAGTGGCATAAGGGGTTAAATATAGTATTTAGTTGGGGTTTTAGGATTTATTTCATTTGAATGACAGAATTTCTTTCATATGTGCTCAGAAAAATTGATTGTGTGTCACATTAAAAGTAAAAATATTCAATTTTGTGATTTTATATGAAAAAGTCAGAAAATACATTTTCACCTCTAAATCGGTATTGTTTTTTGCTTAAACTGTCTGTCAGTGTCGTTTTCTAATAGATAAAATTTAAATCTTGCGAGCTCATTGCAATCAATCGTAAAAATGAAATAAAACTTTATTTTCAAGAGATTGGTTAGTATACACATAAATCAGTCGATATCAAAAGTTTCTATTTGCATTACAGAACAAGTCGCAATATTTTTTTAATCTCAGATATATAAGGTATTATTATTTGTAGTCAACTATGTAACTTACTTCAGGAACATAGTTTTTTAGGCGGCTAAACTTAAAACTTCTCTATCGTAAAGTTGCTCATTTCACAACATTATTTTCAAAAAATCATATCTCTGTAACTACGCAACCTAGAAGGTTGATCTTTTGTGTTATCGATAGCTTATTTATTGTAGATTACTGGGGTATGCATAACTCCATACCCGCCATAAGGTACCTTTGACCGTGGGACGTCACATATTAGAATCGATTTTCATGAGCTCTACAAGGTCAAATGCTAAGATATAAATTATGGTAAGTATGTATACCTACAATTTATACTTCTTACTTAAAAGTTTCTTTGGTAAGTTGGCTTGAACCGTAGCGCCATCTAGCAAGTGTTTTTTGATGGTGTGATAATTTACCTCCCTATATACTCGCCACCTATTACCTAATAGGAATAAACTGACATATAAGTACCTAAATTGTTGAAGTGAAAACTTCTTTAGCGGCGCTGCGCTCTTTTTGAGGTGGGGAAAAAATGATAAACTCGAGACAGCGTAACGCGATCACGTGACCGTAAGGTTTAGATGGCCACTCATTTAGATGGCATTTAAATCAATAAAGAAAAACTCAATGACATTTACATGAAAAAGGTTCTAATCTTGTACGGGTTGAAAATGTTGAACTACGAGGATCTCACAGTTACATTCTAACTTTATATCACTCAAATATAATTCAATAAAGCTACATCTTGATGAAATCGCTAATAAAAGTGAATTCTAGTATTGGTGAATAAAACTCAAAATATCATGACCAAATATATTTTCACCACACCAGCTCGGAAAGGCTTACTTTGCACTTCAAAAACTGATAGCAAAGTTTCATTTTATTCACATGTGAGGCAAAGTAATCAAATGCAAAATTTGAGTTGTTTTCTTATGTTTGCTGGTAGAATTGACTTTTAAATGATGATTTTGGATGATAAATATTTAATAACATTCATTTGGATTTGATTTGGTTTGATTTTGTTCGATATTTTACATTTATATTTGCTTCAGGTTGGTGTGGTGAAAATTTTTGTGTTTCACTCGGGGGCAAATTTTGTTTAACCCTCGTGCTTTGAAACCCTCGCAACGCTCAAGATTCCATTTATCGAACCACTCGCTACGCTCGTGGTTCAATTTTGGAATCTTTCGCTTGCTTGGGTATCAATATTAGCACGAGCGGTTAAACAACAACTTTGCCCCCTTGTAAAACAAATAACTATTAGATGCGAGGTTTGCAAGGTAACTTTACAATTTCTATTCGAATTTTAAACAATTAACGCTATAAATTTGAATTAAGAATTTTAAACAAGCTCACTCTGCTCACTGACCAGCAATTTCGGAACTAAAGTTTTTCAATAGAAAGGAGGATGGGTCAATTATACATAGTGCTGCAGACATTTTGGACTAGTCATTGAGTTTTCACTTCTGTCGGCACTCCCGGAGTGCAACATGCTGTTTTTTTTTACAGTTACATATGTTATATGATACCTAACAGTACGGTTACCATCAGTTTGTCACTGACATAAACGCCGTCGAGAACGTAATTTACTTTCTATACATCTCGCTCGCACTCGTATATTAGTGCAAACGGGATGTATAGAAAGTAAATTACGTTCTCGACGGCGTTTATGTCAGTGACAAACTGATGGTAACCGTACAGGTTATTTTTAATTTTTTTGGTCTATTTAGTTGCACATAGTTAGTGGGGGTACGTACTCGTATTGTGTGCCTCTACGCACTACGCACCTTGGTTACAAATTGCAAATATATACTGCTGCCATAAAATTAACTTTGCATACCTACCTACAACTATTCAATAGGTGCTTATCTATGCTTTATATGGTGCCCTTACCCAATGTCAAAGACGAACACAAACACACAGAATACTTATACGACGTAGCAGCTAGGTGCTTACTGATGGTCGACCGGTACTAAATAAGTAGATAAGACTAAAAATGCATATAGCCTATGTCAGCCCTGAGAAATTGAAAACATAACAGGCTTTGCAAGTTAGTGCCTACTAAAGAATCTACCTCAGGTTTAATTGCATAGAAAAGCAAAGCAACCTTTCACTGCATTAAGAGGCTTGGATCCGTTGTTGATGTTATGATAAATGGGCGCAAGAGTCGACGTCGCGGCGCTGTACTGCCCTACGTCTACCGAGAATTTGTGTCAAAGGAACCACTATAAGTGTAACCATGAGATCCCTAACAACGATAGGCAATTGGAAATTATACTTATGCTGAGGCAAATGCTCGCCTGCAATTTGTTAGTCAGAATAGGCTTCCTGTGCGAGAGGGGAGCCTCGCAGCAGCGCTAGCGTCGCTAGTGCTGTGCAAACTTTCCAACCGCGCACGCGCGCAACTCAACGCGAGAAACGCCGCGCCCGCGACGTTCGCTGTACGAATTTTATTTAAGTTAAAAAAAAAAAACACCAAAACCATGTTAAATGAATCTCAACATTTATGAATCCATGCAGAAACCCTCTAGTTGTTGGTGAAGGAAATTTCAGAACATTTCCTTCAGTGTGAAAATAGTTATCGCGTGGTTGTATGATAAGGTTTCCTAATTTTAAACTACGGTAAGTTGTTATTCCATAGATAAGTTTACCAACAACCATCACCATTAAAATAAGGCATTACTTTCTATTTAAGCTTTACAAAATAAGTAAAATGTACTTAGGTATTGCTAGGTATAATATATAGTATACCGTAAAACGGGGTGAGTAGGATTCGCGGGGAGAGGTGGGTTATGAATGGGGAGAGAAGGTTTGAGAGGGGGGTGAGAAGGGATTTTAAGGCTACTGCTACAAAAATAATGTATTCCAATTTAAAATGGAGCTATACTAATACGCATAATAAAAAAAAATCGATCCAACAATCTTCCAAAATCACCTTTGTATGAATACCCCTCTCACCCCAAATACGAGCCACTACGGGGTGAGGTGGGTTTTCCTCTTTATCGTCAAAGTTATGAACTGGAACTACCCAAAATAAAATAAAAACTAAAATACAAACGTCCGGAACACTTATTATATACACCATTCAGTTTTCATATGTAAAAATAAAATGTTATCGAGGTTTGAATTTCAGTTTTGACCCTACTCACCCCATTTTACGGTAAGTACTTATATACCTACTTATGTAAAACAAGCGTACTGAGGGTGAGGGATGGGGGCAGTTTAAACACTTATACGCAGAGACGTAATAGTAGCGGGCGGAGGCTAGTAATTCAATAAATAATACCAAAGAATATAGATAGTATAGAGGGGTCCTGTCATAGTAAATTTTGTAGTCACAGTAAATTTACTGTCATCTATCGACACACGACTAAAACTCAAAATGAAAACGTATAAAATTATCAAAAAATGTATTTATATGGATAAATGTTTTTATATTTTTATATCATTTTGACCCATGTTCATTCACTGATATCTATGTGTTAAAATTGTTATATATGAAACGGTGTTGTCACGCCATCTAGCTGAGCATAGGCCAAAGGTGTGTGCGCCATCTATCCGAGAATGACTTTTTCTTCATTTCCGAGGCACGTTTTTTCCTTAGACTTTATTCATCTTATACGAAGTTACGTATGTCTTTGATAATACTTAATATAAAAACTCCTTTGCTTTCGGAAATCTACATTGCTCTCAGCCTGTACTTGGCTCTCACCCTATAAAAAATCGGTTAAGTGTGAGTTAGTTTAACTCGCGCACCGAGGGTTCCGTACAAACTTTCAATTAAGTATATCATGCAACTATAAACACGAAAGATGTTTGATGAGAAGTATACTAAGTATAATTGTGTACAGCGCCATCTATCGGCAAATCATAAAAACGAATTTATTGTAGGTACGTATTAAACAAAACATACACAACACCGAATCATATTGACAAACTTAAGTACTTACACATAATCGCACATAAACATTATAAGTTAGGATTAGGTAAGTAAGGTTTTTAAAAACCCTCCGTATCGGAACTTGATCAATATACAAGAGAACGGTGCCCTTACATGCTTACATACATTATATACCTTAACGTATAACCATACATAAGTATACATAAGTACATACTAATTAACTTAATACATACCTACATAAACTACCTACTCGTAATGTAAGTAGAGGACAGATTTGAACCCACTTGCTTCACAGTTACACGTACAGCAGGCTCCTAGACCAACCGGTCTGCCAGGACTTAGGTTCTAAATTAAGAGAAATGTTGGAATGCTATGCTGGAAACTATAAATAGCTTAGGTACACGTAGGACGTAGGGAAATTGTTTAGAAATGTAAAGTTGTTAAGTACCTATTGCTTAAGATTTACACACTACACCTGGCTACTTGGTGAGACGGTTAATCAAGTTACTTACCTACTTATTGCATTATTATACCATTGGCAGGGCTTATTATATTTTGTATGCTATTTGCCTTTGCCTTAGTTGTTTGACTATAATTGGTTTTTCATTTTTATTATTCATTTGTTATTGTGTGAAATCAATTCATCAGATTAGTTACCTAGTGATTTTGGAGTCCTTAGACGACACAAATGTACTTTAAATTTAGATTATGGTTGATCAAACCGGAGTATATAGCTCGTAAATTGTACAGTTCTTACAGGTTACCTACCTACTTTAAAAAATGTTTGAAAAGTGGAATCTTGAACATTGCGAGGGTTACAAAGGCACGAGGGTTAAACAAACTTTGCTACCGAGTGAAAGTAGTGAAACACAAAAAAATTCACCACACCATCACGAGGAATATACCAGTTAACGGTAAAGCATTACCAGGGCCGTCTTAAACTATGCTGGGGCCCTTGGGCACATAAGAATTTGGGGCCCTTTTGAAAAGTAAAGAAAGCGAATTAAACTAACATTTTTCTACTATAACCTTCTATTTATTTTATGGGTAATCTATACTGTTACTGATGTCTCTGATGATGTTGTTACTGATGACTGATGTGTCTGTCCTTCGGGGATGACGGGGATGTCCTGAGGATGGGGGCCCTGGGCACGGGTACCGTGTGCCCTTATGGTAAAGACGGCACTGAGCATTACAAATTAAATACTACTGAATGATTATACTGACTACTTACTGAGCAAATGTTTGCCAATCGAAATCGATTCATTTTACGAAGTGGGTTAGGTCGGTTAAATAACATTTTTACATTTATAACGGGCACTGAAAGCGTGTTTGAAAATAAAGTTTTACTAATTCTCGTTGTTTGAATGGAATAAATGAGCAAAAGTATAAACATCGTATTTAGCGCCGACTGTAGGTACTTGATTACAGCCGCAGGTGTCACCTACCTAATAGCGAACAATGTGACTACTTAATAATTTGTAGAGATTACTTCTCCCGACATTCAGGCACGTCTTCGTCTTCAAGCATGTTTTAACACATAATTAACAATTACGTAGATAAGGTATACATAAAGATAATTTGAACATTGTAAATAAATATACCTATTATACCTACACATAAACACCTATTCAAATATCAAACACCGAAAGAAAAATATTGGGGAAACCAACCTTATCAGAAGAAAATATTTATTTAAGTTCAGGTTGTCATTGTGACCTATGCCGGTATCTATCTTGGTTTTGAATTAAGTAGTAGGTAAGTAAGGTATAGTCAGCTCCAATAGTTGCTAAGCGGGCGAGGTGTTCAAAATTCAAGGTAATTTTGAACACCTCGCGCGCTTAGCTACTTCTGCTGCTGACTGTACTTGTAGTTAAAGATAAACAAATATGTAAAATAATAGATTTGTGTCCCAAGGGAGCAAAATGACATATTTACGGCGTGGTAGCCGTGGGCGTACATTAATTCCTGAACGAAGCGAATTGTTATGTAGTATATGAATTATAATCTGAAACTAACAAATAATGTATATCGTATTATATGTATGTGATCATGACGATATAGGATCCTATTGCGGTAGGTAATATAATGCCTCATCACTTTCTGCCAGTTTCTGAAGTCAAATGGGCCCTCAGACATTTATATGACGATTAGCTTATTAGTTTTGGTTCATGATTTCTGATTAGACTTGGCAGGTCAAGTCGACTACCCACTGTGCTATATGTGTGATCGAGTATGTCGCCTAAAGGAATCGCGGTTAAGCGAGCGTCTCGCCCGCGGACATGCGTGTTCGTACACATATAGGAGCAGATTGTTATGAGCTGTTTCAAGATACCATTGTACCTGCCTATTGTTCGCAACCCATTTGTGTGACCAAATGCACCATTAAAATTATAACTCTCAATGTTCCTATTTAAATCTGGGCAGTTCATGACTTCTTAATAGCATTGTTACTAGAATGATTTCGATTATCTACTCTCTATACCTAACAATACACTATCAACCTGTAAGATATGCTGGCTCTTAAATAGTCACAAATACATTGGGTTTCTGAAATAAAAAGTAAAAATAGTTATTTACGATACAAGTGCGGAAAAGAGGAAATTCGAAATGAGTGGCGATAAATTAAAACAAGACCGAAGGGAGTTGAGACCGGAGGGAGACACGAGTTGTGAATTACCTATTCGCACGTGGATCGTACAACGTTTTACAGTACATATGGCCCTTTAAACTTTTGACATATGCACGAAAAGTGCTATTTTACGCACTAGTGCGGGAAAATAGGACCATATGTACTGTCAAAGCATTTTTTATTCAGATCTCACACAGTGACTTATATATAATCCAGTAACGTTGTCGAATTTTGTAACCTGGCTCTTTTGCGTCAAATCAGGTAATTTGATTTTTTGCAGACTTGTTTATGATGTTGGCCCAATGAATAATACAAGTTTGTGACTTCGAGCGCCGGACGCAACTTTGTCAGAAACAGTTGTGCCAACCGGCATCGCCTGAGACAAAAGTGTATACTCACTGCACTTACTTAGCCTACGAATACCGGTTCGAAAAAATTATACATTTTGAAAGACTTTATCTCGGAAAATATTAGATGTACAGAGACAATTCTAGTGTTTTATTGTAGCAAATCTAGTCTACTTTAAAAACGCCCTAGGAAGATACTATCAAAAACTAGTACTTTAGGGTTATAATCGCCCAAATCTAAAAAAAAAATGCGGTTTATTCGATTTTTGACAAAGTTGCGTTCGGCGCTCGAGGTCACAAACTTGGATTATTCATTTGGCCAACATCATAAACAAGTCTGCAAAAAATCAGAACTACCGGATTTGACGCAAACGCAAAATGTATAATTTTACTGTATTATTACTCGTACGTTTGGAGGACATACGAATAGATAGAGAATTAATTGAACTATTTTAGAAACAACACAAAAAAATTCACAGATTTCGTGCCTCACACGACTGTCGAGCACATTGGAAATGAATCTACGGAATTCGAAAAAATATTGTCGCTGAGCGACGAGAAAGTCTGGATAAGGAAAAAGTTACAAAATAAAACTACAACGTTGAATGATAATTATTTTATTCTTAGATTAACATAAGTATCCTGGACATAACGCATGTGAACAAACAAATTGCAAAATTTCCACACGCGTATCGAAGTTTGAATAATTGTCGCCGTGGCGCATTAGTATAGGTACATATTTCATTCTTCGATAAATAAGCAGGATATATTAATGTTCAAAGTACAAGAAAATTATTACACGGCAAATCCGTAGTCAACTCGAGAAGTGGTAGCCACATCGCCGTTATCGTCACTCGAGTCTTGATCGGCAGCGGCCCATTTGCTGCAAGATATGAAATTTTCTTGACAGCAGTTTGACGCGACGAGAGATGACCATAACAGCGTTTGTCTATGTTGCACCAAACCTGAGTTCCAATAGGTACTACCAGGGTTCAGCATCAGCTATCTTGGGTAATGCTCTACCATATGATCATCATGACGAATCGGATGTCCAAAACAGCGCGTGCCTATGTTGCACCAAACCTGAGTTCCGCTAGGTACAACCAGGGTTCAGCATCAGCTCTATCTTGGGTACTACTCTCCTAAGTGCTCATCAAGACGAGTCGGATGACCATAACAGCGTTTGTCTATGTTGCACCAAACCTGAGTTCCAATAGGTACTACCAGGGTTCAGCATCAGCTATCATGGGTAATGCTCTACCATGTGATCATCATGACGAATCGGATGTCCAAAACAGCGCGTGCCTATGTTGCACCAAACCTGAGTTCCGCTAGGTACAACCAGGGTTCAGCATCAGCTCTATCTTGGGTACTACTCTCCTAAGTGCTCATCAAGACGAGTCGGATTACCAAAACAGCGTGTGCCTATGTTGCAAGAAACCTGAGTTCCTTTAGGTACAGCCAGGGTTCAGCATCAGCTCTATCTTGGGTACTACTCTCCTAAGTGCTCATCGAGACGAGTCCAATGAACAAAACAGCGTGTGCTTATGTTGTATTAAACCCGAGCTCCACTAGGTAGGTACTGCCAGGGTTCAGCATCAGCTATCTGCTAGCAGCCGCCAGCAACATGCTGAGGTGAGACCATTTCGTGGCACTTTCTCTTTTTTATGTTTCTCTGTATAAGTTTTTATTTTGTGTTTGTGCTCACGAATAAAATTATTTCTATTTCTATTTCTATTTCTACCTCTACCTCTACCTCTATCTCTATTTCTATTTCCACCACCACAAGAATGCATAGATTGTCGAATAGTGAACACGTTATCTACGCCCGTCTCAAACAGGATAGATAGAGTTAGACCAAGAAAAATCTGCAGCGATTTTGATAGCCCACGCAGTGCAAGTGTTATTCTGCCGTCATAATCCCAATAATTCACAACAAACACCGATAACGAACTCTGCGAAACATGGAAGTCATAAATTTAATGTCATGTGAAAAATGTCGTTCTGACTTTTTGACTATTTTAAGGTTAGGCTACAGGGCAAACCCTTAACCCGATCGTCTTTGTTTTAGGCTCAAATTCTAGCTGACTAAATTGTCCAGAGCCGTTTTTCTCAAATTTTTGATATCATTCTTCGTTTCCAAATTATCGAGCACCAAAATCAAAAATTCGGAAAAAATTGAATTTTATTTTCACTATTTCGACCATAACTTTTTTCGTTTTTGACTTTCTCGAATAATTATTTTTGCACCTTACAGCTCTCGTGATTATGCGTCTTTTGAGCTTTTTTTAAATATCATATCTTCACAACTTTCCGAGATATAAGGCGATCGCACTTTTTCGTGAAATCGGACCCTATACTGGAGCGAACGAAAAGACATTTCCAATCTCAAAACACGATTCCTACTTGCATCTAAATATGTAAGTATATATTACACAATTGTAGCCGACTTTGAAAAAGGGGGAAGTTAAAAATTCGTAGTAGTTTTACTTAATTATTGAGTATCAGTCACGAACTAATTTTTGCAAATATCACTAAGAATACGTATGTACTTGATCATTATGCGCTAATTACGACATGTTGTCGTTTCGTTGTCGTATCGGTGTTGTTGTCGTATCTGCAAAGCATTTTCGCTACATACCGGGAAACCCATATTATTGGCTACGACGTAGCGCTACGACCGTAGTTCAGCGGTGAATTTGGTATGGCTATGAGCGAAGTACGTGGTGGGGGAACACAAACGTTGACAACACCAGGACGTGGGTAAAATTTGAACTTTCATGGGATGACATCTTCATACCGTTTGACAGTTGTAAACTGTCAGATAGCTAATGTCAGTCATGTCATGCACATATTGACGCGAACGACTTCCCCACTTTGCAAATGCAGAGAGGAAGAGCAGACCACTGAACATGTCTTCCCACGCTGCCCTGTCGACTGGGGCTGCAGCAGCTGAGGACCACACCGTGACATCTGACTTGGTTGCTTGGCTTGGCAACCTCAAGGCTACAGTCTGAATGCCCTCAATGTATACAGGGTGTTTGGTACATAGTTTGCCAAATTAAAATGGCAGATAGCAACTGAGTCATTTGCTATCTTTCCGGCCTAGAAATTTATAATTTTGCGCACGTTTTTTTTCCAGCTCTATGCCAGTTTTTCGTAAATTTCAAATTTTTACTTGCGCAGTCAGTAGTAAAAAAAACCATGGCCAATATTTTTTTTCTAGGCATGAGAAGAGAGCAAATGACTGAACCTATCTGCCGTTTTAATTTGGCAAACGATGTACCAAACACCCTGTATAATTGCCATACGATTAAATAAATAAATTGGCGCGAATTTGGCGGATGGTGGCTAGAAATCTTTGTACATCGTATACCTATGATAATTATAACCGTGAAATCATAAAACGAGACGCGGTCATATCAAAAACACCGTCATTCACGCACTAGTGCACCTTGATTATACCATCAGATTTGACGAAGGTTAATCAAAACACGTCGGATGTCCATTTTGTGACTAAAATTGCCTTCATTATCGCAATTATAGGGCCATAAACATAATATTTATTACACTTGCAAGTAAAGGCTACATTTTCACGAACAGGGAGTAACTATAACTCTCGAGGGATTTATGATAATTTTATATTGTTTTAAATAAAATTAAAAGTATTTTCTTAGTTATTAAGACGGCATCGTCCGTCCAGCGGTGCCCTCATTGTGTTTTCTGTATTCTAATAAACCAATAAATCAGTCCTACTGATTTCAGAAGCTATAATACCCATTGGCTTACACAGCTACGATAAACGTTGTCTCCCTACCTGACACTGCTTGTATAGTCTGTAATAGACTCGAAGACCAATGATGATGATGAAATGAATACCCATTATTTAGAGCTTTAAAACAAATGGGTCAAACACAAACCGTGTTCACGTCTTTCCTGTAGACATACCCAAAACTCAAAAGTTAAAGGCTATAAAGGTTAATTTTCTTATTTATTAACTTATTATCAACACAGTTTTCTCTCCTGAGGACAATAGTTAACAGCTTGTAGGCATGTAGGTAATGATTTTATCATACTTATATCCAAATAAAAGAAATACCTTTTCATGTGGATAAGGGTTAAATAAGAAAATGAACCTTTATAGCCCTTAACTTTTGGGTATGTCTACAGGAAATTAAGACGTAAACACATATTTATTTGGATAAAGCGAAGGGTGTCTAATTAATTAACATCGCATGTCACGTAAGAATTGTAACCCACTGTACTTTTTACAGCAATTTGACTCCATCAAGCAACGATTGATTAACTAAATATTTGTAGCCATCCTACTCACGTAGACGTCCAAGTGCTTGTCACTGTCTCAGTAGGTACATGTCATCTTTAAACTTTAGGTAATCATTGTCAAAAGAGGTGATAGTAGTGTGTTATCTTCCCAACTAGCAAATTATGTCGTAAGAAAGGGAGTTGTTATCTACTTATTAGGCAGTAGCATATTATGTCAGCACTAGGACGTTTATGTAGGTATATTAGTCTGTCCGTTTTGCTAAGATCAAGTACGCCATAGTAAATGTATGGCCAACTTGACCTTAGAAATGGGACAAGCTATACTTAGGACCACATCTTTTCCTCTTAAAACGCGGTTTACGTATAGGTAAATAGTTAATTGTGGAGGTGCGAAGGGAGTCTGGTTCTGGCAGAAAAACAGCGCTGAAGTGTCACCCATGTGGGCGGGCATTTTCAGCATCATGCTGACGCCAAAACCGTTTGCCACAAATTAGCCACTAACTCGGAGTTAACCGTTAACACAGGGTTAAATTGTACTGCTAACTCCAGGTTTACCCGTTTGACCCCGAGTTATTGGCTAACCCCAAGGACCGGAAAACCCCTCTTTACGCTTAATCCTATCAATTCGGTAACCCAATCGATTCGGTTACCTTACTCGTATCATTCGGTAACCCTATCATACTGTTACCTGATTGTAATGGTAACCTTATTGGAACGGTAACCCTAACCTTTAACCGAGTTAATCTCAAAACCCCATCGCGATAGGGTTTTTGTTAAGGGTTTTTAACAGGTTTTCATTCAGTTATGGTAACCTTTATTATCGGTTGCTTATTGGTTTGCTACATTAAAGTAGTTTTAGTGATGTGCCGTCAGAACTAAAAAAAATACTAAAAAAATTGTTTATTTTATTTACTTTATTTATATTTTGTTGATTTTATTGACTTTATTTATTAAATTTAATTTATTTATTGAATTTATTGAATTTATTGAATTTATTGAATTTATTGAATTTATTGAATTTATTGAATTTATTTAATTTATTTAATTTATTTAATTTATTTAATTTATTTAATTTATTTAATTTATTTAATTTATTTAATTTATTTAATTTATTTAATTTATTTAATTTATTTAATTTATTTAATTTATTTAATTTATTTAATTTATTTAATTTATTGAATTTATTTAATTTATTTAATTTATTTAATTTATTTAATTTATTTAATTTATTTAATTTATTTAATTTATTTAATTTATTTAATTTATTTAATTTATTTAATTTATTTAATTTATTTAATTTATTTAATTTATTTAATTTATTTAATTTATTTAATTTATTTAATTTATTTAATTTATTTAATTTATTTAATTCATTTAATTCATTTAATTCATTTAATTCATTTAATTCATTTAATTCATTTAATTCATTTAATTCATTTAATTCATTTAATTCATTTAATTTATTTAATTTATTTAATTTATTTAATTTATTTAATTTATTTAATTTATTTAATTTATTTAATTTATTTAATTTATTTAATTTATTTAATTTATTTAATTTATTTAATTTATTTAATTTATTTAATTTATTTAATTTATTTAATTTATTTAATTTATTTAATTTATTTAATTTATTTAATTATTTAATTTATTTAATTTATTTAATTTATTTTTTTATTTAATTTATTTAATTTATTTTTTATTTAATTTATTTAATTTATTAAATTTATTTAATTTATTTAATTTATTTAATTTATTTAATTTATTTAATTTATTTAATTTATTTAATTTATTTAATTTATTTAATTTATTTAATTTATTTAATTTATTTAATTTATTTAATTTATTTAATTTATTTAATTTATTTAATTTATTTAATTTATTTAATTTATTTAATTTATTTAATTTATTTAATTTATTTAATTTATTAAATTTATTGAATTTATTGAATTTATTGAATTTATTGAATTTATTGAATTTATTGAATTTATTGAATTTATTGAATTTATTGAATTTATTGAATTTATTGAATTTATTGAATTTATTGAATTTATTGCATCTTAGTTTTAAGTTGTTTGTATTATGTTTTTGTGATGTGTAAATAAAAAAAAAAAAAAAAAAAAAATTTATTTAATTTATTTAATTTATTTAATTTATTTAATTTATTTAATTTATTTAATTTATTTAATTTATGTAATTTATTTAATTTATTTAATTTATTTAATTTATTTAATTTATTTAATTTATTTAATTTATTTAATTTATTTAATTTATTTAATTTATTTAATTTATTTAATTTATTTAATTTATTTAATTTATTTAATTTATTTAATTTATTTAATTTATTTAATTTATTTAATTTATTTAATTTATTTAATTTATTTAATTTATTTATTTAATTTTATTTATTTAATTTATTTAATTTATTTAATTTATTTAATTTATTTAATTTACTTTATTTATTTAATTTACTTAATTTATTTAATTTACTTAATTTATTTAATTTATTTAATTTATTTAATTTATTAAATTTATTTCATTTATTTAATTTATTTAATTTATTTAATTTATTTAATTTATTTAATTTATTTATTTTATTTTATTTATTTCATTTATGTAATTTATTTAATTTATTAAACTTATTTAATTTATTTATTTTAATTATTTTAGTTAAAATATAATAATATTTATAATAAGAACACACCACACAGATAGGTATAAAGATAAACAAAGGAAAAGCAAAAAAACTTGTTTGTGCTGGAGGCTTCATAGACCGCCCATGCCAACCTCGGTTATTCAATAATAAGTTGAATTTAAGTGTGCGTAAAGATTACAATCGTTTGAACTGGTCAAAAACCTCATAATGAGGTAACTGAATAGACTGGGTTTTTATTTCGGTTACCGGTAACAGAGGTTAACTCGATATGATACGGTTACCGAATCAAAGTGTTACCTTATTAAGCGGTTACCGTTATGGTAGGGGTTTTTATAAACACCTCTAAAATAACCCTATGAAAAACCCCGGTTAAGGTAACCGGTTCCTGTCCCTGGCTAACCCTGGATGGCGCAAGGCGCCCTTAGTAGAGCTAAGGCTAACTATTTGCGTCCGTGGTTAGTGCCAGGCATGTGTTTGGAATGTTTGGATGGTGTGGTTAGTTAGTGTAGTGGATCGAGCAGGGCTAGCTTAGGTAGGTTAGGTAATTAGATATGAAAAAGTGCAATTAGACTGCTTGTTATTATTACCTAACAGCTCTATCTATTTGTACGTATATTTATTTTGCTCCTCGTGTGTGACGTTGTGTATAAATTGATAAATTTTAATCGGTATTGCATTGTAAAATACCTATCTGTTATTAATTAAACATTTACGTTCTGAATTAAATTTTTAGATTTTTTTTTTAGATTTAGATATTTATTCTCATAATATTAAATTACATTATAAATTATGCTAGACTAATCTACACGAATTTATATTATGATCGTCATTCATATTTACATAATATTATTTAATACATACAAATTAAAAAATGTCTTGCAATAATTAATCTTATGTCAACAATTTATCCATTCATGTCAAAACAAAATACGGTAATAACTTAGTACGAGTATCTCTTAATGATCGTCATGTTCTAAATAAAATACTAGGTACATATTACAATATACATAAATCAATAACTGAGAACATGTCAAATTAATACGATTCAATTTTCAATTTAAAATGTCAGGGTCATATACTCATTTACAGAATAAAGTGGATTATCCAATAAAAGGACTCTCAGTTGACGTTCAAATGTTTCGTCAGATTTACTTAAGATATGCAGTTTGCAAACACATAATACATATCAAAAAGGGCGTATTGGGTTCGGTATAAGTTAATTGCGCTCTATGGTTTGATTATGATAGTGAATAAAATAATAAACTTTTCATTGTTTCAGGTTCTCAAACTGCGTGAAATCTGCTTTAATGTACGACCACAACAGATCAAGCTTATTACATGAGGGACGTCGGTTGACGAAGAACAACCCCACGGAGGAGGCGCGCCTCCTGTGGAAATAAGATCTACGGCACATTTCCGTTTAAACTATTATCATTCAATATTTCAACATGAAGTTTATACGCTCGTTCTTCAAACGGATCACCGACGATCTCAAACAAAAGAAATTGATACCTCTCAAGATATTATTTTTCGTTCATGCTTCAAGTGAGTATTTTAAACAGCTGTTATAAGTTCGTAGTTTCCTAATAGAGCCCGACGCTAATCCTATTGTCTATTGTTAAGTAAAACCGCACGTGCTACTTACCTTCAAAAAAGGGTCTTAATTATTCTATTTGGCACCTGAGCGCGGGCTAGACCAACGCTCATAAAACCAGTGTAGGTGAGCTCTCCGATAACGCGACTTTGTTACGCATCTCGATGACACATTTTAGACTGGTTCTGTAGCGTTCGACTCGCCGGCACTCAGTAACCGAAGTTCTGGGTGCCGGCGAGTTGAACGGACCACACACATTGTAACAAAATTAGTTCATTTTGAATCTTATTGCAATTTCCATAGGAGTTGTAATTTAATTACCTGGGTAAAGTGAACGAACGATTTTTTATGCAGGTGGTTGTGGCACGTGGCACGAGCGGTTTTACTTAACAATAGACAATAGGATTAGCGTCGGGCTCTATTAGGAAACTACGAACTATACATAAGTAGCGACTATTGACTATACCTACAGGGGGTCAAATATAGGACATTTTAATATAGTAGGTATGTTATGTGTTCGTATCTAAGTACCTACATGAAGCGGAAAACCTGTGTTTGGTTTTTTAGTACCCTGACCTTGTTCATGTCGGTTATATAGATTTTGTATACCCACATTACAAATATAATCGATTAGCATCGAAGGAAAACTGAAAAATTACTCTTTTGCTGACTTTATCTAATCGAATACTTTTAAACGAGCAATTCTTGTTTATTTATTTATTTATTTAATATATATATTTCGGGGATCTCGGAAACGGCTCTAACGATTTGGATGAAATTTGCTATATGGGGGTTTTCGAGGGCGATAAATCGATCTGGCTAGGTCTTATCTCTGGGAAAACGCACATTTTTGAGTTTTAAATGTTTTCCGAGCAAAGCTCGGTCTCCCAGATATTTATTTATTGTACTAGCATAGTGTTTAAAGAATAAATGTACAATTTGGGCTATCATTTATGAAACTAAAGTGAGAAGTCCTTCGGTTAAAAGGACACAGTCTTATCATGACATAACTTCAAATGTTGTGTTCATTGCAAAATACTCATAACAGTAGAACGTTTGTCTAACACGTCTCAATTCCGTGCCTCCGTGGCATTTGACTTTCGTCTACAGGAACGTAGGCGTATTTTACCAATAAAAACACATCATCGACAGCTATTATTTTAATCTCTAATTACAACAGTTGCGACGAGAGAAATTATTTACAGCTTTATAACACAATTATTTTTAAATATTTTTAATCTTTTAGTTCCACTGAACAGAATAGCTAGTGTACGAGTAGGTAAACACATATAAATGATTCATTCATTAAATTTAAACTTGACCTCTATGAGTCTTGAATCCGGAAGCTTTTTTATTAATGTCTTCGAGTTTAGACATCGTTAGTAGACAATGTTTGTCTCTAGTCTCTACATTTATCTATAAATACATCTCTAAAAATTCCTCCATAACTGCCTTCTATTCGAAAGATTTTTCATTATTCGATTAAAAATAGTCAAATGGTATTCAATTAGTTGCTAACAATTCGAAAAATGAAAGGTAAAATATGTAGTGAGCATTTTGTCTCCGATAACTGGATTAAACTTACTTTTTAAGTCTATGTAATTTTTTGGCGAACAATACATCAAACTTCTTGGCGTTTTCCTTGAGCTTTGTGCTATCGAGGTTTTTACTTATTACAAAATTAAAGTAAGAAGATGAACTTATTTCTTTTTCTTATAGCACTGTTCGTGCTGTACCCGTACCTGACAATCCACATGCGCGAGCTGGGCATCAATGTGGAGGAGACCGCCATCATGTCGGCCGTGACGCCCGTCGTGGCCATCGTGCTGCCCCCGCTCGCCGGCATGCTGGCGGACAAGATTGGTAACTTCAGGGTCAGTCTTTATACTTGTAGCTCTGTTCGTGCTGTTCCCATATCTGACGGGGAGCTGGGCATCAACGTGGAGGAGACCGCCATCATGTCGGCCGTGACGCCCGTCGTGGCCATCGTGCTGCCGCCGCTCGCCGGCATGCTGGCGGACAAGATTGGCAACTTCAGGGTCAGTCCTTATACTTCTAGCTCTGTTCGTTTTACTCATATCTGACGGAAGCTGACGGGGAGCTGGGAATTTTCAAAAAATATTTTCAACGTGGAGGAGACTGCCATCATGTCGGCCGTGACGCCCGTCGTGGCCATCGAGCTGCCGCCTTCAGTGTCAAATACAAAACCACCTGGATCTATCTTAAGGAGCCATTTGAGGGTAGATTTTGTTTACTTTTATTTAAATACGTACCTAAAGATACATTCAAAACAAAACAAAATTCTCATATTGCTATTTGTCCATATTAAATTGTCTTTCACCTATTAGTATTTGATCCTTTCGCGTTTTCTCAAAGGTTAGCTGGAAGAGATCCCTTTTAGGGATAAGTTCGCCTTTGTACATAACATTTTTATTTTTGTTTTGTTGTTGTCCGTTTTATGTAAACCTGTTTATGTGCAATAAAGTGACATACATACATACATTGTATAACCATTGACCACGATCGCTATTTAAATAGTTCGAAACTTTGGGATGTACATATTTAATTCATACGCGATATAATTTTACGCGTTTCATCATACGCGTCTTATTTTAAAGTAATAACGGCACGGGCGTAGCCAGGTTTTAGTATCGGGGGGGGGGTCCAAGAAAATAAAACGACTAAAAGTACATAAAATAACCCTTATACTAGCTGTGCCCGCGGCTCCGCCCGCGTGGAATTCGGTCTGTGTCAGTAAGCGGCTAATTTCTAATCCTAATTTCTCTCCCTCTCCCCTGGAGGCGGAACTTGAAGTAAAGTTGACAGATGGATATTGTAGCCGCCGTGCAGGTCAGGATCTCGACGACTCAAATAAAAAGCTTCGATTTGAAGTAAACTATTATAATTTCCAAAGTACTGATTTACAAGGGTTCCTTGACTAAACGGTTAGATGTAGAAGTGGTGTGATGATTGTATGGAGGCTGATGAAAGAGTGATTTGCATAATTTGAATGTACGAAATGGTGGTTAAGATTTAGGTGCCTCTAATTGGCCGCGATACATGGTATGTGGAGCGCTCCTATTGGTGCTTTAGAAAAAGCTTCCAAATACTAGCCGAGCCCGACGGCTGCGTTTAGCTACTGCATTAGAATTTTACAAATAAAGAGTTGCGTTCGCAACAGATATGCTAGAGGACTGTAGTCCAGATAAAATATTTTACAGTTAGGTACCACTAAATAAAACTACACTCCAAAATCAATAGTTTTTTCGCCCTTATTACAATTTTACAAGTGATTTTAACGACAGAGTAGGTGTATATCGGACGATACAGTAAGGTATACGCGCGCGAGCGAAAGCGAAGCGGCCTGCCTGGCTAGAGCGCTACTCACCGTGGTCTTCTTCGGACTCCTGAGGAAGACCGCGTGCCGTTTGTAACCTCAATGCGTTGCGAGACTTTCGCGAATGATTCGATTTTATTCGGGAAGGCATGGAAATGTGTATAAAATGCGAGTCCCAAATCGTTTGACTCCGCAAACGACCAGTGCCGGATTAAGATATTTTGATGCCCTAAGCATTTCTAGACCATGGTGCCCCCTCTGGTTATCAAGATTACATTGATTTTTTATGGTAAATTGAGTGACGTTCATTGCCGCATTACAGCTGAGAATGGAAATCAGTCACATCATTTTATCACGAAAATTGACAGTGCCGCAGCAGTAACTTTGCAATAGAGTACCTAATGCTGCTGCAGTCGCCATATCTTAGAATGTAATTGAAAACGCGAGCGAAGCGAGCGCGAAAATTTTTCGATATAAAAACGCAATTTGATAGACAGTTGTACATTTTTACTTTTAGTATGGAAATCAGTCACATATATCATTTTATCACGAAAATTGACAGTGCTGCAGCAGTAACGTAGCAACAGAGTAATGCTGCTGCAGTCGCCACCCGAATGTCACCTTTGTCACATCTTAGAAAGCGATTGAAAACGCGAGCGAAGCGAGCGCGAAAATTTTTCGATATAAAAAACGCAATTTGATAGACAGTTGTACATTTTTACTTTTAGTATGGAAATCAGTCACATCATTTTATCACGAAAATTGACAGTGCTGCAGCAGTAACGTAGCAACAGAGTAATGCTGCTGCAGTCGCCACCCGAATGTCACCTTTGTCATATCTTAGAAAGTAATTGAAAACGCGAGCGAAACGAGCGCGAAAATTTATCGATATAAAAAACGCAATTTGATAGACAGTTTTACATTTTTACTTTTAGTATGGAAATCAGTCACATCATTTTATCACGAAAATTGACAGTGCTGCAGCAGTAACGTAGCAACAGAGTAATGCTGCTGCAGTCGCCACCCGAATGTCACCTTTGTCATATCTTAGAAAGTATTTGAAAACGCGAGCGAAACGAGCGTGAAAATTTATCGATATAAAAAACGCAATTTGATAGACAGTTTTATTTTTTACTTTTAGTATGGAAATCCGACACATCATTTTATTACGAAAATTGACAGTGCTGCAGCAGTAACGTTGCAACAGAATAATGCTGCTGCAGTCGCCACCCGAATGTCACCTTTATCATATCTTAGAAAGTAATTGATGCGATCCGATAATCGACGATGGCGGAGAAATCCAAAATCCAAACCACCGTATACTAGGTAATAGTTAGTAATCAATGAAATATGCCGCACGCCTGTTCTTATTTTAATTCTATGAATGTTAATATTCTGAACTTTTCGGGGGGGAGGGGGGGGGGGGGGGTTGAACCCCCAAAACCCTCCCCCTGGCTACGCCCGTGAATAACGGAAACCGATATATCGCTCAGCAGCAAAATGTGTCCCACCAACTGCTACCTAGTAGTAGAGAAGATTACCTAGACACATTTATAATTAGCCCTATTTTCAATACAATATAGTTTTGGTTAAATTGAAAATAGGTACTTAACTTAACACTCAACTAATTACAAAACCGCGTAACCAATGTGAATAATGTGAATATATAATATATTCGACGGACAAAATAATTAGTTGCTAAGGGCCAATACTAATTTAAAGAGATGCACCGGATATTCGGCCTGATCATCGGCCGGATATCCGGTATTCGGCCGGCGAAATTATACCTACATTTCGGTGATCGTGATCTATCGTGATTTTTTCGTGACCCCCTTCCCCCTATCGAACCTCGCGTGATTTGTGCACAAGCCCTTATTGGAAAATAAGTATTTTCAATGATTGGGGACTTTTGGACAGTAATGAATGTCACCGTGACCAGTATGAATCATCTGAAGCATACGAATCATTACGTACCTACCTATTATCTAAGAAATCTTGAATTTTATAACTTGCAGTCTAACTTGGTAAAATGCGTACGACTTAATATATAGTAACAATTTGTGGTACTATAGTAGTCGATAAAACGTTTCCTAAATACCACCTAAGGTCCTATAAAAGACCTAAGAAGGTTGTATAAAGCCGAAATGGCGCATCTTATGTGCCATTCAGTGATATAGTAGACCTGTAGCAGTGTCAGTCGTGACGTTTTAGGTCTATAAAAGTGATGTAATGCATGACTCTTGTGCTAATTTGTTGTCAGTAACGCCATTATAGTGTTAATTTGTACTATAGTAGCATTTGAGATTCCATTATAGTGGTTGTTTTATACTATAGTAGTATTTGAAATTCTATTATAGTGCTTTTTTTATACTATAGTAGAATTCATAGTTCTTTTACTACGCAATTTGCTATCAAGTTTTCCATCAACTGTTGTGAGTGGTTTTGTTGTGTGTTTACTTCACAAAAACGGTACTAAGTAAAATGGTGATAAATAAAGACTTTATATTAATATGCGTCATTTAGATGTCGAATAATTCGGTCCTTAGTGCAAAGAGTATATGGGACGGAAGTTTTACCGTTAGAATAGTATTAGGTTAATGAGAAATTTTAATGCCCCCTCTATTTATTTATGTTTTTAGTAAAATAATTTAATAAAATATTATGATATTCATCATAGTTACTACTATACAGCCAAGAAGTAAATCCGACGCCTTTATAGGCTAACTATAGAACTTACGACGAAATATTCACCGCCATCATGATTAAAATTAGGGTTCAACAAATTAAATTATTTTCTACTTGATAAAAACAAATTAAAATATTTTCTGAAAAATAATTTAATTTGTTCAAATACTTCATAGTATTGATTGGCAGCGCCATCTCTCTCGCTAGCTCGGTATCATCATGAGAATGATCCAGATAGAAGGTTCGAACCATACTGTTCTACCTTAGAGATGGCTAGGGGGCGCCACAAGCCTTCAGTAGGAAGTGCATATACTTGGAAAATTTGACTAATGTCGCTGTGGCCCGGTGGCCGAGTGGTTCAGGCACCTGCCGCGATAGCAGAGGACGCTGGTTCGATTCCAGCCTGGGGCACTGGAGGCCTTGGTCACTTTTTCTTAGTATATGACATTTATTTCAGTTTATAATTTATATAGTAGTGTTTCTACTTGATAAAAACAAATTAAAATATTTTCTGAAAAATAATTTAATTTGTTCAAATACTTCATAGTATTGATTGGCAGCGCCATCTCTCTCGCTAGCTCGGTATCATCATGAGAATGATCCAGATAGAAGGTTCGAACCATACTGTTCTACCTTAGAGATGGCTAGGGGGCGCCACAAGCCTTCAGTAGGAAGTGCATATACTTGGAAAATTTGACTAATGTCGCTGTGGCCCGGTGGCCGAGTGGTTCAGGCACCTGCCGCGATAGCAGAGGACGCTGGTTCGATTCCAGCCTGGGGCACTGGAGGCCTTGGTCACTTTTTCTTAGTATATGACATTTATTTCAGTTTATAATTTATATAGTAGTGTTTCTACTTGATAAAAACAAATTAAAATATTTTCTGAAAAATAATTTAATTTGTTCAAATACTTCATAGTATTATCAAACTGCACAACGGGACTTAATCGCGTATTTAAGTTTTAAGATTTACCTCCGACGTTTCGAGGACGGCGTTGTCCCCGTGGTCTCGGAGAAGACTGGCTCAAGTTGACATCAACATCTTCTAGCCGCGCGAGTTTTTCGAACTACCCGCACTTGGTCTTGTTTATCAGTTTGAACGTTTTGCGCACTAGGGATGTCACTCTGTCGACACACAACACTAACGATATTCGATTTATCGACTGTCGATATTCGTTTCCGCTTACATTTACTAATGACTGGATTCCATGTGGATGAGATCTTAAAACCCTCGTCCCGATTAAAATTGCAATGTTTTTTGATTTCAATGGCTTCCCGCACTTTTCTACTGTAGAAATGGCGATCCGTGGAGAGGATTTTAGGGTTATGCAGCTCAATCCAGTGGTTTGGTCCTGACTCCAGCAAATGCTCAGGCACCGCAGACTTGTTGACCTGACGATTTTTGACAGCTGCGATATGTTCCTTAACTCTTTCTGCTATGGTGCGCTTAGTTTCTCCGATATAGGAACTACCACAACTGCAATCTATTTTATAAACGCCAGGTGACTGGAACGGAATAACGTCCTTCGGTGACCTTAGGCTCCCTGCTACTTTGGATAAAGGTGTGTACACCGTCTTTATAGAGTACTTTCCAAGTACTGTGCCAACTTTATCCGTTACCCCCTTTTACATACGGCAAAAATGCCGGCTGTCTGGAGACATCAGGACGTTTCCGCGTTGCCTTTCGTCTGGGTTGCCACTTTTTTACCTTGTACCCGTTCCTCCTTAGTACCTCCTGAATATGCGACATCTCACTCTCTAAATATTCAGGGTCACACAGATCATGTGCTCTGTTTACTAGCGAGGTAACCACCGATTGTAAGTGACGAGGATGGTGGTGAGAAAGGGCGTTCAAATACCTGTCAGTGTGTGTAGGTTTCCTATAAACAGTATGAGTTAGGGTTCCATCCACTCGACCAATCACTTTCACGTCCAAAAACGGCAAACTGCGCTGTGATTCCAATTCATACGTGAACTTCGTCTTCGGATGAATTGAATTTAGATATCGGAGTAGTTGCTCCACCTCCTGCTTCCCACCCTTCATAATACAGAAAACATCATCCACATAGCGCTTCCACAACTTCACCGCCCAAGGCTGCAAGTTTATACTGGCTTCGATATGCTCCATCCAGATATTTGCCAAAACCGGTGCTACAGGGCTACCCATGGCTACCCCATCAATCTGGAGGTAATGCTTTCCACAATACAAAAAGTAGCTTCCTTCCAAGCAGTTCCTCAGCAACACCATTACTGACTCCGATATACCCTCATCGCTCAGTTTCCTTCTGACTACCTCTAGACATTCTTTAACGGGAACATTGGTGAAGAGCGACTCAACGTCAAAGCTCACCATTACCTCATCTGGTTCCAGCGTTATTCCCTTGAGAATATCCATAAAGTGACGAGAGTCCTTCACAAAAGACGACGTACTACCCACAAGCGGCTGCAACACCGACGCAACATGCTTTGCAAGATCGTAAGTGGGAGAAGAGCTTTGCGGCCTATCGTGAGTCAAATCTCTTCTCCCACTTACGATCTTGCAAAGCATGTTGCGTCGGTGTTGCAGCCGCTTGTGGGTAGTACGTCGTCTTTTGTGAAGGACTCTCGTCACTTTATGGATATTCTCAAGGGAATAACGCTGGAACCAGATGAGGTAATGGTGAGCTTTGACGTTGAGTCGCTCTTCACCAATGTTCCCGTTAAAGAATGTCTAGAGGTAGTCAGAAGGAAACTGAGCGATGAGGGTATATCGGAGTCAGTAATGGTGTTGCTGAGGAACTGCTTGGAAGGAAGCTACTTTTTGTATTGTGGAAAGCATTACCTCCAGATTGATGGGGTAGCCATGGGTAGCCCTGTAGCACCGGTTTTGGCAAATATCTGGATGGAGCATATCGAAGCCAGTATAAACTTGCAGCCTTGGGCGGTGAAGTTGTGGAAGCGCTATGTGGATGATGTTTTCTGTATTATGAAGGGTGGGAAGCAGGAGGTGGAGCAACTACTCCGATATCTAAATTCAATTCATCCGAAGACGAAGTTCACGTATGAATTGGAATCACAGCGCAGTTTGCCGTTTTTGGACGTGAAAGTGATTGGTCGAGTGGATGGAACCCTAACTCATACTGTTTATAGGAAACCTACACACACTGACAGGTATTTGAACGCCCTTTCTCACCACCATCCTCGTCACTTACAATCGGTGGTTACCTCGCTAGTAAACAGAGCACATGATCTGTGTGACCCTGAATATTTAGAGAGTGAGATGTCGCATATTCAGGAGGTACTAAGGAGGAACGGGTACAAGGTAAAAAAGTGGCAACCCAGACGAAAGGCAACGCGGAAACGTCCTGATGTCTCCAGACAGCCGGCATTTTTGCCGTATGTAAAAGGGGTAACGGATAAAGTTGGCACAGTACTTGGAAAGTACTCTATAAAGACGGTGTACACACCTTTATCCAAAGTAGCAGGGAGCCTAAGGTCACCGAAGGACGTTATTCCGTTCCAGTCACCTGGCGTTTATAAAATAGATTGCAGTTGTGGTAGTTCCTATATCGGAGAAACTAAGCGCACCATAGCAGAAAGAGTTAAGGAACATATCGCAGCTGTCAAAAATCGTCAGGTCAACAAGTCTGCGGTGGCTGAGCATTTGCTGGAGTCAGGACCAAACCACTGGATTGAGCTGCATAACCCTAAAATCCTCTCCACGGATCGCCATTTCTACAGTAGAAAAGTGCGGGAAGCCATTGAAATCAAAAAACATTGCAAATTTAATCGGGACGAGGGTTTTAAGATCTCATCCACATGGAATCCAGTCATTAGTAAATGTAAGCGGAAACGAATATCGACAGTCGATAAATCGAATATCGTTAGTGTTGTGTGTCGACAGAGTGACATCCCTAGTGCGCAAAACGTTCAAACTGATAAACAAGACCAAGTGCGGGTAGTTCGAAAAACTCGCGCGGCTAGAAGATGTTGATGTCAACTTGAGCCAGTCTTCTCCGAGACCACGGGGACAACGCCGTCCTCGAAACGTCGGAGGTAAATCTTAAAACTTAAATACGCGATTAAGTCCCGTTGTGCAGTTTGATAATGTAGTCATTACTGTTGTTTTCTTTTTCAGTGTGATTGGTAAAAAAATGTGCTAATAATGGATGTCGATAAATATCTAAACCATCACGATTTTATGCTTGTATTAAATCATTGATGATAAATCTGAACTACAATCACTAATATCACTGGGGTCTTTTTTAGGGTTCCGTACCCAAAGGGTAGAACGGGACCCTATTACTAAGACTTCGCTGTCCGTCCGTCCGTCCGTCCGTCCGTCTGTCACCAGGCTGTATCTCACGAACCGTGATAGCTAGACAGTTGAAATTTTCACAGATTATGTATTTCTGTTGCCGCTATAACAACAAATACTAAAAACAGAATAAAATAAAGATTTAAATGGGGCTCCCATACAAAAAACGTGATTTTTGACCAAAGTTAAGCAACGTCGGGAGTGGTCAGTACTTGGATGGGTGACCGTTTTTTTTTGCTTTTTTTTTTGTTTTTTTTTAATATGGTACGGAACCCTTCGTGCGCGAGTCCGACTCGCACTTGCCCGATTTTTTTATCAATTCATTAATATAAAAATATTTTGTACGGAACCACATTAATGACAGCTGTCACAGTTACAGTAAACATTGGCTCTGCGTTATTTTAATCTAAAAAATCAACATGTAGTGTATTCAGTGTAAATAGTTAGTTTAATGTGTGTAATATGCTTAAAATACTACGGACAAGTGTTATCTCAATTTATCTTCTACAATTTATTGTAATTTTTAAGGTGAAAAACTCACTATATGAAACATAAACATTGACTGTTATCTTATACTAAATAAATCGTGAGGACGCAATTTAGTGCCTTAAAGTGATTTTATAGTGATTATTAAACAGCGCGAATCTTTCTGCCATTCATAGAATAAAAATAAACAGTGTAATCTATAAGTTCACAAAAACTCCTGTGCGTGGGTAGATTTCGATGCATAAAAATTACGTGACATCACATGAAGTCTCTTTACTCTCACCATATAACTAATAACTAATTGGGTGATAGTAGGCATCCACAGAAAATTACGCCGAGAAAGAAATTGGCCACGACTAAAAGCACAGCTCAACAGACTGCCGATACTCTGTTTAGCTGTACACCTCGTGAACCATCAACTTACGCTGACAGTGACAAAAATAATGAACGTGATATCCCAGAATCAATGTTACATCAAGTTAGTCCCAGTACTAGTACTAAGAGTCCCTCCAGCAACCTAGAGACGTCAGAAAAACACAATAGCCCCTCCACTGGTGCTACTACCCACTCGAGTACACCAGAGACGACAGGAAAACAACATCATTCTGATTGTAACACTGGAAAAAAAAGTCATCTAGAGGCGGCACAAGCTTCTCTAAACACCGAGCCAGAAAAAAGCAAAGTATTAATTTTTTCAAGCACTAAAAGCGTATTCATAAGAAGATATTTGCAAAGACACCTTGGTGATTCTCACATCGTCACAGCTTATACAAAACCGGACGCTTCTACTGACAAGCTGCTGGAATGCTGTCTATCCCTATGCAAAGACTTTACTAAACATGATTATGTTATTATTCTAAGTGGAAGTAATGATAAGTGTATTATGAAATTACAAGCGTCCCTATATTATTACATAGAAAAATTGACTCATAGTAATATTCTTCTTAGTGATTTTAAATCTTATGAAAGCGACATAAGAATACGTGACATATTCAGAATGTTATGCAATGAATTCAAAGAATATTCTTATTTTATTAATGCCCTTCATGCACCATTTTATAGTTTTAAGCTAAAGCTGTGTCTTTCTCTGTTAAACCGCATTAATAGTTTAAATTATAATTACGATTATTACACATTTAAAGAAATACCAAAATTTCATAACCAAACAACACCTGCTTCTGGTGAGGTTGAAAGTGCGGAATCGAATAGCAATCTTTTTCGTCCCCATTGTGAACAAAGATTTTGAAATGGATAACTAAAGGCTTAAAACTGAGTACAAAAACTAAAAGAAAGCTTCGGTTACAATACTACACACAGAGGACCACTGAAAATAAAAATAAATACATGTCATATTCACGACTATTAAGAAAATGTATAGTAAATGCACAAAAAACTACAAACAGGAAATATGTGATCAATAGCAAAAATATTTGCAAAGCATCCTGGGATGTAATAAAAGATCAAACAGGCAAACCTATCAACAATCAATACATAGAAAGCATTGAGCATAATGGTTTGAATATTACGGATCCATCTAGTATAGCAACTATCTTTAACAACTATTTTATAGAAACAACAAACAAACTTAACAACACACCTTATGTAACATTGATGGAAAACCACAAAGTTCCTAACTCTATTTTCCTAATGCCATTGGAGGAATATGAGGTTCTAAATCTTATCACCTCGTTAAATAACACTAATGCTGAGGGATATGATGGAATTGCAACAAAGGTAATAAAAAAATGTAAACTTCAAATTGTCTCAGTACTAACGTATTTAATAAATTTTTCATTGCTTTCTGGTACATTTCCTGATAATTTAAAGAAGTCAATCGTAAAGCCATTGTATAAAAAAGGTAATAGAAACGACATTAAAAATTACCGACCTATCACACTTGTACCTATCTTTTCAAAGATTTTAGAGAAAGCTATGTACAAAAGACTGATAAACTTTCTTAACAAATTTAATGTTATAACAAACGATCAATATGGCTTCCAAAAACATAAGTCTACCACACTTGCAGCTTTTAATCTGGTTCGTGAGATTGTAACTAATTGTAATGATAAGGTACCAACCACAGCTTTATTCTTTGATATGTCAAAGGCGTTTGACTTTGTATCACATAACTTACTTCTAAAAAAACTGGAACATTACGGCATTAGAGGGCTGGCTTTAAATTGGATAAGATCTTACTTAGAAGATAGAACGCAATGTGTAGAAATAAAAAGAGTAAACAATAGGAACGTAACAGAAGTGCCCCAGGGAAGCATCCTTGGGCCTCTGCTATTTCTATTATATGTTAACGACCTTCCTGACATCACACATCATAAATGTATTTTATTCGCCGATGACATTTCAATTATAGTATCAAGTAATCAATCAGAAACTCAAGCAAATCACGAATTTGACATAAATAGTGCAATAGAATGTGTAGTAAAGTGGCTTGAAGGAAACAATCTCCAAGTTAATTTGGAAAAAACAACGTATTTACGTTTTAATCAATCTAGTCAATCTATAATTATAAGCTACAATGGACATTTATTACAAGAACGTGACATAGTAAAATTTTTAGGAATACATTTAGATAATAAGCTAAACTGGAATGGACATATTGAGACTGTATGCGCAAGACTGAATAGATTTGTTTTTGTCCTTAATAGATTGCGTAGAACATCTGATCACAGAACTGCCATGGCTGCCTATTACGGATATGTCGAATCAATTCTCAGATATGGACTCACGGTCTGGGGTAATGGGATAGATATTATAAGAGTACTGCGATCCCAAAAAAAATGTATTCGTGCAATCTGTGGTATTAGCCCTCTCGAGTCATGTAGGCCGATGTTTCTCAAGCTTAAAGTCCTGCCATTTCCTTGCCTGTATGTTTTTGAAGTAGCCAAATTTGTTAAACAACACCCTGAATTATTTATTACAGCTAGTGACATATACCCTAGAAATACTAGAAATGGTGAACGACTTGTAGTTGGAATGCAAAAAAAAACTGCTATTTTTAACAAAAACTGCCCTGCTATGTGTGTAGAAATATTTAATAAGTTGCCACCTGACATTAAATGCTTGCCAATGAATAAATTTAAGAAAACCCTACATGAGTGGCTGTTAAATAAAATGTTTTATTCACTTCACGATTATTTCAATGATATATTGTAGTACATAATGTATATAATGTAATAAATACTTAGCTTAAGAAATACAACAAATATTTGCATGCTGTTTGTGGACGGTTGAATTAGGAGGAACTTTATGTATATATAACAACTGTAATCTGACCCTATTCACGCAAATAAATAATTTATGATTTATGATTTATGATTTATGATTATGTGGCTTAGGCCTGAACTTATATAAGCAAGATATAAGTAGCCATTACAGATCAAATTTATCAATTACAAGTAGTCATTTTCTACCTTTATGTATCTAACTCGGTTTATAAAAGACATAAAAACTCAGCTATAACGCTGTTATCTTTTAAAAGAAAAAACAAAACCACTATACAACAGTTTTGTAATATAAAAGAGTCATTGTGACGTCTACAGCTATGAGATATAATAAAAATTTAAAAACTACTAAAGCGCATATTAAATCTATAAATATATGTCCCAAAAACGCTACTATAGAGCAAAACAGTTCTATAATAGTGTTCATATGACTACTAAAGTATTATATACTGTAGCAGTGATCTCTAAAGCCACTATATCCTGAAATCGTTGTATAGTTGGGTTTTTGTCACTGTAAAAACACAAAAGTATAGCGGCTTGCAGGGAACCTTAATAGCGCAAATTAGTTGCATAAAAGTGATTCCAAATACTATTATACAGTAATATTGCTCTATAGTGGTTATATTTGAACCTGTTATAGTACATGCCTATAACGGGCCTATAAAATGATGAAGTAAACCTTTACATCAATTGCTTATAGAATATATTAGCTGTATAAGCCTATAGAGCAAAAAGGTGTTGCCAAACGCTTTTATAGGACAGGTGGTCACCTCTGAAACCTTAATACGACGTCTATACAAGCTTTTAGCGATAAAAACTAAAATTATAGGACTTAAATGTTACTTGACGTTAGGTACATCAAGAGTTCTGGCTTAGATCTTTAGATCCAAATGCACAAATGAAATATGCACCAACTGAATAGAAAAGCATTACTTAGTTAGTAATTACAAAATTGCATCAATGGTAAAACAGTTGTTACAAAAGAATAGGAACCACTAAAAAGTAAACGGCAAAACTATAATTAGGAACGTTTACGCTATTACTTGAGTGCCATATCATTAAGTACGATTGATATGAGGCACTCTTAATAGAACTGCTAAAACTGTTATAGTTTACTAGTAGCCAAGTCCATATCTTTGAATACCTATTCTAAATTTTGTCATACCATCCAACTAAAAAAAAAACCGGCCAAGTTCGAGTCGGACTCGCGTTTCTAGGGTTCCGTACATAAGTCCGACTCACGCTTGACTGCACATTTCTAATAGGTTTTCCTGTCGTCTATAGGTAAAGAACTATTTTGTGTATTTTTTTCAAAATGTTAGACCCAGTAGTTTCGGAGATAAAGGGGGGGAATGGTCATAATTTGGCCATCTTAAATAACTTCGAACCTATGTATTTTAAAATTATAAAAAAAACATGTCTTTGGGTCACTGATTTACATATGTGTACCAAATTTCAACTTAATTGGGCCGGTAGTTTTCGAGAAAATAGGCTGTGACAGACGGACAGACAGACAGACGCACGAGTGATCCTATAAGGGTTCCGTTTTTTCCTTTTGAGGTACGGAACCCCGACAATATTGTTCAATACTTATGCGTCTGATAAATATAGAAAAAGATTTTGGCTAAGAAAAATAATCATATAACACTTGAGTTAGAAATATTCGGGCAGTGATTTGGCTTAGCTATAATTATTATTGGGTCTGCTCAACAGGTTGGAAGGCTTTGAAGTAACTGCATGGTGAAACCGATATAATAACCGGCTTTTTGTGAAGGTCAAATATAGATGTCTGGTAGCATTGAATTAATGATATTGAAAACATGTAATTTGTGGGGTCGTTATAGTACATAGGGATCGCTTTGGGATACAATAACCTTTACCTTGCATTGTGGATTCGGCCATTGTGCGCGCCGGAGTCGCGTGCGTCATTGGCCATTCAAAACACTCACCAACCATTTACCCACAGGCCGACCAGTATAAATTTGAACTTTAATTCACGTGCAGATCTTGCAAATATCTGACTCTTGTTACATGGGAGAAGAACGGAGTGGTTTATGAATGGCATATTGACTTGTCGCCCGGAAGAAGTACGCTACCATACGAATCGAACATAATACATACTTTTATTATCACGATATAGTACAAAACCGTTTCAATTGTCAAATAAACAGGACAAATAGTCGTACATTTGGGTCAAACAGATCACTGTGTTATGTCTTTCCTGTAGACATACACAAGAGTTAAGGGCTATAAAGGTTAATTTTCTTATTTAACCCTTATCCACAGGAGAGAAAAATGTGCTGTTCGCGATAACACACTAGTTTTCTCTCCTGTGGGCAATAGTTAACAGCTTGTGGGCATGTAAGTAATGATTTTATCATAGTTCTTTAAATAAAAGGAGGACCTTTTCACGTGGATAAGGGTTAAATAAGAAAATTAACCTTTATAGCCCTTAACTCTTGTGTATGTCTACAGGAAAGACATAACACAGTGATCTGTTTGACCCATTTATTACGTTTATCAAAATTAGTATAAATAGGTACAAGAATATAGGCATTATACTCTTTGTTGGTGATGATTTTTAAACAGATTATTAGCGATATATATTTAAAATTATTAATTCGACGCAGAGATAGCGACTAAGCTAGGGAGACAAAGCAGAAATCACCTTAACATCAACACATCAATTTAACACACTATTTTGCAAATCGTTGATGTGTTTGTGATATTTAGATAAATAACTACGTAAAAAACAATGACCTTTTATTTATGGTAAAAAACCTCCCAACTATTTATAGTCTACAACTTAAATATACATTACGCTGTCATGATGACGAATAATGATCTTATCAAAGCAGTTTTCCGCCTGTGCACATGTCATGGCTCCGCTAGGCTTCTATGAAGACTCGAGTATTTATGAACAATGTGCATCTTTAATGTTGTTGTCGAGGCTGCTATATGTACCTACCTATCACGCATTTACCTTTTTGTGTTATACAAGTCAGGTTATTTATAGTTATACCTACGACTTAGTGGGTCTTAGAGCCTAAGAATAAAATCTGTGCTCTTTGGGGACATGGAAAAATTTCTACTAGTTTAATTGTACGTAGGGTGGGAATAGATGGAAATACAGCCAACATTTCCGTTTGTCAGATGTTACTTTTTAGAAGGCCACCGTGTCTACCGTTATAGAAACAAGGCTGACACACAGAAAAATAAAAAATAATATATTTTCTATTCCTGTAGGTTAGGTAAGTTAAAAATAACGGTGTCAAATTTTTCGGACATTTGCACAATGTTCTAAAAATTTTGGGTACAGAAAAATCAAATCAGAATCTGAATCTGTACCGAGCCGGTGAAATGACCCGTACCTAATGGAAATGTGTTTAAGCACTAAAAACCACTAAGTACTCTTTAAAGTCTTTAGTAAGACGGAGGAGCAATATATTTTTAATTTCATTTAGCTGCTGTTGGCGTTGTCGTCGGCGCTGGGCGGCGCGTCGGCGCTGCTGCTGCTGGCGGTGCCGGTGGGGCGCATCACGGTGACGTTCCCGCCCGCCGTGGAGCTGCTGGCCAGCTGCGACGGCGACGCGCTGCGGCTCCGGCACGTGCACGACCACCCCTGCCGCCCGCTGCACCCGTACGCCTACGACGTGAACCTCACGTGAGTGCTGACGAAGTTGGGGGCAGAGGCTAATTAGGGCATAGACTTTTTCTTTAGTTCATATTTATAACTAATTTAGTTTATAAATTTTATAATATCATTAAGCCGATGCAAATTGCAGACTGTAATGACACTACAATTAGACATGATTGAAGTTTCTTGAAGGCTGGGGCTTCAACATATCTCACTAAGATACTTATATTATTAACGGGGATTAGTTAAATAACAATGTAAATAAACCCTCTTTGTTTTATAGGACCCTCTCGTGCGGTTTTGTATGTGACCTCCCATCTGAAATGATAAAAAACCAAACTGATGAGATGTTACACATGCACTCGTACGTCATACAGCTGCAGTCGCCCCTCAGCTCGCAGCAGCTCGTCTACCGGCACACAGTGTCCTCGTTCCTCAAGCCAATGGCGCCTAAGAAGGACAAGAGCACAGCGAGAATATTAACCAATGATCCCTTATTTAATACAACTGCGACTTTGGTTCCACCTGACCAGATATTCTTCCCAGCGCCACAGCTCTATAAAATGGAATGTACCCATGACTCGCTGAATGCCACATGCTATTTCGCCTGGGATAGTTTTGAGTCAGAACAGAAGGAAGTAAACGACGAGAGTAATTTCCGAATCAGGATATCGCACGACGCCGAGCAGGCTGAACTAGACGCAAGGAAATACACTGTTAACGCGATTACAGCTTGGGAGAGTCAATCAGAATTTGTAAAAGATGTCAGTGGTATTGAGAGTACGACGTGTGTTGACAGTTTGAGTAAGGTAATTTCCAAGACTCTTTTTATGCTCTTGCATTTTCATTTTCTCTTTCAATTTAAACCACTTTGAATAGAAGAGGATATTCTTAATTTAATTCTTCTTTTTGTATTTGTATGTGACTTTGCATTGTTCCAAAATAATTTAAATAATATAACTATTAATTTAAATATTAAAAAAAACTTCTAAGTAGGTATGTTACGTCAAAATCCATTTTATGCCAAAAATGCCTTACATTATTTTGGAAAAGAGTTGATACTCTTCAAACTGCTTAACCGATTTCTATGAAACATAGCTAAGGCCATCGCAAGAAAACTCGCTTTCACGTAAAAAAAATCGAAATCGGCCCACACGTTGGAGAGCTAGGATACCACAGACAGACAGACAGACAGATTTATCATTATTGCTAGAGTCGTCGTCTTCATTTCACTGAATATAGTACTTATGTTACGTAACTATACTTAATACACTCTACTCTATTTATGAAGGAAACCAATTTAAGTATGTTTCGACAGCAGATTGTGTTTCATACAATACTTATACATCATTATACACTCTTTTTTTGTACTTTTTTCGTAGAGCATTTTTATTGCTCATTACCAGGCGCAAGCAATGCTTGAACTAAGATTTTTTTAAACCAAGAGTTTAATATTACTAAAAACAGTTTTGTGAAGTTGTTGTTAAGTGTAGGTACTGATATGTTGCCACAGGGCTCGAGCGGGGTATGGGTACGCGCGGGTGCGTTGCGTTTCCAGCGCTGCGCGGCGGCGTGCGCGGCTGCTGCGCCGCGCTCCAGCTTGTGTGAAAACACGCAGCAGCAGAAGGATATCGACCCCGCATTCACCTTCTGGGCGTACCTCGCTGTAAGTTATTATGATCGATATGGTTATTACTTATTAGTGTACTATGTTTTATTCGTGGTTCAGTGACCTGTACACCTTTATGTGGGACCTTGTGTCATAGAGAAATAAGTTTGTAAGCTTAGAGTGCTAACTTCATATATGTTGGTCAAACCAATTTGTCAGTCAGTAAGAACCAGGAAAACTATAAGTACATACTCATCCTTTTCTTTTGGGTGCTAGTACTAGGGTAAGACAAAGATAGTATGATTCTCTTTGTCTATGATTGAAATGAGACAGTCCTTTGACAAACTATACATCAGTTTCCTTACTTAATAAATTATAAGTTCTATGGGAGGTATGGCAAAACGCACAATTTTTATGCTCAAATTTATTACAAACAAGTTTTTGTAAACCTCGCTAAATCTTATTATAAATGACTTTATATCTATGTATGGAGTGGGCACTCTAAGCTTACTTATTTATTTCTCCGATACTTGTAGTTACAAAGGGGCTAGTGATAAGATTACCTAGGTATATTATGCCACCATGACGTTCACTAAAGTGTCACCTGCATTTTGTATGGAGAGTGTGGGAATGTGTTCCCTCCAAGCTCAGCGTTTATTAATTTGAGCACGTGGCGAGCTAGGTAGCATGCATATTGAGCGACGGAACCGCTGATGGGAAGATTGTCGGCTAATCGGCTCTAACTGGGTAATGGCGAACTTGATACGGTGCGAGCGCCCGACCCATTGCCACAGATCTTGTTCTAAGACCCTGCGCCCCGTTGTGGCCCACTTGCTACATGGTCATACAACTACCTTTGCTTTATATGTTTCCTCAACATCATTTCTTGTAAGATAAATTGCATTTTCCTATTTATTTGTTTATTATCCAGTGTTTTGTTTATTATTTTCGTGCGAATTTTTGTTCGTGTCTGTTAAAAACAGACACGGGTTCCGTACCTCAAAAGGAAAAAAACGGAACCCTTATAGGATCACTCGTGCGTCTGTCTGTCTGTCCGTCTGTCACAGTCTATTTTCTCGGAAACTACTGGACCAATTAAGTTGAAATTTGGTACACATATGTAAATTAGCGACCCAAAGATGCACATGTTTCTTTTATAAATTTAAAATACATAGGTTCGAAGTTATTAAAGAAAATAGCCAAAAAATGACCATTTCCCCCCTTTAACTCCGAAAAAAAAATACACAAAATAGTTCTTTACCTATAGATGACAGGAAAACCTATTAGAAATGTGCAGTCAAGCGTGAGTCGGAATTATGTACGGAACCCTAGAAACGCGAGTCCGACTCGCACTTGGCCGGTTTTTTTTATTTATATGACCTGAGTGCATGTAGAATGTAGATATTGTAGATTAACCCAAAACACAAATCACACTGAAAATCTATCAGCGTATATCCGGAAAGCAAGTAGGTATATAAAGAAAACTAACGTAGTCAGCTCGATATACCTAAAAGTTAGGAGGTTGCAGGTGCAGTACGTCTATGAAATGAAGAATAGTATACATTCATTAAAAGCACCTAAGTAATATTTGGGGATAATCTTACTAATCGAGTTAACCCCAAACTAAGGAAAGCTTTACTTCATGCGTACATACTTACTAGATGACGATATATATACCTACAATAGAAAATACATAGGTACTAAGGTACAAGAAAACATCCTTAAATCATGAACAAATCTATCTATTGAGCAAGGTGTCATCTATTGGGCATTAGCATGCCGAGCACTAGTACGTTTACCTTACCTATCTCATCATTAAAATGTTATTGAACAAACACATCCGCTGTGACGGCAACCGAACGTGAAGATTTACATAACAATCATCCGGAGAGAAAGTAATAAATCGGATATCTCATATCTATTGTCTAAGTGCAACGGTCTTCTCTAAGTATATCGGAATAAGATCGTAGTTAGACCAATAGTGGGACCGGATTTTTGCACTAAAAGTTTTGATAATTCTAAAGATGAAAAAGTGATACTTATCTGACATGGGACATATTTTTAAGCATATTTGTAAAATATGACGAAAAGTTAGAACGAGCGTTAGATATAAATTAGGTATTTATATATTTTTAGTAATGATTTTTTAATATTGAATTAAAGTGCAATGTTTAAGTTCCATCGTTTATAATATGTATGACGCTTTATAATGTAAAATTATTAGAAATTTTTTTAACGTGCTTCTTAGTCAAACTACAAATTAGCTTATTATTTTGTCGATATTGAATTAAAGTTTAATAAATCCACAACAACATATCTAAATTCTTAAGTTAATAGGCAAGCTAAAAATTTAGAAGAATAAGATATATGCTTTAGAATTAATATGCGTTTTTTGTCCTATAATATCTAATATTGAATTAGAGTCTGTAAAAATAAGTCTATTACTATAAAATAATATACGCAGCCATATTATGGAAAATAAGAAATTTCGGTGTGTAGCTTGCATTGTAATAGTAAAATATATTTAAAAAGGCGCGAAATTCATACATACGCCGCGCTGGTCCGTCAGTGTCGCCGGCGCGGCGCCCGAGACCCTATCATAGCCTACCTATACCTCGCCCCTCGCCTCGCCCCACCTGCCGCTCACAGCACTGTCTGTCTTTTCTTATCATTCATTTGTTTGTTTACTGTGGACATATATAAATTAGATGCGGACATTACGTGAAATTAAAGGGGTCCCTTTGTTTTCCATAAAGTTTTAAGTCATAATGTATTGTTTGTCATATAAGAACCTTCGGGCTCTCGAATTAAGGTTTATTTTTGAATGGCCTTAGTAGCAGTGTGATAGCGTTGACTCGGCTCGGAGAGTTGGCGAATTGGCGATTCATTCGCCGAGTTAGCGGATCGGTTACCAAGTTATCAGTTAGTTTAGTGGCCGAGTTGATTAGGAAGGACATTTGAATTTCGAAATTGTAATAAAAATGTACATGATATTCACAACTATTTTTTACCATAGTTTGTCAAAGGACTGTCTCATTTCAAACATAGAGAGAATCATCATACTATCTTTGACTTACACTAGTACTAGCACCCAAAAGAAAAGGATGAATATAGTTTTTTGTTTTTATTTACTGACAAATTGGTTTGACCGACTATACCTATTTCTGGTTCCTATTGTCATGTCCTGTCCTATTCAACGTCAATATCATATTATGTATATTATAAACCAACTGCTCAATATTACACGTATACATATTGAATATACAATAAGGTAAGTGACCTCACCTTATTGTATATTCCGTGTCGGCCGTATATGCCTATATACGGCCCACCTTAAATTAAAATGTTTTTTTTAATAAACAGGATATTAAGTATGAAAAACTCACTCAAATAGGTATCTTATTTATTGAAGTTTCTTCATTATACCAAAAAAGTTATAAAAATATTACGATACTCTTGGAAAATATACCTTTTATAAAAGTCCTATTGTGGGCCTTATTGATCACTAGCAGGGTATTACTTAATCCCGCAAAAAATAATAATTTTGACAGTAGACAATAACAGATTTTATTGTTTTTAACTTAAGAGTAATACATATACAAATAACAATATTTGGTACTTCACAACAAGAGGATATTTATAATAAGTTAAAAATAATTCTTTTGGGCCTTATTAACTAAAGACATAAAAATTGTCTAGTTTACTCGAAAATAGTAGGTAACTAAAGTCACTAAACATAAAGCTTTATTATTATTATGTTTTAACATCTGGGGGCACGGCAGTGCCCCCGCCAAGACGAGCAAAGCGCAAGGGCACTATCTACCTTTCCTCGAAGCGCTTCGTCGTTTTTTGGAACCCTCATAACTTGGGGTTGGATTATACTAGATAAACAAAGTTCTCGGACTTATTAAGCATATCAATTGCATAGCTCTTATACTTTAGATTTTATTCATATCTAAAAACTTCGATTTCGTCACTGACTCACTCACTTGATGATTATCAATACCTTTAGGGTACTTCCTGAAGTCCTCTAAGAAGCTGAAATTTGATATGTAAGATAGTTTTAGTACACAAACAACAAATAAATTCAAAAACTTGAATTTTTTAATCCCTAAGGGGATGATGAGGGGGTTTAATCTTGTATGGGGAATCAATAATCGCTGAACCGATTTAGTTGAAATTTGGTATGTAGATAGGTATTGTTATGGGGAAGGATATAGAATAGATTTCAACCTCAAAGTTTACCCTTACGGGCTGAAGGCAGATTTCAACCCCAAAGTTTACCCTTACGGGGTGAAGGGTTTATATGGGGAATCAGTAAGAAGTACATTGTGTAACAGATGCCCCCAGATACTTATTTCAGGATTTTTAATAGTAAATCACCCCCAACCCTTAAATTAGGGGATGGAAGATTGTCATAAGCAACTTACAAAAAGAAGTGAAATCCCATCAAAAACATTTTGATGTAAAATGTTGCCCAGACGAAACCATAAGGCTCGCACTGTCAAAAAGTTATCAGATCTCTTGCCAAGCTTCTAACTCTACAATCCCTAACTTCACTAGCTCTACACCTTAGTCAAAGTATGTAGCTCGGCCGTTTCGTTTCTACAAGAACTATTGTATGTATAATAAAAAAACCGCCCAAGTGCAAGTCGGACTCGCGTTCCAAGGGTTCCGTACATTACACAATTTTTAACAATATGTTTTTTTAGTGAAAAGTGAGTAAAATGTCTTTTAAAAACCCGTAGGGATCGGATCAAAAACTAAGTACTTAAGTCCGACTCACGCCACAGATTATACGTACAATAGTTCTTACGAACAGATACTTATCTCTCAAACAAAACGCAAGTACCTACCGTTTTGATACCTACACAAAAATACAATGGAGTGACCTTCAACGCGCCGCTCCCCGCACCGCGCGCACCGGCACAACGCTAGGGTTGCTGACGCTTAGAAATGATAAATAAATACCCACTTAAACAGAGGAGTGAAATAAAAGGAAAGCTAAATCTTAAATTATACCTAATATTCCGATTATGCTTTAGTGTTTGCGAAATAGTCATTTTAAAAGGTCATATGTCCCTGCAGTAACCGCAGTGTTTACGCTGTTTTATAAACCGCGCAATAATCCCAGCAAGAATTAGTTTTAAAACTTCGTGTAATTTAAAACCAGATAGAGATTAATGTTACATAGTAAAGAAAAATAATAGAAACCCCATGAATAAAGGAAATTAATTATAAGTTAACCAGAGCAAAAATGAGTAGGCACTTTCCGGTGTAAACTTACTGTCGTTAAAATAAACATTTACCAAAATAAATTAAAAATTTACTACCTATTTCAAATAGATAGATATCTAAATCTATACATTTGTCACACATATTAAACATTACATGTTTAATTAAAGAAATTCAATAGTAGGTAGGTACCTACTACCCGCGCGATTCGAACTTTAAGATATCGCGCCGTTAGACTTCACTAGATATGAAATAGTAAAGATATGTGACGTTCCACGGCAAAAGGTACCTTATGGCGGCTGGCGCTTACGCTTATTATTATCGCCACTCCAATATTCAGTCGGGGCAATGGTACCTTTTGCCATGGAACGTCACAAATCTTTACTATTTCTTATCTAGTGCATCTCTAATTCATTTCCCGAATCCCGCCGTCCGTGTAACTATCGTAAAAATTGACAGTGCGGCGCGCGGTGACGTGCGTACGTGAGCGCGTGTGGCAACCAACTGGCTTGCTTTTCTACCGTGAACGGGAGCAGATTCGTAGGTATTAATCCGAGCTCGCGCAGAGAGTTCCATAGGCCTGCTTACGCTTAGCTCCACATTTCTAATAGGTTTTCCTGTCATCTATAGGTAAAGAGCTAATATGTGTATTTTTTTCATAATAAAAAGACCCAGTAGTTTCGGAGATAAGGGTAATGTTAATTTTTTGCCTGTTTTCTTAAATAACTTCTAAACTATTTATTTTAAAATTAAAAAAAAATATATTTGAGATTCTAATTCTAAAATGAGCCCCTTCATTTGATATATAACAAAGATATAGTTTTTTTTCTTCTATTTATCATTCATCTCAAAAGTGACCCCTTTATTTAAATTTATATTACATATTTACTTTACATGTATGTCTTTGGGTTATAGACAAGTTTCAACTTATTAGTCCAGTAGTTTCGGAGCAAATAGGCTGTGACAGACGGACAGCCAGACACATGAGTTATCCTATAAGGGTTCAGTTTTATTCCTTTTGAGGTACGGAACCCTAAAAATAATGATTATAATAAGTTTTTCACCTTATGCCCATGTGGCGGTAGCAAAACAGCCAAGCCACATATTTTGACTAAGGTGTAGAGTTAGTGAAGGGGCTTGTAGAGTTTGAAGCTTGGCTCGACAAGAGATCTGATAACATTTTAACAGTGCGAGTCTTAGGCTTATGGTTTCGTCTTAGCAACATTTTACATGAAAATGTTTTTGGTGGGATAATTTTTTACAGTATAAATATTTATTCGTAACAGTTAGTATTATCTTTTAACATGATTTTTACTGTACATCTGGGCCCTATTTCACCAACGTGACAGGTGCGACATTTGTCGACATCACTGTTACTGACGTCACAGGCCTTTATAGGCTACGGTAACCGCTTACCATCAGACGAGCGGTGTGGTTGTTTGCCACCAACCAGTGTTGGGCGTAATTAATTACTCGTGTAATTTAATTACATGTAATTAATTACTCGTGTAATTTAATTACATGTAATTAATTACTCGTGTAATTTAATTACATGTAATTAATTACTCGTGTAATTTAATTACATGTAATTAATTACACGTGTAATTTAATTACATGTAATTAATTACTCGTGTAATTTAATTACATGTAATTAATTACTCGTGTTGTTTAATTACATGTAATTAAAATGTTTGTAATTTAATTACATGTAATTAATTTTCTGTGTAATTTGCAATTGTGATTACATTAATTAGTAATTAAATTACTCAATTACTTTTCATTTACCTTTTTAATAATATGCAAATATGAACAAATTTACTTGTAGTAATTATAAAGAAAAACTTTTATGAATTCCATTATACGCTGGATAACGTTATAACATATTTTTTATCCCTGGAATCATACCTTTACAGGGTACTATGTGATAAACCACGTTGAATATGGCAGTCGGCGCTTACGTCGCGTAGCACCGCATTAGTTTGCACGATGCACATCCCTGGTGCGCCGGGTGCGGGCCAGCCCCAACCCTATCCTGTGTGTGATAGCGGACAGACTTGACTGCCCGTATATGAGACACTGCTGCGAAATGCATGTTTCCAGCAGTGTATATATATTGTAATAGTTAATTAGGTACTAACATTAGGAACGTAAGTCTACTAACAAATCTGTATGAGTCCATAGTTGCTCGAAATAAATATTTTTCATTTCATTAGTATTAGGGCGCCGGTAATAATGACGTAAGCGCCGACCTAAGGTGCCTTTCGGGTTGGACTGTAGCAAAGGGGGGGCTGGGACTTGGACAATTGTCACAAGAAATACGACAGTTGTCACGAAATTCCGACACAGAACTCATTTACTGTCATGAATTACCGAAAGTTCTTTGAAATCTTGTGTCAATTGTCATCATTATCATCATAAACATCACAAGAAAGATACCTGTTTTTTGCCGATATAATAAAGTTTTTTTTTAATAATACAATGATAGTGACAAACAGGAATAAGGCCCGTCCGATGGTAAGCTATAACCGTAGCCCATGGATGCCTGTGACGTCAGCAACAATGTCACGTTGGTGAAATAGGGCCCTGGTGCTACATTACGACACCGGTGCTATAATAAGCACATTAAAACACTCCCTTTGGCCGTGTTTTAAAATTCGTCATTCGTTGCAAAATTTCAATTTTTCGCACTTCTATCGTAAATAACTACCTATGTATTAATAAAAAAAGTTACCTATATAAGTAAGTAGTTACTGCCTTTAAAAAGTATAAGTGTCTAAATGTTATTAGACTTTTTGATTTTTTAAAACGTCTTTAGGTCAATAAAGCAAGTGAAAAATTATTAGAGTTAGACCAAGAAAAGTCTGCAGCGATTTGGACAGCCCACGCAGTGAAGGTGTTATTTATAAGTCATAGTTTCATAGAAGTTTCTTCAAATCGGCCTTATTAATGAGAGATTAAAAATATTCAAAATTATCTAAAAATATTTTAATCTATTATTTCATCTCATACGTTCAATAAGGCCCGGGACTGGACCTTTTTACCTGCACTGACAGTGGATCTTCTTAGCAACAAGTACAAATTCAGAATAATAGGGAGCAACTGCTATTTTTGAATGCTGGGCCTTGTTACCCGCCGGGCCTCATATGCCTGCACCTTATTTATTTGTTTTACAAGGGGAAAATTTGTTGATTAATCATGCTAATATTGATACCCAAACAAGCGAAACATTCTAAAATTGAACCACAAGCGTAGCGAGTGGTTCGTAAAGTTGAACCTCGAGCGTAGTGAAGGTTTCAAGGGACGAGGGTTAAATAAAATTTTCACTACATCAGCTCGTAAAGGCCCTCTTGATTGTTCGAAACGGATAAGAAGAGTGGCATTTAATTTGATGCAAATTTTGAGTTGTTTCCGTAGGTATACTCGTAAAGCTCAGTTGGTTGGTAAAATTGACTTTAAAATGATAAATATTGAATAACGTTAGTTTGAAATTGATTTAAATGATAAAGTAAATATTATCGGAGATATATATATATCGGATATCGCTCTTAAACAAAAAATATATGTCGCTAGTCATTTATAACCTAAAAGCGCCAAATTACGCAAAATTATATTGAAATGACACCAGAGCCTCTACCATCAGTTTTAACATTGACATAACGCTCACGTCTACGTAATTTACTTTCTGTACATCTCGCTTGCACTATTGCTCGCATATGCGAGTACGAGCGAGATGCATAGGAAGTAAGTTACGTAAACGTGAGCGTTATGTCAATGTCAAAACTGGTGGTAGCCGTACTGTCTATTGAATTTGAAGAATACTTTAACAAGGGTGGTTATCTGTATGACAATGCACCTAAAATAATTTTCAAATGTATCTATTATTTCTATACTTAACACGATAACGAATTCTACGTAAACCAAACCGCGGGCGATTGCCCGCGGCGATTGCCGCTTACTAGGGATTTAGTACATATAGAAATAAATAAGTGTAGGTAAGTTTCCATTAGTGTACCTACTATTAACAATATAACTATTTACCATTGATAATAATTTTATAAACGTTTTGCGTATTTTTTACGGGCACCGCGCTAATCGCTAGCCCGCCACCGTCGATCGCTGCCTCCTGCCACGGCGCACAGCGCGGCGCGCGAAAACGCCGCGCGTTTGAAATGTAACTCAATATAAGCGCGGAATGCATACTTACGTATCAGTATTTAGTGTCGCCGTGATTTTATATTTCTAATATTTTGTGTGGGAACTAAGATCTTTATTATGACCGTGTAATATTAACTCTACAAACTTTAATTCAATATTGGCTATACTGCTTAACCAGAAATCAATATCTAGACAAGCACATTGTCTACATTTCTAATTTTTAGGGTTCCGTACCCAAAGGGTAAAACGGGACCCTATTACTAAGACTTCGCTGTCCGTCCGTCCGTCCGTCCGTCCATCCGTCCGTCCGTCCGTCCGTCTGTCACCAGGCTGTATCTCACGAACCGTGATAGCTAGACAGTTGAAATTTTCACAGATGATGTATTTCTGTTGCCGCTATAACAACAAATACTAAAAACAGAATAAAATAAAGATTTAAATGGGGCTCCCATACAACAAACGTGATTTTTGACCAAAGTTAAGCAACGTCGGGAGTGGTCAGTACTTGGATGGGTGACCGTTTTTTTTTTGCTTTTTTTTTTGTTTTTTTTTTGTTTTTTTTTTATATGGTACGGAACCCTTCGTGCGCGAGTCCGACTCGCACTTGCCCGATTTTTTACAAGTATACTAAGTTGATAGATAATATCGTAATTTTACAATATCAGCTACTTTAATTCTTTATTGACAAAGTAATTCGTGTTTTTACGTTCACCAGAAAGCAGCTGTTCCAGATTTCTAAAAACCGAATATTGTGAATAAATTAAAGTGTTATTGAACATGTTACAGTTTTTTGTAACTTTAATTTTATATTTACATAGTTATTTAGCAAAATTGAAATATTTAAATATGGCCGAACGCTCCACCTATAATTTTCTAATATTTTACATAAATGTTATTTAACATGCATGCAATAACATATCAAAAAAGAAAAAACTTTAATGTTATCAAAACCCATTTTTGTTCCACCGCTGGTCTAAGTTGTCAGAAGCGCTTACGTGCATAAGCTTGAGCATTAAGGTATTACATAAGTCACGTTTCGCGATGGAGCGGTGCTGCGAATACCGACCAAAACCGGCCTTGTCCCCGATGTAGGAGTACTATTTAACTACTTGTAGCCTCAAGATGGTAAACACAAAGTTTACTAATCTAACTTCCATTGTCATACTTAAGTGCTAGTCAACAATAGTAACTTGCACATCGTATTATATCACTACGTAACTATACTTTAATTACTTCTTGAGTATGATCATGTTTCTCAGATTAAGATGTCCGCATTGTAGCGTAAGTAATTATGATCACGACAAGAAGTATCTAAGACGAACATAACATGTTAATAGGTATTAAGTAGGTATTTAGCCACATATAGTTCGTTTTTTTAGCATTAGAAATAAGGTAAACAATCTTGATGGGTCTTTTAATTGTAAAACACGCTTTAAAAATAAGCCACGGCAAATATGTAACAATTATGAATCTATAATACGATCATTTATATTCTTCTGCTTTCACTATAGATGTAGGTATAAACTAAAACTTTTGTATCCGATGTTTATAAATAGAACTGTTTTCCCGAAACAACAATTTATAATTTTGTTTCTTTATCTGACTGAGATACCTATGTAGATACCATCATAAGCAGACAGTTAAGGATGACTCACGCAAGACCGGCCCCATCCTTTAATCGCTCTTTGTGATTGCTCGGACATAAATTTGTTAGCATGTTAAGTAATTTTATTCGCCTTACTTCTTACCTAAAAATTTAACTTTTAGTTTGAACGCCACCCACGATCACGAAGGTATAGACATTAGGCTGTAGCCGCGAGCGTCAGTTGACGTCTTTGGCGCTCAAGGGGTTTGAGACCAATAAGGCTGACGTAAAGAGACTAAAGCCTTGTTGTAGAAAATAAATGTTGATTTTATATATATCACATCCACAGGTTCGCGTGTCTATTGGGATCATAGGAGGCACGGCGTTTGCGATGTTCGAAGGCGCTGTGATCGCCATCGTGCGCGAGCAGCGCGCCGATTACGGGCTGCAGCGGGTGTACGGCAGCATCGGCGGCATGATCTCCTCGCCGCTGTCCGGGATGCTCATCGACTACGCCAGCCGTGGCAAGGGCTACACCGACTTCAGGTAACTATCGCAGACGAGCGCCAGATCAGTCCGTGTAACATAAAAAGTATGTTTTAGTGTGCCAGACAACAATCGCATGCCTCGAAATTAATAAAATAAAATAAAAATAAAATATTTTTCTTGGCAAAAACAAGTTACAGGTAGGTGTTGAAGTTCCTGACTTCTGAGCTAGGTAAAGACCTGTGTTACAGAAGTCATAGTGTCCTCTCCCAGACAATTCGAGTAGAAACTGTATAAAGAATATCAAATCTAGTATGATGGCTTATTAACTATAAGATGGTCAAGCAGATCTTGTCAGTAGAAAAAGGCGGCTAATTTGAAAAATGTAGGCGCGAAGGGATATCGCGTCATAGAAAATTTGAATTTCTCGCCTTTTTCTACTGACATGATTTGCTTGACCATTTATACATTTCCCATTTTGTTTTTGTTTTTAATTTTATATTAAAAAAAATGAATTATATTTATTTATAGGGCTTGTTTTGATACCAAAAAAATCATATTCGTTTACGTGATTTATTAATTTATAGCGTTATTCATAAACGCGCAACAAGCCTCAATTAGTTATTATTGTTATAAATCATTTTCTTCATGGTATAATAATATACTCCGCCTGGTACTCTATTCCGAGATTCGCGTATGACCTAACTGACACGGGCCTACGTCATCATGCTGTTTACAGGTTCTCAAACTTTAAAATGTGGGAGAATTTTAACCAACGGTGAAAATTATTTTAACGGCATTAATTTTAAGTTCTTCATGTAGAAACATAGTAAAATAAAACAAATCTAATGTATTAAACTAAACTTTATTTATCTATACAAGACAAGCGTTTGAAAAACTAATTCACAGTTACACATTAATTACCAAGCTTACGACGTGAAAAGTTTGGAAAACACTGCGACTGCTGACACTGAGCGAGAAGGAAATAACAATTAACACGCGTTCGACAAGGATGACGGTCAGGGCATGAAGTTATCTAGATCCGAATTGTCAAATGTGACAGCGCTATCCTGTGTTGCCAGTAATGTAAACAGAATTACCCGAACGTCTGAAATTTCTTTCGTGAATCGGAAGATATTGCTAACGAATAATTAAAAATGACGTGTTATTGTAAAATTTAAGATAAAATACATATAAATGAAAATTATAAAGAAATATTTTAACTTATTAACCATAGGTATAATGTACCCATGTAACATGTTATGTTGAAATAAAGTGGCAATGTTATTGTGACGTAGGCCCGTGTCACTCTGGGAATAGAAGACCATGTTTTATTAGACCATGATTTTCTTAAATCTTAATCTGTCATTATGAGTATTATAACTTACATAGGTACGTATTTGTAAGAGAGGATAAATTATGGGAACTATTAGGAATTATGGGTATTATCAGGATAAATTAACAAATTAAGGCTTGTAAAGTTTTACTAGTAAAGGAGTTAATTAATTCCGTGGTTATTAAATCTACCTTTGGCGGACTTTGCAAGACTTCTCTCTACTGTTCTATTTATTTGCATTCTTTTTGCGACTTAATATTGCAAACTGCGTTCTTTCAAAATCCAGGCAATTTTACTAATGATATTCCGTAAAACGGGGTGAGTAGGTTTCGCGGGGAGAGGTGGGTTATGAATGGGGAGAGAAGGTTTGAGAGGAGGGTGAGAAGGGATTTTACGGCTACTGCTACAAAAATAATGTATTCCAATTTAAAATGGAGCTATAGTAATACGCATAATAAAAAAAATCGATCCAACAATCTTCCAAAATCACCTTAGTATGGAAACCCCTCTCACCCCAAATACGAGGCACTACGGGGTGAGGTGGGTTTTCTTCTTTATCGTCAAAGTTATGAAATGGAACTACCCAAAATAAAATAAAAACTAAAATACAAACGTCCGGAACACTTTTTACATATATATACCATTCAGTTTTCATATGTAAAAATAAAGTGTTATCGAGGTTTGAATTTCAGTTTTGACCCTACTCACCCCATTTTACGGTATGTACTTAGGACTTAGGTATCTTGTAATTATAGACAACCAGTGACCGTAACATATTACGACCTACCTAAGTATTAAATGTCACCATATCTACTTTACCTACATATGCTACCTAAAAACGTCATGCAGGATTGGTCATGCGACATTTATATTTAGGTAACATTTGCAACCGGTCTTGAATTCAATTGGTTGTAGAAGCTTATGGCTGTGACATTGACTGATTCAAGATCATACTGATTTGCAATATCTATTTGACTTAGCCTTAACATTTACCTCACTTGCAAATCCGTTAATAGGTATGTTTAAAAAAAAAGTATTAAATATGAATAGCGATACGAAATACATTATGATTACAATTCCTATGAAAAGATGACGTCTATAGAGCCGCTATCGAACTATGTCGCTGCCAAGTCGTTGTAGAGTTAGCAGAGTTTAAGCCTAAAGGCAGGATTCCACCAGTGAGCGGCACTGTGTGGCACAAGCATTTTTGTACTGAATATGGCTGTGCCGCACACTGGTGGAATCCCGCGCCTCTAGACGGATTCTTACTAAAATATATTCAGTGAAATTGTTTGTTTCCAGGCCCGCATTCTACCTGTATGCCGTGCTGAAGGTGTTGTCCGGGGCGCTGATGCTGAGCATCGACCTGGAGTTCAAGCAGCCCGCGCAGAACCTGCTCGAGGATGTCATATCCGTGTTCCGGAATATTGAGATCGTAGCGCTCTTCATAGCTTGCTTTATCATGGGTAAGGAATTTGTTTCCATCGTCCTTAATATGAAGCAACTTGCACAGCACCTCTTCAAAGATGTTCATATTGAACTTCCTCGATGTTGTCAACTTCGTGTCCCTGAACATTGAGATGGTTGGTTCGATCGCTAGCTTTATCATTTAGGTTGTTTGTTGTTTTATTATGAGTATATGTTTTTTATAGCCTTTAAAAGGTCGTACACTCGGCGTCACGGAAATCGCACACATTCATATCATATGTTACGAGGGGTACGAGCAATTGGGGGCTGTCCATAAATTACGTCATCGTTTTTTGACGATTTTTGACCCCCCCCCCCCTAAAATCATCCGAAAATCAAGCTTCTAATGACCCCGTTTCCTCCTACGTCATGCTACCATCATCCGATGTCCAGACCCCCCCCCCCCTAATTTGAAATGACGTAATTTATGAATAGCCCCTTGCGAGCGATTCTAGCTTTTAGTGATTTGGTTTTGCCTCAGTTTGACATCGTTTGAAAGCTAATTTAATAACCTTGAATCTGATGTCTGTGTTGTTTACGTGTTTTATTTATTCGGGTACTTATTGAAAAAATATTGGTACTAACCGTCCAACTGGTTGAAATGTCCGGTTGACAGGTTGGTAATAGAAGGCAAAGAAATGCAGTTTTATTTACACATAGCAAAGATAATAGATAGTATAGAGGGGTCCTGTCATAGTAAATTATGTAGTCATAGTAAATTTACTGCCATCTATCGACACACGACTACAACTCAAAATGAAAACGTATAAAACTATCGCAAAAAGGTATGTATATGGATAAATGGTTTTATTATTTATATATCATTTTGACCCATGTTCATTCACTGATACCTATGTGTTAAAATTGTTAAATATGAAACGGTGTCGTCACGCCATCTAGCCGACCATAGGCCAAAGTAGGGTTGCCAACCGTACTATATTATATAGTATTGTACTATATTTTGGCTCTCTGTAAGTCTGTACTATATACTTTTGGAAAAATATATAGTACGCTAAAATACTATATTTCCGATTAAACGTATATTACACTCATGTTTAGTATTTTATCTGTAAGTACTATATTTTTTTGGAATGTACTATATTTTTATTCCTTATTCTGGAAAATACTATATTCCACCAAAAAAAAGTTAAAACCAAAATATTACTTTGCTAATCCGCGAAAAGATAACGTGCTAGTCAATCAGTGCTAACCCGTTATACTTACTTGAGTATTTTTACATGCAATTAATATTCCCACCCTCCCACCGCAAAAATAAATACGCAAATAAATATAACAAACCACCACCAAAAGAATAAACCTCGACACGTGTTTCGCCTCTCTACGAGGCATCCTCAGGAGTTGTTGACGGTCTGACGCCCGGCAACGGAATGACCTGTCTAGAATGGTCGGCCATATTTATACCTTGACCACTCCCCCTACCGTGCAAGTGTGAGTGAGATGGAAAAATTCGTAATAACGGCGATGACGCAACATTCAATTGTTCGTTAAGAATCATGCCCCTATTGTTGTACCTAATTATTTCCAGTTGTTTCAGAACACCCAAACGCAATCCCTTTTCGCAAACATGTAAAATATCAAAAGAATTATTCTCAGATAAAGTGTGACCTGTATCTAAAGTGCTTTGCAAAATTGGACTTCTCTGGATGGTTATGTCTATATGACGCAACATGCTCTTTATACCTAGTAGTGAAACTACGGCCCGTTTGCCCCACATACACTTTATTGCAATCGTCACAGGTAAGCTTATAAACTCCAGACTTTTTCCCATTCTCGATCTTATCTTTGCCATTGCAAAGCTTCGAGTGCAAAGTATTATTTGTCTTAAAGGCCACAGGAATGTCGTTAGACTTCAAAATTTTGTAAATTGCATCAGGATCGTGCCGCATACAACATAGTGTTGACCATACTATTCCGCTTTTTCCTGATGATACCATCTGTTGATGGTCGTTATTACGAATTTTTCCATACCATCTGTTGATGGTATCATCAGGAAAAAGCGGAATAGTATGGTCAACACTATGTTGTATGCGGCACGATCCTCTGAACCGATTAAGAAATATAAAGCGAGCATAACTTATGTTGGCAAGTTGTCTGATGCAATTTACAAAATTTTGAAGTCTAACGACATTCCTGTGGCCTTTAAGACAAATAATACTTTGCACTCGAAGCTTTGCAATGGCAAAGATAAGATCGAGAATGGGAAAAAGTCTGGAGTTTATAAGCTTACCTGTGACGATTGCAATAAAGTGTATGTGGGGCAAACGGGCCGTAGTTTCACTACTAGGTATAAAGAGCATGTTGCGTCATATAGACATAACCATCCAGAGAAGTCCAATTTTGCAAAGCACTTATTAGATACAGGTCACACTTTATCTGAGAATAATTCTTTTGATATTTTACATGTTTGCGAAAAGGGATTGCGTTTGGGTGTTCTGGAACAACTGGAAATAATTAGGTACAACAATAGGGGCATGATTCTTAACGAACAATTGAATGTTGCGTCATCGCCGTTATTACGAATTTTTCCATCTCACTCACACTTGCACGGTAGGGGGAGTGGTCAAGGTATAAATATGGCCGACCATTCTAGACAGGTCATTCCGTTGCCGGGCGTCAGACCGTCAACAACTCCTGAGGATGCCTCGTAGAGAGGCGAAACACGTGTCGAGGTTTATTCTTTTGGTGGTGGTTTGTTATATTTATTTGCGTATTTATTTTTGCGGTGGGAGGGTGGGAATATTAATTGCATGTAAAAATACGCAAGTAAGTATAACGGGTTAGCACTGATTGACTAGCACGTTATCTTTTCGCGGATTAGCAAAGTAATATTTTGGTTTTAATTAGTATGGATTTCCGCAAAGTAACGCCTGATTCTATTCACTATTCAAAAAAAAGTTGGCAACCCTAGGCCAAAGGTGTGTGCGCCATCTATCCGAGAATAACTGTTTCTTGATTTCCGAGGCAGGTTTTTTTCTTAGACTTTATTCATCTTATAAGGAGTTACATATGTATTTGCACATAGGTAAGTACTTACTTTACTAGGTATACACTACAAATAGGTAAATTAATTTGATATTAATCGTATTAGGAAACTTAAGATAACTTAGTTTCGTTTGCAAACCTTTCAGTGAAAAGTAGGTTGTGAAAATGTTTGTTATGTAAGTAAATAAGAGCGATAGTATCTATACTAACTTGCGGGCTCAGCACGGTTCCATTTTTATCGACTATCACTATGCGCGTCCCTTTCGCACTTACATACTTGTTAGAACGTGACAGGCATGGTGACAAGGGATAAAAACGCGTCCGTGCTAAGCCGCCAGGGCACCCGCATAATTTATGCTTTTGTTACACGTTGGTTCCGTTTTCTTTTTCAAACTACCATTTTAAGTAAGGGATTATAGTGGTTATAGTTTGTACAAGGACACGTACCCACTAAGTCATATTTATATACTTACTTATCGTACAAAAAACATAGTCAGCAAAATATTTAATATGTGGTCCACACACCTAGGCTAGCTACCTTAATGTGCCTAAGTTTCTATGCTATCGCGCTTCTTTCCTCGGCCCGGAGCAGCATTTCACATCTTTTCACTTTTATGAGATCTGTGAATAATTAATTAAGACTTTAAATATTCATTCTTAATCTCATTTTTTATGTGAAAGAGTCAAGTCATTGGGTTGTAACTTGTTTTCAGAATAATAGATAATAAATATATTATATATGTACAGTCAGTATCAATAGTAGCGTATGAACAACGGACCAAAATTATCTGCTACCCTCGAATAATTTTCAGAATATAAATATATCTCGACAATTCGCGTTTAAAAGTACCTATTACCTATCTGTAATAGTCTAATTTTATAGTTCTGTATAAAGAAATATATTATGTATTTTTGTTAAGCTATCAGATAATGGTTTTGACGCAGTAGATACCTAGATACTTTTTAGTCTGATACGCTTTTTTTTATGCTGACTGTACTTACATATATGTTATTGCATGTAAATGCTACCAATAAATACATACTCGTATAGCCGTGACGATGATTTTAGCTTAGTAGTATATCTACACCTATCTACCTATGTACAACATACCTAATCGTATCTATTTTATGCACAATGGCCTTTCTGTATGTTGACGACATATTTAGTATATTTACTTAGCTATCAGTATCACCGACCGTCAGAGTTCATTGAAACTATGTATGTAACTATGAACTCACTATACAAGAAACAAGAAGTCATGCATATGGCCGCCTATGACCTAAAATAAAAATTAAAGTTCTGTATTTATTAAAACTAAATATTACGCTGATGAAATCTTAATATTAAATGTGTCTACCTACTCGAACTTGTATCAGTGGCAATGATATTGTATTACATTAAATATATGAATAATTCTCTACTGGTATTTCACATTTATTTTTAGCAATGTGTTATCTATGCAGATTACCTATATGAAATCGTGCATCACATTTTTACGATAATAGTGAAAGTCTAAGCATAAGTATTTATATATAACTATATATTATATAATATACATATCGTCGTCTAGTACCTACAACACGAGCCTTATCGAGCATTTGTGGGACTAGGCCGATCTGTGTAAAATTGTTCTATAATAGTGGTTCCCAAAATTGACTGGGCTCCGACCCACCTAACAAAAACTGCCAAATTCGAGACCCACCTCGTGGCCGTCTTAAAAAGGGACAAAAAATATTATTGATTACGCTCAGATGCTCTAGTAGTTTCAGGGCCCACTCCATATTCGCTCGCGAGCCTCGGGTCGCGACTAGGGAATGCAATAACCGGCCAATCTTAATAACCGGTTTCGGTTACGGTTATGCCCGAAAAATAACCGAATATCGGTTATAATCGGTTACGGTTATTTTCGACAAAAAATGATAAATTTACAATGAAGTAATTAAGAAATTACGAAAATAAAGGGAATGTGAATATAAGTCTTCTTTTTTAATAAAACACACAAAATACAGTAAAAGTAAAATATGACAATATTCAATAAAGATATTTCATAAATAAGGGAAGTAAATTTGGTATATTTTCATTATTGAAATTGAAATTGAAAATCTTTATTTCAGGTCTGTCGACCCATATTATGTTAGTATACACGGTGCTTAAAATATGTTAGTTGAGTAGGTACATAAATTGTAAAATCAATCAATTAAATTAAAATTAAATTACATTAAAAATAATAAAACAATTAAAATCTAAATCAATTAAAATACATTACAAAAAATAAAATAAAAACACAAATCATTTTACTTAACATATTGCCATACTGATTTGACTTGCCCAACCCAGTAATTTTGAATTGGACAGTCGAATCTGCCTGCAATCAATTTCAGAATGCTGTTGTGGCTATTTCTTACCCGACTCAAGATGGATGTAATTTTTTTGCGCATGATTTCATATAAGTCATCTGTTCGGGCCTCAGCAAACATGCCTGAAGCACTGCACCACCTAGGTAGCCCCAACAGCATTCTGAAGGCATTATTATACTGCACTCTTAGTAGGGCATTATATGCTCGTTTAGTATACTTGAGCCACAGGCCGATCGAGTAAAATGATTGGCTGTAGGCTTTAAATAGCGCAATTTTTACCTCTGTAGAGCACTTCGCGAACCTGCGGGCCAGCATATTACTCCTCACTGATAATGCCCTACGCTCTCTTTCTATGTCTTGGTCATCACAGAGATCCTCAGTAAGTATGTGACCAAGATACTTAAACTTTGCACAACTTGCAGCGCAACCCCTCCAAGAGTAACGTACCTATTATTAAAGTACATACCTACACGAATGACAAAAATTATAGCCACAGGCGTCACAGCTAAAAGAGGCAGGATTTTGTAGTCATTAGATGATAAAAACATAGAATTTAAGTCATAAATAAATAACCGAAAATAACTGTAACCGGTTATTCGAGTTTCCAATAATCGGTTATGACATTTTGTCAAAATTATAACAGATTATTTCGGTTACGGTTATAACCGATTTGCATTCCCTAGTCGCGACCCATAGTTTGGGAAATGCTGCTATATAATGGCTCCTCTAAACGATGGGCCCACGTCGGCCAATCCAAGGGACGCATTTATGCGTTAGAGGGAGCAAGTGATATTGCTATCTCATTCTACCGCATAGCTGCGTCCCTTGGATTGGCCGACGTTGGCGCATCGTGTAGAGGAGCCATAATATATATTTATTTAAATTTGCAGGCACCGCATGGGGCTACATCGAGAGCTTCCTGTTCTGGCTGCTCCAGGACCTGGGCGCGTCGCGCTCTCTCATGGGCATCACCATCACGGTGGGCGGCGTGGCCGGCCTGCCACTGCTGGTGCTGTCCGGGCCCATCATTCACCGCCTCGGACACGCTAATGTGCTGTTTATAGGATTCGTCTTCTACGCTATCAGGTTGCTCGGTGAGTTCGACTTTTATTCAATTATCTCTTTATATTTATGTGAATGTGTAAGTAAATCTATTGAAAAGTAGGATTTTTGTTTTGGTATGCCTGAACCCTATTGGTATACTTGTCAATAGGTTTACTCACAATCAATACAACAATAAACAATAATCAATAGATCAATAATTAAGAAGTGATTGATTAGTAATCAATAGATTGTAATGGAGCTGTTCTCCTTTAATATGAACCGGATTACTCAGATTAATAAAGTAAGTAAGGGTTACTAGGTCACGAGTAGGTACCATCGGGTTGTGAGTGCAACAAACTCATGCAACATTTGAAATTAATTTACTTATAACTAAGAAGCACGAGAAAAAGAAAAAGTATGATTGAATCTGCGATCGAGTAGATCTGAGTAAATATTTGATGAATTACCTAATGATTATAAATCTCCTTCACCTCAGGCAAAATAAGCAAGATTTTTGTGACAACGACCTGCTCCTCTAATGTCTAATCCAGCTATCTATCTATAATACCTTTAAACGAGAAATTCTTGTTTATTTACTTATATATTTCTGGGATCTAGGAAACGGCTCTAACGATTTCGATGAAATTTGCTGGGGGTTTCGGGGGCGATAAATCGATCTAGCTAGGTCTTATCCCTGGGAAAACGCGCATTTTTGAGTTTTTATATGATTTCCGCGCAAAGCTCGGTCTCCCAGATATTATACTTAATATAACATTGAAGGTGTCAAGGTAGGTAGAGTAACGTCAAGTTTAATTCAATGCAATTATTAATTTATGCTATATTATGGTAGGTATACAAGTATACAAACAAAATGCAATTAAATGACCTTTTATTATTGTATACCTGACCATTATGGTGATCTTCTTCTTCTTCTCTCGTGACGAGGTTCCTCTAAAAACTCTAAACAGTGGATGGTGATGATTCTTAAATGATTTCCATATATTTTCAGGTTACTCGCTGATCTACAACCCGTGGCTGTGCCTAGTGTTCGAGGCGCTGGAGTCCGTGACGTCATCGCTGTCGTTCACCGCGGCCGTGACGTACGCCGCGCGGCTGTCGTCCACCACCACCGACACTTCTGTGCAGGGGCTGCTCGGCGGCATCTACTACGGCGTCGGTGCGTCTGCACTTACTATCTAGCCATAACAGGGCGCTCGCTTGTCTACAACCTACGCCCGGTGTTCGAGACGCTGGAGTCCGTGACGTCATCGCTGTCGTTCACCGCGGCCGTGACGTACGCCGCGCGGCTGTCGTCCACCACCACCGACACCTCCGCGCAGGGGCTGTTGGGCGGCATCTACTACGGCGTCGGTGCGTCTGCACTTACTATCTAGCCATTACAGGGCGCTCGCTTGTCTACAACCTACGCCCGGTGTTCGAGGCGCTGGAGTCCGTGACGTCATCGCTGTCGTTCACCGCGGCCGTGACGTACGCCGCGCGGCGGCTGTCGTCCACCACCACCGATACCTCCGTGCATGGGCTGTTGGGCGGCATCTACTACGGCGTCGGTGCGTCTGCACTTATTATATAGCTATAACAGGGTGCTCGTTTGTCTTCAACCTAGGCCCGGTGATCGAGGCGCAGGAGTCGGTGACGTCATCGTCGTCGTTCACTATGGCCGTGACCGATAGGTACCTTTAGCCGGGGCTGTTGGGCCTCTATGGCGTTTGTGCATCTTCACAACTTAATACTGTAGCAAATTATACGACACACTCAGTGTCTGGTTATGTCTGGAAAATAATCGAACACTATTTTATGTGTAAATATATGTATAACAGGTCTACCACTTATCTCAAGAAGTTGATAAACTATAGTAGCGCGGTGATTTTCCAGTCGAAAGTAGCTGAGTTTTGAGACTAAAACTATTAGCTTACAGTCATATTAGATGTTTACTTAATTACATAATTCAAATCAGCTTCGTGTAGCCAAGCCTTCAACCATTCCGTAGCTGACCATAATAACTTCGTATCAACAACCTCAGTTAAACGGTAGACCTATAGGTAGTTTCATTTATCGGAATTGGTTTGGAATTTTAATCCCTAAGAAAAGTAAAATGGTGGTAGGTACTAAGTCCACGTATCTGCCATATTAGAATATTTTCCTTAATTAATATGTAACTATATTTCGGCATATTTGTCCTAGTAATGAGATTGTTCGATGTAGATTAAAAAAAAACAGTAATGTAGGTATAGGTACTTAGATCTGAAATGCACCTCATCATTAAGGGGCCCACTCATTACCAGTCCGCCGGACGGTATCAGCCTGTCAGTTAGAACAAAATTTTTACAGTTCCGAACAACTGACAGGCCGATACCGTCCGCGGCGGACTGTTAATCAGTGGGCCCCTTTACATAGTACGTAGAGATAGAGATTATAATTGAAAAAAAAAAATCTGTTTTGAAGCATGGATATGTAACACAATTTTATAACCCACACTACATACCTACTCTCTTTAATCACTAAGTTCACTTTATAAAACAAAGTCCCCCGCCGCGTCTGTCTGTTTGTGTGTAGGTATGTATTTTCGCGATGAACTCGAAAACTATTGAACGGATTTTCATGCGGTTTTCATATATCAATAGAGTGATTCTGAGGAAGGTTTTAGTGTATAATTTTTTGTTAAGGTGTTGTGTAACCCGTGCGAAGCCGGGGCGGGTGGCTAGTTAATAATATGCCAAACCATATACATATATATCCCACCAAAAACATAAATGTAAAAAAGGAGAGCCAAGTTCAATACAAAAATTATGCTTGGCTGTGGGCTTCGCCGCAAAAAGAATGGAGATGTAAATGAGTGCCAAGTTCTATGCAAAATCCAAATATGTATTTATAGGAACAAAATAATGTTATGATACTTATAACAATTGCTGTTATTTAAAAAATATGTGAGATCTTAAAGTAGGTTAGATTTGACTTGGCCAGTTTTCATTACATAAGTACATCAGTCATTTTATAAAGTTATTCAACATATATATTTTAATTCTGATAAAAACTGGCCAAGTCAAATCTAACCTACTTTAAGATCTCACATTTTTTTTAAATAACAGCAATTGTTATAAGTATTATAACGTTATTTTGTTCCTATAAATACATATTTGGATTTTGCATAGTACTTGGCACTTATTTACATCTCCATTCTTTTTGCGGCGAAGCCCACAGTCAAGCATAATTTTTGTATTGAACTTGGCTCTCCTTTTTTACATTTATGTTTTTGGTGGGATATCATTACTTTTTGTAAAGAAAAATAGGCAGGTATTGAGATTTAATGTTTTTTCTTGCGTGTTGGCCGGTTGTTTAGCGCGTATTACAAGTTTTTTGTATGGGGACACCACTTATTTTTTGACTTAAATTTATTTTTATATTTTTGTTATATAGCAAATATAATAATACATATATTGGGATAGTTTCAAATATCTGCTTGTAACGGTTCCAACGCTACATTTAATTTTTTTTTGTATGGGGACCCCCCCTATTTTTTAACTTTTTTTTTATTTTTAGATTTTTTCCTACTCTTACACGCAATAACCGAGCTGGATTCCAAATTTCATCCTTCTAGGTCATCTGGAAGTAGGTTAGGTTTAGGTACTATATGTCAGTCAGTGGTAAAATTTACGACTTTTTGACCTTCATATCTTTATAACCGTTTGAGCTAACTTCATGAAATTTGGGCTTCTAGATGTCCTTATGGATATAATTAAACACACGTAGTTTTATGTGTTTACGTTAAAGAGGTTTTGAGTTATAGAAGGGTCAAAAGTGGCACCAAGTGGTTCGTGTAATATTACACTCGGCGCTGGCTAGCCAGTTCCTTTGCTTGAACTTGGCTTGACACGCTGCCGCGTGTCTAGATATGCTATTGTAATACAGTTTTCTTTCTATACAGGTAAAGGAGCCGGAAGTCTTATCGGTGGTTATCTCATGAAGTTCTTCGGCACGAGGCCGACGTACCAAATATTCGCGTGCGCCACATTTGTTACCGGATGCATTTATTTCTTGTTCAACAAGTTCTACATCGGAAATAGTGCCATGGGCGACGAGAACGACCTCTGCAAGAAAAAGCCCGCTATAGCCGACGTGGAAAATCGTGAAACTAACTTAGAAGCGGATAAAGGAAAAGCGGTACTAGATGGCGCTGGCAAAACTGATATTACTGCATCTGCGAACGTAACGAACGACACGCCTAAAGTGTCCGACAATCAGATGACTAATTTACCGCCCGACAACACAGATGGCGGTAGCGACTCCGGAGTGGAAAACCCAGCCTATATCGAAACGGAAAGTATTTCGAGTAATGCAAAGAAAAATGACAGTAAAATAGGATAATCATGAGATTTTATGTAGGATTAAATAATAAATGAACCTATAAAATTGTTTTAAGAGATTTTATTTTAATGTATATAATAAATTATTTTAATTTAATTATTATTGCGTCTTTTATTCAAAATTTGTATGTCTGACCTCTGGTCTTAAGCCTGGAATGACATCGAATTGATATTAGATTGCCTGTTTTATGAGCTAAGCAAGCAATAAAAACGATTGTTTTTGAGTGCTTTCAAGTATAGAAATGATTTAGATCTCTTGAAGCGAGATAGTACAGTCGCCATCAGATATATCGGAGCGGCCAAGGTGCTCACAAATATCGGAACACGCCTCTATTGTCAGGGCGTTAGAGCGCGTGTTCAGATATTGTGAACACCTTGGCCGCTCCGATATATCTGATGGCGACTGTACCTGCCTACAAAAGGTAATTAAACATGTAGAATTGGGAATGTTTTTCATATTCTACATGCAATAGGTACAAATTGTGTAAATTTAGATTTATAGGTACTTTATCAACTAACTGATTTTATTGTATTTTAATGATGATTGAATCATTTACATTTATTTTATTTAATACCATATAAATACCTACCTACGCATGAGCGAATACTCTAATCTCGTCTCGAGATAGTAACACCTATTACTTCTAGTTAAACCGAAGGGAAATGCAGGGGAGGTGGTAAATCCACCTTAATATCCGTTAAAAACGTAAGTAAATAAATCTTTAATAGATATTTATATTACTTGTTTATTAAAAAAATCCCATATAAATGATTGCTAGGTATGTTATATATATGTAAAAATGTATTTAATGTGATGGTAGAAAGGATCCTATATTTTGTGTTTAAGCTTGTGACACTTTCTTCGTCTCGACCTCACTTGTTCGTGACATCAATTGTCTTGCTAATAGTGTAAATCATAACGCTGCCTGTGGTCATCGGGATCGTGCCTTAGGCGCGGTGCTCCACATTCCAGGGTACCGTAAAAAATTATCACAATTTTACTCTCGGCTTATCACTACGGTGAATATGGTACCGAGCAGTGTCCTCTTCTTCAATCATTTCTCATTTGGCGTCTGGACGGACCGGTAGTAAAATTGTGGTAGATGAAGAAATAAAACAAAATGGCTGCTACTGCGGTATATTTTAGTTTTATAGTGTGCTTATATCATGTAAATTCTTTAAATTTACCCGGTCCCCTGGTGTACGTAGTGACTCCCTCGCCTCGCACGCCGGCCGCGCTGAAGATCGACGAGGGAAGATCGGCGCCCTTCTATTACCACAACTGGATGAGGAGGATGGATTCGCCCCAAAACGCTTCGAGGACCACAACGACCACAACGACCACTACGCCCAAAGTGGAAACGCCGGATTTAATATTTGCCGAATTCGAATCTCATAATGGAGACAACTATAGGAAATCATTGAGGAACCTTTTGGAAAAAGAAAAAATGCAAACCAAGATATCTACGACCACAAAGAAGCCGATATATGTCCCCGACGTCGTCCCGGAGCAAACGCCTCAAGTAAATTATGTTGTACCAGACAGTAATACACATGACGAAGACAAATTGAAAGCGAGCACTCCTGATATGACTGATTATTTTGCTCTTTATAATAATCTGTACGGCAACAACAACAACATCGCCGCCCCAGTATTCATTCCAACACCCACTACGGCGTCCACCACGATCACTACCACAACCGCTGCCCCAAAGTTGAATAATGTAGAGGATATCTGGCATGTGATCGATAGTGAAAAGCATAATCAATTTGCTGGACAGTGGGAAGAAGTGCCTGTTGATGCTGATAATGATAAAACAAAAACACAGACTATGATTTCCCAGGAGGAACCCCAAAAAGAGGATAAAACTAAAAACGAAGACATGATCGATGACAACTTTGCTTTACCTGGGTAAGTTAGAAAAACATTTAGGTACCTACTAATTTGCCGTAAACCTTAATAAATATGTTAATACTAATCGTTTCAATTGTTCGCAGATTTGGAACAAATCCTGGAAACGGAGCTGAGAATGAATCTAGGGCAATTCGTACTGAACCTAACATTCGTTTTCCCTACATTAATTTAAAACCCTTCCAAGTAAAAAACTCATTTGCAAACAACAAGAAAACCAATAATGGCATGTTTACGAATTTGGATAACTTTCATGAAATAACAAATCCAGTTCGAGGAGAAACCCAAGACGTTATGCCGGCACGCCAGCCCATCGATCGTTACAACCCTGCGCAATCGTATGTGCCACCATCTAGATTTGGCAAAATAAATACAAAACAAGATTCTAGCGCCTATTCTCCACCTGTAAAATCAGTTGCAAACTTGGTGCCTCCTCCTCCTCCTCCGCCACCATCTACTGGCGACAATTTCCCTGCCCCCGACAGCTACGAATCATTCCCACCTTTTGCTTCCGTTGATACGAATCCTGCATCGGCTCCTCCTGCCGTCCCAAGTCCTCCACTACCCCCATCAGTTCCCAAACCTTCACCTCCAAAGTATCAACCTCCAGTGGACACACCGGCATACGACTCACCGAGTGATGATGGCGATTCTGATAGTCCACCTATGGATGTAGGCTACCGATACAAACCACCTTCACCCCCTGCTAAACCTTTTCTACCGACTTTGCCACCTTTATCAAAACCATTTAAGGGATACTCGTATGATAAACCAGGGATGCCATTAGATGATTCACCCGTAATGGATAAACCGCAGTTCCATGGTTATCATTATAAAAAACCAGAGCCTGAGGCTCCCCCCAGCGACGAACTTCCACCGAGTCCAAGTTACGGGCACCACGGACCGCCTTCGTATCAAGGACCTGACTATCCCGAGCTAATCTTTAATAAATATCATGGCAACGATGACAGCAAAGGTGGCGACGACATGAAAGGAGATGACATGAAAGGAAATGATATGGGAATGATGCCTCCGCCTCCAGCGCCCGATATGGACAATTCTGGTCCGCCTTCTGACGATCATGGATTTCCCCATGACTTCCCAGGGGATTTCAAATATCACCACGACTTTGACGATCACGACTTCTACCATCATCATCATCATCATCCTACAACCACAACAACTACGACGACCACGGAGATGCCTCGTGTCAATAGATACAGTTATTATTACTTGGGTAAAAAGCTGTATTACTTGCCGCTATATTTTAGCGTTTACTTCATATGTTATGTAGGGGCATTAATTATCAAGGCGGTGTTACGGCACAAGATTGTATACCCTAACAGCTTTAGACCAAACGATCAAACATCCAGTTTCTTTTCAAAGCGTTCTGTAGATTCATGGGATCTATCAAATGAAAATCTTCACGAGATTACTGGAAGAGTCACGGCCGCCATCGGAAAAGCTGCTGAAAAATATATGAACAAAGGAATAAAACAAGAATAAATGTGCCACAAAGTGCCAACGAGTATATCGCAATACTAGGTGATAGAGAGTCATGGATATTAGTGTGTAATATTAATATTGTTAAATTATAAATTTGTTGTGAACTGGACATATTCAATTGTGAAAAAAAGGTAAAATGTTTGGGTATAGTTCATTGTCACAACGAAATTAAATATATGAAGAGACGGAGAGTGTCGTATAAGTTATGTCTTTTCATATTGCTCAATAAAATGAGTTACATTAAGCCTTGTAAGAATTTATTTTATTTACACCTACGTGTCCTAACTTCTTACTCTATCTAGAGCACGGAAGTTTCTCTGCCAAGTCATACAAAAGAACCTAACAAAAACACACACTTCAATACATACATGTCCCGAAATCATTCAGTTAATTTTTAAACTAACAAAACAATGTTTAGACTATAAGCAATAAACAAAGTTGTGTCTAATACCTAGTATTATTGTGCAACAGGTAGGTACATAATAAGGGTTCTTAAAATTCAAGGGCCGAAGTTACCAAACGAGACGAAGTCGAGTTTTGTAAATACATACTAGGTCGTTGCGACCAATCGCGCGCGTTATGCGAACATTGCGAGCTCAACAATGCGTTTCTCACAATATTTTCTCTAAAGCTGCGTACGGACAGTGCGTTCCTGTGGTTACGCGTAGTCGGGATACGCAGTCCACGCGTACATTTTACCAAAAACCAACTATGGCGGCTCGCTAATAGAGTGTACGCGTAGCTGCAAGTACGGACATGGTGTTCCAGGACACGCGTAACCGACTACGCGTGCGAATGTACGCGCAATCCGTACGCAGCTTAAGACAGCCGCAAAAGCAGCAAAAGGGCGATTGTGCACTACAATGAATTTTACTGTCCGGCAGTCCGAGTTTTTACGGTCCTTGTCCGTCTTTTTACTCGTAGGTGCGGCGCAGTGGCATGAAAAAACCGGGCAAGTGCGAGTCGGACTCGCGCACGAAGGGTTCCGTACCATAATGCAAAAAAAAAACAAAAAAAAAAAGCAAAAAAAAAAAACGGTCACCCATCCAAATACTGACCACTCCCGACGTTGCTTAACTTTGGTCAAAAATCACGTTTGTTGTATGGGAGCCCAATTTAAATCTTTATTTTATTCTGTTTTTAGTATTTGTTGTTATAGCGGCAACAGAAATACATCATCTGTGAAAATTTCAACTGTCTAGCTATCACGGTTCGTGAGATACAGCCTGGTGACAGACGTACGGACGGACGGACGGACGGACGGACGGACAGCGAAGTCTTAGTAATACCCGTTTTACCCTTTGGGTACGGAACCCTAAAAAACGGATGATTGGCTTGTGCACTTGTGCGTCTTTTTACTCGCAGGTGCGGCGTAGTAGCATGAAACACCAAAAACTCGGACTGCCGGACAGTAAAATTCATTGTAGTGCACAATCGCCTAAAAAGTGAAAAATAAAATCGAAATAATAAGTACCTATAAAAGAGTAAATCAATTAATTTGGTTAAATACAACAGTTGTACAATATTGTATGAATATTCATAAGATGACTATTAGCTAAGCCAAGCAGTTGTACCTATATATTATGATATTTATGATCCTACTAACTAGGTACTCGTAATAAATTATTATTACTAATAATAGACAAGCGCCATCGCGTCTCCCGCGCCGCGCTCAGCAAATGAATATTATTTAGACATCACTATTATATAGTCATTTAATTAATAATAGAAGTAGGTACGTCTTTTTACTAGAGAAGAATTGCAATAATAATGCAATAATGTTCGCTATAGTTTTTTTTGACATTGTAAGTAAGAAAGCTTTTGTTTTAAGATCTTTTTCTTATATTTTTTGGACCCATCGTTCAATAGTTAGGAGGGAGGGGGGGGAGGACATATTTTTTCTTTCCGAGCGATTATTTCGGAAATATTAACTTTTTACTATTTACTTTATCAAAAAATGGTAATTGGAGACCCTTAATTCGTTGTAAATGGCCTATCTGACGATACCCCACACCAGCGGTCGGCAACAAGCGGCCCGCGAACCTCTCACTTGCGGCCCGCGAGCCTCTCTGGCTATTTTGTATGTAATATTGACAAACGACAATATCTGATAAAGTCGTAAATATTAACAAAGTGCGGCCCGCGTGAACTTCGGTAACTACTATTTGGCCCGTGGCTGCTAAAAGGTTGCCGACCGCTGCCCCACACCATTGGGTTAAAGCGAAAATAAAAAAACATTTTGTATGGGAGGTAGGTACCCTAAAAAAACATTTTTTCAAATTTTTATTTTAGCAATCTGTCGCCATACATGATTTATGTATCCATGCCAAATTGCAGCTTTCTAGCACTAACGATCACGGAGCAAAGCCGCGGACGGAGGGACACACGGACATGGCTAATCGAAACTATAGGTAGGTAGTTGACTACACAGTAAGCTCAATAAGGCTTGTGTTGTGGGTAAATAGACAAAGATATACCATGGTCTAATAAAACATGGTCTTCTATTTCCAGAGTGACACGGGCCTACGTCACAATAACATTGCCACTTTATTTCAACATAACATGTTACATGGGTACATTATAGCTATGGTTAATAAGTTAAAATATTTCTTTATAATTTTATAATTTTCATTTATAATGTATTTTATCTTAAATTTTACAATAACACGTCATTTTTAATTATTCGTTAGCAATATCTTCCGATTCACGAAAGAAATTTCAGACGTTCGGGTAATTCTGTTTACATTACTGGCAACACAGGATAGCGCTGTCACATTTGACAATTCGGATCTAGATAACTTCATGCCCTGACCGTCATCCTTGTCGAACGCGTGTTAATTGTTATTTCCTTCTCGCTCAGTGTCAGCAGTCGCAGTGTTTTCCAAACTTTTCACGTCGTAAGCTTGGTAATTAATGTGTAACTGTGAATTAGTTTTTTAAACGTTTGTCTTGTATAGATAAATAAAGTTTAATTTAATACATTAGATTTGTTTTATTTTACTATGTTTCTACATGAATAACTTAAAATTAATGCCGTTAAAATAATTTTCACCGTTGGTTAAAATTCTCCCACATTTTAAAGTTTGAGAACCTGTAAACAGCATGATGACGTAGGCCCGTGTCAGTTAGGTCATACGCGAATCTCGGAATAGAGTACCAGGCGGAGTATATTATTATACCATGACGATATACATAGAAAACATCCATGACTCAGGCACATATCCATGCTGATCACACAAATAAAATGCCCTTACCTTGCCCTTGCTCTTAGGATTTGAACCCGGGACCATCGGCTTCATAGGCAGGCAACTGTACATGCGTAAGCTTGGTGTAGATACACAAATTAGGAACAAATTGTTAGTGTTATTACAAAACACCAAAGAATTTCTCCGCGACCTAACGTATAAAAAGTACACATGACATTATTAGATAGGACGTGATAATAAATTGTCCAGGCTAATGTTGTTCATTTGCAGGTCTGTACCTATAACGAAACCTTTCATTGAGATGGACATTTTCGTATGGCATAGGTACCTATAAGTAGTAAAAAAAAAATAAAAAAAAATACCTATAAGTAGTCAACAAATTAACTTTAATTAAATGAAAACTATGTATTTACGAACAATTAATTGGACATATGAACCAGGGATGTTGCGGATGCAGATTTTTTGACATCCGCGGATGCGGATGCGGATTTTTAAAGGCTCACATCCGCGGATGCGTGTTTTACGCTCAGCAACACACACACATATATAAAAACGTGTTGCCAGTATATAGATATTTCCCTCAAAGTGGTCATCCATTAATTACGTCACACGTTTAGGGGGAGGGAGGGGGTCAAGAAAATGTGACATATTGTGACATGGGGGAGGGGGGAGACACAAACTTTGTGACGTCACTTTAACTTCTCAGTAACCGAAATTTTTTTTTAAATTATTTTATTCGCTGTACATTTAAATAACAAGTTTTTAAAACGATAATCGTTTTTATTCTTTTAATTTTCTTTCCAAAGCATTTTTGGGTTATAAAATTACTAATATTTATATCGTCAAAAATATTTTGATAAAATATTAATAATACTTAGGTACTTACTTAATTCGATTTGGCGATTTCGTAGAAAAAATGTGACGTCACACTAGGGGGGACGGGTTTGCCAAATGTGACCAAATGTGACAAGGGGGGGGGGAGGGGTCAAAAACCCTAGAAATTCGTGTGACGTAATTAATGGATGACCCCAAAGTGGGGATTTAACAATATCCTTAACACTTGGTTATTAATAATTTGTGTGTAGATTTAATAGCAAAAGCTTTTTATGTTTATTTAAGGATTTTTTGCAAATGAGTCCTTTGTGAAATAAGGTTTAAATAAAAAAATTGATCGATTTTAACAATTTTTTATTTAAAATGTGCATGAAATTACTACATAATTTGAAATAAAATTGTGAAATATTTAAAAATATATAATTTTTATATAATTACACAAGGAACTTCAATTAAGCGTATTCATTTTAGAATGTAAACGTCATGTCCCATTTTGAGGAAAAAATATTCACTACACTGGCAACATTTATAACAAATGGCGGCTGACGAAACATTGGATTTTTGTAGTTACGATTACGTAAAAATATCACTTTAAACTCTATACTTACGCGTGAAATGTACTTAATGTAAGTCGGTTTGTTTTTATGATATGATGCGTTGTGACACCCATTCAATGCACAAACAACCATTTTTCCTGTGTTTTTGATTTTTAAACGGGAGGTGTACACAAACCGACGTGACCTAGTACTGCCAGGGCCGATCGAATACGGTGACACGAGTGCGACGTGACGTCGCACTTGAAATGGCTTCACTAGGGATGTACGAACACTCGATCTATGCCTTATAAATCTATGGGTTATACTACCTATTTAACTAAAGGCAATTTAGTCTAGCTTGTATACAATTTTGTAATCAAACATTATATGATACAATTTGATCGCTATCGCTTCTGGATGTATGACTAGGTATGGACAAGTGTGTTGTACAGTAAGTATATGAATAACCACGGTTTTTGTTTCCAATAGCTACCTATCCTATTTGGAAAGTATTTTTTATAAACTTCTAAACCTTTAAATTAGCTTTAAAAAGTCCACAATAAAGTCAATAAAGTAATGCGTGCCCTATCACTTGCCATGCCTAATAGGCGTAATTTCGGCCACCTCTTTAACTCTAAACGGCGATAACTAACAGTTTAGCTCTTCTTTATTAAATTGAACGGGTTTTCAAGTTGGCATAAAGTGGAGCAAGAGTTACTAGGCGCATAATAGAACAAATCCTAGGCGGGCCAGGCCGGGTCACACGGGCAACGCCGCGCCGTGCCCATCGTTAATTATTACTATTACTGGCGATAATTGACGCACGTCGACGAGGGTTTTACTCATATTGATCTATATTAAAACTGCGACCGTCGCCCTTTTATTTCCTTAAAAAAAGAAACTCTGAAGAGATGCTATAGTTTAATAAAACATTGCTTATGCCTGATTACATGTCAAAAATTACAAAAACCATGCTTTCTAATATTTTTATGGCATCTACTAAAAATACTACAAATTTTAATGATATGCATTCTGTATTAAGATTTTACCTACTTGTTTTGTTCATATTTATTTTTCTCTCTTCAGAAAATGATTTCATTAATAGAACGTAGTTCATACGCGGAATTCGTATATTTAATATAGGTACGTAAGGCTCAACATAACAACGATCTTTAGTTTAGACCACTAACATTTCAACTAATGTACTTATACCTAACGTCGCTGTCAAACTTGTAAATTAAATAAGCACCACTTGAGAGCAACAAGTTTTCACTGTTTGCTGAATTCATATTTCAGAAACTCTTTCCGTGCCTAACCGGAGCGCGACATTTCAAACCAGTCAGTCGGTTCCCGAACTTACTTCCGAACACATCCTGGGTAAAAAAAAGTAAAAGTTAGTAAAGTACACGACATAAAACCTAATCGGTGTTCTAATTTATATTTGTATTTTGTAATTTCTTAAGAGTTTCAAGTAGTGAATATAAAGAAAATGGTGCGTAAAGCGTTGATTGTACCGAGTATAATCATGTGGGCGGCAGCGGCGCTGGCGCTTTGGGCGGCCGGCGTGGGCGCCGCGCGCTATGACAGCGCTACGCCACACACCCCGCCCTACACGAAATACAAATACATACCTTTGCGGTGAGTACAATGTTGTTATTGTTCGAAATTAAACATAAAAAAGTTGTTATGGTTCATCATCATCATCATCATCATCTCAGCCATAAGACGTCCATTGCTGAACATAGGCCTCCCCCTTGGACCTCCATACGTGCCGGTTGGAAGCGACCCGCATCCAGCGTCTTCCGGCGACCTTAACAAGATCGTCTGTCCATCTTGGGGGTGGACGTCCTACGCTGCGCTTGCTAGTCCGTGGTCTCCACTCGAGCACTTTTCGACCCCATCGGCCATCTTATCTGCGTGCAATGTGGCCTGCCCATTGCCACTTCAGCTTGCTAATCCGGTGGGCTATGTTGTTATGGTTATTTATAAGAAATATAGAAATGTGAAATCTTAAATAAAAATATTTTAATTTTTTGCAAAATGTCTTATAGAATGATTGATGGGAAATGTTATTTCGATATGTTGGCAATTGTGGAAACAAAGTGTGATGTTAGTCAATAGGTACTATGTGTGACTCTCACAGTAAAATAGTTAGATTTTAGATACATTCACACGCATTAAATAATCTGACCTGAAAGAATCTTCTGGACTAATCGTGTGAAAAGTGATAACTTGATATTTTTCGCTGTTGGCAATGAATCACAAATAATTTTCCTCAATAATATAAATATGTAAATTTCCAGATCTTCATACGACCGCTACGACCCCGACGACTTGACTTCATCCCCACCCGCGGACCCCCCGGGCGGCACCGTGGTCAGCTCGGGCGGCATGGCGCCCTCAGAGTTCATATTGACGGCACTACGCACTGCCTTGGATGTTGTGCGCAATATCAACAAGCAGCGCTCGCTTGCCAAGCCCAAAAACAATACGGCTCTAATGGTAAGTTTTATTAACCTTCTGACTTCGTCCCCTGCGAGCCTAATAACAAGTGGGCGGGGAGAGTTAATCTTGATAGCATTGCACATGTACTGCCCCGGATGGTATGCGCAAAAAAAGTACAATTCTGATAACCTGACTAAGTCTCTGATTCCACCACAAAGTTCTTGAGAGCATTACGCACTCGATGTTGTGCGTAACATTATTAAGCGGTGGACGCGCGCCTTCTGGGAACAATACTACGGCCACACACAGCCCACATTTTTAATTATGATGAAAGTTCAAAAATAACATTACTAACATTAATAACATTTTTTATTGAAATTTTTATTAAACAATTTTTTTTTACAATTATAGGTACCTAGTTATATTGGAATTTATAATTTCTGATCCGCGCATTTATAAAATGCTAGGAACTGCAAATGCCAAAACATAATTAATAAAATTATATATACAAAATAAAACAGTCGTGGCACGAGCTTACCAGTGTTTTCTGACTTTAAAAGACAATATCATTGAACTGGTTCATTTAATTTAAAGGGCAAAAATAGAGGAATGAGCCAATCAGGGACAAATGGGAGGAAGATGATGACATTCCGAGGGAAAAGGTTTTGGCCAGCAAGTAGAAATAAATTTCATTATATTAAATATGTTACTTAAAAAATGTTCCACATGTTCATTCTTTATATTTCTTCATTGTTAAAACAAACGCAAATATTAAATCATGTCCAATGTATGCTATTTGTGAATGTAAAACAGTACTAACTACAAAATACAAATTCTCAATAGTATTTAAAAGCCCCTCTGTATCTACTCCTAAAGTGAGTGTAGTTCCAGTATTTACATGTCACAACGTATTTCAGCCACATGGTCCTCAAACTGGGTCACTAACGGTGTCGCTGAACTGGGTGACCGGGCACCGGCGCCGACGCTAAATGCTTCAGCCCCTGTTTGTGGAATCCATCGCGAAAGCCTATCGTTGACACACCACTGTTAACTAGTTAACTACGTGTGCACCGAAATGGTCAACGGGATTTTTGAAACTGATTCGTGACAGAAAGTAGCTCGCAATAGTTATCGGCTGGGTTTACATGACCTACGCGCACATGATAATATTTTCTTCCTTCAACATACTTCAAATTGAAGACTTCGCACATATTATAACGTTTGTAAAGTTAAAATCCAAAATGGTCAAGAAAAATAATCTTCTTCTTCTTCTTGTTAGGGGCTATGCTATATAAGGCTCCATAGCCTATGTATCACTGCGACCATCCCTGATCTATTGTGATCGCCACCTAACTACCTATAACTCTCGATCGAAGAAAAATCATACATTAACATTATATTGGCGTGATTTGTTAACCAACGATTTTTTTATCGGGAGGTATCAGGGCATCAACAGGGGTATTATTCTCGCAGGTGTCTACGAAAACAAATATCCGATGTAGCCTGTGTTTGTGTTCCATTTTCACACAAAGAACAAACGCCTACACTGAATAAACGAGCAAAGTTTGATGAAGAAACTTGTCTAACTAAAGTTAAGATACGTTACGGAGGCGAAATTTTGAAACAATAGGATTGTGTGCTCGCATTAGACATAAACATTAGCATGACTTTTAGTACTAAAAATTTCTTAAGATCGTATTTGCGAAAGCCAAATAGTAATTCTCTGTCAACTTACCATAAACATCCTTAACATTGCCTTTTATGCTAACTCGGAAAAACAGTTGTTATAGTATATTTCACAAAGCTTAGGTTCGGTGACAGCATGTTCATACAATTTTGCGTTTTAAGATGGTTTTAGGGTTATGAATATCAATTGTACGGAGATGACAGCTTTCAACATATCAACATATCCAAGCTATGTGAACAATATTATAGCCATTTAATAAAAACGACTTTTTTTGGATAATTAATAGTTAGCCTATCGTATTAAACTCTAAAGTGTAAATAAACACGCAATAAATATAGTAGCGTTAATTTAACAACTTGTTCAAATGAAACTTAACAACATTTCCAGCAACGGCGGAGAAGAGTAAATGTGACATCGAGTGAGAGCGGGCGCGGCTTTGAAGACTACTACGACGAGCATCACTACGAGACGACCACGACCACCACCCCCAAACCCATGAAGCAGGGCCGGTACACCGACCCCTGGGCCGGCTACTACGACTGGATCATCAACGAGGGCTCCTTCAAGTTCTGGAGTGTCTTCCAGGTAAGACAATACATTAGTACATTACGACGAACATCACTACGAGACAACCACAACCACCACCCCCAAACCCATGAAGCAGGGCCGGTACACCGACCCCTGGGCGGGCTACTACGACTGGATCATCAACGAGGGCTCCTTCAAGTTCTGGAGTGTCTTCCAGGTAAGACAATACATTAGTACATTACGACGAACATCACTACGAGACAACCACAACCACCACCCCCAAACCCATGAAGCAGGGCCGGTACACCGACCCCTGGGCGGGGTACTACGACTGGATCATCACCGAGGGCTCCTTCAAGTTCTGGAGTGTCTTCCAGGTAAGACAATACATTAGTACATTACGACGAACATCACTACGAGACAACCACAACCACCACCCCCAAACCCATGAAGCAGGGCCGGTACACCGACCCCTGGGCGGGGTACTACGACTGGATCATCACCGAGGGCTCCTTCAAGTTCTGGAGTGTCTTCCAGGTAAGACAATACATTAGTACATTACGACGAACATCAGTACGAGACAACCACAACCACCACCCCCAAACCCCTGAAGCAGGGCCGGTACACCGACCCCTGGGCGGGCTACTACGACTGGATCATCAACGAGGGCTCCTTCAAGTTCTGGAGTGTCTTCCAGGTAAGACAATACATTAGTACATTACGACGAACATCACTACGAGACAACCACAACCACCACCCCCAAACCCATGAAGCAGGGCCGGTACACCGACCCCTGGGCGGGGTACTACGACTGGATCATCACCGAGGGCTCCTTCAAGTTCTGGAGTGTCTTCCAGGTAAGACAATACATTAGTACATTACGACAAACATCACTACGAGACAACCACAACCACCACCCCCAAACCCATGAAGCAGGGCCGGTACACCGACCCCTGGGCGGGGTACTACGACTGGATCATCACCGAGGGCTCCTTCAAGTTCTGGAGTGTCTTCCAGGTAAGACAATACATTAGTACATTACGACGAACATCACTACGAGACAACCACAACCACCACCCCCAAACCCATGAAGCAGGGCCGGTACACCGACCCCTGGGCGGGGTACTACGACTGGATCATCAACGAGGGTTCCTTCAAGTTCTGGAGTGTCTTCCAGGTGAGACAATACATTATTACCTTAAGTTTACATTACTGGGCTTTACGAAACAGTCTGCCGATTTTTGCGGGGAGGGGCCGTCAAATGTATTGCTATTTCTACATGATTTGTACGTAACGTACAAATAGCCATGTCAGTCCATAAAAAAATTTGCACACTTGGCAGGTTTTTCGGCAGAGGGGTAAGCTCTTAATGGCCTCTCCAGTTATTAAATGCTCTAAGGGCCGGTCATATCTGCCGCATGCACCCACAGAGGTGGGCCAAAATAGCCACGGTGTGGGTGCCGCAAGATGGGCGATAAGCTAGCAGGCCCAGGCGAAAATGGTGGGATGACCTGGCGGCTTAGCACGGTCGCGTTTTTATCCCTTGTCACCATGCCTGTCACGTTCTAACAAGTATGTAAGTGCGAAAGGGACGCGCATAGTGATAGTCGATAAAAATGGAACCGTGCTGAGCCCGCTGGACGCATATCTAAACGACTGGCCGGAGATTGTTCAAAACCGAGACGGATGGAGATCGAGGGGGGAGGCTTTTGCCCAGCAGTGGGACACCATATAGGCTATTATTAGTAAAATAATAATAGCTTATATGGTGTCAAAGTTTATAACCTAATATGTTATTGTATAACCTAACCCAAGATGTTAAATGAATAAAGGACATAAAAGTTGATATTACCTACGCATAGGAATCCAATAGGAATGGAAAACAGTAATTTACGATACAAGTGCGGAAAAGAGGAAATTCGAAACGAGTGGCGATAAATCGACACGAGTTGCGGATTACCTACATATTCGCACGTGTATCGTACAACGTTTTACAGTACATATGGTCCTTTAAACATTAGACATACGCACGAAAAGTGCTATTTTACGCACTAGTGCGGGAAAATAGGACCATTACATATGTACTGTAAAATATATATTAGGTACCAGATTATTTTTTTTAATATGATAATACGAACCTATATTTTTAAAATTATCTTGGCCGCCCATTCGTGTAATAAAAGAGTTAGACAATACAGATGAAATCTTACATATATTATTAAGATTTTAAATTTGAATGAACTAGCTTATATTTAGTCATCGTTTCGACCTCAAGATCACCGTAGCGCAACGTAGCGAGAAAATATTATTGTTAATTACTTTGAGTGAAAAAATGACGATTACCTACGTAGTTACGTGCCAGGCAAAAAGGTAACGAGGAACGGCGTGTAGTCATAACATTGACATAGTTTTGATGTTTGACCGGCATGGGACGGCCGTCACTCGTCAAGCATCGGTGCGGCGCTGGCCGCCAAGGATTCTGCGGCGGAAACCTTGCCTATGCTATGTTTAACATAGACCATCTTACCTACTAATTTTGTTTAAGTCGTAGCAATGTTTGCACTGAGTTTTCCGTAGAATTTTAAGTAGGGAACTGACGGCATTGCAACATTTTTGTAATATACATAAGGTACTGAAAATGTCGCAACACGAGTACCTACCTATACTATAAGAATATGTATACCTCTTTTTCTTCGTGTGATTATTCATATCCATAGTCTGAAATGCTTCGGCTTTAAAAACAATCTACGTATATTATTCGTAAGGTCACTGCAAGCCGTCCTAATAGACTCGAGCAATTTGTCATCTGTTTGATTGTTCTGTGACATTGTTTTTGCTTCGTGATAGGAGGTCACATTTATCGTAGTACTCGGACACGGCAGTAAACTACTGCATCCTCGAAGGCTTTTGTTATTTTTTATGTAAAGTCTTGTATAGAAGAAAATATTAAGAGTCGCATTTTTTGTTTTCAGCTTTTCACGGCTGCTCTTCTATTGTACGCGTGCTTCTCCGCCATTTACTATGCGAAATTCAACCCTATTATTCCGGATTACGACCGGGAATACGATGATTATTTCCTGGAGCGGACAGTGGGAAGACAAGCCAGAAGTTTGGATTCCATAGAGTCTTGGGAGCTACCCTCTGGTCTAAGTTGGATAAATCCAAGGACCTTCCAGTTCATTTTAGATGCTATTTCAACACATTATGAGCAAGAATAACAATATTCGTATTCTAATAGTCCTGGTCAGTAAGTAGTTAAAAGCAACTGGAGGAAGTAAGGTGGTTGCTGTAATCATTGTAAATAATATTCTTAGCTTTATATAGCCGATGCGAGTTCATTGAAGTAACTACAAGATGAACTGTGCAACTAAAAGCTTAATCAAGTTGATTTGAAACTCTGCAACAACGGCTTTGAAGTTACAGGTTTTATGTAAGTAATTATTCTCTAGTGACAAGTTAAAAACGATACGTATATGTACTTACATAGGCGTGATTTGACAGAACTTACAATAGGCTTTATATGACAGGGATGTAAGAATGTAGTTTTAGGTACGTCGATACATGCATCTACTAATTGTACTCGTAAGTTCTTATTGAATCGGGCCTAAAATATTTTATTTAGTGGGAGAATACCCAGGATTTTTTATTCATAGTAAACTTTTCCCCATTTGAATTTTAGTTGCTAGGTTTATATATAGATAGGTAAGTATATAGTTTATACCGTTGATGCCGTTGGTGATAACGACGAGTTAAATGAGATATAGTACATATACGTATACGTAGGCGTGATTTGACAGAACTTAATATATAGTTAAATAGTCTTTATATAATAAGTTAATAAGAATATATCAATTACATTTACATATAGATTACATATATATTTATATGTACATTTGTTTTAAATGATGTAGTAAAACCTACCTTACTGAGAGGTAATATATCTCTTCAAGTTCTTTTTGAATCGGGCCTAAAGGTTGATCAATATAAAATAAAATAAGTAGGAAAATTTTACTTATAAAATTACTAAGTATTTACAATTTGCTCAATTTTAGTTCCTAAATTTTTCCCATGTAAGCACCTATATCGTGCTCTTTATGCCGTATGGCGAGTGAATAACTATAGATGATATACTTAAGTACATAGGGACATTTCTACGTTCAATAAAGTTATTTTCTCAACTTTCTCCTATGTGCAATTATTTTACCTCGAAATGTATGAAAAAACATTTAAAATATGATTTTTAACGGTGAATGTAGACCTTAAAATAATCATGGAAATAGATAAGAGGTAACGGGTCTCAAATGTTTTAATACTTAGGGGTCATCCATTAATTACGTCACACGAATTTCTAGGTTTTTTGACCCCTCCCCCCCCCCTTGTCACATTTGGTCACATTTGGCAAACCCCTCCCCCCTAGTGTGACGTCACATTTTTTCTACGAAATCGCCAAATCGAATTAAGTAAGTACCTAAGTATTATTAATATTTTATCAAAATATTTTTGACGATATAAATATTAGTAATTTTATAACCCAAAACTGCTTAGGAAAGAAAATTAAAAGAATAAAAACGATTATCGTTTTAAAAACTTGTTATTTAAATGTACAGCGAATAAAATAATTAAAAAAAAATCGGTTACTGATGAAGTTAAAGTGACGTCACAAAGTTTGTGTCTCCCCCCTCCCCCATGTCACAATATGTCACATTTTCTTGATCCCCTCCCTCCCCCTAAACGTGTGACGTAATTAATGGATGACCCCTTACCTACTTTACAGAGTACCTAACTATGTCCCTTATTATTAGTAGATCACACTAAACATATTTTGCTATGAGATAAACCCAAAAATCGTGTAATAATCTGCTGTTCCATAGGAAACATGAAAAACATCGCCTAATAATTCAACGAAATGTATGAAATACCAACTCGTAGCTAAATATGAAAAATCAACCTGTATATCTGAGGTTTAGGTACTGTAATATAATCATATAGACAGTTTGCCACTTGTTTTCTCATCTAGCCTCAAGATCGCTGCGCTAGAGGCCCCACTCTGGTGGGCTCAGCACAGCCCAGCTCGCACTGTTGAAAATCAGAAGCCGATGAGATGAGGTTTGCAGTAATAAATACCTACATACATGTAAGTTTAATATTATATGTAAGTAATTTATAACAATAAGGTGTTCAATGCGGTTAATTTTTTTATAGATTATGGTTTTTTTTATTACACATATTTTGAATTTTGTACTTTTGGCGATACGAAAGATATTAATACTTAGGGTGGTATTCCACCTGTCCAATTTCTTTGTCCAATCTCAGTGTGTCTCACCTCACTTTCTCATTAAAGCAAAATGTGAGACGCAATACACATTGGACAAAAAAATTTGATAGGTGGAATACCACTACTCTTACCCAAAAACTACCTAAGAAAATTATACTACCTCCTCGTATTAGAAATATGCTTACTTTTATTTCCCGTGTAACTTTGATAAAATGTTCTTGTCAGATTTAAAACATAACTTATTAGAAAAAGAAACCTGCGGTGAGTTTGTTCCTTCGGAGTAAAATATGGGTTTCCTGTAGCCGTGACTTTTATGTGATGTAACGCCCGCATTGCCTTTTGCTATAGGAAATAAAGGTTTAGCCATGGTTTAACGGCTAAACCTTACTTGTAAAGTGCATTTCACACTGCTGCATTATAATATTTATAATTATTAGTGATATATGTTATAAGTTCCTAAAGTCGTTTCAGTAAAATGTACCTACATAAATATGGACGCTAAATTTATTATGGAGTGTTTTAAGTGTGAATAATTTTAGGGTACTTACATATAGAGATGGGTAGGGGTGAGTAAATACTGAGTATTTACTCAAAGCACCCGATAAATACCCGTATTTACTCATTTAGGTGGATAAAAACGATTGCTTATAAAATATTCAAAAAGTGAGATTTAAGAACAAAATTGTCTTTTATTGAAGGCTGCTAACGTGTATTAACAATATCTATAAAATAAAAAGCATATAGGACGCTTAATTTAGGAAAAAAGGTAATAATTAGTGCGAGGCAAATTGTTATAATGCATATTCAACAATTTTGTTTTAAATAAGAAGGTTTAAAAATATGGTAATACTTAAATTCTATCAATGTTCTAGATAACTGCATGTCGCGCAAAAGTGCGTGTTTACGCGGCACTTACGACCTTTTATTAAGGGTTTTTTTAAGAAAACTCAAAAATGGGTCAGCCGATGATGTTCAAAATATTATTTTTTGTACTCTTAATACGGCTAATCTCCCGATATGTTTTCATATTTTTTCTGAACTTTGGTTCTAAAGTTATAGAGAGATAAACATTATTTTGCCCTTTCGAAACGGTTTTTTTACAAAAATATTCAATTTATCCAAAAATGTTCATAGAAACATTCCAGTTATTTTTAAAGACCCATTTAATGATGTGCAACACGTTGGTGGTTTCTGATTTTTTTTTTGTGACAATTAGTTAAGTACATGTATGGAGTGCCCCTCTTAAAAATACATTTCTTACAATTTTGAGTACTTAATCCAGTAGCGGCTTACAAAATACACCTATATTTCAAATTTATATGCCCCTTTCAGCACTCTAAATAGTTTATACCCACCAATTTGGGTATAAACGAGTAAATAAGGGTATATTGAGTAAATACTGAGTATTTACTCGGTATTTACCCGTGAGTATTTACTCACTACCCATCTCTAGGTACATATCAAAAGTGATACGAATGTGATAGTGCATTTCTTTATAAAGTAGGCGTAAAATACTACATGTTTACAAAGTTCGAAGAAGAGATATACCATTTTCAGGGACCTATATTATTTTCAAGGTTCAAAATAATCACCTCCACTTTACACGTATAGTGCAATTCAACTTTCTTTCATGATTTTATTACTTTGAAACAGGCAGTAGGTAATTCCCACTGTGCAGGTTTAGAAAAACTTTCAACATGTTAGAAAAGTTCACGGAAATTTTCACAATAAATAAAATAAAGGATATTTTTCGTTGTAAGTAAGTACTTACATATTATATTTAATCGATACAAAATATGGCAAGTTACATTATTCATGACAAAACTATAGAGATTTGTAAGTTAACTGTGAATCTCTATAAATGTTGTAATAATATATACTTAACTGACCAAATCCCGGAATTACGTGACAGAATTAAGTGATGAATTAGCTTTTGTAATCGAGATGTGTCGGTATGCGCGCAGCCTAGCGGCCGCGGGGTCCCGGGTTCGACGCCCGGCGGTGGCGGCTGCGCGGGCGCAGGCTCTAGGATATGCACAGGACGTCGCCATTACGAGTACGCTCCCTCCTGCATCGACACCAAGCCATAATTCTATACCCGCACAATCATAATTATTACCTATACCTAGCTACATATAAGTGGACTTAGTGTTATTTTTTTTTTTTTATTACTTTTGTGTTCGCGTCAAGGGTTATAGTAATTTTATGGACCCAAAGACCTACGCTCAAGAGCAATAAAAACGGGTCACTCTATGTATGGAAATTTCAACATAATGCGAACAGGTTTCAGTTATTATATGTATATCTTGCAGTTACATGTACTTAGGTACTTCATTTGTATAATATATAGGTATTTACCTACCTTTTTGCACCTATTGTAAAATTTATGTTGTTCGAAGACATCAAATAACCCGATTCCAGAAAAAAAAAATACTTTATTAGTCTATATATGAAGATAATAAAACTAAATTAATTAAATTACTAGTAATTGATTAATCTAAACTAAATGCGTAGTGTTTTTTGTTTAAAACATTTAGTAAAATGTTTAAATAATTTTTATTTATCCAATGATAAACGGAATAGGTCATGTTACATGTTACTCGTGTTGTTTTATCAGGAAAATTCAGTTGTTGCGATTTTGGAAAATTCCGGATGTGTTAGCGACCCTTTATTTAGTTATATTTTTGTTTTTCGTCGTCGATAATAGATATTTTAGACTAAAGGTATTTTAGGCTAATTCGCAATTGATCAGATGGGGCAAACATTTTAAGGTCTTGGATCTTCCTTGAAATAAATAAATTAGGTATTTAATGGTACGCAGAAATTATCTATGAATAGTACCTACTATAGTTCGTTTTTTTTAGCATTAGAAAGAACTTGAAAGAAGGCAAGCGATCTTGACATGTCTTTTAATTGAAAACCGCTTTTTAAAAATCAGTAACTATTACTTATGAAAGCAGAAGAATATAAATAAATGATCGTATTAGATTCATAATTGTTACATATTTGCCGTAACTTATTTATAAAATGTGTTTTTCAATTAAAAGACACATCAAGATTGTTTACCTTATTTCTAATGCTAAAAAAACGAACTATACTCAATTTACTGCATATTAAGTAAATTTTGCTCTCTTGAAAAATAAATGGGGGTCAAATCGATCCTGTACTCCAAAGATATTTGGAGATGAGATTTATTTAACCTACAAAAGGCGGACTTAATGCCAAAAGCATTCTCTACCAGTCAACCTTAAGGCAAAGCAGAGAGAGTGTGCAGCATCACTCTATCAATAATAATCTATTGACATAGTCATCAAGTCATCACCTCATCATCATCATCATCATCAGTAGTCATCTCTTAGGTAAGCATGTTCCATCCTAGACTGCATCGGCACTTACCATCAGGTGAGATTGTGGTCAAATGTTTACCTTTTACAAAAAAAAAAAAGTATCATAATGGAGAGTGTGCTATCAATGTGCGATTGTGCGTGGTTGGGATTATGGGAACTAAAAGCGATGGATGACAACCACTGTCATACACAATATAAATAACAAGGCAAGGTCTTCGGTTACGAGTAGAAGCAGCACGGTAACCGTATGTTTAGAAGATAGCGATCATCGAACGATCAATTAAGCTATCTCGCGCCGCCGGCGACCACAGCACAGTTTCCGAACTGCTTGCGGTTTGCTGTCCATTGCCCGCATTCATCTATTGCGCTACAATTACTTTACTTCTATATAGGTGTATCGGATAAACCGACGTAATTTGAAGACAACGAGTTTACGTAACACTTTTGCGAGCGGAAAGCCTTCTTGCTTGGGCAGGGTTGTCACGCCAGTTCAACGCTCAAGTGCAACTCGGGCGCACATCGAACGAGTCCGTAGTGGTGCGCGGCTGCGCGGTTTCATGCGCAGATGTCCCAGATTCGATTTCGGAACAGGACTATTATTTCTGACTGAAAACGATTTAACTAGATCACGATTGTTTTACGAGTCAGTAACGGAACTGTCAGAGTGAAGTGATTGGTTGAGACGTTACGTTTGAATGAAATTGCGGTAAACGTGGGGTGCTGTGCTTTTACGTGAATACAAAGGTAAACATTTTTAATTGTGCTTTATATTATGACATTTATAACCATAAATTAAACACTTTATATACTTATTTTTAGACCATAAATATAATTCAATCGTTGAAAGTCAAATACAGAAACACAAGTTTCATTTCGCATGCAAAAGACATCAACGAGCATTACCCAAATGAACTGGGCGCTGAAATTGAAGTAAATCTGAAATACCAAACATCTAAATACACGTATGATTGTGTTATTAATAAATAATAACTTAACACATTTTAGCAAGATAACGGTTTTGTAAAGTGGATAGTGTTGAGTACTGAGTCACGAGACGGTGTCTTTATGTAGGTAGGTATTCCAAAATTATACAAGTCCGTTATTATGTAACTGCAAAATGCAGCAGCATATTTACTCGTATCAGTGTTTTCCATGTTTGAAAATTATGAACGTTTGTGTTATCTGTGCCAAAATATTTATATCAATACTTATTTATCACCGTTACGCGGTTTCACGTTGTGTAATCACTGTATGTTATAATAATACACAATGTATGGTACAATAACACCTTAATGACATATTGCCTATTACTATTAAAATTCTGCAACGAATTGTCAACGTTTATTTTTAACTCCAAAATACATAAATAAACATAATAAAGTTGTGTAACTTGTGTCTTAAAATTATTTAATACTGAAACTTGGTTATTTATTATGTAGGTATGGTAGGTAATGCACGGTGGAGAGAAGCCACATACATACATAATACATAACAACAATCATGAACATTTTCCTAATATGGCTTTTCATTGGTAATAACCAAACTATCACTAATAATGTCATTATGTATTATAATACTGATAGTGTCTGGACCGTTTTAAGGCTTCGAAAACATGAGCCATGTCAAAATGTCGAAGTTTAAAAATTCGTTTAAGTATCTGCATATAAGAGTAACAGCTGTCACATGCGTTTTATGAAAGTTTGAGTACCAAGAACATCCCGTTAGGTTTTAATGAACAGGTTGATTAAGCACCGACGGCGATGCGTGGAACTACGTATTCAAATGTAGCTGTAAACCTTCCAATGTTAAATTGACATAGCGTAGTAGACACGTCATAGTGGTGCGAATGTGAACAACATAACAGCATCACGGTCTCACTTACGAATAGAATACCAATAAGAGTTGATGATGATGATTGTGTAATTGGAATCCAAATACCTCAAACTATACTTACACTCGGATACTTACTCATTTTTGGTAATTAAACAGTTTGGAAACATAATGTAAAATACCTCCTTACGCTCAGCAATAACAGTGACAACAGGCCACTTTGTGTAAGTATAGTTTCCATGCTGAGTAGGGAATGCAAATCGGTTATAACCGTAACCGAAATATTCGGTTATAACCGAATATTTTGACAAAATTTCATAACCGAATATTGGAAACTCGAATAACCGGTTACGGTTATTTTCTGTTATTTATTTATGACTTAAATTGTATATATGTTTTTTATCATCTAATGACTACAAAATCCTGCCTTTTTTGGCTGTGACGCCTGTGACTATATTTTTTGTCATTCGTGGACTTTAATAACAAAAATATACCAAATTTACTTCCCTTATTTATGAAATATTTTTATTGAATATTGTATCACGTCCAAGGTCATAAAAGACTTTTACTGTATTTGGTGTTTTATTAAAAAACGAAGACTTATACTCACATTCCCTAATACTGTAGGTACTAAAATAAAGATTTCGGTATTTTTTTAATTACTTCATTGTAAATTTATAATTTTTCGTCGAAAATAACCGTAACCGATTATAACCAATATTCGATTATTTTTCGGGCATAACCGTAACCGAAACCGGTTATGAAGTTTGGTCGGTTATTGCATTCCCTTGCTGAGTCATTACCTTTTCAGTAATAACTGTAACAAGCTTTTGCCGTAAAACATAATATGTTTGAAATTTCAAAGTTTAACTCAACAAAATTGTAAATTGGAATTTTATTGACGATATTAATATATCTAGATAATATTTCGTACTTATTAGGAAACAAGTTGATTATTTAAATTTTTGCAAATATTTCGCATTTTATTTCGATAAATCATTACTTACATTACGCAAAATCACACACTTTCAAGTTGGTAATTACAGGTCCAACACAACAAGATAGGTACATAAATAAATAAATAAATAAAAGTTTACACGATTAAATCCCGTTTCATTAAAACAATTGGACAGATGTCAAATCAATATGCGTAAATTGCAAGTGTAGTCAGATAATAACACACATGTTCATATCCACTGAACACCCATAACAGTGTACCCGGCAAGTCGACAATAATGTGGACTCGAGGCAGTGCGTGCACCTAGCGGGACCCCGGTGACACACTTACCCAGGCGCGGGTAATGCATGCGGTGCGGGGTAATAAGCATTATCTCACCGCTCCCATGTTAGCATTCGCGCATACTAGCATTAAACCGTGATGTTATGTCATATTTTGTAATCAATGATGAGTTATGACCTTAAGTTACGCAGTATCAATTTAGATTAAAGGCAGTTTTTACAAAATAAAAACTATTTTTTCACAAGCTTGGAACAGTAAAAGCGGTCATAATATGGATTATTATGTCGATATTAAATAAACTCTTTAGGAGACTACGACATTAACCCTTTAACGGGCCAGTCTGAAAACAATCGTCAATTCAAACCTTATCGCCATTCTAATATAGTCCGAAAAATTCTGCACTAGAAAAAATAAGTAAAAAATTATGGTGTTACAGGTGGTCTTTTTTGAAACCGTTGCCCTAAAAGGGTCATAGTAAAATGCAATCATGTTTACGTGGAACTTAAAGGGTTGACAGCGTAAGTGGCATAAATGTGAACATTAGTATGCCCAATTTTATTATTATTTGTTGTAACTCAACTGTTAAATGACTATATAATGTGGTCTATATACCTAGTTATGCCATCGCAAACTGCATATTGAAACTAATATGCATATTAGCGCGTGTCTATTATCCTAATAATTCACATACGTATATACGTATAGAATGCTTTTAGGAATTGAAAGTGTATTCGGGTAATTTCAGAAATGGGTAATCCCGGAAATCATTTAAAAATCACTCATATTCCGTTGTAATAAGAGTCCCTTTTCGGAATTATCTGCCAATTTTATAGTGTTTTTCCTTTCGAAATTACCCGAATATGCCTTATATAATTGTGAAGTAACTTTTATACAGAGGTTACTCCACCGTCAGGATAAAAAATAGAAGTCGTGATCCGCAATAGCGTATCTAACAATGCCAATTTAGTGTTGAACATGAAATTTGACGCGCACAGGTTACTCGGATGCTTGTAAGATAACAGTAAATGCGTTTACTGAGATTCATCTCATCCCGCTTTAGATGTGTTATCTTCAAATTAAGTGTTCCGCATCCCAGAAATGACGTCATTATTTTTTGAAAATGGTCCATAGAGCGCTTAGGTTACTTACAGGTACTTACTTAGGTACTCATGTGACCACAAAAATGATTTTGTAAAACATATCTCCATAAAAAAGTAGATGTGCCACAAGCAAAATCACATATTTACGGCGAGGGCGTACATTGAATCCTGAAGTGATCCTGAACGAAGCGAAGGATTCTATAATTGAAGGTGGAAATAATTTTGCTCATAATTTTCATCATTACTTTAAGGCCCTAATTCAGGCTAACTAATGGCTTTGACCATAATTATTATATGAACATAGGTACAGTCACCTGCATAATATATGTTACTCTTTCAAGCCCGAAAAAATATGTGACACGCTCTTACGGCTCTATAAATAAGATCGTGTCAGATATTTTTGCGGCCTTCGTTGTGTAACTGTAACATATTGAATGAAATGAAATGAAATATTATTGAAGTGACTCTACTTATCACTAATACAAATGAGAGACAATACTGATATCAGTAAGTTCTATCGCAAAGTTAAATTTGCTGCAATTTAGCTTGAATCGTTTAAAGAACAATATGGTGTTTAAATATAATCTTTTATCTATGAAATTGTTCTTCCTATTGATAACAAAGGCAAGTAAACGAATAATTGGTGGTATGACGTCACCCCGAGGCCAGTGCACCTCACGGATCCACCCTGGCTCTTCACCGGAGGACGCGCGTGACACGAACCTCGCAATCATCGTCTCGGCAGCAGGAAACGCATGCAAACACACGAACAACGGCTACTTCACGGTATTATGACCTAAGATGAGTTTTAAGTATTAAAATTATGTAATTTATTTATTTTTTATACGACGCTTAATTGAGATAATCGTTGGATCTTTCGAGGAAGCGTAATAGTTAGCAACTGGCGGCTAATTCTATATATTAGTTATGTTGTTTAAATTATTTAATACCTATCAATTGGGTTATTGATATGTTATTTAATGTTTAATCATGATTATGTCAGACACTACACGCTTTGTAGATAAGGTATCTACTCTAAGCATTGGTCTCTTGGTAGTAAAGTTGTAGACCTTGTAGTTGTGTTACTAATGCGTAATTAATTTTGCATAAATAGATCAATGAAACAAACCTATAAATATGACGAGATGATGATTGAACACAAGACGCAGAGCTCCCACGCGGCAT